>NC_136814.1:34710536-35438036 GCF_951394365.1 Tetrao urogallus
TGACCGTATTGAAACTAAGGAGAACAAATACCATGATGAAAAAAAAAAAAAAAAATTGTGCTAAAAAGGAGATAGGTCTGGACCAAATGTATTATGAATTTATTGCAAAGAACTAGGGACAAAAGCTAGAATATGAAAATAGTCAGTATTTCATATGTGCAAATTCCCTTAATCCTCAGTAAATCTACTTATTTCTAACTGATGGGATAGTTAAGTAAAAACAATATCAGATCTTGCTCAATACTGCTATTTATTTCTGCCAGAACAGATCTAAGCAACAAAACACAGGATATAGACAATTCACATTTCTTTTGTGGTTTGTAATTAATTTTGTTTTTTATTTGTTACCTATCAAACACTACAGCATCCAATTATGGGCTTTTCTGTTGCTCATACATTCTCTGGCTCAACGAGTATAGGGAGTATAGGCCAACAAAAAGATTATGGTTTTACTTGCATTCAAATAAATTGAAAGTAGGTAAATTTTTTATTTCTATTTTTATGTTCTACTGATAGCATGTGCTGTTATGAAAAAAATTCCACAGGCTCCAAGTATAAGAACAGTATTTGCTGTTCCATGAGGAAAGTCTCATGTTTTACATGTACATTTGCACAGGAATACATCCTGTCAGTGGAGATAAATTAACTCAGGAAACCAATGTCATTCAGGAAACTGCATATCATTTTTCTGTCAGAAAGAATAGTTAGCTTAGACAAACCGTTTCAGTGATAGTTACTGCTTTTGAAATGCAAAACCTAAATGAACACTTCAGATTTAAGAGAAGATGACACCACCGTTTTCACTGCTACTGCCACAAATTGTTTTTATATTAACTTAGGTATCTTGGTTTCAGAACTACGTTGCTAGGAGGCACATCAGAGGAAATTCAGTGGAAACAAATGTAAATTCACATAGAAAAAGTTCCGAAGTTCATATACGAAGTGACAAGCTCTGCGCTAAGCATTACCTTTTAGGAGTAAGATATAGAGGTTCTGGTAGAGGGTTCCAAGTCAATATCTTATCAATGCTCTTAATCAAAAGAACAAAGGAAATAATGGGAATTTTTAGTAATGTGACTATGACACTGTATACATCTATGGTATGCTTGTATCTTTAATATTGTAAGGTATTCCACTCTATCTTCCATGTTAGAGAGTATGCTTTTATAGAGGGCAGAAGGAAGGAATGAAATATAGAAAAACTACATATTAGAAGTGACTAAACAATAAGATTTTAACATCAGAAGCAAAAACTAAGGACACAAAGAAATAAAGGGATCAGTTTTCAAACAGAAATAAAGTGATTTTTGTGCAGAGAGTGTCTGAGCTGCGGAGTCAATGTTAGAGGTTATTTTGGTGCTAAAAGTCTACATGGATTTATAGAGAGATTGGTCAAGTTCATGGATGAGAAATGTCATCTCTGAGCTGGAAAGTACCCGAGTGGAAAAGCATTGTTCAGAAATAGAATATTGGCTTGCCTTGTTCTGCTGTTGCTCCTCAAACACCTGCTTTTGGCATCTATTAGAACTTGTTTTCGTGTAGTTATGCTATTCACACCAACTACCAGCTCAGAAAATATCTATTAGTAGTACTCTTACCTAAGTGGAAAGTTAATTGCTTGTTCATCCTGAGGAAAATGCATGGAAGCAGTGGGACTAGTCTGTAGAATTAAGCCTTAACTGTCTATCTAATTTAAACATATCAGTTCTGTCAGATTAGTAATAGTGTGACTCACAATATAATTAGTGAACTTAACCTGACAACAATGTTCTGAGGTGAGTACTGCTGTGTGATATTTCCAGATCTCTGAGATACAGCTTTACCTTGCCTTAGCTCCGAGTACAAGCACAGATTGACAAGTGAAAATATAGATTCACATTCATGGAGGAAAGGGCATAAACCATAACGCTTGTTTTGTGTATCTTGCAGGTGAGGTTAGCTTCCCTTGGTTGCGTGGACCTGAGACTGGAAAAAATTATCCCAATTTCAAAGTGATCTGTATGGCACAGCATGCTGCTCCTTAAGACTTAGACACTTATTTAACTAACAGATTAGAAAGCACAAGGAAGTTTCAAGGCAGACTGGTATAGCAAGATGTATGCATATTAATTTACATATTTTTTGCACTGTCCTGCTACTGACTTTTGTTCAGCCTTTCTTTGGGGCCCTTAACCATGGGAACCTGATTATTATTAATCCCGCTTATGCATACTCAGAATTAACTGGAGAAGACTATTGGACCTATGTGGTAGAGAAGTCAGTCTATAATGGCAGATGCTTAAGACATCTAAGCACGCCACTTCAAGGTAAAGATAGAGGGGTTCAACAGTGCTGGGGTGTTGCAGCTTCCTTCATCTCAGAGAAGGAGCGTAGTGGCTGACAAAGTCATGACTCCAGTGCATGCTCCAGTGCTCCACCCCACCTCCCTCCTCATCCTTTGCAGTCAACAGCCAATGTGTAACAGCCAATGGCCTCCGAACCTCTGTCCCACCCAACTTTCTCCATTCAATGTGTTCTTGCCATGCTGAGGGGATCCCGACAGCTGCAGCTGCTGCCTTTTGTGTTCATCCTTCACTTTCTAATCACTGCCTTATGCATACTCTTTATTCATTTGGAATTCTTGTGGGAAGGAAGGAGAAGGTGAGGGCTATGGAGACAAATGACTCCACAAAATACTTTTGTATTTCCTTGGCATCTAGTAAACATGCAACATACGGAGAGCAGCTTCTCCAGTTAAAACACATGGGGGTCAATGCAAGGAGCAGGCTAGGTACAGCTGTGATCTGAATGCAGCAGGAAGGCAGCTGTTTTGGTCTGACCTCTGCTGACATTGCATGACAGCAAAGTAAGCTGTCTTCTGAGGAGGATGCAGCTGTCTTCCAGTTATATTTTTTATTAAGAAACGGAAATGTTTCTTAATACGTGAAAGCAAACTTAGAGCTCGTTGTGTAGAGTTATTATCTCATATATCAAGATCTCCATACAGAGAATGCCCCCAGGACCTGGAGAGAGTAATAAAAATCTACTTTTGAGTATTAAAATATTTTGGTCTTACAGGTCCAAATTGTGCACAAAGTACAAAATCAAACAACTAAATGAGAATTTAGTAACAAAATGTTTGTTAAGTTTTAACTTTATTGATCTGAAACTACAGACTTAATTGTTTTAAAAATTTCTGGTTAGCGAAGTGAGAAAAGAAAATAATGTGTTTATATTGGGAATAAATTACAGTATGTAGAGTTAAGGTTCACTGATTATAGAAAAGCAATAATAATTAAAAAATCATTATTTTTGCTGGTGCAAGCAACGTGTAAATCAGGACTGACCTAAAAACCAAAGAAGCATCCATTGAAGATCCATTCTCTATATACCTAAAAATAAAAAGCAATGGGAAAGAAAAAAGTGTGCAAACAGATAAAGATAAGCACTACAAATAAAATATTGCACTGGATAACAGTAAAAACAGATTAGTAAATTAAACTGGCTAAAGTTTGAAGAAGGCTTGACCTTGATTGCCTGTCAAAGGTTCCTTTCTAGCATAAGTGCATGATTGTGTTATAAAAAGAGGACCTGAATATAGGAAACACTGCAGTGATTATTTCCAACTTCTTTAAAAATACTGATACTGAATCATTTAAGTTGGACTGCTCTTATGTTAGTGTTTCCTTGTTTATTTTTTTCTCCTTGATCAGCTAAAAAATAAATATTGATGTTTGGTAAAGCTAGGTTAAGAATTGAATGGGCAGAGACTTTTATTTATTTGACCCTTTCAGCTTGCCACAGTCAAAAAGTGCAGCACATGTGGGGTGCCATAAAGGACTTTTCCTGCTTCATTATCTCTACTGTTCTTTTATGCTTTTATCCATTTTTATTATGCTTTTGTAATTTGAATGAGGCACAGTCCATGGGCCTGGATGATTGGAACATCTGTTAAAGAAAGGTGTGGCTCCCTTTTTGGTTGCACATCCAGACTTTTTAGTGACAATAAAAATGCATAAGGGAAAAGGGAGGAAATTGAAAGGAGCATTTAATCTAATAAGGCATCTGTACTTGTGAGAGAGTACATGTAGCTTTCAGCAGACTTCAGATATGAGGTGCTCTGGTTCTGCAAATGGGGCATGATGCCAGATTATTAAATGGGTTCTATCAGAGTATCAAATACTAGAAGAATGCGCACTCCACAAAATGCAAATATATATATAGCTGTCACGATCCATTATTTTGATGTATAAAGTAATCTCACTGCTTTTATCTGCTTTTCTACTCTGTTTCTTATTTTTCCTTTGCTGCTTCACCTATTTCTGCCTTCTATTTTCTGTCATCTTTTTCTCTGGAGGCTTAATGTCCCATATCACCTTGTGCTCAGTATATGAGGATTAGGAATGACTTCTGTCCAGCATTCACGCTTTTCCCTGTTCATAGATATATAATCATTGCTATTGCTCATGTTTAATCTATAGTACCTTACATTAACAGCATACTGGAAGAACCACTTCTCTGCTAATGTATGTACCTATTCATGAGGCAAAAATACAGCAGGTACAGTAACTCAGAATTTGATACTTGCCTAAGTCAACTAATAAGAGGGAAGTTTTATGCTGCCAAGATGTTGAAAAAAGCTGCTTTACTCCCTTTTTCACTCACAAAGTTGCTTTCTAATCAGTCATTTTGCCTTTACTCAATTACCAGATTTTCTGTAACTTGTCAGAACTTTCATTCTTTAACCATTTAGTGAAGATATTGTCATTAGTTCATAAACTTAAATGTTACCTTGGGGAGCAAAACCAACATGTTCTGTAAATCTCACATCGAGAAGGAGTAGACTAAAGCCAGACTCAGATCCTTGTTTCAGGAAAAAAAAAAAAAAAAAAAAAAAGATTTATTTTCAAATACTGACATCGATAGATAAGTTTGGTAATACCAATATGTATATTAAGATTCATGAACAATAAAGCATTTGAAGTACCTCTGGTTCCTAAGAGCTCTCTATTTGTAAGAGTATTTGTAAGTAAATGTTACTATGTGGTGCAGAATAAGGCTGTTTTCTGCTGCTAAAAGAACTTAGGAAATTTATTAATTTACATGTGCATATTTCCTTTTTTTGGTGCACATTAACAGTGAAGTCTAAAAATTTACTATAAATGTACTGTCCAAAGTTTAATTTTGCAGTGATATCTTGCTTCTGAAGAATGTAGATAACTGAAGAAAATTTTGAATCAATGAATTCAAAGACTGTCCTCTTATTTATTCTCATATTTCTTAATTTTTTTCTTTTTTTATTGTAGAGGGAATATACGAAATTGATATGCATGTTAATGTTTTCATGATGTTAGGATGCTTCTTCATTTTACCACGAGAAGCTCCACAAAAATAATATATCATATTACTTTGGGCACAATGTCAACAGCGTCTGCACCTGTCTGCAACCTCACAGTATTCAGAGAAATCAACCACATAACCAATCTTGCTCAGCAAGCTGCTCTAACATATACTGCTTGAGATGAAATTCTTGGTGTAAGGCTGAACTAGTGTTTGTGGTACTTTGCTTTTCTCTCCTTTGCCTCTGATTCATGTCAGTATGGTTTGGAAGAACGAAAAAAACAACTGTTCTCTTATCTAATTTTTGAAGAGGCTAATAAGATACTAATAAAGAGTAGTTTAAGGGTACTACAGCATAATGCTCAACAGCTAAGATATAGGCAATCTGCTCAGCAATAAGTAACTTCAAGTTAGTCATTAAGCCTCCAAATTTGTGCAATTTTTTCTCTGATAGATTATTTAAAAACAGATGTTCAATAAGTAACTCATTTCTTCAGTGCAGGAAATCCCCAGGCTCCCTTGGGATGTGTTTGAACTTTCTACTTTTTTCTACCTTGCTTTTATGCACAGTAGTAAAGGCATCTCACTGCTGAGATAGCTTTCAGGGCGCTGTTCAGCATAATTCCTAGACTGCTGAGAGGTTGTTTAAGATACACTGGGGACAAAGCAGTACAAAACTATTTGGGAGGGAGGGAGCAGTTATGGAGATAATCCCGTTTTGCTACATCTTGTGTCTAGTGTTCACAGGGTGGAAGAAATAAAGAAGCTTCTCATACGGCACTGGAGCCTACTAATAGATCAAAGCATTTCTACAGAGCATTTCAATATTAATGCCATTTGCCTACAGATGAAAATGAAAGATGATAGAAAAATCAATCAGGACATTGATTCCTCGGCATTAAAAACTCTGGAAAGCAGAAATAGTGAATGAAATAATTATTTCAAGAATCGTTTCTCACAAGCATGTGGTTGTTATTGGTTTTTGTTTTTGTTTTTTCTTTTTTAGCCTAGCTGGGCCCTTCTTCCCTGGCTCACTACATGATGGATTTTCTCTTTTTTTCCTGGAGCGAATCTCTGTAGGCAAAACTCTTCAATGTTCTGGAACAGGTTTTTAATTATGTGAGTTGGTGATACCAAGATGTGTCTCAAGTATATGTTCTGAGTACTTTACTCATCTGTAGCCTAAATATGTATTTCCCAAGGCAAACATGTATTTAGTTCAGTGGCTGTGTGTTTAATACAGGTAGAGATGACGGGTTCTCCTGCCTCTGTCGCCTATGATAACTTGGGTGCAGCCTTGATGCAAAAGTGAATTCCAAGTGTTCTTATCAACTATCACAAGCCTCAGAAATTTGTTTGATGCAAAAGTATCATAACCAGAGGTGAAAAGAAAAAAAAAAAAAGACATATTTGAATAGGTTACTTGAAGGTAGAGTTAGAATAGCCTTGTTAGTAATGACAGAGGTCTTGTAATGGCGCGGCCAGCTCTCTAAGTACCCAGGGATGAATCCCATTGAGCCCCGTACAACCATACACATCCACCAGGCGCACACATGCCGCTCAGGTTAGAGGCTGACTGAGGCTCGCTGCGCCCCCTGCAGCCGCCCTGTGAGTCTGCAGGCTCCTGGCCGGGCTCTGCCCGCCGCGGCTGGCAGCTGTGCGTAACGCGCATGCGCCGCAGTTAGCGCCTCGTGAGCGTCCGTTGGTGGCGGTTACACCGCGTTTAAATTTGGCGCCGTTACTCCCGGCCCCGAGATAAACCTTCGGAGTCATGCGGGTTGTTCGTTGGGAGCGGTGCTGCAGGAGGTGTGATCTCAGAGTGTGCACGCATGGAACGTGTTAAAGAGAGTGCGAAGTGTATCACAGCCGCTATGAAACTGAAGGACAAATAGTGCTTATTTCATATTTCAGCAGCAGAGCCACAGTCTGTCTGAAGCACAAAATACGCGGCTAAAAGGGTGGATCAGCCACATCCTAAGGAGGAGAGAAGAGGCGCTGTGCAGCTGTAGTGCTGAAACAGCTCTTGTGATACAGTAGCGTGAGCAGCTCTGGTCAGGACATGGGAAAGCAAAACAGCCTCTCCTTGCTGGTAAATCCACGTTCAGTCTTTATTCGATGCAAAATAACAGGAATTACAGGTGGCAAATGATATAATTTTTGTGAAATAAGCTGCTGTGTCTCTACATAGGGAGGAGGAGCCTGGTTTGTGCAGTGTGCCAGTGCAGCACTAGCATGTTTGGAGAACATTTCTCAGCTTGAGACAGCAGCCGAACAGCTGTGCCAGAGCAGTGCAGCGTAGGTGGAATTGTTTAAGAGACCAAGTGCAAGTGATTGTGCTGCAGGTTTCTGAGGTAGACATATGGTGTCCTGTGGAACTATGGCTGCCAAACTTAGGGTCGTTGGATTTTTTTCCAAGGTGAAAATATAGTTCTTAAAGAAGCTGTCTCCTCCTCTAATGAGTGCTAAGAGGTCAGTATTCTGCTGTTGTCAGATGTAGCTCTATATGCCTGAGCTGATGCAGACAATAAACGATACTCAAAAGTCTGCTATATGCCAGAGATAAATTTCAGATATAGGGAAATATGTAATTACATTAAAAACCTGTCTGTTGTTCCTTGTACAACATATAATACTTCTTTAACTATTCAAAGGGGTGTAGATGCCCTTCGCTTCTATCTGCCTTCATTTCTTCCCTCCATTTTGAGTGATGCAGTAACATAAAAGTGCAAGTTGCTATTTGGCCTTTTTATGTTCATGGCTGCTTGGACCATGTCTAAATCACACCCAGTGAGTTGAACTGAACGCTTTGACACACACTGGTCCTCGCTCACCAGTTCTCATACCACTAAGCAGTTTGTGTAGGTTTAAATCTGTCATTCTCTAAGAAAGAGACCTGAGTGTATTGTTACAGCAAGTGTTGTTTGACGAGGAAGTGTCTGAACATTTCACAACTATAAAAGAAGGAGAGAGGAAGTTCCTCAATTTTTCTACTGAACTATGTAATGTGAGGAAGATGGTTTTGAAAAATATATTCCTTCCTGAATATTTTGTTCTTTTTCACTCTCTTTTTTTTTTTTTCTTTTTTTTTTTTTCTTGCTTCAAGCTGTTATAAGGAAAGAAACTCCTACTAAGATGGAAGGAGAAGATAAAGAAAACCTCTCTTCTACCCTGCAAGCCTGTGTCTCAGCTGTGGAAAAACTAGTTTAATGGCTCAAAGAAAAAGAGTAAGTCTTCTCTTTCACCTGTACAAACCAGTATCTCGGCTATTATAAGTAAGCATCCTCTGCTTGAGAGACCAGATGTAGTGGGTACACACCGAATGTCATCTTGTGCTTTTCCCTGTGTGACCACAGAGGATGTGAAGTACTGGGATGGAAAATCCACCTTGACCTTAGAGGTATGGGTGTGAGAGTAATGCTTGAGTATCTGAGCACCTAATTTGTTCTGCAACAGAACGGGTATCCAGGTTTGCCAATCACAATCAGAATAATTGCTTAAGGACCTATATCTTAAACTGACCTTGTTTCCTTCTAATACATCAATGCTTTATCGAAATTTGAGTGTGAACTGTTGCAAGGTGGATAATGACTGCTATAGTTACATACCGAGTTATGCATTGTAACTTACTTTTTCATTCCTCTGGTATATCTGGAAATGGAAAGATGTGATACGGAATGTATTCTCTTTGATTCCATTTTATTTTCAAAAGGACTTTAGCAGAAGTCATGGTAGCTGACATGACATGGTAGCTGGAGCTTCACTGGTTTAAGCAAAATGCTTGAGTACCTCATTTATAAAGATAGTGGATGTAAAATCAATTCAGTGAGATTGAGGAGAAAGAAAGACCTTCTGCTTAAAAATCCAGATGAATTTGCAGTCACAGAAGAAAGGTATTCTAAACACCAAAGAAAACTATACGCTCTAAGATAGATTTTTCTCATCTCCTCAGCGCAGGTCACCATTTATTTGCTTTTTTTCACTTAGGTTTTGTGAAGCTGCTGAAGTTTATAATCTAGAGGTTTTTAAATGGTGTTTAGGAAATGGAAATGACAATACTTTAAAAATAGCATATAATTGTCAGTGATGATTTTAGGTGCTATGCAGTAGAATAAGCATTTTTTTATGCTTTCTGAAACAGCAGATCTGATTTATGTCTTCCGGAAGTGGTAACTTGAGCCTGTCTCCCCAAAGATCTCCCAGGATGTGTTCTGTCAGATGGGGGCTGAAAGAGCTGAAATCTGTTTTCCCCTCTCTTAGTAGCACCCTTGAATGGTACATGTAAGCATGGCAAAGGAGCAGCCACACAACTTCTCTACTGCAACCTGTTCAGCTGGACCTATCCTCATGCTGTGTGAATTTGTGTAACTGTTTTCATAAAAAGCTTTCTCTTAGGGAGAATGAATGCCTACTCTACTTTAATGTTTTGTTTTTTCTTTTTCCAATATAAAAGACTATTTCCTATGTTTTTTAGTGAATAATCATCCTTTTAAAAGTAAATTAACTGAGAAGTGAGGAAAAAAGTTCCTTTTTACCTGATTGCTGCAAGAGTACAGTATCTCCTCTGGCCAAACTTGGAAACTTGAAATTTGAGTTTCCAACTATGTGTTCAAAAGGAAGTGCTGTTATGAATTAGTTGATCAGTAGAGGGAAATAGTTGATGCTGAGGTCTTGATGTTCACACTGGCTTTCGGGGTCTTGTTTCAGATTAGATTTGCTGTGCTCCTGAGACCGGAGACCCAATGGAATATTCTTCACTTTAGAGTTGTATTGAGTGGTCCTAGTCTTTGAAGTAATGTAGGTAAATCTGTATTTAACTTGATAAACTATACATTCCATGATTTGTATAATAAAATTAAATTCAGATTTACCAGTATTATTTTCTAAACATGTAATCAAGTAATTCAAAATAATTTTGTACCATCACATTTAAGTGTTTCCTATAATCAGTACTACTTTATTTATCCTCCAAATCCAAAAGTATGCACTTCACAAAATGTTGGTGCACGTTTTGATGATTAAACTTCAAAGTAGATGAATGAGATTCCCAAATGTTTTCAAGCAAATTAACATAGTAACTTTATTAATTTCAGAATAACCAGGTACAGCCCAGTCTTTGTAGTCAGATTGTGCAGGTAATATCAGGCTACAGTCGGAAATGTTTGCTGTTGATTTTTCTGTGATCTCTCACAGTTTCAGTGTTTCACCAAATACTAAAGAAGCTTATGACTGCATAGAAGGTGAACTATTTCTCTTCAGGGGTGATAGAACACTTCAGAGACATACTTGCAAGCTGCTGTCGTTTTGGTCAGCTTTATGACATGAACTCATTATTTTGCATGTGATAGAGTGAGCAAAAGAAATACATAACTTGCAAATAGAATTAAGTTGGATTTTCTCAGGTTGCTTGTCTATATCGATACTGTTGGTGCTCCAAGGGCACTGCTTAATATTTTGAAAAAGCCAATCTTTGCTCCTAAGATAGATAGGAGTGCCAGAGGAGGTGTATGGACTGTGTGCACTTGCAATTTCTTCCGTACTTAAAATGTGTCTTACCTGACCTTGTAATGAGTTGGTTCACACAGCTAAACCAGCAGGTATTCATCCCTGAAAAAAGATTAATTCTCTGTTAGTTTCATTGAATTAAGTTAACTTAGCTGTAAGTTTAAACTATACTCTTCAAATTTGCTTCTAGCAAACTTGAAATGCTTCCATTGTTATTTATTTCTCATTCTTACTTTTATATGACTAGCAGATTTTAAGTATTCTGAAATTCTGCTTGCTTCATCAGTCAGTTCAGCAGAAAGTTATTTACCCATTAAAATCTTTATGCTTTGATCACTTTTTCTTTTCTTCCTCTTTTAATCTCAAATTTCTATTTAATGCTTTCCTTGTAACATTTGTAAAAATTATATTGTAAAAGTTAATGCTTGGTTTTCACATATCACTTGGCCATTGTAATACAAATCTGCTGTAAGATCCTGAAGGTAAGATGTCTAAAAAAAACAAAAAACCTTTCTATTTACTGAAAGAAAACTGAAGGATGATAATTTCATACCAAAATATCAGAAACTTATATCTCATAGCATTAATTTCTGCATGTATTTGTAACTGCCTATCAGATTTTTCTTTAAAATATTATATTGAGCTTTTAAAAAGTAATTCATCTTGAAAAGCTTTCAGTTGACAGTTGCTTAAGTACCATGCCTTCTGTGCATGTTTCTCTTTTGTTTAGCTCTACAAAGAATTTAAAATTATGTTCCTTCTTTCCTTCCAAATCTTTTCGAACATTTTATTTCTAACTTACAACTTGAAACCATTTTTGATGATCTGAAGAGATCTGGTCAGAATATGTCTCTCAAGATCTCATAAGTAGTAGTGGATTAATAGAGTTGTTGGCTGCTTTAGTCAGGATGGCATTATGAACTTATACAAATACATTCCAGGCTAAGCCAGCAAGAAATCAGCACTTTGATGTATTGAATTCAGATTATATGACTATGTTATAATTAATTGTTAAAAGGGAAAATTAAGCCCTGAATATGATGAGAGCAAAATACCACCAAAAACGTTGATACCTACAGTCTCTTAGATATAAGAGATAGGTCTGTGCTTTAAGAGAACAAAAGTAGAAATGTTTACAACTTCCTCTGCCTCATTCTTTTGTCCACCTCTGCTGGACTGCTCTGTACATTTGTAAGTTTTTGGTGCAGTTTGCACATCACCTTGATGTCAAAATACATACACTGCTGTTTTTCTGGCTATTTCTCTAGAGTGAGCTATTATTAGAGATCAAAAGATATCTGGACACTGATGATAATTTATTAGTTTGTAAAGCAGAGTATGAGTAAAGTATTAGTATGGTGTTAAAGTATCAGTTTACTGTGCAAGATCAGATGCATTATTTTCCTGGTGAATATTAAAGGTTGCTTAGTTTTCTATTGCTGTTTCTCAATGTCCTTGAAATAGACTTTCCTGCAGTGAGTCCAGCTGTTTCTGCAATCATTTTCCACCCCCTCCCACCCAGGCTGGCTTTGAGTCCTCAACTGCACTTCATTGTTTCCTACAACATGGAGTGATAGCACTTATTAAATCGCAATGAAAATAAAAAGAGGTGACTCCCAGGATAGGTGAGTTGAGCACAGAAGACCTCAGGAATAATAGGAAGCTGAGCAGTTTAATTATTTTTATGAAATTAAATTCACGCTTCCATCAAAACCTCAGATGGGTCTTTATTAACCATTTTATTATTATTTCTGAGAATAACTTGAATATGCCTGAGTGCTTAATATCACAAAGCACAATTATCTTTGAGGCAAAGATAATTTCATAGACAAGAAAGCCTTTCTTATGTAGGTTGCTGCTGAATTCAACTCTTGCTGCAGGAACCCAGTTGATTCAGAGAACAAATTTATAAGGAAATTAGTTTAACTACACCATGGCAAATATGTGAAGGCAAATATGCTAAGTTATGAAGAAGTGTAGTGAGAGACAGAGACAGAAGCACAGAAACATGCTGTCCAATCCTTCTCTGTGCTACAGTGTTAAGCTACCTGCTTAACACCAGTCCAAATTTAAACCAGTTAAGCACACTCGAGCAGCAGTGTATTTTAGCAGAAGAAGCACAGTCTTCAAGCATTTTTAAAAATCTGCTAATGTTAATATCCATTCACCCAGCTACATACGTTGTATCTTCTGACAGTACTGCACACTGCTTCTGTGTACTAAATAAAACTTGTTTGAGCAAAAGCAGCATCACTTGACTGAAGCAGCTTCTTCTTGTGAAAGATGAAGCATGTACATGTAAATGTGCCTATTTCATCACTGTTCTTTTTTCTTCTTTTGTGAATGCCCCCTCCCTTGAAGCATTCAAGGCCAGGCTGGATGGGGCTTTGACATCCTGGTCTAGAGGGAGGTGTCCCTGCCTATTAGCAGGGGTGTTGGAACAAGGTGATCTTAGGGGTCGCTTCCAACCCAAACCATTCTATGATTCTGTGTGAACTTTCAGGGAATTGTGGCAATTCTCAGCTTCTTCAGATTGATTCTAAAGATCCTTGGAACTATGTTGCTTTCTTGATCTGTGAATGAACACTGAGCTATAATTTGAAAGGATTTGTGTGTGAGGATGTCATCTGCAAACTTTGATCTCTGTTGCATTGCCTCCTACGGTACTGACCTAAAACCAGGCCAGGACCAAATGACTGCACGTACACACCAATATGATGAACGGCAAAATGGCGTTTATTACATGTGAACTCTAGCTTATATAACCTATGTGCTTTGTCTACGCCCCTAAGGGCATGTGCCACACATCAATCATAGAGCAGGGAGAGGGCCTATCGCGTCACATCCCGTGGGGGGGTCTCTCGCAGTTGCTGACAACATCTCCCCCTCTCCAAGCTCAAGAAAGTCTACTACAACTCGAGAGGACCCTAACGGTGTACACCCCGAAATCCCCGCATTGCACCTATACATGCTATTGTCCTCTCGGTTAAGCCTTGCCCCGTTACATCCCAATTCGCAGAATAATCCTATCCTAATAACCCTATAACCTATTAACCTAATTACAACCTATTAACTTAATAATCCTCTGTGAGTAGAGCCCATTAGGAGAAACTCCTAATATCCAACCTAAACCTCTTCTGGTATAACTTCTGGCCGTTTCCTCGGGTCCTTCACGTGGGCGATGTAGTGCCCTGAGTATGCACTCACACCTCGGTGTATGAGAACAGCACTCAGTTCGTATACATAAACACCATTTTTTTGTTCCATAAAAGGCTCCATGTCGAGCAGCTCAGAGAAGCCAATGTAGGTGTTCAGCTTTTTCTTATGGCCAGTTTGTCTGTCAAACAAGAAACGCATCAGCTGCAGGTTGAGTGTGCATGGAAGACTTAGCAGCCTGATCTTCCTTGTGGCATTCTGCTTACTCTGACAAGTTTCGCAAAAATAACGATTGTCCCCTTCTAATTTTTCTTCCTTGAGAAACACTGTTATGCAGTCTGTCAGCTGCTTGTGCCCTTGGATGTTTAACTCCAGCTCATAAAACTTAGACACGAGTTTGGATTCCCTGCCACACTGGTTGCAGACCGTGACATAGACGTACTCCCCACAAAACTTTCTGAACAATGTTTTGAACATCTGGATTTTTTTGTTTGGATAAAGTATCTTCCAGCAGTGACATGAACAGCTTGGAATCACCGACCCTGGGGGTGTTCAAGGAAAGACTGGATGTTGCGTTGAGGGACATGGTTTAGTAGGAGCTATTGGGAATAGGTGAACGGTTGGACTGGGTGATCTTTTAGGTCTTTTCCAACCTTAGTGATTCTATGATTCTATGATTCTATGAAAATTCCTGGGCATCCTGCTGCTGGCCTGTATCCAAGCCCAGCGCTTTGACAAACCCAGAGGGATCGATGTATCACCTTCTGCTGTTCTGCAGCAAGGCAAACAAGTACTGAAGATGCTCACAAATGGTCTGAGGCTCATAGTCTTTGTCTTTGGGGACGCTCTCTCTGACTGTGTGCTCATTGCTGGAACACAAGTAGAGGGCTTGCCGGAGCTCCAGATTAAGAAACCACATCTGCAAGAAAGTGTTCACATAGCACGTGGCGCCGAGGTTCGTTAAGCCCACAAATGCATTCTTCTTGCGGCGCTCGCAGTTGGGATCATCGATGTTGTGGAAGCTGTTCTCGTCAATCTCGCCCAGCCAGACGTGCTCCCCGATGCCCACCAGGCAGTTGGGGTTCCCCCAGCAGTTCCTCCGGCAGGCGCTGCGCTGGCAGGGCTCCAGCCTGACGCGGTAGGCTGCTTCGATGTGCTCCTGCGTCACCGCCTCGGGCGGCACCGTCTCGGTCCAGCGCCAAGCCACCTTCTCCAACTGTAGCCGCGGCGCCATCGCCGCCCCCGGCCCGACCCGGCCCCTCCCCTAGGACGCGTAACTTTTCCTTGAGGTGGCGATTGGCAAGTTCTACAATTGCTTGTCCCTGAGAGTTGCCAGGGATTCCTCTGGAATGAGATATCCCCCAAGCTATTAGCCATTCCTGGGTCGATTTTGAGATGAAGCAAGACCCATTATCTGTTTTTATCTGACTGGGCAACCCCATAGCGGCTATTGCAGTGGCCCAATGACTCTGTGCTGCGGTTGAATTGCACTTTGCATGTTGAGTGACTGATATCATAGAAGAAGCTGTATCTACAGTAACGGCGAGCCATGGACGAGGGGCCATACGGCGTTCCCATGTAAAATCCATCTGCCAGATTTGCAGTGGCTTTAAGCCACGGGGGTTAACACCTGCACCAATAGTTGGGGCAGAATTACAATATGGACATGCCTGAACTACATTACGAACTGTCAGTAAGGGAATAGAACAGGCCCGTGCCAAAGCCTTGGCACCTATATGAAGAGATGCATGAAGATCATGCGCAGTTCTGACAGTGAAGCATGCTGTGCCTGCAATAATTGATGTGATGTTACCGACGCTAAACAATTAAAGCCACATCCTACAGTACTGGTAAAATCATAGACAGAGAGATTAGAGATTACTGATTAGAGTGATTGCTGATAGCTCTAGTGGCACTATGAGTATAAAATTACAAAGGATCCTTATACAAACACAACCAGGTTATTTTCCCAATATATGCCAACTTTGCCTCAGGTACCTGTTGGAATGTACCTCCAAATGACAAACATTTTATTCAATATCAAGGCAGATGTCTCAAGCCTTGAAAGCATTGCTCTCACAAGCCAGCTGTGTGGAATTGCTTGTTCTCCAGGCCTCAATCTGGCCACCTGTCCCTGAAGGGAACCCATTCTGATGCCCACAATGTATACTGCACTGGCTTAAAAACCAAGCACATCAGATTCGGTACATCATGAGGAAAGAGAAGACCTGGTGCTGTCAGGACTTCTAATGCATTTAGAGCAAGGAGTGATTTCAATCCCTGTTTCTCTGCACAATCTATCAGGTGTGTGATGTCTTTCAGATCGAGGGGTACCCCTTCTGGGATTCTGTTACCGTTCCCTACTACCAGGAAGATCTCCAGTACTTTTCCTTCCTCTATCAGTCTAGATCTAAACTTCCCACAATCTGTTAGTGCATCTCTCTTAACTTCTAAATGCAAATTCACCTCTCTCCTTTCGCTATCCTGTTCAGTCACAGCTGGAAGCTGCGGGCTCCGCACCCCTCCCCTCAGACCCATCTCCCTTTGATCATGCACTGACTGTTGTAGAGGCTTCTGATTGGTTGCATACGCACTCAATCTTGTAAAAGGATATGTGGGTCGAATCAGTGGGTCTGAATGCTGTGGTAAGGAGTGGGTCCGGAGACTCTCGTCATTTTGTCTTTCTCCTACGGGTGCAACCTGAGCAGACAGCGCTGGCCACACGCCACCTACTCCTTCAGGCGCGATCAGGGTGGACAGTGCTGGCCGGACGTTATCATCCGAGCGCCTGTAAGTTACATCGCTTCCCTTTCTCTCTGCTGTTTTTTCTTCTACCGCCTCTCTTAACTTTTGACCAATCCGTACCCGAGCCTTGCCCGCAGTCCCCACCCCCCTGGGTGTAACTGCATTCCACCTCCTCAGAGGAGACGGCAAGTGTCCCATCCCAGCTCACTTTTCCCCCTGCCCCCACAGGTGGTATTAGATTACACAGAGAAGGATACAGCGGTTGTCGTGGATACGGCTGGGGAGTTTCAACGATCTTGGATTCCTGCACTTGGCCGGTGTTGCATGATAAAGTGCAGACAGTTCAGCGCAGTCTTCTACTTGTTTATGCGAAGCTGAAGCCGAGGGGGGAGCGAAGGGGGGTGCCGAAGGTGCGGACGAGATGTTAGTCGCCATAGTTGAGGGCATATTTGCGGCGTTCTCTTCCTCAGGGGACCTGCAAGAAAGTACGCTTCCCGCGCCACTTCTCTCGGCATTAGTAAATTCCAAACCCATCATAACGCGCGCAGCCTCAGGAATTCTATCTTCTTCTCTAGCGGCTTTAAGAGCCCCAAGAATTAACCCCCAGATTTTTAGCTCCACTGCTTTTTGCTCCTCTATCGCACGCTGCGCAAGCGTGGATGTAAACTGATCCCATTTATCAGGGTCTAAAATGTCCAGAGGGGAGGGAAGATTCCACTCCTTTTCCAGGCAAATAAGTACAGCAGAAATGTCCTTCTTAGAAGGGGCATTCTTGCTGTGATAATCCTTACAGAACTGAAGGACCAACTTAATAACTTGATCCATCACCAGCGCGGCACTGATGTCCCGATTCGAGAGCGACCTGCCACCAACCACAGGCTATCCCCACCCTCGAACTTCCACAGCAGCCAGCTGCTGCAGGCATGCCCTTAGGCGAATACCGTAACACCACGGTCTTCCACGGCCAACCCGTAATTACCTCATTACGGCATTGGAAATTCCGCAGGCACGCAAGTTGGCTTCCCATGCAAGGGGGATCCTCGCAAGTGGGTTCCGCACTGGTTCCTCACACGGAGCATCAATGTTGCATTGCCTCCTACGGTACTGACCTAAAACCAGGCCAGGACCAAATGACTGCACGTACACACCAATATGATGAACAGCAAAATGGCGTTTATTGCACGTGAACTCTAGCTTGTATAACCTATGTGCTTCGTCTACGCCCCTAAGGGCACGTGCCACACATCAATCATAGAGCAGGGAGAGGGCCTATCGCGTCACATCCCGTGGGGGGGTCTCGCAGTTGCTGACAACAGATCTCATACTTGTTATATTTTTTGAGATGTTGGTGTTTCTTTTTAATTGGATGTTCTCTTCTTAATGATACCTTATCTCAATTCATTGTCAAGTGACAAATTACTCTTAATGGATTGTAGCCTTAGAGACTGAGTTCTGATAGACCTTTATGAGCTTTCTGCAGCAGGATAACTGTAAGTTTGCTCTAGAAAGTGGAAGATAAATTTCCCACTATAACTAGATGATATTATGAGGAAAGACTCATCACGTATCTGTTCTTTCTCTTAGCATTCATCTAAATTATTTTATGCCTTTTCACATGTGTTTAATTTTCTCTAACATGCTATAGTAGACTCATCTTTACAGGCTAATTTTGACTCTGTTTAATGTTGTTTTTAGGTCTCAATTGACTCATCTCTGAATCTAAATAAAAAATAGATTATTTTGATCTTCAGGGATTGTTGATAGTTTGACAGTTAGCAGGACAGCATCTGTAAAAAGATGTAAAAGATCTGTAAAAAGCAGGTAAAAAGAGAGTTGCAGATGTACTGAAAATGTGTAAAGACATATTCTCATATTTCTCTAGGAAGAATTTGTTTTTCAGCCTATGAGTAATAAGATGAACATTGTTGAAATAGATTTTAAAAGACTAAATTTGAAGAATTCATTCTGTTTGTTGACTTGTGAAACAAACATTAATTTATAGTACTGCCATATGCTTTATATGTAATGCTTTCTATTGGCTACGAAAAAATAATTATTTAATAGTTCTTAATATTAACTACTTACAAATGGCAAATTACAATTACAAATTACGATGGCAAATAGGGCAGAGTTTTCAAACACTGTTGTTACAAATAATATATTGTACAATGGAACAAGGCTGTATTCCTCCTAAAACCTGAGGTTTTCAGTTGTTAAACAGTAACAATAGTAACAAAAGTAACAGTAACAATAATCCATAGTAATGAAGAGGCAAAACTCTTAAATGTGACACCTACCTTCACGTTTCATCAGTGATCTCATGTTCTGCCTGATTGCAGCATCTAGGCCATCTGAATGGCTTGTATTTAAATATTGTTTGTTTGTTTTTTTCCCCTTTGCTGCTTTTATATTTAACTCAACTCCCTAGATCATGACAGAGTTCAAGAAATGTGTGTCTTTCCTGCTGCATCAGAAAGCCCTAGAGAAATTTTCTATCATGAGTAAGGATCAAATGCATCAGGAGTCATGCTGTAACTCTGGCTAGCAAAAGATTTTTGCAAAAACTGATATCAAGTACTACTGCTAAAAAGCCAAACTTTGAAAGAGCCTCGCATTTCTTGGTAGAGTGGACTCCAATTTAGATTTGACACGGGAATGCAGTTCTTTACTGCTTGTTCTGACAAATCGGACCTCCTCAGACACTGAGTGACCTGCAGGATTGCATAGTTTTAAAAAGAGTAAATGGATATTAGGTGGTAGCTGTTGGCATCCATTCAGATGTCCCAGAATCTGAGTGTCAGGAAAAAAGATATGGATTGTAAGCTATAACCAGTTCTCAGATTGGCTGAGAACTTTCTGCCTTAATGCTAAAACAACATTTTGCATCATATGTTCCTTTTGGAGTTAAGCTCCAGAACCATGTATGGTCTAATGTATATAGTGTTTCATTCAAAAATCTCTTATTTCAGTAATAAAATATCCCCGTTTTAGTTGTACCTCGTTGTTTCTTTCTCTCTTGTTTATTCCATTTCAGACTTCAGTTCCAGGCATTTTTTTCAATTAAATGGATTTACTTACTGAGAACCCGTATATCTCAAATCAGTGTGTCATGTTGCACAGCTGGAGATGAAATAGCTTATTTTCTTTTTATTCTCTTTTTATCAGTTTTATTCTAAATTTACCATTTTATACCTTCTAAATCTTAGCCTGCTACACACCCGTGATTGAGTCCTGAGGAACGTGGAAGGAACAGATTCTGTCTAGTAGCAAACTGATCAAAATCCTTCTCAAAAAAAAAATAATGCTGGATGTTGGTGTTTGAAATGCAGTCCTGGCTCTGGACAAAAGTTTATCATCGTGCTGTAAATACTTGAGATCCAGGTTAACTTCTTCCAGACTGCCACACACTGATTTTTATTCTTACAAATCCATGCAGTCAAAATCATTGTTACTTACATAATGGGCCTTTGGAGAAATATAGCTATGAAATAGGCATGGAAGAAAGAGATGTGAGTTTGAGTCAGCAGACAGATACTGCTGTATTCTAGAACTTGCCTTTGGAACCAGAATCCCCTTCTGCCATTCTAATTATCTTAGTATTTTAGCTTGCCAGTGGTTGTTGCATGTGATAATAGTGGATTTTAAATATCTCAACATCTTCTGGAAAATGATGTAATCCAAGCAAAAAGTCTGAATGGATCACTACACTGAAGTTACTATCAAAATGCTTAAATTAAGATCAATAATTAAAAAAGGCTTAGCTCATTCTAGACTTCTATTTTTAATTTAGGAATAATGATACTAAATTGTGTCAAATCGTTTTTGATAAGAATGTTGGGAAATAAGGAAAGCAACTGTTATCATATAAAAGAGTTGTTGTAATCTAGGGATATGTGGAATTCAGTCAAATTCTAAGTGTCATAGTTTATCTGATCTGTGATACAATTTATTTGGTGTTCTTAAGAATAATTTGGTTTTTGAACCTCTTTTGCCATTGTTTCTGTTTAATGCAATGCAGAGGTAAGAGGACTCTGAATTGAAAGGATAGGCCTGAATTTAATTTTTGCTCTGAGTCACTGTGAGCGCAGCCTCTTTGTTGAAGTGTTTTTTCTATTTCCTAGATTAGTGGTGCTAGGTATCTAGTTGATGTGGATTTCTTGATAATATCTGTAAAGGACCATCATCTATATGCAAAAAGCTTGTGAATGAATTCAGTGTACTTAAAAGGGGAAGTTACTGCCAGAAATGCTTAGATGTAATCAGTGAGGTCTTCCCCTCACCTCTGGTTGTCAAGGAAAGGAAAGCTGAACAGAGGTGGACACTAGAAGTCAGGGAAACTATTGCAAGTGGAATTGCATCCCTACAGCAGACTGGTTGTCTGAAGTTTGATGACCCAGTTTCCTGGAAGCTGTCAACTGTAGGGTGCCATGCACTAAGGAAGTGTTCTTCCCTGAAGCATTACAAAAGAATGATCTTGTTACAGTAAACTTTCATTTGGCTTCCCCTATTTAGCCCTGTTACAAGGAAATTTTATTATCATGGCCAACCTCATGCAAGTGCCTAGAATTCTGGCGTTTAAAGCAAATGCCACTGCAAATTATTTCATTGTTATTACTATTATGTTCTTTCACTTCAATTAAAAAAAATACTGCTTTGGATGAACTGCAGTCAAGTCTGTATTTATGGTAGCCCGGGAAAATCCATCACTAGAGAGAAATATTTTCTAGATGTACTTCAGTAATATTCTTTTCTTTTACTTTCCCTATAATTTTCCAACTTGGAGTTGAATCCTCATTTTATGTGGAATTATATTTATAAATGCTTTTACTGTACTTCCTAAGGGTCAGTGAAGTATGTGATGTTAGGCATTCACTGAAGATGCAGCACTAATGTAAATGAAAAGTGCAGCAGCTATGTGGTCAGAGGATGAGAATAGAATACTCAGCACATCTTCATCTAATAAGTGAAACGAAGCCACATTAAGGTGAACTCTTCCACTTGAATTTCTCCAGTATCTGAGCAGGAAGTGGATCCTGGCAGTCTGTGCTGTTACTTGGTCCTTGTCATAGGAAGCCCTGCGGCTGCTGTGGATGCTCACAGGAAGCTCTTTGCTTTCCGTTGCTTAGAAGACCTGCACTGGACTTTGCCAAGCTTTTGTTCTTGCTTCCAATTTCTCTTGCACAAATATTCCCTGAACACTGCAGGAGTTCTAGAGACCGTGTAGGCAGTCGATTATGAAGCATGTTGGTATTTGAGCATTCTGAAAGAACTGCACACAGAATAGTTAGAAAGCCATATACCTCTGCCTGTTTCAGCTCCTCTTTAATTTAATTTGTCTGTGTTGAATAGATGGTTACAGCTGCTTCAAATAATGTCGTCCATTTTTCTCAGAAATCAGCATTATTCCTTTACAATGAGAAGGCACAGAGTGCTGAAAAAAAAAAATAAATCTGAAACAGCCTTAATTTTCAGAAAAAAATGTGGTTGTGTGGAATTTTACCAGGTGGCTTAATTTCTGCTGCGAATTGCAGACTTTTTGCTTGCTTCTAGCGTGATGTCTCCAGTCACTGAACAGGAACTGCTATCTTCTCTTGGGATTTCATATCCAAAAGTGTTTCAGAGCATTTCATCAGCAGTGGCTCGAAGGCGTGGATTTGTCTGCTATCTTCTGAGACACAAAGGGGAAAAGGTCTAGTTGTACACCAAGTACCTTTTTCTTGTCTTAATCCTCTGATTTATTTTTCAGAAAAATATTTATATGCAGTCACTATTATTGGGAATTGCCCTTTCAGTTGTGCACTTCTCTTAGTCTTTTTAAAATTACTGTTGTTTTTTTTTGTCTTGTTTTTTTGTTTTTTAAACAGCAAATTTCTACATGGAGGTTGAGAGAGTCCTTTCAAAGCATATTCAATCTGGGGCTTGTTTTAGGCTGTTGAAAG
The DNA here is from genome assembly GCF_951394365.1 of Tetrao urogallus. Taxonomy (NCBI): domain Eukaryota; kingdom Metazoa; phylum Chordata; class Aves; order Galliformes; family Phasianidae; genus Tetrao; species Tetrao urogallus. The sequence continues at coordinate 34,733,198 of NC_136814.1, forward strand.
TCTCATTAAGACAGCATAAGCTACTGTGCTGCGAAGAAGTGAAGAGGGAAAAGTAATCAAAATGTGAAATCAGTTGTGTATGAATATGTCACTCAGAAGGAGGATCCTTCCTATTAAGGAACAGTAAATGCATTTATTGAGGAACACTGTAGCAGTGTGTGGTCAGAGAATTTTCTAGAAAGAGGCAGAAATTCTACTGTCTTGCCCTGTGATGCGCTAGATTCCTGCTGTGTGGCTTAGAAAGAATTTAAGAGGTTTGTGACATGTTAAATATGGTACTGAGTGGCTGCACCTGAAGGGAAGTTGCCAAAGAATGTCTGAAGAAAAAAGAAAATCACTAGTAGATTTAACAATAGCAATAAAACTGAGAAGAGCATGAGTCAACCATGAATTGGTCATCGGCTTAGTGAGTGACAGTTTAACTTGTCTTTTATCTTTTCTCAGGTCCAGTGACTCTCTAGTTCCCTTTCCTCCCCTAACCTTTCACTTGAGTAAAACTGGTGTTCCCTGCTTCTCTGATTGCTGTGTCCATGTAAAACTGTATCCCTTGGCAGGCACGCTTTAAAGGGTCACGTGCAAATTGCATAGTCAGTTTGGGAACTAATATAAAATACTGCAGTTAGCATCCTATGTAGTCGTGCAGTCCAGCCTTGCTTCGCAGCCCATTTCTTCCATCTGGTTGCAGGTTGTAAATGCAGGTTCCTCTTTTCTGATTCTTAGCACTGTTAGAGTGCTTGGCTTCAGCTGGTGCTCAAAAATATAACAAGAAGCAGCTTCTTAATCACAAAATTGAGGTTTCCATTTATTTTTTAATGGAGAATGAGTTTAAATTGCAGTGGGGGACGCTATGTTACTCTCTCCAAATACCATCCATGCTTTTTAACAATGATTCAGGACCTTTAACTAGATGGCTCACTGATTATTTCCCACCTCGCTTAATTCCATTGGGCATGGAGGAAGAAAAGATATCCAGAGGTACAAGAACTGTTAGTTTAAATAGAGTAAGAGTACTCTGCTTCATATTCCAGAAATGTTCCTTATACTTGTCCCCTACTTCTAAATATTTTATAGAAAGTCCTAGTTTGAGTTGTTTGTTTCTTTTTTTTTTCCACTGTCACATATGACACTATATTTTGGCTTCAGAAGAAAGGCAATGCTGATAACACACTGATATTTTAGTTGTTGCTGAGCAGTGCTGTACGGAGCCAAGTTTCAGGTTTTCAGCTTTTCATGCTGTCCTTCCAGCATGGAGTTGTGGGGCACAAGGAGCTGGAAAGAGACAGAACCAGAGCAGTTGGCCTAAACTCACTGAAGGGGTATTCCATCTCATATGGCAAAAAAAACCAAACAAACTATACAACTAAGGTAAATTGGCTGGGATGGGGGCAGCTGCTGCTCAGCAGCTGTTTCTGAATTTCTTCACATCAGAATATAAATTACTGCTTTCACACATCAAGTCCTCTTTAGGAGGAGAGACTATTTACCCCTCCATTATAATATTCAAGCCCTGGAAAAGAGAAGTTTTGCTTCTGCCCCAGGATTCAAATGTATGTATGAATGAGTGGACTGTTCATGTATCAGAATAATTATTTCTCTTTCTCATGAATAACAGGAATAAATATCTTGAGGAAAAAAAAAAAAAAAAAACCAACACAAAAAAAGATTTCTTTTGACTGAGTCTTGGAGGCTGCCTGGTTATTATCACTGAGGATCACAGTTACACGTGTAAATCTGCATTTTGGTTTATAATAGACTACATAATTGATTGTATGGTTTATCGCCTAGGTTTTAATTATTCCTTATTCATGCCAGTACTTAAATATCTTTTTTGAAACTATCTTCTGGGTTCCTAAAAAATAAATAGCAGAATCAGTAGTCAAGAATATTCTAAAAAAAAAGGAAAGATTGAGTCAAATGAATTGCTTTCCTTAATGTTACACTGCTAATTTCTCATGTCCTAGATCTACACCGAGGAAGTTAGCTTGGTGCTTTTATCCTTCTAGTACTCATCCTCTCTGAAGACAACAAGTACAGAGTGAGAGGGAAAAGAATTGTAGCATTATTTTTGCAGTAGTAACACTTGCCTCCTATGGAACCTGAACTGAGGCAATCTTTATAGTGGTCACTGAACAGACAGAGCAACCTGGGAGTTGGAGATGTTTTTGTAATGGACCATTTTAGATAATTGACCTTCTGTAAGTGGTTCTGCTGTCTCATGGCTCTTTTGAATAATAGAATTTGAGAAATGAAATACCAAAAGTAATTGTTATAACGATTTTTTATTTCAACAGATATATTGAATAAGTGATAATTAAGGAAACATTTTAAATCATGGTTTTAAAATTAGTCTGTAATTCTGGAGCGAAATTGTTAATAATCTTTTATTATGTAAGTATGAGGGCAAAAATTTGTCCTTTAATTTAATGACCAGAATGAAATTCACTAGAAAACTTTCCAAAGGAATATTTGATTTGGCATTGTGTCTTGATAGATAATTGGAAATAACAGGGGATATGAAAAAAATGCATCTGCTGTGATAGTGAAAGTCTACTTAGGGCTCTGTTTAATTCATTTATTTGAATACTAAGTCTCTCCTTTTAACCAAGCTAATCGTATTCTCCAAAACTGATTTGATTAAGACTAGAGAAGGTAGTCCACAGGATCTCTTGATGCTGTAAGGGAATGGAAATTTTTCTCATTTTGAATAATAATTTTGTGAACCCTCAGCCTCACTGAGTTTAGAAAGAATTAAAGCATACAGCTAATCCACTAATCCATCTTGAGATTTCAAAATGGAAAATTTGGTGTCATATCAAAATCCACTGGATTCCTTTTTAAAACTCTTGTGTGATTTGTTTTCACAAAGAGAAATACTTTTGTTACAGAGTGGCAGTAAAATGACAGAAAGTGTTGCAGTTCAGCAGGGGACAGTACATAATGTGCTGCGTGGCTTTCTCCTCCAACTCATTCCACAGGAGATGCTGGTGTTGTGCATCTGGTCTCTGTGTAAATACTCCGAAGTGTTTCTCAGCTGAGTCTCAGTAGAACCATTGTGTCTCCAGAGTTTAAAGTTGTTGTCAGCCAGTGTTTCAATTACAGTAACTGCATTAGCTCTTATAATAATATGCAAGCTATGCAGCCGGTCTACAAATGGGTGAGTAAGCTAGAGACCCATGCATTAGTATGTTTACTGCAGGATTACTAAGAAAATGGAGCCATACTTTTAAAAAATATATTGGAGTGCCTGAAATACATGCTAAAGTTAGTATCATTTATCTTGTAATATTCTTTACTTTTTGAGAAAATGTAAAATTTACTTGCAAATAAGACCAGAAATGCAGAGCGAAGCATTTAACTGGTGTGGTTTGGCTGCTGTTGAGCTACAAACCCACTTGATAACACTCAGATTCTTAGCCAAGCTGAAAGCTCTTTGGTAACTTGGAAACAATGTTATGTCTGCAACTCTCCCTTGCCAAAAGCTAGTGGCCTTACAACAAAAAAGTGCTACTGTACCTCCATGGCACCTTAGCAACTTGAGATGATCTACAAACGGGCTGTGCAGAAGAAGGAAAATCTCTGGCAGGTTTTTTTTTATTTCACATTCAATATTATGTTGCAGCCCTTCAATGATGTAAAAGACTTTTTGCTCTAATTGAATAGCCTTATGCAGTGAAACGGAAAAAATGTCATTGGTATATCTGCAGGATACATTGTGCAGAAAGAAATAAAAGCTATTGTTGCATTCATTACCCTAAGGGGGTAGCAAAAATAAAGTGTATTTGCTGGGTTGCTTTGAAACAAGATTTTAAAATTAATATTCCACATAAAATACTCAAACACTGCAACTCCTTCCTGAGGGAGATTTACTCTACCTAAAATGAGTACTAGAAATCAGTTTCTGACACGAAAACTTGAGAGTTCTTCATCTTTAATCCATTTACTCCTAAATACATTTTTTTCCTTTTCACCATCTTGAAAATTTCTCATGGCATGTTTATCGTATTTTTAGATACTCGTGCTTAATTTCAAACATTCTTAATTATATTAACATTTCCTCATATCTAGATTTCAGATTAGCACTCATTTCTGCTGTGTGTTGCTGAATTTCTCCTATAAAAACTGATGTTTTCTGTTCACAGTCTAATTCTTTTTCCCATCTGTATTTTCAAAAGATCCACAATAATAAGATAAGGACTTTTGTATTGAGGTTGCAGTACGAAACCATAGACAGTCTGTCTGATGTATTTTTGCCTGCTTGTGTGTGATTTGCTGTCAGCTTTCTTTGAAAACTCTTGCTGCTTTAGATGTTTAACTCCTGCTGCGTGTTTGTTTTTTCTCCCCATTCTGTATTAGGGTTTCAAAATCATTTTCTTTTGCCTTTGAGCATCTCCCTACTGTAGCATATTTTAAGAGCCAATATGAAGAATTGCTCTGTGGCTCAGGAAATGTGAGTTCTGTTTCTGGCTCTGCCACAGGCCTACAGCACAATCTAAGAACAGTCATCGTCTTATTTTCCTCTTTAAAATGAGAGCATGGACCACGTTTCTTCTCCAGTCAAGGATAAACATTCTAGGGAAGTTACTGAACACAAGAATGTTAGCAAAGATTCAAAAGAACCAGCATTCTAATGGAAATTGCAGAAGACAGAACCAGAACTTAAAGAACTGAAAAGAAAAAATAATGAAAGAACAAAAATTCCTATTCAGTCTGTAGATTATTTTTAACGACTTGTATCGTCCAACTCCTGATTCCTTGAAATGGTGTGTAGCTGAATATTGCTTTGAGCCAGGGATAAAGAAGCATTACTGGCACTAAAAATATGTGATCTGCAAGAGACTCAGTAACATGGATAATATATTGTCAACCAGTAGCCTTTTAGGAATCCTGCTCATGAGTGTGATTTTCACTTTCTATAGGTGTATATTGTGTAAACTGCTGTGACCTTTATTCTGCAGCTAATTGCAAGATGAATGGGGAGGCAGAAGTGCACATTCTCCTTCAAAGCAAGAGAGCATCACAGAGGGGGTGGCACTGCACCTGTGGACAGGCAGATGTAATGCTGAAGCACTCATATACCACTTTTTTTTTTTTCTTTTTTTTTTCTGCTTACATGCAGATTGCCAGAGGTAGGCAATGCTCTCTGATGTTAAGCTTTTCATTAAAGGTGTGAAGAGTTTTACACTCCTGTAAGACCCTATTTAAAATGATTATTAACCGGTATGTTGTTGATCTTTTAGCTTTTATATTCAGTCACTTTTCTAGTTACTTAGTTGGCTTTTATACTGGTAATGCAATTACAGCTTACAGATTATGTTTTCACCAAATAAAAAGGCATCTGAAAAAATATCTCAATTTTTAGTGCAAAGTTAGAAGCTGACATCCTTTTCCAGCTCTGATGTGAAAGTGAAAACTGGCCATTTCCAGGCAAAGACAAACAGGAGACAAAACAAAAAATCTGAGCTAATTATTTTTAGCAGTCAGACTGAAGAGCTTCTAGAAAGGTCGTGTGTCTTTGTGAGGTTTTGTTATCTTCAAGTCATAGGGATGGTAGACTTGGTTCCTTCTCAATAGGGCAAAATAGGGCACCTTCCACTCCCCATGTTAGGGGCAGAAAGAGCCTAAAATGGCTGAATGCTTTTTGTGGTCATGTAGTTTGATGATTACTATGTTAGTCCAGAAATACAAATCTATATAATTAGGAACATTTCTACCAGCTCCAAAAAGAATAGAAGATTGTGTATTCTGTGATTACTTCTGTGTAGATGTTTTAATACATATAAAACTGTAATTTAAATGGTGTCTGAATGTCTTGCAGTAGCTAGCCCTTTTTCTCATGGTCACTGCTGTTTATTCTCATGGGGGACTTCAACTTCCCAGATGTCTACTGGAAATGCAATACAGCAGTCTAGGAGATTCTTAAAGTGTGTGGAGGATAAATTTCTGTCAGCTTGTTGATCTGTTTATGACCTGGGAAGTACTTGTGGGTGATGGGATGGTTGGAGAGTGCTTTGGGTGCAGTAATGACAAAATGACTTTTTGATCCTTGGTGAAATAAAGAAGGCAGTTACTAGAACTACTATCTTGGATTCCTGCTTGCAAACTTTTTGTCTTGTTTAGAGACCTGGGAGCCCTTGGGAGATGCTTCTAAATGGCAAAGGTGTCCAGGAAGGCTAGGTCTTCTCAAGGAATTAAATCTTAAAGGCACAGGTGCAGGCTGTCCCAATGTGCCCAACGTTGAGCTGGCACAGGGGGCAAGGCCAGCCTAGCTAAACAGAGAACATAATCTGGAATTTAGAAAGAAAAAAAGCATCTTAAGAACTCTGAAAGAAGGGACAGGCCGCTCAGGAGGACTATAGAGCCATTGTCAAGCTGTGCAGGGGGAAAATCAGCAGGGCAAAAGCCTAGCTGGAACTCAGTTTGATTAATGCAGTAGAAGACAAAAATATCTTTATAACTACATCATCAGCAATGGGAGGATTAAAGAGAATTGCCATCCTTTTTTTGATATCAGAATATGGAAAATATGACAAAAGATGAGAAAGTTACCCAGCAGGAAAGGACCTGGGGATTCTGGTCAGCAGCTGGCTGAACATGAACCCGCAGTGTGCCCAACTGGTTCTCTATGATTACCTTGAAAGGAGATAACTGCAAGGAGAGTGTTGATCTCTTTTCTTAGACACAAGTGATTGGATGAGGAAATTTTTGTTTTTAAGTTGTTCCATGGGAGGTCTGAATTGGGCACTAGAAAGAATTTCATCATAGAGAGTGTGGTTAAGAAATGAAATGGGCTACTCAGAGGGGTAGTGGAGGCCCCATCTCTGGAGATATTTGAGTTCTGTGGATGTGGCACTAAGGGACAGAGATTAGTGATGGGACTCAGTAGGTCGGGGTGATGGTTGAACTTAATCGTCCTGAAGGTGTTTTCCCGATGATTCTCTAATAGATTAGAATTATAAAGCAAGGGAGGAAGTGCAGCAAATAATACTCAGCAAAAACAGAAAATGCAGTTTATTTTTCTTTCATCCTGAGTAATTTCAAGGGCTGATTATCAAATACCTACTTTTGCTTCTTGGAGGCTGTGTCAGAATACAAGCACACTGAGTAACACACTCCCTACTTAAGATTGGTTAAGATCTGTTATGTGTTAACCACTCACTACTACCATGAATCCAGACCACTGTAAAACATTTGTGTGTCATAATGAGAATCTGGATTTTATTCTCAGCTTTAGCAGGCATAACCTTGTCCAACATCCCTGGCTCAGGTGCTCATTATCTCTTTAACGAAGGGGCTATAACTTGCTTGCCATTTAAAATGAAGTTTCAGGATCAAGTTCAGTGGTAGAAGACTTTTAACACTGAATATTGGAAGAGATGATGGAGGAAAAGAAAACATCTGTGTGTACTTCAATGGAAATGGAGTAGTGAGGGAGCTTAGCTGTATATAAAAAAGCAAAAATCACCATATGGATGTGAACACCCCATATTGGAAATAAATTTTAACATTTGTCCCGTTTCATCAGACACTTAAGCATGTTAGTGGAGCAAAGTAAGCAGATTCATACATTTCCTAAATCCTGTTTTGAGCTTAGATTTTTTGTTGCATCACTCTTGAACACAGAAATCTTCTTGTCCAATCTGGCTTCATTTTTTAAATAATAGATGGAGTTTCATTGTCTGACAGACTAAATCCCATTAGGATGTAGCAATGCTCTGGGTTCTTACAGGTGGGATTTCAATAACAGAACTGAAAGAGCAGAGATGCTGAGCATCAGTGTCACCCTTTCAAGGACAGACCAATCTGAGGTACAAAGGAGTTCTCTGTTCTACAGAATAAGGTAGAAACAGGCAAAATAGCATTTTGAATCATCAGCGCTATTGGCAATAAACCTGTAATATCATTTTCCTTTATAATAAAATTGCTTTACTGGAAGAACTTTACAAATAAAGCAAATTTCTCCTTATGATACTATTTTATATCATGGGCAGAGTGACTACATTGGGATGCTCATTTGGACTTTAAACTTGTAGGAACATACAGGCAATAAAATAAAAGCCCAAGGGAAACTGCTGAAATATCTCCATTCCAGAATACATATACATTCATTAGAAGTGAGTTCGGTTAAAATAAATCTGTTCTGCGACAATAAAAATCTATGGTCTTTTCTTTCTCAATAATTCTGCACAAATGGCTCGCTGAGGATCATGACGTATTATTTATGTGGCATTAATTCTCTCATACCTGCTAAAATACACAAATGATGTTTATGGTGTAAAGTGTTAGAATTTCCTAACATAACTAACATATCATGGGTATTTAGCAGTGTTTTGTTTAGTCTCTCATCAGGCTGTATGTGTGATCACATGTGACTCTCTAAATCTATCCCTTTCCTCAGCTGCATATTTTCATATGAAGGAAATAATTTACTGTTTACCAAATGTTTAAGTGAGTATCTATTTATTGGAGTGGGTAGAAGGAATAAGAAAGCTATAGTCTGATGTTCTTTGCTGTTAGCACCATCTGGAACTGCATGTGCTCCTCTTTGCACGGAGCAAGAGAAAAGCTATGCAACCCTCATTCATTAATGTCTTGGTTGTATTCTCTCATTTTAAGTGGAGATATCCTTAACAGTAGCAGAGAAGCACAAGAAAACAGTAATGACAGGATAATGGAAGGCACAAAAAGCTTTGATGAAGATAGGAAGGAGAGGCAGTTATCAGTACGGCTAAATATTTCTATTGTACTTTGCTTCTTGACATAAGCACCAAGCTGGAGCTCTTTAACTAGATCCCACTGAAAGATACTTTGGTTTTGTATCTGTCTGTGCATGTGCCACAGAGAAACTATGACTGAAAGAATCTATGAATACAGAAGGAGAAAACAATTCTCTGTGAGCTCTCCCATGTGCTTTAGTGCCAAAACACTCATCTGAACATTGTTGGAGAGAATGTAAATGAGGGAAGGGACCTTACTTCTGTATATATCCCTGGTGATGGAAAAATTTTTTGAGTTCTCATTTCCAAACATTAATATGGATTAAAAAAAAACAACAACAACAAAAAAAACTGGAGTGAATACAGAGGTAAATTTGAAGTCCTATTAGAAAAATACAGAAAGTATTCCCCAAAGGGAAATCTGGTGCTTTGTCTGCTTAAGTCATCGGAAGAAATATTTAAATCTGGCTGAGTTATGCTGGGTGAGGACTTACGCAGAGAGAAAATAATAGGTGCAGGGGAGCTGCTCCAAACACACATCAGAACAAACACTAAAATTTAAGCAAAAATACCTTCAAGCTTGATATAAAAATACGTTTTAGCTAAGGAGACTGATTTTAGCTGTAGAACAAACTAACAGGGAATGTACTGGGAACTTGTACTGCCCTAATATATTTAAGCCAAGATCAGCTGTCTTTGTGGTAAAAACTGCCTTTGTCTGGTACAAGTTATCGATAATTGTATGAAATTATGTCTAATATGACACAGAAATTAGACTGAATGACCTAAATGATGATTTTTTTTGTATTATTATTTTTTAATCTTATAAAGCATACAACCCTGAAAGCAACTAATAAACCAGGAAGGAAGAAACTTGGAAACTTACACTGAGTTTATAATACATTAAATTATATTCATGCAGATTTTTATTTATGCTTACCAGCTTGGCTGTTTTGTCTCTTTTCTTGTTAGTCAAATAAGAGCTCTTCAAAATCTAGTGATTGAGTAGGAACTGTACAAGTCATGAGTAGGCAGAGTCTTCATTTCATTTCTCTTACAGCTAGCATAGTCTAATCTGTTTCATCTCCTCTGCTAGTAATTATCTTTTTGAATGTTTAATTTAGCAAAGAAATTGTTGCCTTAGGCTCCTTTCTGCAAGGTGCTGGACTGCTTCTTTCCATTCAATTCAGAGAGGGCTGAGGTTATGAAGTATTTTGCAACATCTTTCCCTAATTAATAATTTTGAAAATCATCATTAAAAAAGCTTATGGTATCACAGTATAACCTGTCTACATGAAGAACATAATTAAATATTCAAGTTAGTATTTCGTAACTACTGTTCTGTGAAACGCAGGAAATCACAAAGTGAATGATGGGCTTGCTGTTTGAACAGTACCAGTGAAGTGCACTTATTCAACATCATCAAGCTGGAGAATGATATTAACACTTTCTGTCTTAATTAGATATTTCTGGTACGTTGAATGTGTGGTGGTTTTGTAGATCATAAAAGTGTATGTACGTGATTTCAGATATGGAATTTATTTTGGTAGAGAAGAAAACAGAGCCATGTTAAAACTCAGTTAAAGAGAAAAAAAAGAGAGAGGTTGCTTACCTAATGACACTGACCCAATGACTGGAGTTTTTCAGTAGCCTAAATGGTGCTCCAAAAATAAATAAATAAAGAGTAGAACCAAACTAGGTGACATGACAGTGTTCATTAGAGCTGTCAAGCTGAGATGATAAACTAACCCTGCTTATTTGAGATTTTATAAGAATGGTTGTATTATAAAAAAAACAAAACAAAAACCTGTACATAGGAGGGGCAGAGAAAATAGATGTGAGATAACTATAGATTGTTAACTGAGAAGGAGGGACTTTTGTAGTTATGTGATTAGCTAATGAAATGTCAATGAGGAAAATATCTCCTGGAATCAGATTAAGTCAAAGTTACAAAGAAGTCGTAGTGAATGATATTCCCATCAAGGAAAGCTATAGGAAAACGTGTGTAAAGGTGGTGCACTGGAAGTGCTAAGTCAGGACCTGAACCAGTGATTGAGCACCTGGTAGGAAGGTAGGGCCAATCCAGGGGAGCTCAGGTGCGTGCAGTGCATCTGAGTGACCAGAAGGGGTGGAGCCAGGATCCACCCCTTCCTAGACTTTATTTAGGGGTTGGCAATTGAAGCAAAAGCAACTCATTTGCAGATCCCTAGCTGGGGACTTTGCAGGTTTTCTGGAGGTAAGCAGCTTTTTTCTCCTTATTTCTGTTGCATCTGAGGGGATCCTCACTCACTGTGGCCTGTGATCTTACTGCTCTGCTGTCTTATTGTGCTTTCCATTGCATCACAGATGAAAATATTCACTATTCTACAAAACTTTTCATTGACTCCGGCAAATGGACTTACTTGTTTATCTTGATCCTGCTCTGTAACTAAGATAGATTTCTGGCATTTGTAGCATACCACAGAATTACAGAATCACATATTTTTCCTTCCTGTTGTATTTTTCTTTTCCAAATGATTGATGGAACAGCCTTTTGTAAATTTTCTTTCTCAGATTGATTACTGGTTTGTTAGAAATAAGTAACCTTTTAAATTAGTGAGATTAGTGGATGTAACAGATTCTGAGGCAGTATTTTCAGATCAGCTGGCTTTTGCAAGAGTTAAACTATGTGACAGAGAGCGTGCTTTTTCGTGATGCATACCTCCATCCTCTGCTTTCAGTGAAGTTAATCTTAATTTTACTCTACAGTGTAAAAAGATGAAGGATGCATTTGTTTTCAGTTCTTTTGCCAAGAATTTTACAAATGACAGCTCAAACAGAATTGTAACAGTAGTTATGAATTCTGTTAAGCATAACTTCTCAATTAGTAACTGGTAATACTTTTAAAATCTATCTCATCTTTGAACTTCATTAGACTGAGCTATAGTCAATTTTCAGTAGGGAATTATCATAGATGTTTCTGTTTTGAGATATGTGTCTGAAGTATATCTTGTTTATCAATATGCTGTGGTAATGTGCCATCTACTTGTAAGTGGAGATTACTGCTTTTGTTGGTGCTTGAACAGCCTCTGCAAACTGAAGAGAAATACTTAAAGAATAGTTTGTAAGAATTAATTAGTATATTTTCTGAAAAGTTCCACAATATCCATGTTTTGAAGAGATTAGTTGCTAGAAAAATGGAAGTGGCTTATATGAAGGCTTCATAGGGCATCTTATGTTGCTTCCAGAAGGCAGTTAATGTTGGTCCAGCTGCGTGGAGAAGTATTTGCAGCTTCCAAACTCTCTATATACTCAGAAGCCCTTCTGCACTGGTCAGCTCCATGAATTTCAGGTTCACAGATTTCCTTCATCTCAGTGAGAATTTAGCAAAGAAAGCTGAAGGTTTTATTTGCTAAGTTTCATTATTACAGAAGAAAAAAAAAAATGATGTTGCCACGCCGCATGAAGATGAAGAAGTTCTTATCGGTTGTAAGGAGGACTTTTTCATCTTATATCAGCAATTCAGATTACTTAAATTTTTGTTGCTTCTGTAATAAACGTTACTATAATAGATGTGGAAATACAGACCTATTGACGTTGTTGCCAACAGTGAAATATTCAGCTAATCCCCTAATATTGCTTTCTATGAAAAGCATGCAATGAATGTGGTTCTGATTTAATCTGGTTATACTGACTTGCATGACCTGTGGATCCCTGAGGAGCACAACTGAGTTCACTGGCCTAGCTTCTGCTATGATTGCTTCAGTCTGATTGTTAGGAGGAAGAAATGGTCGTACTGCTTTAGCTATCATCAGAACACAGTCACAGAAAATCACTGAATACTGTTTTCTTCTTGAATATATGAACACCTGCTTTTTTTCTTTGTTTTCATTTATTATTTTGTTTGTGTTTTTTGTTGTTGTTGTTGTTGTTTGTTTTTTTTTTTTTTGTAACTAGTTTCATAATGTAGTAAAAGATAGATTACAGTGCTTCCCATCTGTCCAAAATTTAGTCTTCATCTTAGGCTTTTACTGAACAGAACCATGGTAGGCTCTAAGAATGATGCTCAGTGTTGTCAGTATTTTAGCAGAATAGTGAACAGTGAAGGCCAGTAGGTGCATTCAGGGTAGAAATAACTTCTGCATGTAGTCTTTACCTGGGCTTTATAAAAAAATCCTCTCTGTGGGGAAAGGCTTCATGAATTCACTACTATAAGGAAAATATTAAGTGGATCTCAAACCTTTTTAAACAGCAGATAGTGCATCTGTGAGTGGTTGCTTCTCTTCCAGTCCCCTCAGGCTTGATGTAATGCTATCCAGTATATGCCATCTCTTTTTTTATTGTGGTACCTTTAGCATATTTATCTTTTCTCTGTGAAAGTACCTTGTAAAAATACTTTGTCACTTCCCAAAAATTACAATAACTCATTCATTATGTTATAAATTATCATCATAATCATTCAGGTATAATAATTCATAGTATTGACTATAAATGAGCTCCAAATGCTGGGTTATTTTTCTGGGACTTCTAATAAGCAGATTCAGAGAACATTCAGGGGATCATTTTCTCACACATGTAAAATCTAGAGTAAGATCAGAACGTTCTGTTTCTGTGTAATAGTTAGAACTTAAAAGGTTGCATTTCAGAATGCACAAGAGGATTTATTTGCTTGTTTATTCTGTGAATCCAGCTTGAAATTTTGGCATGTAATTAACGACTACAGGGCCTTACTGCTGGCAAATAGATTCCATTATTTGGTACATAACAAACAGCACATTTTGTGTCTCATTTCATTTTCTACTGTCTTTTTGTTATTGTTGAGATTTCCTTGTTTTATTTAGCTGTCCTTTGAAATCTTAATATAAACATGGTACTGATATATCCACAGCTCACAAATTATTCCTTTTATCTCCATTGTAATATTTTTTCCTTCCTTATGATGATTTACTTGATCTTTTGAGATCATCAGATACTGAATTCATAGTGCAATAATGTCAAGTTTTCAACGGTTTTTGTTTTGCATTAGAATAGATATTGCATCTTGAGAGCCGTGTATTTGAAAACAAGTCTGATGCATGTGCCTATAGTAACATTTATTTTGCCCTGACATAAGCAATTATATAAAATATTTAGTGTTTGTGTGTAAGAGGGAGAAACATGTTGAAGTTTTACCTCTTTATTCAAGGCACATTCGATTATCTCACAGCTTTCTGAATCAGTTGAGAGAGTGGAATGTATACTGTAGATATCCCATATGAATACTAGGAATCCAAAACTGAAAAATATGATTATGACCTTTAGCATGTCTGTGACAATTCTACATTCTATTCCCCTGGTTTCTTCAACCTGACCCTCTCTCTAGGTTCCATTCAGTAATATATCCACTTCCTGAATAAACAAAATACCTACAAATAACTGTATACCCAGAGGGGGGCAGGAACACAAATAGGCCTCTTTTTATTTCTTTTTCCTAGCTGTGGAACTGTGTTCAACTTCAGTGGATTTGCTATTTGACTCTCATGAGGACGCTTTTTGTGCCTACTGCTCAGAACGGTGGTGGTTTTTCTGCTGCTGTTATCTGAGAAATTGCAGTGGAAAAAAAAAAACCACCACTCTTGATCAGTATTGCTTGAAATACTGTCCTGAACTGAAATCAAATGATACAATGAAACCAGGAGAAAAATCAGGAAAGTATGTCTGGGTGAGCATGAACCAGTGGAAGGAAGAGTTGGTGAATCTTGTGGATGAAGAATTTAATTAACCATTCTCATTTCTATCTTCAAAATTTCTTTTTTACATCAGAATTTAAGTCCCATTTCCCTAACTGTTCTTTCACCTATTCTCTGTGTTGGCTTCCTAACACATTTATTGGCAACTCTTCCATCATTTTTGCCTGGGCTGATTTTATATTTCTTCCTCTGTGTCTGTTTCTTAGAGACCATGTGTGGCAAATGAGCTATTGTGTGGCACAGAGACTATTTATCCCATGTGCTGGCCAGAGAGGATGGCATTCCAATCCACTTTCTGATTCCCACCAGCTAATGGTGATAACAAATCTAACAGAGATGCAGTTGGTAGTTCAGATGCAGGGCGAAGAAACACTTGTGCATCACTGCAGTGATGTCTTTTATTACCTGTAAGACACTGTCTTGGTTCTGATGTCTCTGTCAGAGCCCGAGTTTCACTGTACGTAGGTTTTCTAGGTGAAAGAGCTGCAAGGTGAACACTGTGGAAAGGCATCTGAATGCTTCACTGTGATGAGATGAATCTGATGCTTTTCCACTCCAATCAGTTTAAATCTATGAATCTGATAGTGGAAGGAATTAAGATGAGGATGTCATGCTCTCTGAGGAAAAACTGAGAAACTGTTCATGGAAGTTTTCCTTTATGGGAATATCAGCAAGGCCCTGTCATAATGAAACAAGTGCTAGATCTTATGTGGTTCTTATCATGAGATTGGTGGTTTTGTGGAGATCCCTTAGTTTCCCTTTGTTTCACACTCCCACTGCTGTGGCTCCAACTTGCTGTGTAGACACTGCTGCAGATCATGACATGGCCATGTTGTCCCATGCAGAAGAGGGAAATGCTACGTTGGCAGTTGGTACTCAGTATTTCAATCCTATCTTTAAAAATATCCACTAGAATTGACAATGAGTTGCCCTTGCAAGTGGCCTGACTCAGAATCTTATTTTGTTCTGACCTTTTCCTTTATTCTCCTTTGCTGTGACTGTATCTGTTAATCTTGCTGTCTTTCCTTGAATATACATCCTGCTGTCACCTCATCTTGCCAAATGGTACATTATGAAGAGTTATTTTATTGTCCCAGTAACATTGCTGTATTCACAACAAACTTCCTTCTTCAGGACTGACTTTTTTGTGTACTATAGTTTTGGTATCTATACTTCATCTCTTTTTTTTTTTTTTTTTTTTAATTATTATTATATTCTGTTGTAAATAGATTCTACATACATTTGTTGTGGGATATAAGAGTGGGTTTACTGGCTGTGATAAACACATAGCTCTAATAAATTTAGTCTCTTCTTATTCTGAGAGGATTATCATCTAAGTAGCCACGTTGATGGGATCCAAATTCTAGCACTACTTTCCATCATAATTTCTTTGTTCCATTTCATTCTGTACACTTGCAGATTTCTTGCTCAGTCAGGTGAATCCTCTTCTGAGGATGTTTTATTAGTTTAGAGAAATCCTATAGCTAGCAAGCGTATCCTTTGGGAGCATTTCGTTGATTATTGAGAAAATGCTTCAGAAAGATCCATGAGAAATACTGTCCTTTGTACTGATGCTGACTGATAAATTCCAGTACAAACCATAGCCTTAAATAAGGCATTAATTTAAAATGCGTTTTTCTTTTGAAAATTTACATTGCTTCAAAAGCCGCTGCATTCTGTGACCTAGTAGTTTGGATTACCTTCACATCAATGCTCAGAATTTCTCTTCAGTAACATATTTTGCAATTGAGAAGCAAAAGAAAATGGCTGAACACTTCACAATTATTATTTTTTTCTAATAATGAAAGGTGAGAATTAAGGTCAGTAAGGAAGTCATAGGAGCAATAGGTGTCCATGTAGCTCACCACAACTCAGCTTGCACTGTGAATGAGACAAGAAAAAATGATTTGCAGAGGCCTGTCATGCAAGTCTAATCATACAACCTTTGGTCAGCTTGTTGTGATTTTTAAGTGTAAGCTCTCATGGTTCTTTATGTTGTGCTTGTTTTGTGCATGCTTGAAATCTAGATTTTGCAGGATCATAATTACGGATTAACAGCTTCAAACACTTTCTAATTTTTAACCAGGCTTTTTCATTTTTACATGCAGTTCCTTTTTGTATCAATAGAATTCAAAAGTGCTGAGCAAGATTTGCTGTGTTTTTGTGGTGAGATGGTCAGCAAATGGAGCAGATCTTCATTTCTATTTTTCTTCTGTTTTGTTTTAGCTGTTTTCAAATAAAGATCCAAGACGTGCAGGGGATTGTTATAGGCATCTCCTTATCCATGTGGATAGTCTCACTAAGCTTGTAGATGACATCTGAAATTTTTTTCGGATGAATGTTTATAGGACTAGGAAAACAAATTACAGCTAAGGAATTTATTTGTAGAGTCAATTGGTTGCTTTCCATCAGAGAGTAAGAAGAGAAATCTATAGCAAAGGAAGTCATATCTCACCTATTTTCTTTTAAATAATTTTTTATAATATTTACTACACAGAGGAAGTATGCTGCAAAGCCTAAATCCCATTTCCACTGAGATGCTGACCTCATTTATTCTCCTGGGACAGGAACAAGATGAAAATTAGGTTGCTTCACCTTGAGAGAAAAAAGGTCAGTTGCCTCTGACGTGAATATTCTAAGAATGGAGCTGAAAGAACCGGTGCTCTCCCAAAAGGAAAAAGAAAGGGGAAAAGTGTGTCTGAAATATAGAGCCGCAATATTTGTTTGACAGAGAACATACCTCCTGCTCTGACGGTATCTTTCCATAAAACTATGCTTTCAGACTCCTTCTTTGGGAGTGTCAGAAGAACTACCATGATAATGAATTACTAAGTTGTGCTGTGTTTCAGTGTCTTCAGCTATCTTCTACAGCTTCTGTTCTCTCATATAAGGAGCAAGCAACCCTGTTAACTACCGATTTATCTGGCCACCTTGGGACCCGCTTATTTGCTCTGGAAGGTTTTTCTTCTTGTAAAGCTTTGACCTAATGACACATCTATGTCAGCTGAACTTTCCAGTTTCATACCTGCCCATACACAGAAGTCTGAAAATCTGCAGCTCTGTTTAGGGAGGGTGAGAGATGGCACATTGTTAGAAAGAACCTAGGGACCCCCTCCCCCTGCCCTTCACTGTACACTTATAAAAGAACATGAATAAGCTGAACATCAAATACAGTTTGATTAAACCAAAGATTTCAGGATACTGTCCTAATAGATAGGATTTGTGACATAATTCAGAGAAGATATTTCACTCATTGGCTTCATAATCCATGATGTCAGAAAGAAGTATTTGATTGTTTTTAGAGACGAGAACATGATTTAAGAATCCACATACCTTATTTTAGTAGAAATAGCAGACTGAGAATACAGATCTTTTGTGTAGAAATGCACTTCACATTAGTGATAGGTAAGCTAGAAACCATTTACAGGTATGAATACAGGTAGACACACAGGCAGGTAGAAGTATACAGACCTTTTAACATTCTTTTTTATAACTAAAGTGTGCTAAAAAAAACCCACACCAGATAATAACTTAGGCTTTTTAAAGCAAAGGCTGACAGGATAGTGTGTTTTGTTTTTAACCTTACGTATACCCCCTTTTAAGTAGGTACAAAGCAGAGTCCTTAAATGAATTCTTGTGAGTATAGAGCTAGTTGGATGTTCAGCTTTGTCTACCATAATAGAAACAATCCTGGTACGTTCTTGTAATAAAACTGGCTTCACTCTTATTTTTCTACGTAAATACTGTCACACCATATCATATTGATCTTTAAGACTAGAATTGTGAATGTTGAGAGAATCTGTACTGCTCTAGGGACATGTGCTTCGTAGAGCATAAATGAAAGATTTCTATCCACAAAAGCTGCAAACACAATTAAAGATTAAGAGAATTAAAGACTGAAAGTCAAAAGAAGCTTCCTCTTGACTGTGGTGAGATTTGACTTGTGTCAAATGATGAAGATGAAGTAGCCATGTATATCACTTATAGTGGACCCTTTGTTTATGTTGACCAAATCAGGACCCCAAAAATATTTTTAGTAAACACACCTGTCTGCATATGCTTAATTGCAAAATATTTGTTTACAAATATTTATTCATGGTTGTATTTATTACATATTTATGCTGAGTAGGCAGCACAGTCAAATTCATTGCACAGAAAAAACGTCCAAGTAAATGCATTAGAGTAAAAGAGAGTTTCTCAGATATTGAAGAACTTGGTAAGATTGTTGTTCAAAGCAAATTTTAGTGGCGCTTGTCTGATGTTTCATCGTTGAACTTGCTAAAGACTTGAAGCTACTGTGAGGAAGAAAAGTCTTTAATATATATCAATAATCTAAGGCATGGCATTCTAAAACTATTCCAGCTATTTACTTAGAACAATGGCAGAAAGAAAACTATTAGTCTCTCACTTCAATGAGTCTCATGCCTGAAGGAGTGCTAAGCATTCGAAAGCTAAATTAGAAAGAAGTTATATGGATGTTAATAGACAAATTTGCCAAAAAAAAAAAAAAATTCTTCAACAGTAAGCGAAGCAAAACCAGGCTGGCAGGCTGAATAAACAAATGCAGACAAAATGCACATTCATCCATTACATTAGACAGTTCAATTATACTTCGAAAGATTTATAGGCTAGTTAGCATGCTTCTTGTTTGTGGACTTTGTGTATTTATGCAAAATGCCTCCAATGATAAACGTGTGGCAGAATTTCAAGTATGGTGAAAAACATGGCAGTTCAATCTAGGTTCACATGGTCCACAAAAGTGACACCGTGAACATGTGTGGACATTGGTTCTTTATGCAATTATTCTTGAAGATCTGTTGGATATAAAATTTCTTCAGGAACACTGATGTCTTTGTAACGTGGAAAATGTTGGGGTATTTTAGCCTGTATGCAGATGGGGAAATGGTTCTTTAGTTGTGAGTGTCCTGTTCACTCAGTAGTTCCAGTATTCAAGATGCTTGTGGCTTACTCCTAAATCGATTACAATTTGTCCAGGAAAGATGTATCTATATTGAGTCATGTCAAGACAGCTGAGTGATTTAATCAATTCAGAAATATTATTTCACTTTATTTCACTTTTAAGGTCTCTCTTGACATCATTGTTGTGCCAGAATTATTATTTTTACTATTTTATACAGGGGCAAAAGAATGTTGAAAAAAAAACCAAAAACAACAAAATGATTATTTTTACAATGCTCTAATGGTTTGCTTTCATGATAACCTTGTTTCTGGTGAGATCTATAATTACTACAATTTAGGTCACTGAACCCTAAACAATGCTTCTTTTAATAAGAGTGCTCTTAATCTTTTCGTAAAGGGATAAGAAAATAGCTATGGTTTGAAAGGTTATTTAGTATAAGAGTTCAGTTTGCAGAGTGAATATTGCTCATTAGAGTAAAGAATCGAGACTGAAAAAATTAGATAGCTATACAATGTGACTGTTTCATTATGAGTAGGCTGTAATGACTTGCAAATGGCTGACATGGATTTAAAAATGAAATTCTACCTCCTTAATCAGATTTTATTGAAGTCTCTCTAGAGTTTTCAGCAGTCCAAAACAATTGCAAATAAAATAGCTTGCAATTTCTTATACTTGATCTGTTTATACAGTGCCTTAATAGTGTGCCTTTCATGTAAGCATAAAAGCCTCAAACCTGCCACCATAAGAATTTTTCATAGCTAAAAGTGTGCCCTGAACCAAACAAACAAAAACAACCACCAACAACAAAAACTAGGCTGACAGAGACCATAAGAGTTTATATAAAAAGTCTAGCATACTAAGGCATGAGCCCTATTTCTTTCTTGACAGATTTCTTACCTGTTCTTGAAAGCCTTGAGCATGGAAAGAGGCTGTACAATATTCCCAACCAATCCATTGTATTGATCCTTTGTCTTCTGCAGTAGAAATCAGAATTCAGCAGAAAAATTATTTCTCAGCTTGGTTTTCACTCTCAGAAGCTCTTAGGAGACAAACATATTAAAAGCAAGATGACAGTTCATGACTCTGTGCCTGCTTCAGAAACTTGGAAACCAAGTTAAGGAATAATTTTTCCCCCAAATTCTGCTGCTTTTGCAACAAAAGAAGAATTTTGAATCTCTACTCTACAGGGACGTCTTCCAAGAACTTGTTGACGCAGTGGACTGAAAAAAATGTCCAGGAAATGGGGAAAAAAAAAAATCTTGAAGGAAACTCATTGTTTTATTTCTAAAGTGAACATTATTTACAAGAGCTTGTGGGTGCACCAGACAGTCGTGAAATATCAGAGCCTTCACAGATGCGATTAAAATGACTAACATTCTGTCCTATAGCTACATAGTTCTAAATCCTGGCCTATTATTTGAAACAGACCTCGGAAACAGCAGATAACTTTTACTGCGTAAGGATTCTGAAAAGTATTGGCAAATCTACTTTTTCACCTTATCCATCTTCTTCAAGAAAGCCTATTTCAGATGTTGAAACAATTAGTTTACTGAAATATTTCTACATCAATATTACATTTGTCTGGAGAAGGAATTTAATAGAAATAACTTATTTTGAGATTGTAATAATTCTGTCCGTTTGCTATGATGATAACCTGGAGCCATGTCTGCATATCATGAATGCAGAGGGCTTATTTTACTGTTGCCAAGTGCCATGTTTTCTCTGCCTCTGGTGCCTTTTCACCTATTTAAGTTGCTAATTTGTTATCTTTTTGTATCTACTAACTAGACCAAGGAAGTGCCAAGATAAATACAAGAAATGTGTCTATGGTAATAAGACTTTATTTTGTAAATTTTATTGTGAATTTTTGAGTATTTTTGCAATACTTCTTTCCAAACTCACTGAAGAGGCTAGTGATTACTAAATACTTTCTGAAATATATTTCATAGAGAAAATCCAGAGATAATCTTACTAGTATTTGTAATCTAAGCAACTTGGTGTTTATTTTACTATGAATTTACATTCAAAATCTATAATGTATTCTACTATTCACTAGGAAATTTTCTAGACATAAATACTCCAAACCAAATTAATATACTAAACCGTAATGAAACATTATCACTTAAATGTATTTTATACTGGACAGTTTTAACTACATTATATGCATTGAACAACTTGATTGCCAGAGCAGAGTCACCAACATTCAACCTGTGTGATTTCTTCTGTTTCTCATGTCTGTTTTCACAGGAAAGATCTTACAGTTATGTTAATATGCAGTTGTTCACATGAAGATTAAGTGCCTGAAAAAGAGTAGACAGAGAGCTGAGATGCTAACAGTCCAAATCCTGTACTTGCACAGCCATCAGAGAGGTTCCAGAAAATGTTTAGCTATATAACCATAGGTGCTTTATATTTGTAACTAATTACACAAAATAAAGACATATAAATATCTGTGCCAGACTCACAGAGTTCCTATCTGGTGCAATATCTACAGCTCTAGCCACCTACGTGTCTTCATACTGGTTCGTGATTTTCTAAATCGGTTTAGAATAATTGACAGCTTTACCAACAGAGCTGTAAATTCTGTTGTCTTTATGTAGAGTGTCTCTTCATATTCTCCACAGAAATTAATCTGGATTAGTTCTTATGGTGTAAATCCCCAGCGTTAGCAATCCTACATGTGCTTATAATTTTTGTGTGATCTTGAAGGACCATAAAATCCTTAGTAGAGTAGGTGCTACCATTGTCAATTTGACTTCAATGTAGAAATCCCCTCAAGACCACTGGACAATTGCATTCTATTTCAGTAGCAGCATTCAGCTTTTCTGTTAAAACCTTTTGCTAATTCTAGTATGTTAAAAATAAATAAAATTAATCTGCAAAGCAGTTCCTTATAGTATCTCTTTGATTGAATTCTTTGCCTTGATGGACACTAGTTCCATAGGTAACCTTTTGAAAAGTGGAGGCAATATATTTTTGAAAGGAAGCTTTTTCAGCTGTGTTTCTGTATACAGTATAAGCGAACAAGGCAAAGTTTTCCTTATCTAGTTTAGTTTATGATGGCTATTATCTGCTAGCCCTCTGAAGTATGACTAATATTAAACTGCTTTCATAATAGCTGTTCACTTTTTGTGATTGATGTTTTGTCTACTTCGGGAAATTGTAAGAAACAGAGGCAAGTAAAAATGTTATATAGGAAAAGACTTATACAAACAAAAACAGGAAAAAAACCAACAAAAAAACCCCCAGCCAAGTAACTTCTGGCTTTACTTTGTTCTTACCCTAAACCTATTTCAAATAACAGTGTTGTTTTTCTCATAACATCACTGTGGGCAAGCAAGCAAACATTGACAATAAACAGAAAAAAGTCATCTCAGTGATCACTGCAAGTAATGCCAATATTTCTGGTGAAGCTGGAAAAGCATTATCTTCTTCCATGAAATATCCTGGATATATTCAGTAAGAATTCTAAGCCTGGGCAGGCTTTGACTGAGCCTTCAGTCAAGCATTTTTAAGGCCGAAGGCTTTATGATTATTTTGAGTCTTCTGCTTTTTCTTACAAGAGATGCATTATGGATATTACATTGTAAAATACTTACCTTCAGTCAGTATAGATTTTTCAAATATAGAAATGCATCAATGACTGTCCTTTTCTATGTTAATACATTGATTGTGTTTCTGCTTAAGTATGGGGCTGAACTCCCTTAAACTTGGATAAGGAACGGATAAGGAACTTGAATACAAGCCAGCCTGCAGAACTCAGTGGCATGATGAATAATTTCTTCCTTTCAGTGTTCCATAGACAGATATCTGTGCTCATAAATCCTGAGGACTAGTGCATATTCAGCACTGACCATGAAATATCATTCTCTCATTTGAGATAAATGGGAAAAATCTAAGTCTGTGTAGTAAAGTCTTCTGATTTATTCTGCAAAGAGAATTCTAGTAGGAAACAGTAATATGAAACAAGACTTTAACTTGTATTAGGAATCCTGGTTCCTTAAGTCTTTTCCAAAAACCCTTGTATTCTTTAGCTAAATTGTTCAGATGATCAGGACTTAGGTGCCGGAAATGCTTTGATGACGTTCATTTCTGCCATCTTCACCTTCTGAATGATTGATTGATTGGAGCATGTACTCAGACAGATCTGCTTTATGGTGAAGAAGAATCAGGTGAATTAAAGAAAAAATATTGAAAAATCTGAAGGCGCAGTTTAGTCATTTTTGTTTGAAGGCACATAAATATACATCAGTCCACAGGTAAAGAGAACTTTGAGATCTTACTGGTACAACACTTACCGCATAACTGCCTGTGTGAAAGGCCATTTGGAGTCACTTCATTCCTTGCATGCCACTCTTTGTTAGTCAGCTAAGGCATCTAAGCTGTCTTCTCCTACCTTGGCTAAGGGATCTAGTGCAAGCCTGTGGCTCCTTGTGCTACTGCTATCCAGTAGTTTCCTACCAGTGATTTCTATTCTGGTTCTGAATTCAGGCTCCTAACAGTGAGTGAACTGCTTTCTTCTGAAGGCACACTGCAGCAGTAGTTTCTGTTATCTCTGGCTTCCCGTGGAATTTCAAATTAAACTTTCTTGCTTCTTATTGTCAAGTTCTTACCTAGCTTAGGGATGCAACTGTTATTGATTTTTTTTTATTTTTTTTTATTTTTTATTTTTTAATAATCCTTGACTATCTCAGCAGCAAGGCTAGAGTTGTGGGTGTAGAAATTGCCTCTGGGAGGTAGAATTTAATCAATGGCCATGACTATGGAATGAAATACGTTCTGGGAACTGAGGTCATCAAAAATCTCATGAATGTCTGACTTAGGTGTATTACTTTGATTTTTGTTTTCTCTAGAACAAAGAAACCTCTGGAGGAAAACTACAGAGGAGGCACTACTTTCAGAGCAACCAGTTTATTTCTATGGAAAGTAAAGCAGATACAAAGAGCACAATAATGCTATTTAGTAGAGCACATTCTCAGCTACAAAATGCTTTTTCAACACAGTCACCACCGTTAATTATGCATTTTTGAGAGCAATGAACTACAGCCTGCATTCTGCAATTGTGAAAATCCAGCAGAGGTGACCCACTCTTTCACAGCTGATGTGATGGTATTGTTGATAGGAAAATTTTGCCCATGCAGTCCTTTCATTTGCCCAAACAGATGGATATCAGAAGGCTTAGATCCAGACTATAGAATACGTGTGGTAAGACAGGCCAGCCGAGATTGGCAATGTGCTCCCTAGTCTTCAGACTGGTATGGAGTGTGGCATTAATATGATGCAGTAGAAAGGTAGTCTTCCTTTCTGGCCTGACTCTGTAAGTTTAACCTATTAGTTTAGTCAGCATCAGCATGGCAGTCAGAGTTGATTCTTTGTCCAAGTTCCAAGAAATCCAGAAAGATCACACATTTCCTATCCCAAAAGACAGTGCACATCACTTTGCCCACTGAGGTCTGTCTTGAACTATTTATTCAGTGGGGAATTCACGTGACTACTCTGTGGACTGCCATTTTGATTTTGGCTCTTAGTGGTGACACCATGTCAGTGGTAATGGTGCAATCCAGGAAACTGTCACCTTCAGCCTTGTCAGGACTTTTTCAAAAAATACAAACTCGCATGCAGTGCCCTTTTTATTTTAATGTGAGCATTTGTGGGCCCCATCTGATGTAAGCTTTGTAATATTCCAGTGTTGCCACCATTGCTTTCAGCGCATTGAAGGCAATATTCAGCTCTGTACAAAGTTACATAGTTGTAATCTGATGATTCACTCAGAAGAGCTGATTGAGACGCTCTTCATTTTGCAGTGTGACATTGTGCATGACTTGTCTTTCATATCAGCACTGCTGAAATGCACCACCAAGCACTATACTGTGCAAACATCCACTGTTTGGTCTCCAGAAATATTCAGCAAGCATTCATGAATGCTAATGTGTGCAAATTTTTATGCATGGAGGTGTTGAATTCCTCACTTTTGCTTCATCCGTGCTTCCATGTCAGCCACTATTTTGTCAGACTGCCCCTCTGCTGCCATCTGTTACGTGACAAAAC
Source organism: Tetrao urogallus (assembly GCF_951394365.1). Classification (NCBI taxonomy): domain Eukaryota; kingdom Metazoa; phylum Chordata; class Aves; order Galliformes; family Phasianidae; genus Tetrao; species Tetrao urogallus. Next base: position 34,758,589 of record NC_136814.1, read on the forward strand.
AGAATGGAATATTGGCAGAAGGGTTCAATCTCTACTGCCATACCACCAAGATCTGCCTCTGATGTTGTGGGCCAACATGATAAAGCAAGAGGTGCATTACCTTTGGAGCAGCCTTTGTGAACACAACCATCATCACCCTGCCCATAGAATTTCCTTCCAAAATAGTGCAAGGCTCTGTCATAACACTTTGTCATACATATCTTCCTTAGAAAAGAGATGCCGCTTATATTAAAAGGGAATGAAGAACTAGAACACACGTGAATGTACATTAGCAGAATTTTAATGGAGTAACATCCCTTTTTTCACCTCTTCTCCTGAAACTTTCTTACAATCAGCGGATGAATTTGCCATGAAACTTAACCTGACGTGATGTTTGTTGTTCTTGCCAATCACTGGCTCCTTCAGGAATTTCTAGGAATCCTATTTCTTTATTTGAAGACAAGGATGTGAATGGAACTTTTTGGCTTGATTCACCATAAACATCATTATAAATTATTAGCTATGTGCTCATTTTGAGAATGTGGAATAAGCTTTATTCATTTTCTCAGTAGGAATTGATACTTAATTTTAAATGAATAGGCAGTTAAATTTGAAATCAATATAAGTGGAGGATATAAATGTCCTCAAATCACAAATCTATGCTGTTTTGTTTTATGTAAGGATAATTCAGTATTGATATTCATATAGACTTTTTAACTCTTTTCCATTGTGTTACTAGTCATATTTTAGAATAAGCTGATGGAGTTTCAAATGGGAGATAAACAGCTACATCTACAGAGCAAAAGAATTTCTGATCTCCTGAGCTATTGTCAGAACTTTTATCTTTGCATTGAATGTTGTAATGTTGTAAATTTTGGCATAGATGGGCTTACATGATTTTGAAAGCAGTTGTGCTGGATTTTCACAGTTTATGGCTGCCAAAGTCTAAGATTAGATGAGTCTTAAGGTAAACTGAATCCAATCACTCTTAAATTGCAGTAGTACTCGGAAGCTATAAATGGATTGGAGTATCCATTAGACTAACTTAGGATGTGTGCATATTTAAATATTTCTTGTACAGAAAAGCTTATAATCTAACCAAGTCTTTCAAACTAGAAGTGAGGGTATGATATTGCTCCATTCTAGAAGTGGGGAAACTGTAGTGAGGTGGTGACCTAAACTGATCTGCTCTAAGCTGTGGTCTGTTGCAGACCTGATAATAAGGTTTTGAGCTCTGGTCTAATACTTTTACTACATAAGGCCGTGATTTGCCATTGTTATCTAAAGGGAGAGAAAATTTTACCTTTCTGAAAAGCTTTCCTAGAGGATATGCAGCACACAGAACCTTTTGCCTTTTACTTTAGCTACCTTTCCATAGTTTGGATGACTGTTGTAGACCATGGAGATAAAAAGGAGGAGATTAAAATGCAAAGTTCATCACGTGACAAAATTGTTGACTGCTTTTAACTGTTTTTCATTTGAAATGCAATTTGATTTTTTGGGGGGTTGGAAAATTATTAGAGGTGAGTTAATAGTAAGAAAATCTGTTTCTAAAATCTACTTTAAGTTTTGACCTCATTTTTTTTTTCATTATTTTTAATGGAAATCCATGAGATTTTTTCTGTTGTATTAGCCTTTTGTCTAGATCTGGTTAATCATTAAATGAATTTTCTTTGACCTGTGTTTAAATCATGCGTGTGGAAGGGTCATGAAGCAATTTCCTGTTCAACATACAGGAACGTATTTTAACACATATTAGGTAGTTTGATTTTTGAATACCATGTTTTTGAGAGTATGTAGAACAAGCTGCGTATTGCAAACTATTCATTTACAAAATCCATTTTCAAAAGCAAGCAGCTGGATGAAGTTGCTTCATTAAAGGGATCTTTAAACAAGGAAAGATAACTTTTTCTGATTGTATTGTTTGAAAATTGCTTGTCCATCTCTGTAAGGTAGATATTTTCTCTTAGCTGTGGCATTGAGGAATTTGGCATGTTTCTCGGGAATAGCAATACATTGCTTTCTAGTGGCTTGATCCTTTTGTTATTTTATATTTAATTTTAAAAAATGAAGAAACATTTCACTAGGAATCTTGGTCCTCTGGAGTGCTGGGAACTGCTTCACTTATTTTTATTTTATTTTATTTTTTTGAACCTGAAGCTACAAGGGATCTCTGGCACAGTATTTCCTTTTGATTACATGACTGATAGGAAGCTAGCTATACATCTGTGTCTTATTCTTGTATAGTGAGGGGAAAGGCATAGTATAGACTTTTGCTGGACTTAATTCTAGAATTATTACACGGACTTCAGTAACTGTGATAACATTGGAAACTACTGGTTCCTATACTACAGGATAACTGTATGTCTGTCTTTAGAAGTAATACACTCCTTGCCTTTCATCCAGTAGAATTCAGGAGCTTGGTTAACTGCCAGGCAGAGCCAGCTGTAGGGACTGCTGTGCTGTGCTGTGCTGTTCTGTATTACAGGAAAACACTCCACAGATTACACTTGTGATTTATCTGAGGAGCTGCTTTAAGTAAGGTATGAAAATATAAATCTAGCATCCTCCTAATGACGTACCTGACCATTTTAGTCAGATAGTTTAATTCTCTAGGAACCTATCTGAACACTGTAAGTGTGGAACATATCAAACAAAACTTTACTTGCATTCTGAGCACCGGTGAATATAAATGTCTTTAAGTACGTGAGGATCATTGGTGTTTTTTTTTTCCTTTATAGAAGGGGGTTATTATCTATATCACACTTTCTGAAGCAAAATATAAAGTAGTCTTAGTTTGTATGATTCTCTTTGTAATATTTAGAACTTGTTTCTTTTTTTTTTTTTTTTTTTTTTTAGTTTGTGGAGAAAACCAAATTGATCTGTAGAGCAACACCAGTGTTAATTGTGGCCCACAGAATTGAAAAATTACACTTTTTAATATATTCATCTTGCATCTGAGCATTTGAGGCATTATATCACAATCTCAGTAATGTTTGTGTCTTGTGGGTGATATTTTATTGCTGGAACAAGACATTACATATACACAGTAATATTATTTATTGTTCAGTAAGCCATAGAAGTTAGGAATAGAAAATGACCTATTAAGTCATCCAGTCTATCTCCCCACAAAGGAAAGAACATCTCTGCAAGTGCAGCTCGATGACAGCTAGATATATAATCGTGGTGACAGTGTCATTATTTTGAAAGGGCAAATGTGAGGTGTTATTGTCTCAAAACATGCAACTTTTTTTGCAAGTTAGAATATAAAAAAAATTAAATATTATTGAATTTAACTTTACTTGTGCTTGTATTGTGCATAAGCATAGAACTAAATTTCATATTTAAATGCTAACGTGCTGGATAAAAATTGACGAAACCATCACCTAGAATTTGATTTTTTTTTTCTGAGAAAGTCTTGGTGCAGATAAGCAGATTTTTTTTCCCCTCTGAGTTCCGAAATAAGATCTGATTGCTGTCCCATATCAGTGAAATTTATTATCAACCATGAAGACTATACAAATATTAATCTATAAATTCACTATAAGATGCAACCAGTATGTAGTTCATGACAATCATGTGCTTCTGCTAATTTTTCCTTGAACGTGTATGCTGCAGTAGGCAAAACTGAAATAGTAATGCAACTCTTGTCAGAACAGGATAGATTTGTACTGATGACATAAGGAGGATGGATGTCAATCTTGAGCATATCTGAGAAGCCTCTCTCTACAGTTATCAACTGAATGGTAACAATAATAAAATTTAAAAAAAACAGGAATTTTCAGGTAATGGAATAGACACTCTTCTATCCTTCAGAAATATCTCTCCTTCCCTGCCCCCAGTTGTAGGGACAGCACAGAGAAGAACAACAACATTTATCCTACTTTTAAAGAGCAGTAGTCAAGATGAAAATTTATTAATTAAAGTTTGCTTGGCAGACTTTGTCATAAAAGAAAAAAAATCAAAGAAAATTTTAAAAGTGAAAACTTTCAAAGTCATCTTGGAGTAATGACACATTGCTTTAAGTGGGTGAGAATGTTCTATTGTTACAAAACTGCAAGAGTTCATGACTTCCTGTCAGTAAGTGAGTTCTGATATGAACAATAAGCTTCTTGGTCTGACCAGACAAACTCTGAATTGTTAGTAAAATGAAAAGCTTTTCATGGCATTGTTATTTAAGAATGAGTTGAAATATATTGAATAGGTTGTTCTGTTTATTTAGAAAATGACTAAAAGATCTCACGCACTTTGAGTAGTACGTTAAACTGTAAAATGATCTGTTGTTACTAGGACAGAGTAGATAGATCAGTCTATCACTCAAAATAAGTGAGGCTGGCAGAATCATGCCCTTATAAATAATAATGGGTAATTGTTGCAGCACTTATTGTGCTATTATTTTATTGCAAGCTAACTAGAAATAGATGCTAATAACAGTGATTTCAAGGTTTTCAGGTAATTACATTTGATAACAAATAGTTCTGTGCATTCTTTTCTTTAGTTCTGCCTAATATGAAAAGAAAAATTCACACGTTGATCCTCTGTATCAGTAATCAAAGGAAGTTTATGTAATGGGAATTGTTTACAATACGTCATGGTTTCAGTGTATGTTCTTTGCAGTGTGTGCTCTTCTCCAATAAAATGTTTGTTGCCTGATAAATAGTCATGGAGGAGTCAATTTGCTTCCTAAGACACTTAAACTTACTTATTTCCATAGATGTGTCCACAACTGTGCTGAAAATTCAATTCTACTGTATAAAGTTTGATTGGATCTCTTGCAAATTTTGCAGAGATCTTCAGCTCCTCTAAAGTGATCTCACCTACTTTCTGGCCAGCAGCTTGATCTCCAGTTCTACTGGCTGGATTGGCTTGATCTCCACTCACTGGAGCGGAGCGTAAACAGATCCATAAAGACACTTGAGTACATATGAATCCAATTCTGAGTCAATCATGTTGTAATGAAATAAAGGAACTCCTCATGTGGCATTTCATCAGCTGTCAATCCTTGGAAAAATCACATTGAGAAAATGTTGTATTAGATTTCATAGTTTCCACACCAAAATACATTTGAGGATGAAATCTCCACTTATATCTTTTTACTTAAGTATTTTATTTTTCTCTCTCAAAACAATTTTTGTAGATATTATATTTCTAATGATGTCACCTGTCAAAAAAGAGGCACTTAATTGAAACAGAGTAATCTCAGTTTTTTGTTATTGCAGTTGCTAATGTGTGAGCATCTCATGGAGACATTGTAGTGACACAGAAAGCATAAGTTAGACCTTGCAGGAACAGCTGAAGTGTTTGTGGCTTTAGCATCTCAAATGTTAAATTATGGTGGTAAGAATGTGCACATTTCATTCATAGTGAGCTTTGAAAAAATTTAGTGACTTGGGAGTGGAGGATAAATCAGAGGAGAAAAAAATTAAATAGCCTTATCCTGCTCCACAGATTCAGAAATCTGACAGTGATCTTTCTGCTTGTCCATATTTACTGCCCCATTCTACATCTGGCATTTTTTTTCTTATTTTAAAATGAAACATGCACCATATTAAAGTCGGTATTATGTAAAACACAAGCAAATCAAGCTTGCGACTTCAACTATGTTTTCTACTGAATGGTTCTTCCAGAAGCGCAAGTGAAAATATAATTGGGATTTTGTATGCATGATGACTGGTAGCTCATACCTTAGTTTGAATTTCTTCCATCAAGCTTAATGAATAGAATTTTAAAATCAATTTTAAAATCCCCTGATTCTCATCTATCTCCTTGAAAAATATTTGTCAGCTCAGTCTAGGAGGTTGCCAGCATTTTTGTCTACAGCCATTACTTTTGAACGGCGGTATATATCTTTAGAAAGGAAACCTGGGTAAATGTTGAAAAATAAATCCTCTAAATTTTAGTTGAAAAGTTTGACTTCTAGCTCTTCTCTCTCTCTTTTTCTCATATATATCCATATTTGAAATCTGAGGAATAGTGCTAAATATTAAATAATTTTTGCAAAGGATCTTGAATTTTTAGAAAAGCTGAACCATTTCTAATTTGATATGCGTTTTTTGCAGTGTCAGCTACATACATAGATTTCATTTAAGTTAGTAACAGCAGAAACAATCTAATTCAGTGCAATTATTCTCCAGCAGAACTTGTAGAATGTGTATGTCATGAAAAATGAATGTGTTTTTTTCCAATTTATTTTAGTGAAACGGACTACAGCTCGTTAGGATTTATAGGATCTCATTAGGATCCAACAAACAGCAGTGATTGATAGATAATCCTGAATTTGTGTCTAGGAGAGATTGTGGCATCTGGCATATGTGCATGAAATTATTGGGGTGGAGAATTGGTGGAAGTTATTTGGTATTTACTGTCCAAATCCTGTTTTCTCCAGTTTGTCCAGGCACCTAAATATTCACTGGAAACCTCCAGTTTTTTTCTTGTGTGTGCCCAATAGGGTTACAAATCATGTCTGAATTGCTCAGCAACAAGGTTCTTTGTAATTCTGGCGTTATTCTCACTGAGAATTTTCAGTTATCTCCTTTGTTTTAATGTCAGCATTCAGGCATCTAATTTTCAGTCTTAACAAACAAATACGCGAAACTTATGTGAACGTCATTTTATCATCTACCATCGGCAGGGCAGGAACCTTGTCAGGATGATAGCTGATACTTTAGTGAATGAAATATTAAGAGCAGCAGCTGAGCTTTTTTCTTTCAAGAGCAGAAAGTGGTATGTGCCATGTGCTTGGCATGATATTTCACAGGTCTTTGAGGTCAGAAATCTTGATTTCATGTAATCATTGTACTGTAGTTGCTTTTTCTATCATTTATTCAGGTTTTTGACTTGTCCTTTTCCTAATTCTTGAGTTCATATTGCTTGTTCCAAATCTAATAAGTTGAAAAATGATCTTTTTTTCTCTCTGGGATCAGTGTAAAGGCAGTAAACTTGTTTAATGCAAACTAAAAATATTGGAGGCAGGCTTTTAAGCCTTAAATTACAAATCATGATCAAGATAGCACCCACAGTTGGATAGGTAAGGTTTCCATTACGAATGAAATGTTCGTATCACGAACCATGAAGGTTACCATGAATGAAAATGTACTACTTCTTCAGCTTAATAAACCAATAGAAACGAGATAATGATCTCTTAAAAAAAAAAAAAAAAAAAAAATCATCGAAAATTCTGCACTAAAATCACCTCAGCATATATACTGAGCATTATGTAAATCTGGTTGTGTAATTGCACCATTTTTTGTGTGATTGAAAGCTTGTATGAAGCTTGGTTTAAATATGCACACCAATTTTTATTATGTTTGTCAGTGACAAAAGCTTATGCAAGACCATAGGAGGAGATAAATACACTGCTGTATTAGTTTTCCCAGTACATACACCCATACATCACCTGGGGATGTGACCATGGCATGTCCTTCGTGATTTTTACTGCTGTCTGCTGTCATAAATATTCCTGCTGCGTGCTAACAGTAGAGCAGGCTGAGCAGGATTCATTGCATCTTCACAGTCACATAGGCATTTCCAAATTGCAGCAGATCCAATTAGCATCTTCAAACCTCTCTTGCAGATACTGTAATCTCTTAGCTTAGAACTCCAGCTGTGTACTGTCAGCAGCGAGCCTGCTGTCTGCAGGCTAAAATGCTGTGACCACTTTCTCAAGTTATCTTTTGATCTACAGAGAGGAAACAAGGGTCTGTTATTTTTCAAATCATGGACAAAAATTATTTGCCTCCCTGATCTGTGATTTTTAAGGAGGAATCTTCTTGCAAAATACTCTGTTTAAACTGCAAATGGCAGAGTCAAATCCTGAAAGTCTGAGTTCCTTGAGCACTCACTTCCTGAATGATCCACTGTACTGATGTGACTGACCCTCGTTTTTATGACACTAATTTTCACACAAATTAAAAGGAAATGAATTTTACAAATCTGTAAGAACACTGATGTGAAAGTTTTGGCTGCAACTACGAATCTTGAGTTAGATTCATGGAAGACTGAACTCATGAAGTTGCAAATTCCGAAAGTAGAGTCTGCATGCTGAAATCATCAAGCCATCAGTCACTGATAAAATGCCTTCCAGACGCCAGCCATTGCGATGAGACAGGAAGTCTGACAGAAATCATGAACATACTGTCCCTTCTAATGTCACATAGAGGGAAAAAAAGCTAACAGAACACTCAGCTATAATTGGCTACTGGTTTATGGGAAAAATAAGTACTCGTTGACCTATGGGAAGAGGTATCAAAGCAGGAACAAGAGGATTAAGATATATCACCTGATCACATTGGTATTTTCTGCGTAATTGACTCATCCCACTTATCTCAATATCTGCTAAACCTGTGTGCTTAATTAAATCATCTGTAGCTCCTAGGCTATGTTTCTACAGGAACTGGAATTTGATATCAGGATCTTTGTTTCTCTGTGTTCTGCATTTGAACAAAATTGAATGGTACCACAGCATGAGTAAAAGAGTAGAAATAACCAATGGACGATCCATTAATCTAGAGCTGTTAATAGGCAACTGTGGTTCCTCGCAGTGATTGAAGTAAACAATTAGATGTTCTAGTATTATCTTTCCAGCTCCTGAAACTGTACTTAAGCACTGAATGCTTTTTCCATATTTCACTGGGACAAGTTTCCGATCAGTGGCTGTTGTTGTGACAGATTTATTCAATTTGAATATGAGAGCAGCCATTGTTCTCTCTTCAGCGGTCAGCAGGATTGCCCAGGAAGTTCTGACAGCTCTTCATTTCTCTCAGTCTGAACAAAAGTAGTGACACTGAAACATAAGGTATTTACTATGAAGGACAACAGCTTTCAGTTTCTGATACAGTGAATCTCTGTCCCTAATATGAAAATGCATTTCAGTGCTCCAGTAAATAGAAAAATACTTTCACTGCAATGAAAAGTCTTGGGAAGATGGAAAGAATACCTTTGAGTATGGACAGAAGCAGGCCATTTTCTATTCTGTAATTCTTTCCCCCATGCTTTTCTGGTAATACAAATAATTGCAGAAACACTTTATACCTCTCAAAATAATTAATTTTGCCTCTAGGAACAATGGTATTCCTTTCCATAACCTCATCACTGGGAATGTCTCAAGTCTGCACTGGTATAGCTACTTCACTCTATCTATCTTCCAGTGTGATTACATCATCTATAGCTGTTCCGTGACTGCTTTAAACTAGAATCAGAAAAGTACCAGGGCTTTGGTCAATAAAACCTACCTGTTCAGAACAAGCAGAATACTCCTTTATCTTTCAGTCCAGTAAATACAGAATTGTTTTCAGGGAAAAAAATTAGGCAAGTAACAAGATACATATGTGCTAATTTTAAAGAATATCTTTCTCATATTTCTGGATGTACATAAGCAGTGAACCATATGAAGTTTTGGTTAAGTGCATAGCTGATGGGGGGGGGGAACCTCCAGATATTTGTTTGATAGATATCTGCAGTTTCTTGAAGATCCTCTGAAAACCATTAAATGCTTTTGAAAGAGAAAGCACTTTCATTTACTTTGGTGTCGTATCCATCAGAACAACATAGTAAAGATAAATAAAGTATGATTTATTTTTTTTTTTAAAGCCCTTTCTAGAAATAAGAAAAGAAGATCTGGAATTCTTTATTATAAAGTTGCTGTAACTTCCCATAAGAAGAAACTTTGGAAAGATAACAGCCTGACTAGATCCTACTAAGCAGAAGATATTCAGTAAATAATTATTTCCCTGTAAGCTGGCCCCTGACTATCTAATCCAGCCTTACTTCAGCTTGGTTTTAGACAGCTGTCAATGCGAGACAGATTCCTATCAGATCTGACCTTCCAGTGGTGCATTTGAAATTGGTACGCATTACTTCTACTTCTGAACTGAGTTATGATTATTTAATGGGTCTTTCTACCCTTGGTACAGTGATCTATGATTCTTCATATTTTACAAGGCAACACATCCCATTTTTCCTTGTGATCTAAATTGTTTTTTGTAACTTGCTGGGAAGCAACACGTAGGGTTTTATATATCTCAAAGCAGGTGTTCAGGGAGGCAGGCATCCTGAAAGATAAAATCACATCCTCAACACAGACTGCAAGTCTCTGCAATGGCACTGTGCACTGGGGCGCAAGGGTACTGAGACTGTAGAGGGATGAGGAAGCTACTGTTGCAAGGGTGAATATCATCTTCATTTTGTATACCTGCATTGCCAATAGAAGTAATTCTGTAAACATGCCTACAGAAGACAGAGACTTCACTGAATATCTGAATGTAATGCATTGCTGATGCCTCAGTGTTGGCTCAAAGGTAGAGTAATTGTTGTGTAAGAAAAATGCTGCCAAAAGCACTTCTTCTGTTCTTAAACACAGATGACTGACACTGCAAAGACTCCAGGTGGGGTGACAGGGTACATGGCAGTTCCTCTGCAGCTCCTCTGCTACTGTTCCAGTCACATCAGATGGTCTGCAAATGCTGTACCAGATCTGGGGAGGGGCTCAGAGTGACTTATTAGAGGAAAACAGGAGTTCAGAAAGTTGATGGTTCCTAAACCTTCTACTCGGTGTTCGAAGAGTTGTTTATGACTCTTCCAATAAATGTTTACTAGGAGCTGGAAACTATCAGGCTGGCTGTTAGGTCAAGATCATTTGAGGCTCATTTACATGCATTCTGTGTCTCATTCCCCCATTTTTTTCTTTTTCCCGTGTCCTTTTTACAACTACAATTCTGAATTCATAGGCTCTTTTTCTTAGAAAGATAACTAACATTAATTTTAGCAGAACTTCTGTAGAATCTGATGTATGAGGAAACGTATTGCTTCATACTGCAATTTTACTGATGCCATCACTTTAGTTTTTATTGGAGTGATTTTTAAATGAGATTTTGGCTTGAATTACTTGAATACAGCAGAATTTACTTGAGAAATATGAACAAACATAATAAAAATAACAACTGTAGACCTTTAGTCTGAGGAATATTTGAGGAATTTGAATGCTATTTACTAGAGAATGGTAAACTCTCTATGTAACCAAATTACACAGGCAATATAGTTGTACATTATGTAAGTTAGGTGCGTGCCAAAAGATGTATCTCTTTTCAACTGTACTATATTTTTTCTAAATATACATTATGAATATAATACTACTTTTCCAACTCGTAAGTCTTATCTCCAGCCAAACATTGTACACCAATTGGAATGTTATCCTGGTTGCTTAACATGTTAACTTCTTGATTCAAACTATGTGCTTGATTCTGATGTTGAATCAAACTAAAACATAAAACTGTTTGGAATTTGAAAGTAAGGTGACAAATTGGTTTATTCTAAGTTACTAACAATATTTTAAGTATCACAATTTACAGTTAATACTGTTGTATGTCGGGGGGGCACAGGTAGAAATAGGAGCCTTTTGTGTAAATGGTACCTGCTTTCTGAAAATCAGTTCTTTCCTCTTTAGAAATACTGAGGTTGAGGTGAGTTTGTTTTGCTTGGGTTTTAAATTGAATGAAAGACGATGAAAAGTCTGAGGTACCACTTAAGTCTTATGCCTTACTTGTGGTATGTAGGTCCAGGTGCTAGATCTGCTTACAGCCAGAATTTCACACTAAGTGTGAATTTCTGAAGAGATGAAGAATTATATAAGCAGGCATCCAGTCAGTGCAGAGAGTTTGGTTAGGGAGCTGATAAGCCGTCTATGGGGTATGACTTCTGCTTGAAAGACTGAATAAAAGCTTCTTGTTAATTACATACTATCAGAAATAGGAGGTCTGGTCCTTGCCCTTGGCATACTGAGTCTTTTTTAATATGTGCAATTTTAGTGGGTTTTGAGTGGGTTATGAGAGTTCTGCATCATGATAGACCTTCAAATAGTATGTCTTATTAATTGATACTCAGGAACATACAAATGCTGATTTGCTCTTATAGACCAATATTCTATTGTGCACATCCTACAGAGAGAAATGCACTGCAGATGAGCATGACAGTGTGGATAACAAGAGTAAAAGATACATTCATTTCTTAGGGAGCTAGACTAATATCCAGAGACTTACGATCAGAGAAGAATAATTATCATCATATTCTAATTCTAAATGTTTTGTTAAAAAAACATAAATTGCTACTTTGCCATAATTTTGAAGGAATTATGATGTATTCTTTCAAATGTGATAGTAACAGAGAGGAAAATGTAATACTGAATTTACAAGTCATTCTTAGTAGTAAAAAAACTGAATATAAAATGGTCGCAAGTACATTTCACTGACTAACAGAGCAGTGTAAGTTGGAAACAGCTTCCCGATAAGAAATGGAATAGTGATGGAAAACCCTAGCTACTTTAAAGTGTTATGTCATTGCCTCACAGAAAGCACTAGATGATGTAATGGCCTCTGAAAGCAGACTCTTGTGACTCTGGCTGTCCTCTCCAGTCCCCAAGCCATTTTTATATAAAAAGAATACATTTTCAGTGAATTAAAGGAAATTAGTTAAAATAGAGGGCTGACTGTATGGAAGATGCTTCTGTTCCTGATGTCCTTAGTCCCATCTGACTGGGAAACAGTATTTTAATAGTCATTCCTGTAGTCATTACAGTTTCAAAATCTGGTGAACAGGATTTTATCTAAGAAGGATATAGGTCATTTATTTCAACTTAAAATACCCTTTGGGTATTTTAGATGTAATAAAATCTAAAAATCTGTTTTCCTTGCATCACACAGTTGCTGTTCGAACAGTCTGTTTTAACATACATATTCTCTGCTTTGATCAGCATTGAAAAATACATTATTTCTGTTTGACATGGCTTCCTCTGCTCTTACTGAAAATGTTCCACCCATTGCTTCCATGTTGTTACATATCCTGAAGTATGTTCTTCTCTTGGCATGTGTGTTTAAATCTCACTGTTGGTAACAAAAGCAATAGACCAAGTTGCTTTTTCTTCTTTCTTTTCTTTTTTTAATTCTCCATAGATTTCACTGAAGTGTTTATGGCAAACTGGTTTCTGCTGAACTTGCACCGTTTTTTTGTGCTTCTTTTATACCAGCATTTGAAGAATAGAGTTTTGCTAGTAGAAACATTCAGAGAAAGCGAATGTTAATGCTAAATGGAGGAATATTTGCAGAACTTTTCATTTTATAAAAGCTGGTATTTCATCTGCCTTAAACTTTAATTCAGCTGAGGAGCAGGGAACTACTGGCATACTATGTTTGTGCAGTATATTACTGTTTCTGAATATTTGTGATGAGTAATAAAATAATTGTGATGAGTTGTCAAATAGAAAGTAAAAATGAAAAAAAGTGATCTGAAGAATCTAGAAATAAGCAAATGTCAAATAATATCTCCAAGCCAGTCTCTCAAATTGCAAAGTAGAAAAAAGAAATCCTCTCCAATGGCCATTTTGTTTTGTAAACCTCTGTGGATTGCAAGGATTAAGAAAAAGGAGGGACTGGAGTTTTCTAGTGGAACAAGGACTGAGTATGAACTGATCAGCAAGGTGCTGCAGTACAGCCAAGCTCCTTGTTATTCCCGTCTTGTTTCAGTCCTCTGTTGTGCTGCTCTCTTCAACATTGCAGAGCAAAATTGTTTGACAGTTTGGCTAAGAATGAGAAAGAAACCACTTTGTATAATCTGTAGTTTCACTTGAACTACAACTTACTCTAGAAGTGAGCCCTCTACAAAGCTGATTCTCCTTTCTTTCACAATGCATGTTCATATTAAAGATTCTGGAGCAGTGATGATGAAATGTGCTGTGTAATTACTGATGTTGATGACTATTTAAAAATAATTGTGCTTTCTTTTATATTCTACAGAGCTCTGAGAAGCCTTTTTGTAGTACCCAGCACTAGCTTATCTGCTAGCTTCTGTGACAAAAATAATATTTATTTGCTAGTTTTTTCAGTCTTGGAGGACAATTATTGCATTATTCCATTCTTGTGTATTGTAAAACCAAAACCAAAACCAAAAAAAAAAAAAAAAAAAAAACAACCCAAAACCAAAACAAAATAATGCACAAAAAACTCCGTAGAATAACAAAAATATTTCTACCTGCTAAACACTCTTCTGTTCTTTATCACAAGTTTTCCAGTAATGACAATAATGAGATTTACAGCATGCTGGGAAATAATAAGATTTTTCATTAATATTTCAGTGCTTAGCACATGATATTATGTAGGTTGTTATCTGCAGTCAGCCATGTTAATGGAAGGAATTGAGATTTGTATGTGTATATCTGCATGTGAATTTGGTAAAAGTTTAATCCTTTCTGAAATGCTTTTCAGAAACATAAATCCCTTTGTTTTTTGTAAAAGTTGCTACCCCTAGTGTGACAGATAAATATGTCAGTAAGCCATCTGTGCTCCTTCTCAGTGTGAATGGCTCAGTGAGCCCTCTTTCGCCTTCTGAATAAAACAAACCAGTCTCCCACTGTTGCTGCAAAATAATCAGTTTCACTGTTTCACGTTTTCCACTGACTGAGTTCACAAATCTTAACAGTAGCCCCATCCTCTCCTACGTGTGGCACTCATTATCCTGCTCCATTGATCTTTATGTTTCCTATACAGCCCTGGAGCTAAGCATTTTTTCCACACCGACAAAAAAAATAATAATAATAATGTCAGATAAGTCACCTATCAGGCACCTATTCTATGTTTATTTCTTCTTTTAGCTTCCAGATACCTCAAAAAGATATATAACACTTATCTGAAACACACTTGTAAGTTGAATGGATGACATAGTTGATACTGCCTTTTCATCTTTTTGAGTATAATAGTAGTGGACTATGTGGTATCAGTCATTCAGGGTTACGTACAGTGTATGGTGTTTTCTTTTACATGCTTACAAGTTGGTGAAACTGAAGGTTTTTATTAATAACTCAGTGGATTGTCTTATGTGCAATACCTTACAGAAGAAGCCACTAACAAATCACAGTTTTAATTAGTTATCACTTAATATCCTGACAGTGTCTACTCTGGCAGATACTGATTTAGTCCAAATTACACCATTTCTAAAAGTTATGTAAGTTTCTATAGCTACGCTGATTACATTTTTTCATTTGCATAACAAGGTCAGGTACTTCTTTGTAAAATAGCATTATGCAAACAGTGAAAGAAACATCTCTTCCTCTGCAGGTTTTTATTAAGCAAGAGTCTTTGGATGGATATCTGCATTCATCTTAGAGATAAATAATTATGTCGTAAGCTGAAATATGTTAAAATCCACTAAAATGCTGATACTCTCACAATGCTATTTCAATCTGGCATACATTGGTCCAATCCTAGTGTCTGTATATATCACTAATGAAATTTACTTCCTCTGTGAAATAGTTGTCTGGAGAGAAATAGTTGTCTTCAAATGTAGCCTATATAATTTCTGGAAGACCTGCTGCCTACTTTGCGTAGCTTATTGCACAGTTACTACTTCTGCATAAATGTGGAATCCATGAAAGAAGACAATGTGATCTGGAAAAGTGATTTCTGCAAGCAGACACTCCCAATGATGCAGTTCAAGCAGTGATCCATGTGGATCAGTGCTGACTCTGTGCATGATCATCAGGACCTCTGCGTGGCTCACTTCCCACAGTGCAGAGGTACGAGAATGACCCTGGACCCTGAACACAGTTAGCTGTATCTCAATTGTTCTGGTTTCAACACCACTATGGCCACAACTAAGAGCAGAAAAAAGAAGAAAAGTGAGACCCATGTAGAGGCAAGGGGAGGGAAGAAACATAATTGAGGTAATTTTAACAGAAATGCATAGAGTTGGGAAATTTAGGACAAATTGTGGTATACGTTGGAGGTGGGACTGGGATTAAGCAGACCTAGATTCATAGAATCATGGAGCATAGGCTTGGCTTCCAAACGGATGAGAGCCACTGAGCCAGTATATCTAGGAATGTAAAGAGATAAATCATATAAAGGCCTTCTAGCTCCTCTCAATTTCTCCAAATACAAAATGACAAATTTTTACTGACCTTAAACGCATCTTGAAAATTGTACATCGTATACTTATGTGTTAGATTTTTCCATAAGATCATGCTTACCAAGTGTTCTTAATTTTCTCAGTGGCTATCCTTTCTTATTTGGAAACAGAACTGAATAATGGAATGTACACAGCTAGTTTAGACTTCAGATATCCCAGCTCTCTCTTCAAGACTCTAGTATATAAGATGATATGCCACACCTGAGCTTTTGGAAGTCCTTTCCCTCCTCTGTTATATGTGGAGAAATTGAGGTATCACAGCACAAAACTGCTGCAAACTTTGCTTGCTCTTTGAATAAATGATCATTTTACAAGGAAGTAAGACTGTTAGGTTTACATTCATTTTTAAGTAGATTCTCAAAGAAACTTGAGAGGTTTTATAAAGCTTTTTATCATTCTAAATGATTTCATTAGAAACACTCAGACATCTTGAATTTTGTAAATAATTTAAACTCAGCGCAGTCACTGACTGCACTGTGAAATCTGCTTTTTTTACTTTTTTTTTTTGTTATTCCTAACTGAATATGTTATGCAATAAAAAACCCAAACCAAGCAATAACAAAAACCAATCTTTTTCACATTTTCATTTTTCTATCATGCTCTATTTATTTGCTTAATTTCTTTGGCCATTGCACCATTTTTCTTTCAGTTGAGGAACTGGTTAAAATATGTCACCTGTGTATCAATGTCACTAATGTGCTGAGAGAAAAGTGCAAAAGTATCAAAACTTCTGAGTGTCCCTCTGAGTTGAGAGGTCGCTATGAGTTATAGTGCAAGAAATTGTTTGCAGTGTGCACTGGTAGGCTAGCCCAATTATCATGTATTTGGAGCTCAATCCACTTAGTTAAAAAAAATATATATTTTTGTGTAGGAGCTCATGCAGAAGCTTCTGAAGTGTTTACATTGAGATGACATTTACTGTAGTAGAGGTATTTGCACAGTGGAAATGAACGAAGGCTGATATTGCCAATATAAAAGGCAATAGAGCTAGATGAAATACAGCAGCTATTTCTGAGTGCCATTAAGCGTTCTGCAAGAAAAAGCTGCAAAAGAAGTGACTACAAAGTGCATTTAAGAAGGCAGGCAGTAAATGATGTAATCAAAGCTAGTTTTAAGTTCTTGCAAAAAAAAAATAGGCTACAGATATCTGAAACATAACTTGCAGTAGACTGACTGGGCATAGAACATGTAATACAATGATGAGACAGAATTAGGTTGTATTGAAAATATGAGACCACCTTGGTTCATCCTCATCTTGAATAAAAAAGTATTAGGCAAGAAGTGCTGCCGTAGAATCCCAAGGTAAAAACAGCACAAGAGAGTCCAAGTCTGTTATAAGGATGAAGTCCTGAAAAGCTGCTGTCCTTAAGTGGGAATTAGTACAGTAGGGGTATATACCAAGCTAGCTCTTTGCTATCATAAAGAGGATTGTTAAAACGATGCCAGAAGTCCCATCTGTGTTTGCTGTCTTTGGGCTACCAGCTTGTATTAGCAAATGCTCTGTTAGTTTGTGTACAATTGACCCTATTGAAAAGCTTTGCAGAAATTTTTGGATGAAATAGCAAATCTGGGGAGACTGATGAAAGTTAATTGCCTTGTATATTCTCATATAGGAATTTTACTATAATTCTGAAAGCTTTTAGTGACCTTATTTGTTCATCAGAAAGGAAAATAAAGCAGGACAGCCTGTTCATTTAGGTCATGAAAGTAGATACTGGTGAAGTTATGTTGTAACAATATTAGAACTTAATAAAATGAATCTGTTTTATGATTGTTGAAAATGATTTGCAAATCTATTTCAAATGCATTAGTTGGAAGGGCTGAGAACTGCTTACAATGTGTATTTGATGTAGATCAAGTAAGATACAGTAGGTATACCTCAGTGTGCTTTTCCTAAAAAAAAAATCCCTCCCCATCCTCTATAAATCTAACAAAAACAAGGATTATTAAATAGTCTTTACAAATATGTTCATAAACATGTGAATTTGCTGGCATGTAATAAATAAATTGGAAAAAGCTCTTTCTTCTAAAGCTTTTGCCTGGGCCTTCTACTATGAGTTAAGAGATAAAAATCATACCAGTTGTTCTTGCATTATGCTTTAAATGACAAGAAAAAAAGGAAGATACATGTGTATCAGTGAGCAGAGTAACTGTCTTCTCTTAAACATGTATTTAAGTAGATGAGGACAGTAATTCTTCATCTTCTGCATATATAAGAGTCCAGTTTTCTTAGAATCTTGTCACATGTCATATGGCCCAACTGCATAAAGGATCATTAGAGTTTGTGCCCCTTTTTTTGCGAAAAAATTGGGGAAGAGATGGTTGTGTTTTATAGATTACCAAATATAAGTTGCAAGAGTTTTCTTTGTTTTTCAATACATCTTAAGTAAATCAATTGCTAATCAAACAAGTGCATGATCACAGACTAGCATTTCTAATGTCTACGTAAGTCAACTTGTCATTGCTGTAGGAAAACATAAATTCAGTTCCTTGTATCTAGTCTAATTGTCTATAAAATTATTTGAAATATTTTGTGTACATCCAAACTGGATCTCATTCTAAACCAGGCCACCTTGAGAACCAGCTAGTAGCAAAGATCTTCAGTAGCATTTTTTTTGTTGTATTTACTCCCTGCATCCATCACTATGAAAAATAAACTAACAATTTAAGTCTCTGCCATACAGTATAGACTACAGTTGAGTTACAGAGTCTATATACAGCATTGCCTTCTCCCCTCCTTCCCCCCCTACCCCCTGAAAAAAAAAAACAACAACCAAAAAACAAAAAACACAACAATGGCTGCATTTTTCTTTACCACTGTTCAATTTCTAGTGGAAGTCTGTCAGGCTAGAAGGAGTGAAGAAAATTTCCAGCGTTGCGTATGAACCCATGAGAATCCATAAAAAAACTCTATTATGAACTGCTTCTTTTTCACTAGTAGGAAGTTGCTTGGAAGTTCCATTTGTGCAAAGATGTGTCATTGTTGTCTACTCCTATATGCAGAATTGAATTTGTGATAGAATTTCTCACTCTGTTATTTCAAGAGTTAGTGAAGCACAGATACATGAGCTCATTGTTAGATATGTCATGATGAAATGTTCATCTCTAATTATCAGTTTAGTGAATCATGGTGAGAGCTTGTTAGACATTGCCTGTCACTATTCCTCTTACACGTATCCAAAGAGTCAGTGTCTGTAGTGGTAGTTTCTTTGTTGTTCCATTTTGTTTTTCCTCTCTTTTTCGAAACGAGAGTCTGCTCAAGGAAAAAAAAAAAAAAAAAAGTAAACAATAATTAGGAAAAAAAAACCCAGCTAAAGTTTATGGAGGCAAAGTAAAGATTAGGAGGAATAAAAAACAAAACCAACAAAACAAAAAACTGAAAAAAAATCCAGCCAAACACCAGAAGAGGAAGACAAAATTATAGACCATTTCTTTTCTAGCTGTATAAGGGGAAATCTTAATTTGGAGTTATCTCACTCTCTAAAGTCATGGATCATCTGAAGCTCTTCAGATGTTATGGCTTCTGAAAAGTAAATGATGTCAATACTTCCAATCTGTTACCTTGCAAGCAAGTATCAAAATCTTCCTGAATGTATCCTTGATATAAGGTCTTTTTCAGAACGATGCTTTTTTTCAGGTAGCTTTTCAAGGGAATAAGAAAATTTCACTTCCAAGATTAGTGGCTTTACGATTACCTCAGGGTTATTCAAGAACTTTAACAGAGGTTCTTTTTTTTTTTTTTTTCTTTTTTTTTTTTTTTTCACTTAGATGAGAGTAACAAAACCTGATCATTCTTAGAATTGGTTTCTTTTCATTCTAATTTATTTTGAGAATTTTGATTATTTGTTGTTGCAAAATGTACAGATACTTAGTATTTCATTTTTTACTTGAGATTTTTCCAGGGTTCTTGGGATGGCTATTACCATAAATTAAATGTATACAGGACAAAACAAAATTGAACATATGCATAATGGTCACTGACCTCTTCATCTAGATTTTTTTATGTCTGGGGATGTTTGGTATGATTACACTCTCTTCTCATTTGGTAATGAAATAGATATGCACCTTCAGACTGGCTTCAATTACAGCAGTCATCTTTCCTATGAATAGCCAGATTGTTTTCTAACATGAGAATGGTTTTTTAATGAGAAGTGCCAGCATTTGCTGGAGAGCACATTGGTGTATGCATTTTTGATGTCAACTGAGTAAGTCGGATTGTCACACCTTTGTTAGCTAAAGATCTGATTACAGGAATGAAAATACAACTTAGAAGAAAAGAAGTAGAAAAAAAGAAAAAAAAATCAGCCTTTTTATGTCTTGATGCTTAACTGAATGCACATAATCCATGTTTGGGAGCTAAATTGTGTACATGAGATATGATTGCAAGTGGTTTTTTTTTGTCATCTTAATTACATCAGTTTGCAAATTTTATCCAAATCTTGCAGACAACTGTTCAACTAGTTCTGTATCTAACATGAGATATACTCAGCACTGCCAATTAAATCATGAAGGTCAGCCAAAATACAGCTTGAGAACTACCTTTCTAATTACTCATGGCAATTTACTTTATTCTGTTATGCCTTGTCCATTGTAGCAGTTTGGGTAATTCATAACTCATTAAAGTAATTGAAATTGAAAGAAAATATCTGTCTATTTTGTCTTTAAGGACTCTAACACTCATTATATTGTTTGATTCCTATAAATATTTTAATAACACATGGATAATCAGTCTCCTATTGCATGCTTGCTATTTGACTCGTGATGTCTCCAAAGATTTATTGAGAATACATTAAAGAAGTGGGGTGGGTTTCTGTTGGAAGATGTGATTACTTTAGGGAAATATTTATTTTACTAGCTACCCATATCGGATCTTGTCAAAGCCAATTCTGTAAAGTTATAGTCCTCTAAAAGTCAAGGATATTGTGTGCTTCAGAAAATGTGTTTAGAAATATTATCTAGTTTGTCAGTTGGGTAATTTGAGGATGCTCTTTCCAGTACTGCAGAACACAGTGATGTCAGGAGTGAGTTGAAGAGAAAACAAAAGCTGTAACTCTTATCTCACAGCCTTCAGAATGAAAGCTGACATGCACTTTTATGTAATGCCAGTTAGGTTGCACTTTTCAGGAGTTCCATCTCTGTTAGCACAATTACTTATGTTATTACTTCACCTTTGCTCAATTAGGCTTCACTGTCCTTGAAGACTGATAGTACCAAAGCCTCTAGATTTGCAGTGGTAAAATAGCTGTTAAAAGCAACATGCTTGGCTGTGCTGAGTAATGCTTACTTAATAATAAGAAGAAAGCAACCAGAGAACTGAAGAATCACAGTAACAGTAACAGCTATCAGAAAGGCAGTGTTTGCCAATAAATAAAACCACTTCAACTCAATTTCCAAATAATGTCTACCTTCTCTTATTCAGAGCAGTAATTGATCCTAGCTGGTGGTTTCTTGTTTTAAGCATTTTCAAGAATTTCAAGCAGATGTGCTTCCAGGACAAATTTTCCAGTCAAAAAAATTTTCCTGTCTGAAGTTATATGCAGTTTTTAAATTATTTTTTACACATTTTGCCTCAAGTAAGATTTCTTTAAACATAGGTTTAAAACAACGTAAGCCCCATTCCATAAAAGACACGAGTAGTTGTGAGGGAGAAGTTATCATCCACACGAAGACCAAGTGAATGCTGAATGCTATTGGAATGTGATTGTTGTGTTTTATGCATTCTTCAACTTCAAGATTTTCAAAGATTTCAGAGGCAGTAGCTTAGTAGTCCCTCATTATTAAAAAATTGCATCTTAATTCTAGTCTGAATCTGTCATTTATTCACTTGCATATATCCACAAGTGTTTTGCATTTTCCTTCGTTAGACTAATTTTTTCATTTTCATTCACTGTGTAGATTCTTGTAGTCTCTGGTTTATCACCTCTTATTAACAGTTTGGTGCAAGATAAATTGAGTTCTTTGAAGTTGTGTTTTTTGTGTTCGGCCTCTTCTCTCGTGTCATTAGTGATAGGACCAGGGGGAATGGTTTCAAGCTACGCCAGGGGAAATTCAGGCTGGACATGAGGAAGTATTACTTTTCAGAAAGGGTGGTCAGGCACTGGAATGGACTGCCCAGGGAGGTGGTGGAATCACCGACCCTGGGGGTGTTCAAGGAAAGACTGGATGTTGCGTTGAGGGACATGGTTTAGTGGGAGCTATTGGGAATAGGTGAACGGTTGGACTGGGTGATCTTTTAGGTCTTTTCCAACCTTAGTGATTCTATGATTCTATGATTCTATGAAGCAGATTTCCAGTCTGTTTTCAATAGTTTAAGTCAAAAATATAGGATACAAAACAACAGAAGATTAGCCTTGTGAAATGCTAACATATCTAGCTGTAGTGGGAGACTGACCTGTCAAGAATTTTTATTGTTAACTTGCTTTGAAATTTTATCCATAGTTTGGTGTATGTCTTACAGACTGCTGTGTTGAACAACCAAGCCCAAGTACAAACCACAGAATTGCAAGGATCAGAGGGAACCTCAAGAGATCGCTGGATCCAACTCATCTCCCTGCAATAGTTCACACAGGTAGGCAGCCAGATCTTGAGTATCTCCATAGAGGGAGTCTCTACAGTCTCTCTCAGCAACCTGTTCCAGTGCTCTGTCACAAGCTAAAAAATTGTTCAGCATGTTTGTATGGAACTTCCTATGTCCAAGTTTTAGGTTATTGGGCCTCGCCCAATCACTACACAGCACTGAGAGGAGCCTGGCCTCATCTGTTTATCTCCCAGCTCCCTTTAGATATTTATAGACATTAATTGGATCCCCACCTCTGTCTTCTTTTCCCCAGGCTGAACAGACCCAGTATACTCAGTCTTTTCTCCTAAGGGAGATGCTCCAGGCCCTTAGTCTTCTTTGTGGCCCTCTGCTGGCCTCCTTCTAGGAAATTCTTGTCTTTTTTTAACTGGGGATTCCAGAGCTGGACACACTATTCTTCTCTGTTTCTGGTATCTGCAGAAAGTAAAGCCAGACATACAGACCACATGGGAGTGTCAACATATTCCAAACAGGTGGCAAATCTAGGTAATCAGAATACATGCACCTTTGATCCCCAGGGGCAAACAGCAGATCCCGCTTGCTCTATTGTACCTTCTATGTCCCCAAAACAAATATCCTCAGCTGACAACCAGTGGCAAGAGTCATGTTTTTAAACTCTTCACATAGGGTGTATCACATAGCCGTAGCTCTGCTCTTCAGATAAGGAGGATCCAAGTGTTACTTCATGAGCCAGCAGTCCAGAAGAATTGTATACTTGGCTGCATCAAAAGAGGGCTGGCCAGCAGCATCAGGGCGGTGATTGTCTCCCTCTTCTCTGTCCTTCTGAGCTCCCATCTGGAGTATTGACTCCAGGTCTGAGGATCTCTGCACAGGAAATATGCAGAGCTCTGAATTGGATCCAGAGAGCTACTGTGGGGATGATCAGAGGGCTAGAGCACATCTCTTATGAAGAAAAGTTGAGGGAGCTAGTTCAGCATGGAAAAGAGATGTCTCCAAAGAGACGTCAATACTTGACTTCCAGTAATTGACATGAGCTTATAAGCAGAACAAATTTTGTATGATCTGATAGTGATAGGGCAAGGAAGAATGGATTTAAACTAAAAGAGAGAATATTTAGGTTAGGTGTCAGGAGGAAATTTTTTTACTGAAGGAGTGGTGAGGCACTGGAACAGATTTGCCCAGAGAAGTTGTGGATCCCCCATCCTCGGTGATGTTCAAAGCCAGGTTGGATGGGGCCCTGGACAGCTTGATCTGGTGTGGTATCCCTGCTCATGGCAGGAGTGTGGAACTAGATCATCTTTGTCATCCTTTCTAACCGAAGGCATTCTATGATTCTATACTGATCACAAATTAATAAAACTCAAAAATTATTGTAGATATTGTGATGAGCTACTTGGATAAGTGATCCTGGACAAAAACGAAAACATAGATTCTCTTATTACTGTACTGCAGGATCAAAATGATGAATTTTGTAAGGTTTACAAAGCTAGAGTACAAATCTGCGGGAATCATATTGTGGAAATTATATCATGTTTACACAAAAGTGAATGTCCTGATACAAATAAGTTTTTGCCTAATTTTCATTCTGTTATCATGACATAAACTACTGTCTGACAAGGATATTAATGGGTGGATAGGATCTTTTAAAGTGTTCCATTCATAGTCTATTATGATTTATATAGCATTACAATCTGTTTATCACTATATAAAATATTTGATATTCCTATTTTAGCTACTTTGAAATAAAGCAGCATGACAAAACTTAAAATTTTGATCATTTTCTATGCTTATCTTCCTGTTTAAAATGTATTCACATGTTATTCAATATCAGTAGATGATATTGTGTCATTGGACTCTGGGCAGAACTGGTTAAAATCAGCAAGGTGCATACTTAATTGTTGATGACACAATTTCACTCAGTGAAACCAGCAGAATGTTAGACAAGCATGTTCCATGTGAATATGAATAGCTTTGTGTTAATATTGCATTTGTTAAAGTTGCTGTGGAATAAACTTTAACAATGACATATTTAATTAAAATTTAATATTTAAAATTTGAAAAAAATATGAAATGATTATTTCATGTTACAATTATAAAATTTGTAAAGTGTACTAGTCAGATAAAGTTAGGAAGTGAGACTAATTTTTTTCAGTTACCACTGTATTTACATGTACTTTACACATTCACATGGCTTTACTGGTTTGTATTTCAATTTAAAGGCCTCTCA
The DNA here is from genome assembly GCF_951394365.1 of Tetrao urogallus. NCBI lineage: Eukaryota > Metazoa > Chordata > Aves > Galliformes > Phasianidae > Tetrao > Tetrao urogallus. The sequence goes on from NC_136814.1 coordinate 34,783,281, forward strand.
TGAAAATGTGAATAAGTAATGCATAGACTTATATATATTTGCACATGTATATTCACTGGATAATATGAATAAGGCTGGAAAAGTAACAGAATATCATTTCATTGAGCCTCCTCAACCTGACATAATTCTTGAATGATTATATAGCCTTTTTCAAAATAATGGTGTTCTCTTCTAGTGAGAACTACTGATGATAGGTGGATGGTTGAGCTGGATGATCTTGTAGGTCGTTTCTAGTCTTGGTGTTTCTGTGATTCTGTGATGGTGTTTCCAAAACCTGGAAATTTTTCAGACTTTGGGTCTCCTAACTATTAGAAGGTGTGTTCTTAAAACGATTCAGATTATTTCTTGCTGTAATTTAAATTTATTATTTCTCTAAATCATATCCAGAGAGAGCTAACTGAATATTTGTTCCCTTATTTTCTAAGTTACTGTTACATTTTCTTCTCTTGACCAAACATACTTCTTTCACTGTATCTCTTATAGATCATTGGAGAACCTCAGATGATGCTTTCTGCTCTGCACTTTTTGCAGTTATTCTGCATCCCCTATGCATTACAGTGTTCAAGTCAGCCTCGTACTCTAGATGGGGCTTTTCCAGCTTTGAGTGAACTAGAAAAATTCATTTGAATGGTAGGGAAAAGATAATAGGTAATGAAAACAAAAACCCAGGTAGTAACTGTTGACAAGACTTTATTTTTTCTTGGCATCTTACTGCTGTTGGAATAGTTTCTCAACTACATTATGCCCCAGATCTTTTTACAAGGACTCCTGCATAGGTTGTTTTCCTTCCACTGAAATTATGGGCTATTTGTTGAATGTTGTACTTATTCTTAGTGAACTTTATCCTAAATTTTTCAGACCATTCCTCTAATCTTTCAAAATCCTTTGGTTTCCCATCTTGTCCTTGCAGCCCAGCTTTATTTTGTCTACAAATTTCATAGAATAATCTTTGCTATCTAAGCTGAAGGAGAAACAGACTGACTTGAGGATTCAGTACTGATTTGTGTATGATGCCTGTGGGCACCCAGTAAGAGCAAGAACTAGCTTTAGGTATGCTGTGTAATAATGACAGTAATATCACACACTTAAGCACAACCTATTGCACTGAAGTATTCAAAGAGCTGCAAAAGATAAAAATTATATGCAGAAATTTTCATCACTTCTGGGAGAAATTGAAGCACGTTCTTAAATATACATGACTACATTTTTGGGGTCAACAGTCAGTTCTTGGTTGCATTTTATGTGTTTTGGGAAGTGACAATTTAGCTGGAAAATATCAATGGTGAGCTATTGATATAATCAACTGAAGAGAGTAGGCACATCTTTGAAATCAATCCTGCAATATTGTGCCAGAATGCAATTAGCTGAGGCAGTCATTTTATCTTCTGTTCTTACCCAATTCATGAATTCCCAACTTGGTAACAAGTTGGGATATTTCATCTAGAATGTAAGAAGTAAACTTAATAACTCCTTGGCAAATAACATTGATGATGTTATGAACACAAACAATCCAAAAATAGGTGCAAAAGAAAGCTATCAGGTGTTAGGAACATTAGAGTACAGATTGACTGGCTTTGTACACATAAATTTCAATTTCCAATCTCCATTCCACTGTAGTGTAGTGTACCATGTGTAGTGATTTTACAGTGATGTGCAGCTAAGCTCTACCACACCACTCTCAATCCTCCTCCTCAAAAAGTACAGGGAGAGAAAATATGATTATAAAGAGGCTCACAAGTTGAGATAACACAGGGAGATCCCTCACCAATTACTACCACAGGCAGAACAGAGTCAGCATAGGGAAATTAATGTAATTTATTGCCTATTGCTAACAGACTAGAGAAGTGAGAAATTAAAAGCAAAATAAAGACACATTCTCCCACATCCACGTACTTTTATCTCTTTCCCTCCAACAGCAATGGGGAGCAGGAAATGGGGGCTGCAATCAATCTGTAGGGCTGCAATTATTCTGTAACGCTTTGTCATCTGCTACTCTTTCATTGTCACTCTTGGCTCTTGGTCCAGCTTGGCATCCCAGCCACAGGATGCATTCCTTCCTGAGTTGATCCTGCATGGGCTTCCAGTAGGTTGCAGCTCTCCAAGCATTGCTCCAATTTGCATCTATATCACAGGGCTCAGTATTCATTTGTGAATTGTACACAGGATGCAGTTATCCCAGGCCTTCTGCTCCATGGGCTGTAACCCCAGCCCAGGGTCTGATCCTGTGGAATCTCTGTGGGCTATGGCCTCCTTCAGATCACATCCATCCAGTACCTTGTGCTCCTCCATGGTCAGAACATGGAGATCTGCTCTACTTTCTGCCCCATGGGCTGTAGTGGGACAGTCCGCTTTACCATGGGACTCTGTGGATTGCAGGGGACTTCTACTCCATGCATGAAGACCCTCCTGCCTTCCTTCCACATTAGCATTAATGCTTCTCTCACATTTCTCAATCCTCTCATCCAGCTGCTGCTCTCATAGGGGTGCAATCAGGACTGCTGGTTGGCTTGGTTCAGCCAGTGCTGAATTGCTTTTGGAGCCATCTAGAACCAGCTCTTATCTGATACAGGGCCACTTCTGGGCTCTTCCCACAGAGGCTAAACCTGCAGCCCTCTGCTACCAAAGCCCTGCTATATAAGCCCAATACATTCAGCAATTAATATGATGGCACTTTCAAATGTCTGTCCTTGACCCTTGATTGACTTTGCTAGTAGCAACACTGTGGATATATCTTAATGTTCAAACTTAACTGGGAGCAGCAGGTCTTGTCATTTTCAGGCTTGCTGATTTTCTGTCTTACCACAGGATTTCATCAGTCAGCTTATATCATCTGAAATGGAGCCAGTAAGAATACTGATAACATTGCATATAACTCTCTCCTGCAGTGACAACACCTGTTTACTTTTCCATCCCTGCTGGCACTGTATTTTCCACTTTTAGATGCTATTAAGTGAGCACTCTGTACCAAACCATTGTGTGACACTGAACTGACTTCTCTGATATATCTGGCAGATCTTTCCTCATGCAGAGTTTAGTCCAAGAGAGTGTTTTCCAATGGAGCAGGCAGTGAGTTGTCAGATCTTTTTCTTTGCCTACTTATCTCTTCACAACAAAGTGATGAGCTCTGTGTAATTGAAGAGTACTAGGTGAAGATGATGTTGTAGACCTGCTGAGAAGATTTTAGTGAACTCAGAACTGGAATAAATTCACTAGGAGCGGATAAACAAGGTCAGAAGGAAAAACAACTGTCACAGCTTAAAAAACAAAAGTGTTTTTTTAGGATACACATACGAAACAGTTGATTATTTTTTTCTCAACTTATACTCTCCTAAAGCGCAAGTTATAATTGCAAATAGTATGAAATGTTTTCAGTGAATCTTTTTGCCCTCTTTGTTTATTTGCGCTCATTAGCCCACTGTGAAGTTGTTCGTATGAGTGGATGTTTCAGCTGGTATGTCTGCAAAGATATGGGTGCAGTCTAGCAGTTTCTTTTTTTTTTTTTTTTTCTGTGTCGCCAACATTAAACTTACTGTTAATATTGTCACTGAAGCACTGCATATATAAAGTATCCTCTGACAACAGTATCAACAAGAAGTTAATAGACATAGAAATTTAATTTCCTTATTACTGAAACTCATGAAGGCACAGGTACATCCATGGTAAGGAGAAAGCAGTTGTCACTTTCAAATTGAATCATGCCAGTCTGGACAGAACTTTTGTTTCCAGGAGTATTCATTTTGTTTGTACTCATACACCTGCAGATTTACTTTATATTATTCTGTCTGCTCAATAATTTCTGCTTTTAACTGCACAGGCAAATCCATGCTCCTTGAATCCACTCTAGAAATATTATTCTCTGGAATTAGTATTATCAGAAATGCACTTTCATAATTTGAATAGTATCAAAATTGAAATCTCAAATTTAAACTTTGGTAGAGTTACAAAAAAAAAGAAAAAATGATGCTCAGAATAGAAATGTTGTGCATGCATGCTTCCTTTATCAACTATTACTTACCATTCTGTTTCATGACATTACAATAATTATGAACTCAGAATTGAGTGATGTAGTTATTGTATAGTTATTTCATAACATTCCAGTCCAGTGTTGGACTAGGACAAAGAGGTCTGCGAAACCATACAACTGAACATACATAGGACAATTGATTTCTCAACGTAATTTCAATTCACAAAACTTCAGTTCAAACTGGCGTTTGTAGTAGAATTCAGATGTACAAAAACCACTATTTTTGAGTTATTGTGTTCAAATATTTTCGTTTCTTTTAATATGGATTTTTTTATATAACAGCATAAGTGTGTTGACATTATAAGAGAAATTAAACTGAGAAATAAATAAAATACAAAGCATTAGTGTTTTTGACTCCACAGCAGATACTTTTAGCAGTGACCTTTTCTCAAACGCACTATTGATCCTGTCTGCTCTGAAGACATTAAGAATTTTTTCCTTAGATTTTGACTGGGACAGATTGTTATCTCTTCATAATTCTGATGAAGGATGAAAATTACAGGAAATTCATTACTAAATGCTACATAAATGTTTCATTATGGAATATGAAAATATGATGATTGTGCCCTGTTACAGTGTGAATATTTTTTGTGAATGTCCTTTGGCTGATTTAGCTATCCATTAATTCTTCTGTTAGCTACTTGAACTCCCTAACAATGTCTGTTCTCAACTATGCAAAGGAAATTTCTGATTATCTTTTGGTGACTTTTTTCCCTGCAATTTTAATATATATGTCTGTGATATTGCTTGTGTTAAGCTGCTATTATAAGTGGATGAACTGACTAGGATGATATTGAGAGTATGCCTTTCAAACTAGCAGTGATGAGCATCAAGTCAGTACATCATCTGTCTGCTTTCAGAAACAGCATTCCAAATTCTTGTGTTATTTTTTTTGTTACCTTTTTTGCTTTCCAAATGGCTGCAAACATAAGGATTATTAGCTGAGGTCTACTGAGAGTTTTGACATTTTTTGTAGTGGGGCAAGAGTAGTAAAATTCTCACAAGAAGATGGCTGACTGAAATGCTTATTCCATGCACAACATTTCCTCTGTAGTATGTGCTATTTCTTCTGTAAATACCAACTAGAATGAAACATATCCTACCACTTGGTAAACACACTGGAGTGGGAATGACAATCAGCCAAAATCTGACTGATATGTTTACTATGATAGATGAGCTGCTTGAAACAAGCGTTAGATTCTCCATAATTGTATTGACTCTCATTCAATTTATTCAACAAGCTAAAAGGTATCAAAAGGCTATTTAGTTTTTTAATTAAGTGGATTAGTAACAATCTCATTAGTATCCAGGTGTGTAAACTTCTGCTTGCCAAAGAAATAATTCACAAATTCCAATGCATGGCGTTTAAAGTTTCCAGGCTCTTTCAGTTAAGGCAAGCAGTTTTGGTCCCTACAGCTGATTAAGTGAGATAGGTCAATACAAATGTACAAGTTATAGAATTAGTTGATGCTGGGTATGGGAAGGACAGTGTTTTGTCCTAATACCAAATCTGAGGTAGCAAATGACATGTGGGAATTAGATGACTTAATTCATTACAATGGAAGGTGTGTTAACTGTATAGAATGAAGAATAAAGATTTTTTTTTCTCCAACATTTTAGGAATCTTTCTGCCTGGTGCATTAATTTCTGCCATTTCCAGCACCTCCCAGTACTCTGATTATGGATTTTGCTTGAGTGCTTAGGTGCTGTCAAGGGAGGGCTCTTTTGTTCCTACAGTACAAAAATATTGTTCTTGGTAATTTAAAAAAGTGTTTTACGTATTAAAAACCTAAGGTATTTTAAACCTGAAAGCTAAATATATGTTATTAAGCTGTTTAAAAGACAACTACCTATGATATACTTCTAGTTTCACACTCTTGTGTGTCATAATATGAAATAATGCCTACTTACCATGAATCTCCCACCTACTTGCTGTTAATATTTTGAGTAAACTTTTCTTTTTAAAATACACTTCCTTTTGAAATTGATCTAGTTTTTTAAAAGTAATTGATCAGCAACATACATGATGAAAGCCCTCCTGCATATTTCTGTGATTACTCTTGATGTGTTGTTCTGTTGTTATGCATTTATAGGTTAATAAGAGAAGATGTTAAATTCCAGAAATGACAAATCTTGCATAAGAGTAACCTATTTTTCACTCTGCTCAAGCTACACTTCTTCTCTACTTGGCCTCTAGAAAAAGTAATCTGCGAATAAATTAGATGCAAAAAAAGGGTTAGATAAAATATTTTGTGCAGCTGCTGTGGAGAATTCATATTGGAAAGAAACGAGCTAATATGAATCCCTTCTCAGGGTTTTCTGTGGTGTGAAGTGAAAGCTGAAGCTGTTTCGCTACTCTTTACTCAGCGTTGCATTAAATCAAGAAATAAATAATTAATGTGATTTTCTCTTTAGAGTGAAACATGGTGATTGCAATAGGAAAAATAGCACTAAAATGTAGTGAGAAGATTTTGAGTTCTAATGAATGTTATAGAAAATATTTGTCAGGAATAGGAGTTATGGCATAGTAGCTACAAAGTATTTGGCAAAAAAAAAAGTCTAAGGTTCTCAGTGAAATGATCTCTAAAGGGATGCAGACAAAAGTGGGACAATATTGTGCTGTTACGTGTTTCTGCTTCTAGAGTTCCTAAGTGAAATGCATTTTAATCAGTGCATGATTGTTTGTGGGGAATTACAGAATTGTTGGAGGTGGAAGGGACCTCTGGAGATTTCATCCAAGTCCCCTGCTAAAGTAGGTTCTCTGTAGTAGGTTACAGATGAAAGTGTCCAGGATAGTTTTTAATATCTCCAGAGGATACTCCACAACCTCTCTGGACAGCTGTTCTAGTGCTATGTGACCTTCACAATAAAAATTGTTTTCCTCGTGTTCATATGGATCTTCCTATGTTCCAGTTTGTGCCCACTGTTCCTAGTTTGTTGCTGGGAACTGTTGAAAAAAGACTGTCCCCATTCACTTGACTCCCACCAGATATTTATAAGCACTGATAAGATCACCCTTCAGTCTTCTCTTTACTTCTCTTCATCTGGGCTGAGGAGTCCCAGATCTGTTTGGATTTCCTCATAAGGAAGATGCTTCAGGCCTTTAATCAACTTTGTAGCCTTCCATTGGACTCTTTCAAGAAGTTCTTCCTTGAACTGAGAAGCCCAGAACTGTAGTCAGCACTCCAGATATGGCCTCACCGGGCAGAGTAGAGGAGGAGTAAAACTTCCCTCAAACTACTGCCCACTCTCTTTTTAATGCACCCCTCTGGCATTCTTGGCCACAGGGGCCGCACTACTGATTTATGGAAGGGCACAGATAATCCAGAGCAAATGAACCATAAGCACAAGCTAGTTTTTATTTCAGAAACCAATAGGACCAGATTCTGTTTCTACAGTAGTCAGTGGCTTTTACTGGAAATAAGCATAGTGTAACAGATTAATGCAGAATTTTGCTTAATTGCAAAGTAGGTTGTTTTTAAAAAAATCTATGGCAAAAATTAGTTATGTGAACATGCTAACTTTCCATGCTGCTGCATTACAGCACCGCTGTGAGACAAATATCTAAATTGTCTTTAGGCCATATATGTATTACACATAAATACATAAATATATATACTGTTTCTTTAGTGAGACAATTTTTTAGTAAATGCTATGATTTAACAGGCAAAAATTGCATTAAATTTATGTTCATTTATAATATTTTGCATGCATATTAATTTTTATGAAGATCTTGATTGTTCAGATCATTAAATGACTAATACTAGTAATTGATTTTTATTATTGTTGTTATTTTAATTGTAATTCCTTGGAGTAAACAGCACTAAAACAAATTAGTAAGGTCTGACTTAAATACACTGTAAATGAGAGTTTATGTGTGAAAAGGAATGTTTTGAATGGTGCTTATTTTCAGAGTAAAACTACTATTCTGATTTCCTCAGTTGGCTGGCACTGAAGCTTCTCAATACTGAACGTTACTTGGAACATATTTTTTCCCTTTTATGTTCATGATAAATGTAAGTGTATGTAAGCATAACAAATGAACAGTACAATTGAAAATAGTTCTTGCAGTTTTATTAAACCATAGGCACATTTGCAAGTACAAAGTCATGACTATTTTGTTGATGAACCATTAAGAGGATAGGCTAATAAGTCTACACACTTTAAGCTATTTTGACCAGTTCAATTGCCCCTACAGCTTCGAATCAAAGCATTTGAAGTTGAGCACTGCCAAAGTCATGGGCAGAATCAATATTTTATCAGTGTTATGTCTTAGTATATATGAGATAATCTCTTGGTTTTATAGAATATCAAGTTTTATTTATCATGGTGTCTTCTCAAAAATATTTTTCCCAAACTTTTTCTGAGTTAACTAATCTTCTGATTTTGATGAGGTAAAAAAACTGAGTGTGATTCATGAAGCACTTTTTCTCTGTCCCTGTTTTGAAAGTAAATTCAATTAACTTTTCATGCTGAGATGACAGAGCGTGATTGAGATTACATAGTACTACATATTTGTAGTGCCTTATCATCTTTCCTCTGATGCAGCTATTTCATTTCTAGTTGGTATGACATTCAGCTACTGTGAATTTATTCTAAATACTGTTTAGAGATTTTCTTGGAAGGGACTTTTGGAGGACAGTATAAACCTCCTGCTTACAGCACAGTAACTGTGCAGTCAGAGCAGCTCTGACCCTAGTGCAAATGAGTTTTGAATATTTCCAGGTACGGAGATTCCACAGCCTTTCTGGGCAAACAGTTCATGTTTGACCCCACTCCTTTACAGGATTATTTTTCTTCTGTTTGGAATACTCGTTTCTGCAACTTGGGAATGTTACTTCTCCTTTTACTGTGCACTTCTGTGAAGATACTGGCTTTTTTTTTTTGCTACATTTTCTACCATAGCCATTCGCTAGATAGTTGAAAACTACAATTAGATATCCTCCTTCTTGTCTTTGGACTGAACATACGAAGCTCTTCCCTTAGCTTCTTACCAATAAGTCATGATATCAATTGCTTTACCTCCTCAACTATCGTATTTGCAGTCCACTGGACTCATTCTAGTTTGTATCTTTCTGAGATGTTGAGGAGCCCACAGCTAGACACACTGCACTCAAAAGTGTGTAATGTTCACTTACTGAGTAGTGCTTTTTCTGAAAGCATAGAGCAGATGGAAAAGATTAATCTTCCCTTATTGTTACCGTCAATAGCAATTTAAACTACCTTAACTAAACTAACAAAATGGTATTACTTGGTGAAGATGTTTTTCTTTCTTCATTCACTTTTGAAGAAGATTACATAGCTAGACTAGACTGGACACATTAATTAGAGACAGCTGCATTTAAAATTGTTTAAATGTAATTTGTATGCTGCTAAGATCTGCAATGGCTACTACTGTTTTCATTTCAAAGACAAAGATAATAAGAAATTAGGACTTATCTCTTTTAAAGACAACATACATTCTCCTGTCATCCTGCAGAATCTGTGGTAGCATTCTGCAAAAGCTGTGGTATGCAGAGCAACTACTATCTTCTTAGCCTAAGGCAATGGATAGTAGGAAAATTGCATTTTCATTCCGGAGTCCTCAGCTTATAAAACCACTCAGCCCTTTTCTCATCCCATCTGAATTGGTATGGGTTTTTTGAGAGCTTATTACCCTGTCCATCTATCATTCCTTACTCTTTCATTTGAGAAGGGAAGGCAGGGTGGTAAATAAGCAGAGTACTATTGTTTTGACACATTATTCCATAATATTTCGAATCCACTACAGAGAGATGAGAGCTGTGGTGAGGAAGAGAAATGCTGTTGAGTCTGGATCTTACCAGGCTCGTTATCCTTTTTGGCAGAAATGTCTAGGAATCTGTGATTTTGCACATGCATTTGCTAGACATAGAAGTACACAAAATTCTCAAAAAGTAATACAAACTCTGTCACTCATATAATTTTCAGTTATAATAAAATACATATTTATTCTGTGTACATATTTCAATTGCTCCAGATTTTATTGATACATTTATTTATTGCAGGCGTACAAAATCTGTATTTAGCACTGGTCTAAAGTGGAAAGAGGAGAAATATTGACTTAAAGAAAAGAAATTCATATTGCCTTAGAAGATGGACCTTTAGCATTTAAATCTAGTGGAAGAATGTTTTGTGTAGTCACACTTCAAAAAATGTCTAAAATTATACACCTGTTACAACTTTGTTGGGGAACTGATATAGTTCCTATTGCTGAATATATATATATGTATTGCTAGTATATATATATGTGTATATATATATATATATTCAGGAAGGACAGCAGCAGGCATGGCGGCGGCAGCTGCCATTGCGCGCGGGGTCCGCGGGACTATGAAGGATGGAGGCGGATGAGGTGTCGATCCGCGAGCAGAACTTCCACAGCCAAGTGCAGGAGTACACGGGTAAAGAGGTGTTCAGGATTCTGCATATATATATTATATATACATATATATGCTAATATACTCAATGTTCTGCTATTTCTATTCAGTCTTTCCTCCCAAACAGAATGGTAGAACGTGAAGTTCTACTTGTATTGTTTTTTGGCTGAGATGGAGTTAACTTTCTTCATAGTAATTCATATGGTGCTATATTTTAGATCTGCCATGAAAAGTTGTTGATAACACACAAATGTTCACGCTGTCGATGAACAGTACTTATTCAGTCAAGTTCTTTTCTGCTTCTCACATTGCTCTACAAGCAAATAGGAAAGCAGTGCATAAGAGGTTGGCAGGGAACACAATAAGGACAGTTGACCCCTGCTGACCAAAAGGATATTCCACACCATATCGTATCAAGTTCAGACATAAAGCTGAGGTGCAGGAAAAGAAGAGGGGAGAATATTCACAATCTTAGTGTTTGCCTTTCCAAATAACTCTTACATGAGGTGAAGTTATGCTTTTCTGGAAATGGCTAAACATATTCCTCGAAATGGGAACTAGTGAAGGAATTCTTCATTTTGTTCTGCCTTCAAGCACAGTTTTTGCTTTATATATTAAGCAGTCTTTACTTCAACCCACAACCATTCTCACCATTACTTTTCTCATTTTCTTCCTCATCCTACTAGAGGATACTAAATGAGCAGAGTATTGTTATTTAAATGTAATTTGTATAGCTGCTAAGATCTGCAGTGGCTGCTACTGTTAGCTGCCTAAAGAGGCTGAGCACTGGTGGAAAAGGTAAGTTCTCTGAGAAAAAGATCTCTCACAACTATTCTATAAAAATATTGGTAGGTCTTATTTTATTGTTATTTTCCAACAGAAATAAACTCTGTTTCTGTAGAATTATTAATTAGATTAGTATAATTTGTCACTGCTTTTACTTCTTGATTCCTTTTTTGGCATAAACACACAGTGTCTTCCCTTTGAGATCATTAGTGATACTAAAAAGTCCCATTTTATCTAAAACCTAGGTTTGTGTTCTAAAGCAATGTCAAACTGTATTATGAAGATGGTTAGTATTTCAAATGATAAGCCACGGAATTTGTACCTAGCTGAGTCAGGCCTCTTAACAAATGATGATCTGTAACTAACGCAGTGTATGTTATTGCTATACTAACTTCACTTTAAATGTGACTTTTCTCCATTATTTATGCAGTCATCTGTAGCTCTTATTTTTTTCCTATTAGAAGCTGCTCTAGCACAACAGCCTAGTACAGTGACCTCATTTCACCTTACCTTTAAGATGAATTCCACAGTTAAGAGTATAGAAAGAGGAGCATAACACATAGGATATGAAATAAAAAGTAAGTATTCATCAGCAGATGTAGTAGGAAGAGTCTTTTTTTAGCATTTCCTTCCCTGGGAGGTGTTCTTGTTATGAGAATATTTGATCAGCATAGGCACATAGTCTGCTAGGATGGTGTTGGGCTGTATGAAATGATCTTTTTTTCTAGTTTCTAGAGGATAGGTTATTCTCTCACCTCTAACTGACAGGCTTATTTGCAGACTCAGAAAAGGACCAAATAATGCTCAGGTATGGTGCTTAAAAGGCCAACTCATTTCTTCACTGAGCCACCAAGCACAAGACCTGCAGAAGGAATCTGGTTACTGGCTTTTCTCTCTTCCATGGATAAACACAGCTTCAGCTCCACCCTGTTAGTTTTTGAGAACACTGAATTCCCTGGAAAAAAAAACAAAAAACAAACAAAAAAAAACAGTTAAAGAAGCAGGATATTCTCAGCTGTTAGCTTCCTGCTGAGAAGACTGAGGCCTTTTGAAAAAAACACTCGTGGCATTAGCTCAGGAAGTATCTAAAATCCTTACAATGAAGAAAGAGAACAAAAGGAAGCAAATATTGAAAAGCATATTTTCACAAACATATCTCCCAGTCTGCAGACGAGATACAGTGAAAGCTAAATTTAGTTTATATGCATACACATTTCATTTTATTACTCATTTTTATTACTCTTCCATATTTCCGCAATTGAGTAGCATATGTAGAAACAAAACAATAACAAAAATCAGATTATAGCTGGTCTGCGAACTATGTGGTTTAGACAGCCATTGCTTCTTTTTCTGTTTGTAACATCTGACAGGGCTACCATGACATTGTTTTTCATACCTACACAGGTATTTTTAGTCAATAGCTAATTAGTAATGTGAATTATTAACAATGATAGCTAATTCCCCTCAGGCTTCAATAGGTATTTTCTAGATTTTAGATTTTTAAAATTTTATAAATCACTGTTTTTTTTTTGTTTTTTTTTTCCCCCCTTTGTTAAAACTCTGGAACTCTGTGTTTTAAATCATAGCTTAGATAAAAATAAAAACATCACTTAGCTCTTATTCTCGTGAGGAACAAAGGAAAGGAATGAAAAGAAGATATTATTTACGTATAGATTATAGCCATTTGGGTTTTCCAGGGAAGGAAAAAGAATCATTTGGACAGAAACATATATCTTTCTTATTCTTGCCCAACAATGTCTTAAGAATTGTTCAAAATCTTCCTCTCAACACCATAGCTAGTGAGAATGAATTCTTCAGTCCCTAAATCAAACTTGTGTCACAGGAGACAGGAGATAATATCACATTTCAGTATTAAAGGAAAAAAAACCCCACAATTCTAAAACCTCCAGCTTTTATGAGTTTTGTTAACTGTGCATCTGATATCACTAAACATGTCTATTGACTTACTGTTTTCTTGTGCTATCCTTAGGTCTGTCCTAACAGAGTATTTAAAAATACTGTGTGTTCAGTGGACAAAATGTCAGGGAGATTACAAACTGCCCACTTGAAATAAAAGAAAAACTGCTTTGAACCTTCTACTTCTTCTGGAAACCTAAAAACTGTTTGTTCCTCATCATGTTAATCTAAAATGTGACAAAATTGATCTAAATACAGGGTTGACAAGCAGATTTCAAATGAAAAAAAAAAACCAGACTAATCAAAAATTCTGTTTGAAGGTACTGGCTCAACTCCGTTTTACTTTGTGGGAGAAAAGATGTCTATGCTCTTTTTCTTTGAATGCAGATATCAAGATCTATATTTATATCTCCTGCTGAATCAAATTAAGTAGAAACAAAGAAAATGTTCTCTGCTTTATCAGAACACTTTATTTGAGTTTTCTCTTCGAAACCTATCACTGTCATGTCCTCTGATGGTATATCTCACACTAGAAGTATTTTATGTTTTTCTCTATCTTTTAAAGAGAAACTGGAATCACTTAAAAGGAGCATTGCCATCCTAAAAAATCAATATTTTTTCCAATGTGTAAAATTAGTCTTAATTCCATACAGTGCCTATTACTATTGAAGCATAGATGACCAAAGGAAAGAATACATCACTCATATTCAGTATGGTTGATTGTTCTGTGTTTGCTAGTTTATGTATTTCAGGTATTTCTTGGGAGTACACAAGAGTGAAGGAGTGATATACTTTAAAAGAGATATAGGGACATAAATCTTTTTTAAACAGTAAGTTGAGGATGTATGCCAGTATTTTCATGGTGAACTCAGAAAAAGAAGAGTGTGTAGGCAGGGGTACAAATGCTGTGGCAATAAGATAAATGGAGATACTTGTAGTAAATGGGAATGTATTGAGGAACTTCTTCTAGGAGAAAAGGACGAAGTTCCGAAGACAAAAAGAGTAATAATGAGTATGAGGCCAGAAAATTCATCTGTCCTGGATCTCCGATAGGAACTCTGGAGGATGAATTTTATCCCCCTTAGATGTTTGCATATGTTCCCATGCATTTGAATCTTTCTGAGTGCCATGCAGAATGCGATATCTGTGGACATACGACCTTTTGCCTAGCCAGAGCTCTTCATTCTGCAAGCTACTCAATGCAATTCTACCTTCATGACAATCAGAATTAGCAGGCAAAAGAAGTACTGAGCCACATCTTCCTCAGAACAGGAAAGTCAATCTCTAATACCAAACTTGCATGTCAAACTTCTACAATTTTCATCCATTTCATTTCTACTACATAGGAGAGTGAGGGTCTCTGATACTGCTTTACTTTCTCAAGACATAGTTTGGGTGATGATTCTAGCGTGAATCATCAGTTACTTTCTGTAAATATGGCATGATCTTCTGTTAGGGTATATTCCAGAACATAGCTAAAATATTTTTAAAAAATTATAAGGAGACAGTATTTCTAATACTGAACTCAATATAATTTGTTTTCCCTGCTACTCAGCTCCATTGTACATTACCCTTTCACTGATCCTGGCTTTCTCAGAGAAGTTAAGATGTTCTCAGCTTTGAAGGACGCAAGTAATTGCTAAGACAACTAAAGTCATTGAAAAGAACAGGCAGATAAATTGGTGACATAATAAAAGATAAATTTCATTGCTGATAAATCCATCACAATGCATGCTAGATACTATCTGTAGATATTCATAGAATCATAGAATGTCTTGAGTTGGAAGGGACTTTAAAGACTGTCTGGTTCTAACCCCCTGGCACAGGCAGTTGCTACATGTTAGATCAGGCTGCCCAGGGCTCTATCTAACCTGGCTTTGAATGTCTTCAGGGATGTGGCATCCACAACTTCTCTGGGCAACCTGCTCCATCCAGTTCCTCACCACCCTCTGAGTACATTGCCCCTTGACATCTAACCTAAATCTCCCCGCTTAGTTTAAACCCATTCCTCCTTGTCATATCACTATCAGATTCATGTAAAATTTTCTTCCTCCTACTTGTAAGCTCTCTTCGAGTGTTGGGAGACCGTAATGAGGTCTCCCCAAAGACTCCTCTTTCCTAAGCTAAACAAGTCCAGCTCCCTCCCTTCATAAGAGAGGTGCTCCAGCCCTCTGATCATCCTTGTGGCCTTCCTCTAGACCTGCTCCAACAGCTCTGCATTTCTCTTGTCCTGGGAGCCTCAGGGCTGGATGCAGTACTCCAGATGGCACCTCACAAGGACAGCATAGAGGGAGACAATCACCTCCCTTACCTTGCTGGCCACCCCTCTTTTGATGCAGCCCAAGATTCTGTTGTCCTGGGCTGCAAGCACACAGTGCTGGTTCACATTGAGGTTTTTGTCCACCAATACTCCCACATGCTTTTCTGCAGGGCTGCTCTCAATGAGTTCTTCCCTCCTTCCCCCCAGTCTGTACGCATATCTGGGACTGTACTGATACAAGTAAAACACCTTGAACTTGGTCTCATTGAATCTCATTAGATTCAAGTGGGTCCATTTTCCAAGCCTTTCCAGGTCCTTCTGGATGGCGTCCCTTCCTTCTGTTGTGTCAGCTGCACTGTTCAGCTTGGTGTCTTCAGCAAACTTGTTGAGAGAGTGCTTGATCCCCCTGTCTGTATCAATGATAAAGATGTTCTAGTGCACTGGTCCCATGATGGACACCTGGGGGACACCACTCATCACCGTCCACCATTTGGACATAAAGTTATTGACTAAAAGCATCTGGCTGTGCCCATCCAACCAATTCTTTATCTACTGAATAGTCCAGCCTTCAAATCCCTAACACTCCAATTTAGAGATAAGGATGTTGTACAGAACATGTCACAAGCCTTGTATAAGTTCAGATGATATCAGTTGCTCATCCTTTGTCTACTAATGCTGTGTATGTTTGTCTACTAATGTGTATGTTTGGTGGCCCTGCTAGGCAGGGGGGTTAGAACTACATGATCCTTGAGGTCCCTTCCAACCCGGGTGATTCTGTGATTCTGTGATTCTGTAATGCTGTCACTCCATCGTGGAAGGCAATCTGATTGTTCAAACATGATCTGCCCTCAGTATAGCCATACCGGCTGTCTTGGATCACCTTCTTCTCTCACTTGTGTTGTAACATATCTTCCAGGAGGTTCTGCTTCATAATCTTCCCAGGCACAAACGTAAGGCAGCGTTAAGTTCTAAATGACGATATACTTAAGTATATACAGAGATGCTTGCTTCCCAGAGAATTGAAGAATACAGCATCAGCTATTGAAGCAAAGATATATATTGACAGTGAAACAGAAACAATCCTGAAACTCATTATCAGTAAATCTGCTTAAGAAATTGTGTGCCATCATGTGCAATACTGTATGAATTTTTCAAAAATAGACAAAAAGCAGTAGGAATTTCATTTTTATCCTGGGTCATATAAAAAATCAGAGCTGCTTAGTCTAGAGTAATAATTAATAAAGAAAATACACTGTAAAAAGTGAAAATAATAAACATTGTAGAATGGCATTTTATTGCGCAGAAATGAAAATATTATAATATAAAGTGACTGCCATGTTGTTTTCATGTATATGTAGGAAAGACAGTTTGTGGTAAATGGACATGCTACTTTTTAATAATGCCTTTAGTCCAGGCAGCAGCAGCAAGAATATTTTTCTTCCCTCCATCACAAATGCTCAAAGATTACTCCATAATAACCAAATATCCCATGAATTTCCCCTGCCTGCCTTTTTCTGAATAGTTCTCAGTCTTTGAATGTGTTCTTATTTGTCAGGAGAGGAAGTGAAGATTAATTAATTGTAATATTAAATACCTGCTCCTTACTTTACCCTTTTCCACTTATCACATTGTACATTCCCCCTTTTTTCAATCCATTGCATCTCGACTCTCACTGAGAGCTGTCCCCCAGCCTCTTCTGTTTTTAATCTCATCTAGCCTTTGTCATGTAATACAATGTTTTAACCTTGGCTGTGCATCCACAAAACAGAACAGTTTAGTGTGCTAACAAAGCAAAGATATAATGTAACTGAATTCATTCATTCATGTGAAAGCCATAGGGAACTTCTGTTACTCTCTCCCCTCTTACCAGCACTGGTTTTAGGACTTCATTAGGTTGCAATTGATTCGGTTTAAACCTATTATTTCCCCATAGCCTTTCAGGAAAGTAACACCCATCAGCTAACTAAGCCATACTGCCTTACCAAAGTAGTTTGCTTTGCTTGTCTTTGTTTTTTAGAGGAGTATAATGGACTTGCTCTTAATCACATTTTAAGTGAGTAGTACAGATAGCTCAGAACCAAGAAGTCTTGGCAATAGCTACATATGAACATCAGGTTTTTCTCCTAGGTGTAAACCGAGATTCCAAACAGGGCCTCAGCTGTGAGACCACACTCCTCCGTAGTCAGTGCTGATCCTGCGCTATAGAACAAACTCCCCCTCCGCATATTCACCATACTTTGCAAACATTAACTAATTAGTTAATCTGAGGTCCCACTTAAAACCTAGATCCTTTTTTTAGAATCTGATTTAAAGCTAATTAATTAAGATGAGTTTCTGGCTTATTAAGCTCTTAATAATAAGGACATTATTTTGATTAGTCTGATGCTGCTCTCTCTTTCTTATTTTTTTACTCTGAATTCAGCATCATGCTTGATGAAAGAGTAAAAATTGCTTGTTGACAATCACAGATGATAAGAGCAGCAGGGAACAGGTTTGAAATCATCAAACTGGTACAGCAATTGTTTCCCCAGACTCTTTCAAAATATCATTAAATGCAAGACTAAGAACAGAAGTTCACAATATTTAGACAGAAAAATTCACAGATTCAGATGAGGGTTTTAGGATTTCTCTTGTGCCAAACATCATGCATGTCTCATTGCTCCATATGATGTAATTACTTCTTTTTTTTTCCCAATTCTTATATGATCTATTGACCTTCTCTCCTCCTTCGTGTACATTCCATCCTGGCATAAAACTTGTAACTCTTAGCCCTTTTTATTTCTTCAGACTAATAAACATAATTAAATTATACTCTTGGCAATTTTTCGTAGGATATTCGGGGTTTATTTTTTCTGTTTTCTGAGTTGAAAAGAGTAAAAACATTTGCAAAAATGCTTATCTATTTTTTCCATCTTAATCAGCTGATCCAAAAAATACAGCTCTTCTCCATCCAAACTATAACTGACATATTCTCTGCTAATGCAGAAACTGTCATGGATTTTGGAAAGAGTGATATGACAGTTTTTTGCCCTACTCTTGCTACAGTCTTAGTAACTGCAAATAGATCTACACCATGAAATAAAAGGGAACAGGGAAAGATCCCTGTATGTAAAGCCAAATTAGATGGGTTTATGTCCATATCACTTTCGTCTTCTTTAGAAGGAACTTTCGGTTCCTTCTAAAGCAGAGTAACTGTATAGCACTTGGCCCTAGGTGTTCTTTTTTTTTTTTTTATTCCTGTGGCCCTAAAGTATAATTCAATGCTCAAATAGTTTGAAATAATGTGAGGGATGTTCTGTGTTCCACCAGAACACTGTTTTTATCACCTGGTACAGATTTTGTTTATTTCATGCTCAGAAGTGCTCTGGGTGCTGAGGATGCAGTGGTGGATAACTGCAAAGGGTGGAAACCCGTACAGCCTTCTGCTTTTCTACAGTGTGATCCCTGCTATGAATTATCCCCAAATCAAGTAAGAATGCCTTTTAGAAAACTAATCTGAACAGTCAAGACAAAGCTTAGGGAAGGAAGAACAGCTAAGCATTATACACAGTTGTGATTCAAGCAAAGGTTTGATCTCTTCATTTTAGCATTGCAAACATCCTTGAGGTTTCTCTGCTAAGCAATTTTACAAACTCTTCAAAAAACAAAAGATCGGTAACGCTGTTGGTGGAACATGTTTTAGTAAGGCTTTGCAAAAGAGGGCAGTCAAAATGCTGTCTTGGAAGAAAGAAAAATAGTTGGAGCACAGCAAGAAGCGTTTTACTTCTTTCGAAAGAGCATAGATAGAGGACAGGATGGAGAGGGCTGAAGAGAGAGACAAAGGTAAATAGAGACAAAGGCCAAACAGATTGTGTAAGAGAGAAGTATGTGCTAATAAGAGTACCGGAGGAAGAAAATCAGACAAAATGAATCAAGCCAGGAGAAACATGGAAAGAACATATAAAAGGTCACAGCAAGGCATGGTCATGGCGTTGAATGAGGTTTTCAAAATGAGGAAGATGAAACTGACTTTGCAAGAGAGTGGGAAGGAAAAAAGATACAGCAGTTATAGCAGCAGTAAGATAAGAGGAGCTCTTATGTTAGTTTTTAATAAAAATAGTAAGAAATTTGTCTCAGACTTGAAATAATCTAAGTGAAAATATTGCTTGTTAGCTATAGCTAGCTCTTGGACTCTGAAGAACCACATCTACTCTGATGGCTTTCTTCTCTTATTGGTTTACTTTGAATCAAATTCGAGCTGTACCTGATGTATGCACTCTACTTGCATGCTGATAGTAGCATAAAACAGGAGTCACAAGCAGTGCACACAAACAGTGTAACAGCAACAGTCTAAAAGCTGGGAGCTGTGGTCAGTTATAAAGCAAGGGTAGAAATATTGTCTTTTACCACAAGCATCAAACAATCAAGTTGGAAATGACTCAGGCTGGAGCTCTCTGATTCAACTTGGAGATGTCCACCACTGGGTAGCTGTGCTGCTCCTCAGAATCAATCTCTAGTCCCTTCAGTTGTTGCTGCAGTGTTTGAACATCTTTGTTTTAAAATCTTTGAAGTTATTCAGAAACCACATCTGACATTTTAAGCAAATCAAAACGAAGATTCCAACAAAGAAAAGCTCCAAAGTGAGGATGCACAGATGATTCAGAGCAAACATACTGCTTTCAAAAATAATGCTGAAGTCCTTACCTTGGTATATTCTTAGGGAAATACTGCCCAGCACAGGAAATTTGCAGTGTCAAAAAAATGGCTTGGATTATTTCTAGCTATATTTATGACAGTGTCTTCTGTCAGAATTAGTATCTCTTAAATCTGGTGATTTAAGAACTGGGAAGAATTCATGTTTTCTGAGAAAGGGTCCATTACAGAAGAGTAGCAGAAGGCTGCTTCTGAAGTGATTGGAGGCCAGAAGGTGATGTCTCACATTTGGCAGGGCAGGAGCCTCGTGAGCCTGGGTCTGCAACCACAACCATAGTTCTAAGTCCTAGGTACTAGCATCTGGATTCAGATGGTCACTTCATTCTCTTTAATGCAATATGTCAGTCACAGGTAGGAGAGATCTCTACCCTGCATCTCCCTTCCAAATTATCATTGGGAAGAAGCACGGACACTGTTCTTTTGTAGGTTATGTGGGAGATCTCTAGTGTACTGGAGGTATGTTCCTGTAGGACATTACTGTTAGTATATTTTATATATACTAATATATAATACTAATATATTTATATATATTTTAATAGTATTACTGTTAGTATAATTCCTTTGGAAGTAATGTGTAGAATTGAAATCTGGCTGTGGAAAGCTTCTCTATTTTGTCTTTTCAGTTTGAGCCCTTGAAACAAACAACTTTTCTTAAAAGCATCTCTGCTGGCTGGTCTCTGTTGATTGTACATTCTACTAATACAGCAAAACTTTACCTTGATACACAAAGATTGAGCCTACTTATGGCTTTCAGCTTTATCGATTCAGGGGGCAATGGACTGGAGAAGTAATTTGAAGTATGCTGAGTGTGTTGAAGGATATGATTGTATAACTAAACCAACTGGCAAAACTAATTAAGAATGGTGTGTTGGAGGCCGTAAAGTGCTGAGCTGAATAGTTCTTTGCCTTAAGAATGGTCATGTCCAATTAGGTTTCTCTGAGTGTGTTGCTTTCTCTTCTAAATCTGAGCATAACTCAGATTGAAAGATAGGTTGAACGCTGACTTAAAGGCTTGGTGAACAATGTGGAATACATGATCACTGTTATCTTGTAGAGTTTCTTGTAGAATTATTTACAGGCCATGACCAGCTATTCAGGAAGGGACTTTTTAAGGCTCGAAAGTGATCTATGGAGAAGAGGGGGAGCAGAGAGTGAATCAGGAAATGCAGTAAACATTCCTGCTTCATGTGCAAAGAGCGTTTATACAAAAGGAAAGGAAGAGGACACATCTTGTAATTAGAGAACTATTTGTTTTAAGTTCTGGAAGGATAAGCATTCTTTGTTTTAGCTTAGATTTATTCTCATCAAAAATAAATCTCACAAAATCCATCGTTTATTTCTCAGTGCCCGTATCGTACAAAGCTTGTTAACTGAGTCTACTAGGCCATCTAGTTCCTCTCTAGATCTTTCAGCTTTTTACCTTGTGCATACTGTGGCTATGTTATTATTAAGACTGAAGGAGGATCTCAATCTACGTAAGTTGCTCTGAAAGTGTTGCCTTCTGTTTATTTACATGGAAACTGCGACAGGTACAAAGAGCACATGGCTTGTCTTTCGTGTTGCTTTCATCACTGCTGGAATGCACTACCCACTGCCTCATTATGCTCACATCCCTTATTTGGTCTCCAGAAACATTTAGCAAGCCTCAGTGAATGTCAGTTTTCCACAGGGAGGATTTCAGTAACACACCTTTGTTTCATATGCACTTCTGTGTCAGATGCCATTTTGTCAGACTGCCCTTTGCTGCTATCTGACACACAGCAACAGCATGCAATGGAATATTGGTGGGAAAATTCAGCTGCCAACATCTGCCTCTGCCACCAACATCTGCCTCTGACATCTAAGGCCAACATAATAAAATAGGAGACATTACTTTCAGAGCAGCCCTTGCACAGCATACATTGAGGCGCTGCCTAAAATAAAATCATTCATCCAGTCCTAGGATGAACTAGATTCACTTAGTTATATGTGGAAGGATGCCAATGAGTTTGTAATCTATATTCTATTTTCAGATTGCTTTAGCTTGAACACAAATCCCTTGTCACTGGTGGAGTTTCTCCTACCTTTTAGATGATACTGCAGGGACAGTCTAAACTGTCTTTAGGTTACTGTCAATTTTTTTCCCTTCTGCCTATGCTTTTTTTTTTTTTTAGTGACATCCTAATCTGTTTACAATATAAACAAATACCCTGGAATTAAAGTTTAATTTTTAAATGTGCTTAGACATGTTTCTGACTCTTCAGATCAACTTTTCAGAGTTTGTAATGCACAGATTAAGACTACAAATAAATTCTTCCCATGAACATATTTATAATATCATCATAGAAGTCAAGGAAAAACTGTACTAGATATATCAGAAGTAATTCTTGGAAATTAGCTAAAATGTTAGTTAAAATTCTGTTGACTCAAATCGTTCATCACATTGTTTAAATTTTCTGTTAATAAAAAAAAAAAACACTTAATTCCCTTTTCCATTTCATTTAATGTGTGTCAAAATCCTGAATACAGAGAATTTACGATTTCTGCACATATTTATTTATGTCAGCCAAATCTCAAATCCCTTTCTGGTTGTATAATCTTTCTGAGATTCTAATTCATTAAGATTTTAATTACATACACATGGCACTCCAAACAATTACTGTGAAAATATATATAATCTTTACTTAAATTTTAAGCTCAGAAGAAACAACTATGCCACTATGTTTCGATAAGGTCATTAATACAGAAGACATAGCTTAACTATTGCCTTTTCAAATACCAAAGCAAATTTGATGCACTGCTGAGCAGCATCTACTGAGAACATTGAGAAACAACTTTACAGAGTTGTCATAGAAATTCCTTTATGAAACTTTAATATAATATTGCAATTTTAATTTATCTTTGCTTTGAAAAGTAAATATTTACGTAACTGTACTCCACCTGGAAGCTTCAAGGCCTACTTTTAGGTGAAGTAGCAAATAAGAGGCAAAAAGCTTTTCTTTCTGAGTGTATGTCTTATTTGTTGATTTTTGTTTCACATCTTCACTAATCTGAGATCAAACTTCTTACTGACCAAATGTTCTTGTTGCTTTTGGTTGCTTATGAAAATCATAGTAACTGACATTAAAATAAAATTGAACTTTATTTCATAGATATGCCATCTGAGAGACTTGAATGCCTTTCATTTCACTAGCATCAGTGATTTTTGGATTCTTTCCTGTTCAGGTTGCTTTGACGAATTAAAAAAGCCTCTGTTTGCCATTTAATGAAGAATCATAGCCCTCTATAAGTGATCGATATTATGTTAAAAAACTTTTCACACGACTGCATTGAATTGCCAGAAAAACTTAGTAGTTTACTGTAACTTTTAAAACCTTCTTTATTTTGTAAGAATTTTCTAATGCTAAAAGGCCCATTCTTCTTATTTTGTGCATGCAGGTATTTCCAATTAGACTAAAGGAAATTTCTGAGTAAGTTTAGGAGCATGTAGGTTTTCAGTAAGTCTTGAAAAGCCAGTGCTTCTAATTATTCATATTTTGCAAACAGAAAATGTAACTTCTGTAAAGATGCCTAAATTTATAACAGAGTTCTTACAGCGTAGTAACAGGCAAACCCAGAATTCTCCTCTGCATTGTATGAGTCACCTGAGGGGCAACTATGAAAATCCAGAACTTAACTACTTCTATCTCTAAAAAATAGTGGTGGGGAAAGCCTGTTCAACAGGGAGCGTACGTGTTTAATAAGTTTTGGTTTTATTATTTATTTATTTATTTATTTTTCCCCTTTAGAGTCAGATACAATGCCATATACTATTTGGATAAGTTAAAACTTTGTCTGAATGCAATCCCCGTGTCTTTAATAGTGACACAGATACTGCTTTTGTACTGCTCCCTAACATAGCATGTGATAGTCCTGTAGATGTTAAATTTGTTTTTCACAATATCTTGAAGTGTTCTCTCTCAATAGGTAGGCTTGCCAATACATATTTCTCTTCTTCAGAGCCATGTTTATCATATGCAAGGCTGAGATTGATTTTTATAGTTCCTGAACTGCTGCTGGTTATCAGTTGAACATTCTGGCTGTTAGGAATAATCTGATCTGATACAAGACATTTCTTCCACCCAGTCCAAAATCAGCTGAAAAAAAAACAAATCTTTTTTAGGTATTACAGAGATCAGTAAAGCTAACTGATATGATCACTGAATCATTCATGTTTGTGAAAACTTGATTATCTCCAAGTTAAAATTCAGCAGTTCATTAGCATTGGATTTAGAGCTATTTGTTCAGTTTTTTTCTCTTTATCTCTCTTGTACTTGGCTCAGAGAATTAAATTTAGATTAGGCATTACCTGTACACAGACCAAAAAAGTTTCTCTTTGGTCAGACTTTCCTTTATTCTTCCCCTGTTCTTGGATCTGTGCAGACTAGCTAGAGGAGCTTCTTCAGTTTTCAAGCAGGCAGTTTTGGATTCAACCAAAGCACCATTTTACTTTACAAAACAAATTATACGCTTTGAATCCAAAGGATTAGTTAGGTATAGATTTGCCTTATGGTATTCTGCGAACAACTGCATCTACTGTATGTACAATACAATACATCCATGTCTTTGCAAAGTTTAATTTAAAAACAGGCTGTAAAACAGAATTAAAAGAGACATTTACTTCCAGACAGTGAGACACTGATCTATTTTTATTTCCATACTCAACAGTATGGACTTGTGAACATGAGGTTGAAACTGTATTCTAGCCTTAGCTACCTATATGTAGAGATGACTAAACACTGTGTCCTGCTGACCAAATGATTGTCACTGTATCAAAAGTCTACCTTCATTTTCTACCATATTCTTTTCTTGTCATAAAAAACAAGTCAAAAATGAAAATCTGAAGTAGACTAGGGCCAGAATTTAATTCTGTTAGGGGAGAATCCAAATCAAAACAATTGATCTGATTTCAGTAGGGCCAGCTGGAATTGTGCTTGAGGATCTTTTTATCTAAGTTACCAATACATTTCAAAGCCTGTAACTGAGCTTCAATCTTTTTAATATTTGCAGTGTAAAAATTGTGTTGATGTATTCACTTTACTTTTAGTCAAATTGCACTACTTCAACAAGTTTTACTGATAATTCTGTCTGTTAACCTTATAACTTGATCAATAAAAAAGATGTCTATTTAGTTTACAGAATTGATTTCTTCTAACCTATGTGATAAGAAGGACTTTGCTGTATTAATCACATAGGATATTTTTTTTTCCTTTACAATATTTGTAGGCAGTGGGAATTTCAATTAATGAATGAATGTCCTACTTTTTTGAGAAGGCAGGAAATCAAGATGCCACTTTTTTCTCCTGTCATCTGACACTCATCACCCTAAAACAAGTCTTTAGTTATGGCCTGAAATAATTAAGAGTGCTAAATGCCTAATTAAAACGCATTCTCTTTGAAGACTTTTTAAGCATGCAGTGGAGCTGAAGATTACACTGCTCCATAGATCAGTTTCTCAGTTATATTTAAAACATTCTTATTTTCATGTTTCAGTTTTTATTGACATGTAGCTATTCATCTATTGTTATGCAATCATTTTACATAGATTTTAAAATAACTAACTCAGCATACTAAGAGAAAAAATGTGTAGATGTTCTT
Organism: Tetrao urogallus; assembly: GCF_951394365.1. Lineage (NCBI taxonomy): Eukaryota > Metazoa > Chordata > Aves > Galliformes > Phasianidae > Tetrao > Tetrao urogallus. The sequence goes on from NC_136814.1 coordinate 34,808,974, forward strand.
CAAATTTTACACACCCTGAAACTACAAATTTTTCATTGTTCTCCTTGCATGCACCGTACAAACACATTTTTACAATATGAGGATGGCATCTTTGCTGAGTAAAATGATTATCAGTGAAACATTAAAGGAACTGAGATCACATACATGTGAACTCTGGAGAGCGTCATCTGTCACTGTTGTGACATTTTAGTGAATTACTTAAGATAATTGATGCAATTAAAACATCCAAGCCTGATATTTTCTGTAAGGGTAATCTTCAGTTTAAAAATATCTAATGTAATTGTGTCATTTTTGATGAAGGACAAGTGTTAGATTATGCAAGTACTTTGAGGTCAAGCAGAGACTGAGGTTTCCTCAAAAGATTTAATAATAGAATTCTTGATAATTTTTAAAACAAAAAGATTCTAGGCATACAGGTGTTACTAAGGAATCATAATTTAGATGATGCCGTTTTTCTGTGTTTTGGCAGTTCGGTGTGGATAGGGTGCCTCTTATTCTTACATGAATTATAAGGCCCCATACTGAGTTCTTCACTTAGATCTTTTATTGAGATCAATTAAGCTCAAAGCCTGGTCTAATTCTTAGCTTTTGTGAAGATGTAAATACAGTCTGTTTCATGTATTATACTGCAGTCTGTAGAAAATGCTAGTGTGAATGAGGGAGATAGACTTCACTTAGATTCTAAACTTGTGTGATTTTAGGCTTTTTTAAACATACGTCTTGTGTTTGCAGTGACAGTGTTGAACAAGAGAAAAGATCTCATGCTGACTGGTACCACTATGGTAAATTCTGACTGATGCCAGCAGAGATATTGCAGTTTAATGGATTGAGCTGCTGGATCACATTTAGAAAGCAAAGCATTAATATTCTGGTAAGGTTATCCTTTCCTCCAAAATTTCTATTAGTTATTTTCTGTCATGCAATTATGGATCAATTAATTCTTAACACTTTTTAATACATCAGTTCTTTGTAATGATTTTAATTTAGCAAAGAGGAGGTGCAGTCCATTACACATAATTAATATTGCTGCTATGAATACACCATGGCCAGTGCTGGGGAGGTCATTTAGTTTACAGCAACAGCCTCTAATCATTTGACTCAGCTCTCCTGGGCATGTATGAAGAGCAATTGCATTTTTGAATCCCTTAGTGTGCTTCTCCACAGTTCTGCAAGCAGCATTGGATTAGATTTTGGAAAAAGTACTCTTGTTCTACAGACACTACAGTTGTAGCTGTAATATTTGGCAATTTGTACTTCCTTAATGTCAAACAAGAAGCATGATATGAACAAGATTTCCAGCTCTAAAGCAAAATTGTTAACTCTGAATAACTTCTAACACATTTTCTACAAAAGTGGTGGGCTGCATGAAGTCTAAACTTCAAATTCAGCTGCATGAAGTCTAAACTTCACTAACATAAAGAGAATTCAGACTGCTTAGACTGGGCCCAAATGTCATGCAACATGATATTTTCCTTATCTTGACTATGTCTCACTCCAATTTATAGGAGAGAGAGGAGGTTTTTTGATATATATATTCACGGCGTGACATTAAGAAACAAGGGTTCAAATGTTGGTCTGACCAGTTTTTTACAAATCTTAAGCAGGGAGATGGGGAAGGGGAAAAGGGTGATAGAGAAGACAGGAAATAGAAGCAAGGAGTCTTTGTAGGAAGCAAGAGGGAGACAGTCACCACCATGGATCCAGCATGGCTCATACTTCAGTCACTGATCTTCAGTAGGTGGGTCATCGGGCATTGTTGTTCTGTTGATGATGACGACCCCGAAGTAGTTGAGTGACAGCTCAAATCCAAAGTGGTTGAGTAAGCTCTTCTTGGAGTGGCAGCTTCTGGCTCTGGGATGTCAGCAGAAACTCCTTTGTTCCCATCTTCCAGGCCTTGCCAGCAGATAAGAGGGAGCAGAGATACCCACCCACATCCTGTTTTTCACAGGACACGATGGTATCATTCCCCGGTTTTCCCATACCAAGCTGGAGATATTTAGTCACAGGCCAGATCTTCCACCAATAAACACTCCTGAGCACTCTCTTCTGGAGGCAAATAGCTCTGGAGGAAGGTGCTTTCAAATGCCCATGAAGTGATGTTGATTGTCACATAGTAGCACCCATCACTTGCCTCCTCAATAAATCGGTTAGAGACTTATCACAAGAAATACCTCCGGAAGCAAGCTTTGAGCCAAAAAAAAGAAAAGGATTCTCACAAACTAACATGTTATTTTTCAAAAAGTAGGTGTGGCTGTAGTTTCAGAAAGGTGTGTTCAAACTGTACAAGCCCTATGGGAATTTAAGTACTATGTTATGGCAGATTGGTAGGATTCACAGTATAAGTCATGTCCTGATTTCAGGAGTATGAAGAGTAGATATCATCATCATGTTTGAAGCCATGAAATTTGGAAAATACATGTAAACATTTTTTCACTATCAAAAATCAAAATAAAATCTTCAGGTGGACAGTGCTGAACTTTCTTATCAAACATATATTATACCTGATAGTGATAGGACAAGGGGAATATTTTTAAACTAAGACAGGGGAGGTTTAGGTTAGATATTAGGAGGAATTTTTTCACTCAGAGGGTGATGATGCACTGGAACAGGTTGCTCAAGGAGGTTGTGGATGCCCCATCCCTGGAGGCATTTAGGACCAGGCTGGATGTGGCTCTGGGCAGCCTGGTCTGGTGGTTGGTGACTCTGCACATAGCAGGGTGTTGAAACAAGATGGTCATTGTGGTCGTTTTCAATCCAGGCTATTCTATGATTCTAAGTAGCTCTAAAAGCAATGCTTCCTATTTATTTACATGGAAACTACAAAGCACAGTAATGTTAGTTGATATTGCAAATTCTCTAGAGCTACCAAGCACTACTCTTCAATGTAGTCACATCTATTAACTAAGCACCAGCAAGGAACAAGAGCCTACATGCTGAGCTTGGAAAAATCTGTCTGGCATCCAGACTTGTCATTCATGTTGCTTTCATTACAGCTGAAAGGCACCATCCACTGCCTCACTATGCTCGCATCCACTGTTTGGTCTCTAGAAACATTTAGCAAGCTTCAATGAATGTCAGTTTTCTGCAGGGAGGATTTCAGTGACATACCTTTGTTTCATATGCACTTCTGTGTCAGATGCCATTTTGTCAGACTGCCTTCTGCTCCTATCTATCACACAGTAATAGCATGCAGTGGAATATTGGTGGGAAAATTCAGCCTCCAACATCTGCCTCTGACATCAAAGGCCAATATAATAAAACAGGAGGCATTACTTTTGGAGCAAACCTTCTTCCTTGTTTTAGTGCATCTGTATTTAGAAATGTTGCTATCCTCATATGTTTTAGCATATTGTGCCAATATTTTGGCATGAAAATGTACTCATAAATACCACTTAAAATGTCACATGCTTACAGGCACCAAAAATCAAAGTCATTGTCTCTCTCTCTATGTTTCTGTACTCTTTGATACTATGTAGCACAGGGATAAAAAACTGATTAAAAAACAAAGTCTGAAAATATCAGCTATCACACTGCAATACGTAGTATTCATCATTACTGCTTTACACAAGAGATGTTGAGCAGTCTGGCTGGCTCATTATCTCTGAGTTGTGCAACACTCAAGTACAGCATTAGACTCATTTTCATAGGTACTTACAGCTTATAATGAAGTCTGAATAGTCTTGCATTTGCTATACTCTTCTGTGAATCATGCCAGCAGCTTTCAATAAGGTTAGTCATAAAAAGGAGAATGGTGATACAGTGTTTAATTTTTGTGATGAATGAACTTCAGTGTAAGTAGAAATATATTCCTGCCACTGCATGATTTTAACAATTAATAACAAATTTAGTCAAAGAAAACAATAGTCTATAGCAACAACAACAACAAAAAACAACAAAGAAATTCATTAGTGTACATACATATATGCCTATATGTATTTCCTCTAGCCCCAGTGTACACTCTGCTTGTTAATCCACCACCACAGCACACTATCTCTACCATTTAATCATTTTCCTTCAAGGTCAGTATTTCTAGTCCAGAGTCATAGACATTTCCCCTAGCTCCTACTGAGCATTCCTGCTCTCTCTGCAAACTGAGACCTGCAGCTCAACTCCTTAAGCCTTTTGCAGAAGTAATCCTTTTAGCTTCTTAAAGGAGCTGTTCTGGACCTACAGCTTCAGTTATCACTGTAGTCATGAACAGTTTGTAAAGTTCTGGTCTTTACAACGACTCTGATTCTCACATCAGCCTGAAAGTACGTTTTGTAGGCAGGGAAAGAAGCCAACGGTTTGACTTACCCACATCAGTGAGATTGCAGCCTTTCCTTCCCTGGGGAATTGGTTTGCTACTGTTTCTTCAAGAGTTCCAGTCACTTCTCCATAGAGCATGCTACTGACAGAAGGGGACTGTGATACGTACCTGTATTGCTCTCCCCTTTCTCAAACAGCTCTGTTATGATGCCAACTGAAGCAATGGTAGCAGAATTCACATTCTCATTTTTCCCTTTAGCAGGTACACAATGCAAGTGTTGGTCTTGCTTCCAAATATGCTGCCAGCTGCTGAGGGAAACATGTTTCCTTCAAACAGATGAAAAGCCTTTCAGAAATTGGCATTATTTTAATTGTGGGTCACTTGGTTATGTATAATTCTAACCCGACATGAAATTCATATTATTACTAGAAGCATTAACTTTTGAAAGTTATACAGTTATAATTCTGGCTGCTGTCTTTTTTCTTTTTCAAGAGGTATTTTATAAAGAAAAAAAAATCATGATCTGTAAAGCATTGAAAGAGTGGAAAATATTTTTCAGACTTATGAAAAAAATTGTTGATACATATAGCGAAGTGGGACACACCATAAATTGAATTGGTAATTATCTTATTGATGATCTCTTATTTGTCAAAATTCTTTGATAGTATTAGAAGTATCTCATTATAAGAATACAACAAAATTTATGGTTTACACTTTGATTTTTATTTTTTTTCAGAATGCTGGTATCCCAGCTGCACACTGGAATGCCTTCAAGCCAAAACGTACAGATTCTGAGTTAAGACAGAACTCTACCGGGAAAAAGATGACATATTCTCTCTTTATGTCCAGGTCAGACTCCTCTCTGCTTCTGTTTCTTCTGTGTTTGCTTTCTGTTTTACCACCACTACTGTCTGGGTGATGGTCCAATTTCATTGACTGCTATGAATTAGTTTCTGGCAGCCATCTCAGGTGTCTCCATGGATACTTCTTGTTTACAGGCAAGAAAACAGTTCTAGTACTTTTACACCTCTAACCCACTAGTATTTTCCTGATGCATCCAGAAATTATTCCAGTTTCCTAGAAACCATCATCCAAAAGGATCAATTTGTGCTTCTGAGGGCTGTGATTACAAGGACTTCACAAAAGGTGTTGACTCTGCCTGCATGACATTGCAGGTGAATGACACAGCCATGAGATCTCATTGGTGCACTTCAGAAATCTGAAGCATGTGTGAAAAGCTGCTGGATCACTGGCCTTTCAGCCACATACTAGTCCAGCTTCAAGCTGTAGCATCTCTATATCTAAAGTGTCCACTGTTCTTTCTCAGTCTCTAATTGAGATTATGTCTTTGTTTGGGCTTTGTTTTCCTTCCCGGTTTCTGTTTTCCTGTTAATTTCCCCATGGAGCCCTGTTCATTGTCTCCTTGTTGGTCTCAGTCTTATTACTCCTAACATAACACAGATGGCTCTCTCCTTGATCTCCATCATACTGGTTACTAATCCAATGGCCTAGAATGGTGCTCTTGCAGCAGAAGGATATTCTGGTGGCCTGTGAACTTCATTTCCAAACTGTCAGTTGTGGTGAGATTAAGATGACTGGCTGTAACTTTTGAACAAGAAATGTACACCTCTGTTCTCAAGTTGGCTATGCATCTTTAGCAAGCATAAAACAGAAACTGCAGGCTCTTTGACAGTTAAAGAATTTTATCTACATGAATCTGTCTATCTAACGTGGAGATGGAGCCACAACCATAGGTCTGGAAAGAGTTTTGAAGTGAAACATATCTGCAAAATTGTTTTCACTGCCTGAAAACTAGACATGAAATGTGCTTTGAACAGTGGGAGTTAAAGAACAAAATAGTACACTTGTCAATAATTGGTGGAAGAGAAAGATGAGCTACTGAGTACCCTAGAGCTACACATAAAGTTACTGGCTAAATTTAATCATCCAAATTAGGAGGTTAGTGTGGAATTCATCTCACCCAACTTCAGACGTTTTTAACATATGCTGTAGGCATATACAATTAAGCAAGTCACTTGAGGCTTCTTTTTAAGGTCAATGGGAGAAACAGAAAGTGATTCATTAGGCCTGTTTTAGACAGTCGTTTTAGAAAGAGATTTACTCCCTATTTCTCCCACTGTTCTAAAAGGGGAGCCTCAAGAGACCAGCTCTTCATATCTGGTTTTGCTCAGATAAATCTCACTTTCCTGTATAGTAACTATTCAGTATGCAAAACAAAGGAGGTAGTTTCCTGTAAAGTGTCCTCTTGCTCACTACTGACCACACAAGAAAAGTAAAGACTACATTAAGTATTTCAGTTAGATATTTGCAAATTACACATGGTTAATTCTTCTTTAATCATTTTCATGATATATATTGGTGACAATCCAAGAAGCAGGTATATATTTTATGCTAACTAAGTTGGTCAAACATATAGCTACTAGAAAAGGAAAAAACAACAAAAAACCATATGAATTGACAGTTTGGCAAATAGAATTCAAGGGATAGAAACTTTGGCCACTTTAATGATTTTATCACAAGTATTAATAACTTTGAATAGAGCAGAACAGTGACTTAGATTTTTTCATAGATATTCCGTTTTTTCTTTAAATAGGCAAAATTAATTCCAGTCCCAGAGTGAAGGAATTGAAGTGTGTTTCAATTCATGTCTTTGAATGCTCATTATGGTTTTTTTAAAATTGAAAGAAGAATTTCAGTGTTGCTACTTATAAGAAATTAAACGCAACCTACTATTTGAGAGTACACCCTCATCTGTATGGGAACTGTTGAGTCATGGCCTGAACCACTGATTGAGCACCTGGGGAAAGAACCAGTCAGCCTTGGGAGCACAGGTGAAGGCAATTCAGCTGTGTGACCAGAAGGGATGGAGCCTGGCTGTACCTCTCTCAGACCTCATTTAAGGGTTGACTGCCACTGAGGATGGATCTCTTTCTGGAGATCCTTTCTCTGTGGATTCTTTCCTGTGAACCTAGTTCTTTGGATACAGGTGAGCATTCCTTTCCTGTTTGCTTCTTTTCCCATTTTTGCTGCGATAATCTTTCCAGATGTAACACCCCTGTAGTGCTGAAAATTAATAAATGAGAGTTCAATTAAAGAGGAAAAAAAATAGGCAGATTGCATAATCATTTACAGCATTAGAATCTTTAAAAAGTAGAACAGAAAAAAAAATTAAAAAGAAAAAAGCAACGGAGTAGAACAGGGAAAAAATGGCAGTGCATTTGTTGTTAATGAGTGCTACAATGTTTAATTGAATTTCAAATAGTTAAAATTAGTAGGCTTGAAATTAGGTAATGTATGCTTCTGGAACACAAGTTGCCTTGGAAGAAAATGACCCAATAAGAGAAGAAAGGTTTTAAGCCTGTGAAATAGCAATGTGTGTTTAAAAATCAGATTTTCCCAATCTAAGGATTGCTCCACTCCAATAGTTTTATTCCAGTTATGGAGTGAGCTCCCTCTTCCAGGAGAGCCAAAACCAGGGTTCGATTTACTTATTTTCTTTTGTGTATTTGCTCCTTCGTGTACTCCTAGTTCTAATATAAAACAAACACACAAACCTCTGAAAAGACACTGGAAATTGCATTTGAAAGTTATTTTGATGGCTTCTAGAGTTACTGAACATTTTAAATGAGTAAGTGTAAGTTGTAACGTTCTGCACTGACAATCAGTGAATGCAGTGCCTTCATTGTAAAGGTAAGCAAAATGTGTATGGCATACCATGTTGGAAAACAGGATGAATCTTGATATAGAGATTTGAACTGATTCCGGTTTGCTCATTATTAGGTTATACTGCTCTCCCACTGTTTACAACAACTGTTTCCTCATTTTTATTTTTTTAAATGAGGAGGTAAAATTATTGTTGGTTTTTTTTTTTGTTTGTTTTTTGTTTTTTTTGAAGAAAAATGCATGGATTATTTTAGACACTGTCATAAAATATATATACATACTTGCATTTGACTTCATATTCTTCTAGATAACTTTTCAAACATTTTAAAGAAAGGAACGTTATATGATATCAGTAGTCTCAGTAGTTTCAAAAAAAACTTTTGTATTTTGGGGAAGGTTGAGGTCACAGATCACACAAGTTCCATGTGTAGCTGGGCACATCTTTCTTATCTTTAAGATCGGCCGAAGTTTTACACAGTCTTTTAGGAGGAAAGAAAATGTTTTTATTTTTTGTTTAAATGTAAGAATTACAATAGAAAGACATGAATGTAAAGTCATATTTGTACTTTAAAGAGGTGGGGGTTTTTAGTAGAGAATAATTAGGATGAAAAAGTAGTAACTCCACTATCTTTGTCTGAGATTCTAGGTGTGAAGAAGATATTTTATTAAGGGCTACCACAAAAGAGTGAAATATATGCTTATGGTGAATATAGCTGCTCTGCTGTATATACAGAAAAATGTGCCCATTATTTAAAAAACAAAACAAAACAAAAAAAAAACCAGCTTTCCTATTTTTGTGAATTTAAAGTGCTCTTGGAAGGTCAGAGTCATCATCTTGAACTTGTAAAAGAAGATGAAAGCTGGCAAGTCTATAATGAGATTGAAACTTTGATTGATGTTCTTCAGTGGAGTAGGAATCATGACTTTATAATGCTATAGAGTGATTTTTTTTTTGTAGTTATTTATACAAAGGTGATGGAACTGGGATTTGTTTATATTTAGTATCTTCCTTTGATGCTTTGAATTGTCTTATTTTACTGGCTGTGAAGTCTTCTAGATTAAATGAGACACATAAATTAGAATACAAGGAAGGCTGGGGTTTTCTCCCTACAAAAAGTACTTTGAACTAAAACAGTGTAAATCTAGGTCAGTGCCTGAAAAGAATCTGTCAGCACTCCATGTAGCTTCTAACAGTTATCAGCAATAAGTGTAAAAGCTTGACCTACAAATCCACAGCTCAGCCTCCAGCTGTGACCATCGTGAAACCACTTACAGGCTGTAGCTACTTTTTGATGGATCCATTCTGATTGTATCTTCCAGTTGGAGGGTAGAACCACATAAAACAAGTGATTCAACAAGCTTAAAAACATTTTTGGTTTTGTTCTCTAAAGCAGACTTATTGCTATTTGTCGTTTGTATATAGATTTTTAACATGTAGCAGCTGTTTTACAACATGAGTTACAATTACTTGCAGTTATCCGATAGAACTACCCTATTTTCTTGTTAAGGATAAATATAAAAAAGAAAATCAGAATCATTAGAGTAAAATTTTATTGCATTCTTTTTCATAATAATTCCATTTTATATATTCAATTTTTTTCTAGATGTACATATTAATAGCATTCACAAAATCAAATATTTTAAATGTCTGTTTAACCTTTGATAGAATCCATGAAAATGATTACTATACCTGACTTTATAAGATCCACTTGTGTGCAACTTCTAGAAGAATGAATTCTAACTGGTGGCTTATACTCTTCGATAGTCTCTTTGACTATCTCACTATTATATATATTGTCTCTTCCAGTCTGAATTCTACGAACTTCAGATATCAGCAGCTGATCTGAATTCTGGCACCTCTAAAATCCTTTTCATTCTTTTTATGACCTTACGTGTTTGACATTAGTGTCAGTGTGTTCCCCTCTGCTTCCTTTGGTCTGGCAGATAACACTAGCCTACTAAATAGCATGACTATGAGCCAATTGTCCTACCCTATACATAGCCAGCTGCTCAAGATCCCCTTTAGCTCTAATCCTCCCAACAAGACTGCACATGGCCGCCTCACAATATTTAGAAGGAATTGAAGTTTGACTATAGTTTCAGCATGGATTATGTAGAATAATTATTGGAGGTAACATAAAGACGTCTCCCTCTTAAAAGAAAGTACAGTATTGAGGAAACGTCAGTGTGGAATGTGGTGAATATGCAAGGAGTCCGTTCCATGATATTTCCATAAACAACATAAGATCTGTAAATCTTAGATTGTTAGCAACTCCAAGGGAGCTTGGTATGCTGACTCTGAGAGATAGTGGGAGGGTGGAGCAGAGTGCATACAATGCGGCCAGGCTCTGTGATAACATCACAGGGAAGGGAACCTGGTGGTACTATAGAACTGATTAACATCACAGTGGTTATCTTGAGTTAGCAGCTTTTCGTTTTTCTGTTGCACCTGTCTGTGGCAGGTGGGATGGAAATTCATGATCCTCAGGATCCCTTCCAGCTCCGTGCCATGCTGTGATCTCTAGTGTGCGTTCTTTCAAATGTCACTTCCCAATTCTCACCTTTATATTCAAATTTGCAAACCACTGCAACACATTTGATTGTGGGTTAGAAGATCAATGCATGACAATAATGGCATGAGGTGAAGGGTAGAGGGAGAAAGCGTGTTACAGAAAGAAAAGGCATGGTTTGCTGAAATACACCTTGTTTCTGTAAGCATGAAGTGGGGATACATGTCTCACATGTTATCATTATGTAAGTAGGGCCTTTTTTTTCTCTCATGAAGAAAATATTTCCAGCCCTCATATGCTGTTTACAAACATGCATGCGTATGCTTCAACATACACAGATATGCACAAACTCCTTATGGTCTGCTTTTTTGTTTTTTAACTGACTGATGAATTTGAAGAGAATTATCAAAGAAAATAATACACTGCTCTATTGTGTTCGGAACTCTCTTTATGCATGTTGCCTTGTGATGGTTGCCTTCTGGTTTTCTCTTGATAATTTTGATAGGATTGAAATTCTACAGTGATGCTAGAAGATGAAAATAGAGAAAGAAAAAAGGATCATAGAAAAAAATTTAAGAATGTTCTTACCAAACAATATATCAGATATTATTCAGATTTTTTCCGACTACGTTCAGGTAAAACAAAGTAAGATGATATGTGTAACTTGTTGGTAGCATAATGTAGTGATAAAAGAACTTTAACTCTGTTTTCTCTCTGTTAAGTCTTAATTTCTGAAAACTACCCTCAAATTTACCTTTGTTCCTGCAATTTTCACAGCACTCTTTTACTCTTCACATTTTTTTTTTTTTTTTTTTTTTGTGCAGTGACAGGAAAAGAATGAAGATCTCTATTACTTGTTTTGGAAAAAGCTGCGGAAACTTATCTTTTTTTATCATTCTTCTTTTTTGGCCCTCCAGTCACACTCAAATTTAGAAGTGCAGTATTGAACATAACTCTTTTAAGGATTAAATGCTGTAACTCAGGCATTTCTCTGATTAAAGTGCCTGTTCTTTTTCTGGCAACTTTGGTCCTGGAAATAAATTGTAACATTTTGTTTTTCTTCGTTCTGAACTTCATTTCTGATACTGCATCCCATTCTTGCTAGCTGATAAGAAATGAAGCAGGCAGATTGCAGGTGCAGTGGGTACCAACAGAAGATTTCTGGTTGTAAGTTTCTGTAAATCTTACGTCTGCTTCTGTGTAGTACTGCTGGTGGTCATCTCAGATGGAAGTTCAAAGCAAATTCAGTGTGTTCTCCCTATAATGGAAACTAAAATACATTGAGAAAATCTTCCTGTATGCCAAAGAGCAGACTGGATGACTTTGACTCTCAGACATTTATTGATTCTTACGTGTGCTGAGAAGACACAGAGGGGAAAAATCAAAATCTGTTAAGTAAGGACTGTTGTTAATAATTGTTGAGAACATTTCTATATTAATCTTCTCAGGCAAAGAACAATATATTGGAAATACTCTGTAATAAATTCATTTATGATAGTAGATTTGTACCTGCATCTTAAATCAAAATAATGGAACATATTTTGTTGCAACCACATTGAAGTAAATGGCATTATGCTATGGACAAAAATGATATATTGTATTTTGCCCCTCATTTCAGACACTACTATTAAGTTTTAGTAGTATCAGTCTGCAGGAATTCAACTGAATTGAAATGATTAATGCTTGAAAAAATTTTGCTACTTCTCTTGACTCTAGAAACACTCACCAGTTCAGTCTAGTAATAGCAGTTTTTAACATGGATTTGTGGTGTTTTTTCCTGAGTGTTACTATTTATTTTACTAATAATAGTAGCAGTCACAAAACCTCTGTTGTGACAAATGTGATAAAAACTTATTCGCCTACACAAGCACAGAGAGTGGAGCTTTTTTGAAGTGCCAAGATGCCTCTCCCAGCTATGATGCCTTTTGTTTTTTTGGTGTTCTTCGATAAAATAGATTACAAAAAGAGGTTGGCAGAAATACAAAGCTTAGACTTGAATTATTTCTGCACCTGTAAACAGAGGGAAGCTGAAGTCAGAGGAAACAATAGACTTGAGAATTATGAGGCTGCTTACTACTTTTGTGCAGAGAAAAGATATGGAAGTAGTCTTGCATGACTGAAAAATCTGGCCTCCATTACAGAGTCTTACAAATCAGCACTGTGCATAGAAATAACAAGAAGCTTTCTGCTTAATCCCCGGGCTGATTCCATTATGTGTTGTCTCGCTCTGTATGTCATTATTAGATTGATGGGGCACTAATACAAAAAACAGCTTGGGTTTTTATCTGAATTTACTCCAGTATGACTTAAGGCTGATAAAGAATTCATATCCCCTATGGAGTTTTTAGAGATTACTAAGTTACCAAACAGAGGAGATCAGATGTAGTAGTAAAACTGCCATTAAAAAAAAAAAAACAACAACAAAAAAAAAAAAAACAACAGGAACAACTCTCTGCTAATACAGTCAAACTGTTTTCTTGCTTGTTTGCTTTCCCCTTTTCCTGCTTTCCTTCTTTTCTCCGTTCTTTTCCCCTTTCCTTCTTTCTTTTTGCTATATGCCTAAAGTTCTTTTGAGCTCACATGAGATGAAAATTAAGATTTGCATGTTTTTACTGCAGATATTACTAATGTGAAAATGCACATATACAATGACTTTGGTAATCAAGTTGATTAATTATATTGATATAATTTAATGTTATGGTTATTCAAAAGATTCTTTTACCATGTTTCCTAAAAATGTAGGGGGATAAATTAAAGGACCAGAATATTAGTGTTCATTAACCTTTAGTGTTCATTCTTATATAAATACTGGTCTGAAGACTTTCCTTCCTCGACAAAGTTACCACTAAGTTTGCCAGTATTGTGGCTACTATTTCCTCTAAGGAAAAAGCTTGGAAGTACAACATATAATGATGATATGCTGTACTTTCTCTGGGAAAGCACTTTTTAAAATGTTCACGCTATAGATGAAACTTCAGTGCCGGTCTGTTCCTGATGCTTTTGTACCCTGAAGTTTGCGTATTTTTCCTGTCAAAAAGCACAATTCTTCTGTTTTAAGTGACTTCTGCCCTTCTTTGCATTGCTTTGTAGCCAGCAGCTCATAAAGTATTTCTGTATCCTATACAGGGCAGTAAAAAGAATTATCTTTTTAAAAAATTAATTTCCGTTATTGCTTGATAACTTTTCTCCAGGGAACTAAAACTGTTGTCTATGCACTAGGTACATACAGGTACAGTATGCGTGCTGGGGTGGTAATAGAAGGAAAGGTAAGGGACTGCATAAATCTTTCACAATCATGTGACCAGAAACACACATTTGGCAATAATAGTGTGGCTATGGACTTAACAGAAATCCCTGCTTTCACCTCTATGTCAGTTTATCTTCTGTAGATGTAAAAAATGGCATTGCTTTTTTTCAGGTTTTTTGGTTGGTGGTGTTTTTTTTTAATTGATACAGAAATATCACAGTGAATTAGTTATCTTTTGTCAGTTATAAGAACTGATGTGATAGTTATGGTTTTCATGGTTATCTACAAACCATTATGCTTTCCCTACGGCTAGGAATGACTCCAGTCATTCCTAGTTTCTAGTTATTTCTAGTTTCCTCTAGTGTTAAATCAGCTGTATTGGATGGGGGAAAAAAAAAAAAAAAAGGCAGAAGGAAAGAGGGGGAAGATGTAATGTTTGTATGTTATCTGTTTATCTGTCCTGGGGGAGGTAGTTTTTGTTTTGTATATGCTTAGGGAATTGTAAAGGTTAAATCATAATGCCCAGAAATTCACAGGAAACACAGACATATTCTTTCCGAAGTGTAAGAGAAGTGCCTAGCAGAATACAAAATAGTCTGTGAAATGTTCATGTTAAACTACCTTCAGTTTGAATAATAAATATTTCTGACAATTCTTTATTACGTGTTACTTTCTGACAATATGAGAAGTACATTGAAATTCAAAAATCACATCTTTGAAAACTTCAAGGCAGTAAGAAATAGGCAGTAAGTAGCTGTTTATACCAATCTCCATAAAAATAGAATTGTGCTCAGTTCTTCAAGGGAGGTCCTCTGCTTATGGACTGGGGAAGAATATTGTTAATCAAATATGAAAAAAAATCTGGAGATTGATGCAGGGGAAGATTGGCCTACATGATCTTGTATATCCTTTCCAACCTTGTGATTGTATGATTGTATCATTTTCTCCCTTTTTTTTTCTACTCAGTGTAATATGTAGTCCTTTGCAATTACAGGCAAAAACAGTTAAGAAAATTTTGGTTAAAATCTGAACTGTTCTTAGTTGCTCTTCTTAAAAGTAATTTGTGTACTAGGAACCAAGAGTAAACAAGAGGCTTTTCACCCAAAAATAGAAATTGCTTGTACCTTGTTTATTCCAACTTGCATGTAATTAGAATCATAGAATCACTGACGTTGGAAAAGACCTAAAAGATCATCCAGTCCAACCGTTCACCTATTCCCAATAGCTCCCACTAAACCATGTTCCTCAACACAACATCCAGCCTTTCCTTGAACATCCCCAGGCTTGGTGACTCCACCACCTCCCTGGGCATCCATTCCAGTGCCTGACCACCCTTTCTGAAAAGTAATACTTCCTAATGCCCAGCCTGAATCTCCCCTGCCGTAGCTTGAAGCCATTCCCTCTGGTCCTATCACTAATGACACGAGAGAAGAGGCCGACCCCCAGCTCACTACAACCTCCCTTCAGGAAGTTATAGAGAGCAATGAGGTCTCCCCTGAGCCTCCTCTTCTCCAGGCTGAACATTCCCAGCTCCTTCAGCCTCTCCTCATATGGCCTGTGTTCCAGACCCCTCACCAGCTTTGTTGCCCTCCTTTGAACATGTTCCAGGGCCTCAATGTCTTTCTTGCAGTGAGGGGATTTTGCATTTGTATTATAAAACTATATAGTGGTTTTTCCAACTACAGTTGAAGGTGACAGCAATCACACTGCAGTGTGCTGATCAGTCACTGATCATCAATAGTAACCAGTAGACCACCTTCTTAAACATCATTTTTGTGGGTTTGATTAAACCTAATAAGAGTAGCATTTCTAAGGCACTAAAGAAAACTGCAAAGAAACATCTGTGTTTTTATTTCATTATGACTCTGAAATACACTTTCATTGCTTGATTAGAAATTCATATATTACAATCTAGAAATGATCACATCATTGCAAGTTCTAACTCTAAGAAATGGAACAAAACTCAACTTCTGCAGAAAAACCTTTCTTCTTTCTGTTTGTAAAATGAAGATGAATGAAGAGAGGAAGTGCAACATACTGCTTTGCAAGACTGCCAGCAATCTGACATTGTTTCAGAAAATTCTCCCTTAGAATTTTTGCCCTCTTTTGTCTTGTGAATCTATGTCCTACTTCCTCTTTTGCATCTTCAGGGAACAAAAAAGGTTTCAAAAACGAGATGAGACCTTGGATGTATGTGGTAAGACCTGTGTTTTAAAATTAATGGGATCCACAGAGAGGGAAGTGCCACAGGCTGCAAAAGGCCATTTGCTTTCCTTTTGCAGGAAGTTCAGCAGCAGCACATTTTTTTTATACTGTTATTCTTCTCTCTTTCTTTCTTTCTTGGTCCCACTCCTTTGTGGTAGAGCTTAAGGACAATACGCAGAATGTTGGGTCAGCGTGCTGGAGAGCATACCAGAAGTTCAAGAAGGACATCTAATTCATATATAGTTGTGAACACATCTATAGTACTGTAAGGAATTGCAGCACACAGTTTTTTGACTATTTATTTATTTACCGCTATAGAAGAATCTCTCTTTTCATTCCTACAGAAATGTTTTTAATTATGCCACATCTGTTTAGTCTAGTCTAATAAAACTTTTTTTTTTTTTATAAAAGAACCAAACCACCAGAAATTAACTTGGATCTTAGTAGGCAGAGGAGTATCTATTACATCATTTAACTTATATGAAGATATAAAAACTGAAGCCCAGAGGAAACTGCCTTAGAACTGCTGAGCACCAAGCACCCATAGTTATCTAGGGATCTTTCTGTCAAAGTATGTACTAAAAATCCCCTTGCAATTTAACTGAAGCCCAAGTACATACGTTTTTTGTAAGGTCCGTTTCCATTGATACAAGTAATAAGGTTATTCCTATCCCAAGCAGCCTGAGGACTTTGTTAACAAGATATTTCCCAGCTCTTCTGTCTAGTAATGCAGTTCTTACAGAGTTTCTTCTCTATTTTCGGGCCCTTTCCTGTTTGTGGTGTTTTCAGTGTTTATCTCTGATATCAAATGTCTAATTGGTGCCAAGCACAAGATTGACAAATGTTTGCATTTCTAAAGCTGGCTCTCTAACAAGACCCTGTATGTTTTTATCACGCTATACAAAACTACAGAAACTATGAACTAGAAGAGTAACAGTATTGTTTCTCATTTCTAAAACAGACACTCTGGAAAACTGTAGGTTATTCTTTAGAACTGCTATTAATACCCTAATTTGTAAGATAAGCAAGAAGCTTAGGAAGTACCTGTACCTCCCCTCTCAAAACCAAAACACAGAATTCTCTTAAAACTTGAAATTTATAACTGCCTTCTTTTTTCTTTTTCTTTTCTAAAACTATGGGCTGCAGGTGGGTCATATTTTCAGGGTTTCTTCTAGAAACATACTTATTTCTTCCCTCACGTGTGTAACATAGGAAATTCTTTCTTTCTTGTTTTCAGAAGCTCTTTTGGATTGGATTATTTACTTGCTTGTTCTTTTTTTTTTTTAACTGAATATTGTGAATGTCACTAGATGATCTTCCAAACTGTTTTGGGGTCAACCCGTTGTATTCATCAATCATCTGTCAAGGGGATTGTGTAGTGAAGACATGACAGAATATGTCTAAGGAAGAAGCTTGTAAGTGACATAGACTCTGCAGTATACTCTAGGAATTGAGAACAGGCCATTCCAGGTTGTTTTTTAATTACTTTTGAAGTTTTTGTATTTTATTTTCTAAACTACATGCTGGAGGGTACTTCTAAATAAGAAAGCTGAGTAGAACAGCTTTCTTGTTTTTTCTTTCTTGTTCTGAGTAGAACAGCTTTATCTTGTCCTTACAAAATAAATGAACAGCCTTCTATCTTTCAATAAGATCCTGTAGATATCCATTACTTCTTGACGTCTCTGTGTAATTTGACCCGAAGTTAGTAGAAAATGTTTCATATCTTACTCTATTTTCTCCCATGAGGAATTATTTAGACATTCTGAATGAGTAAAACCAGTAACAGGTTTAAGTATATTAGAAGTGGATATACTTTTTACATGGTTAGTAAGTTTATTTAGGATTAGTTTATTAGGATCAGTTTTCAGAGTTCTCTTCAAGTAAGACAGGAAAATGCATTTTGTTTCTCCAGGGTTTTGTCTGTTTACCAACTTCAGAACTTCTTAGAACCTATCTTTAGATGTGTGCAGCCATTTTACTAGGAACCTGTGGCAGAATACCAGAGTTTGATTTCTGGAGTAGTGAAATAAAGGACTTCAAGTTAATAATTAATTGTTATCAATCTTTTTTTTTCTGCTAAAGCAATCTTAGAATTCTGGTTGGATCGAGGGCTACTTTTACATAATAATGGTTCTAAATTGGTCCCTTTAGCTACCTGCTTCTCCTTTTGAACTGTCACAAGGCTATGGAACTGAGTGCGAACTACCCAAGGGTACTGAAGGAGCTGGCAGAAATGATTGCTAAGCTGCTTTCCATTATGTATTAGCAGTCCGGGTCAACCAGGGAGGTCACAGACAACTGGAGACTTGCTAATCTGACACCCTTCTACAAAAAGTTTTGGAAGGAGGATCTGGGTAACTACAGGCCTATCAGTCTCATCTCTGTGTCAGGAAAGGTCATGGAGCAGATCGTTCTGAGTGCAATCATGCAGCGTGTGTGGGGCAATCAGGGGAGTAGACCTAGTCAGCATGAGTTCATGAAAGGCAGGTCCTGCTTGACTAAACTGATCTCCTTCTATGACCAGGTGATCCATTTAGTAGATCAGGAAAAGGCTGTCAATGTCATCTACTTGGACCTCAATAAAGCCTTTGATATTGTTTCTCAGTATTCTCCTGGAGAAGCTGGCATCCTGTGTCTTGGACAGACATATTCTTCATTGTGTGGAAAAACTAGTTGGATGCCCAGGCCCAGAAAGTGGTGTTGAATGGAGTTAAATCCAGATGGCAACTGGTCAGAAGTACTGTTCCCTAGGGCTCAGTACTGGGGTTAGTCCTGTTCAATATCTTTATTGACCCTCAGGATGAGGGGATTGAGCACACCCTCATTAAGTTTGCAGATGGTGCCAAGTTGGGGGGAAGTGTTGATATGTCCCGGCATAGAAAGGCTCTACAGAGGGGTCTGAGAGATATGGATAGGCTGGATCAATAGGCTGAGTCCAATTATATGAGTTCAAGTCCAAGTGCTGAGTCATGCACTTTGCTCACAACAGCCCCATGCATTGCTACAGGCTTGGGGCAGAATGACTGTAAAGCTGCAGAGGAAAAGGATCTGGGGGTGTTAATTGGCAGCTGGCTGAATATGAGCCAACAGTGTGCCCTCTGACCAAGAAGGCCGATAACATCCCAGATTGCATCAGAAATACTGCATCCAGCAAGACCAGGAAGGTGATCCTCTCTCTGTGCTCAGCACTGGTGAAGCCACATCTTGAGTGCTGTGTTCAGTTTTGGGCCTCTCACTTCAAGAAAGACATTCAGGCCCTCGGACATGTTCAGAAAAGGACAACAAAGTTGTGAAGGGACTGGAACACAGGTTGTATGGGGAGGGCTGAAGGAATTGAGATTGTTTAGCCTAGAGGAGGCTCATGGGGAAACCTTATTGCCCTCTACAACTCTCTGTAAGGAGGTTGTGGCAAGGTGGGATTCAGCCTCTTCTGGATAACTAGCAATAGAATTAGAGAGAATAGCTTTAAGCTGTGTCAGAGTTGGATTTAAGTTGTACTCAGATAGGATTTTAGCACAAATTTCTTCTCAGAAGGAGGGATGAAGTATTGGGAACAGGCTGTTCAGGGAGGTGGTGGAGTCACCAACCCTGGAGGTTTTCAAGAAAAGGGTAGATGTGATTTGCTTTAGTGGGCATGGTGGTGATGGATTGATGGTTGTACTAGATGATCTTAGAGGTCTTTCCTAACATAATGACTCCATGATTTTATGATTGAACATAGAATGAAATTTCTTGCATTCCTTGTATTTTTCGTATAGTTCTAGATACCTTCCCTAGAATACTGCTTTTGCATGCTTTCCTACATAGTCTAGGTTAGCCATATCTCTACTCAATTCTATGTTCTCTTCGTCCCAAACATCTCAACTTTTTTTCCTCAAGAAGTATCTAAGGAAAATAACAGAGTTCTTCCTCCTACCAGCACCCCAACCATCCTTTTCATGTTCTTTCTCACCCAGTTTCTTCTTGGCAGTGCTGAAGACATATTAGAAGAAATTCAGCATTCTGCTATGCCTGTGTCAGCTGTTGTTTGAGTCTTTGTGGATACTCTCCTTTTAAATGTCAGCTCCTCTGAAAAGTTCGTACCATCAGAGTTAATGTCATGATATCTCAGGTTATGGGGACACCATTGTCAGGAGATTGCTACCTTCAACATTTTTCTTTAAAATAATAGGAAATGTGAGAATCTGAGACGATATCAAGAACTTCATTATTTTTGTGTGCAATTTTATTACCATTATTTTAGTAACCTATCTCAAAATCATTTTATTGAATGATTAGGGCTTTTACAACTCAGTTTAGAGGAAAAAAATTGTTCTTTGCTTGCATTACTTTTCCATTGTTCCTAATTCTTTGCTACTGCATTACTCATTTTATAATTGAGAGTATTTTAACTTCTATTGTCCAGAACAAGAGAAAATGCAAGCTGTACTACAACAGAAATGAATGATTGAAAATTGTACTATATTAGAAGGATAAGTCTATTTCCCAATCTGTTCAGGCAACAGTAACTGGGTTAGTTTGTCCTGAATGTAAACTTCCTTGCAGCAAATTCCTGCCCATATCATTGTTTTTCCTTTTTGTGGATATGTCTGGACACATCCCACTGCTCTTTCAGATGAGGTGCATGACATGTTTTTCCTATTTGGTTGTTTCAGTTCTACAAAAGACTTGTTTGGAAAGAACATTGAGAGGAATATGTCAGCTCCCAGTGACTTTGCATCTTTGTTTTGATAATTGTTGGTGAATAGCATGTTAGGCTGAGTTAGAGTTTAAGGTTCACCAACCCTATCAGTTAAGTAAATGTGCAAACCTTTGCTGAAAACATGCAGTTGCATCTAGATCTTAGTTCCTCTGTGTGGGCAGGGAGAGAAGAATGACTCGTTATAGCTAATAGTATGCTATGAGCAATATGAACTGTGCCAAAAAGACATGGTGAACAGAAAGGTCATTTCAGCCCTCCAGAATGGTCTCATATATAACTGTGAGTGATGGAGAAGACAGAGAATGCCAGGAAGTGTCCAGGCAAGGGTAATCTCATACAAGAAAAACAAAATAACAACTCTTAAACAATTATGTCAGATTTGGAAAACTCTGAGACGCCTACCCAAAAATATAAGAACAGATTACTAATATAAAAATACTCTGATTAAATGTTAGAATAACATTTAATGTTTGGTAACTGTGATATTGCCATAATTTGAAACTGTTTAGCATGCTTTTTTTCCTGTTTTGAAGTACTTTACAGCGTATGCTATAAGAAGAAACTAAATAGGTTGACTGCTTTGCTAGATTTGCAAGATATGTTCATTATTAATAAGCTAGCCTTTGGAAAAAAATTATTCTGTGAAGAATTGTCCAAAATGGATACTCTTAACATATTCTTAAATATTCTGCCTGGCGTTATTGCATCACCAGCACAGAAAACTAGACACTAAATTCTTACAAAGATTTTCATCCTTTTTAGCCAATAGAACTAAAATCTATGAAACAACATTGAAAGATGCACTTCTATTCTAGAATAAAATGTAAGTAACGAGCATCTCATCTTGAGTTGTGGACCCCTCACCATGTCAGACTGAACAAGACTGATATTACTATGAATAGAGAAGTACACAGTAGGCATGCAATTAAATATAGTCATTCTCCCCATCCTCTTTGTTCGCTCCAAGTTTTTTACCTCTCATCCAATTACCAGGTTTCATCACATTACCCCGTCCTCATCCTCTTTGTTTGCCGCTCTTGTACTCTGTCATTCATAGTGTATTACTTGATACAGTCCCTATGATCACATTAGCTAAAATTGAGATTATACTGGTTTTTTTTTTCCTTCTATAATGGTGCTAATCTGACAGTACGGCATTTGGCTTAGGTTATAGGCACAGGAAAAGACGATGAGTTTTCTGGACATAGTTCTTTAAGACATTTGTACTGAATTCAGAAACAGAAGCATCTGTCTTGTCTAAAAGAAAGTTTTTTTTTTCTCTTCTGATCAAAAAATATTTGCCTAGATTCCTAGAAAGCCAATTCTACTTCTGCTTCTCATTTCCTATTTCTAACCTTTTTTTCTCTTTTGAGCTGCCTCTTGTCTTTTATACTTTATGGCTTGTTGTAAGCCAGAAAGTCACAGAAGTCTGTGATACAACTACAGAACTTCTTGGAATTTCAAGTGTGTTCTATGAAGTATGTAATGAGCATACGGTAGGAATTAGAAGTATAATATGGTCAATTCTGAATGGATTTTTACAGGAAGTGAGAAAGCAAATTCCTGATACAAAATCAATGCCCTGTGAATTCATTTATCTTCCAAAGTCTGAATCGTATAAAAGCTTTTCAAAAATATTTGTAAAGTGCATTGCACAATCTGTTTTCCTAATCTTGTCATGAAAAAATATGTTTTAGCTGTGGTGCTAAAGGTTGCAGTAAGTAATACATGAAAAAGAATGTGAAAGCAGAATGAAAAATTGTAGCCTAAATTACTAAATTAAGAACATTGTCCAATAAGGAGAATTTCGTTTGGCAACCTTAGTAAAGAGAGGTACTTTGCCTTATTTGATGAATTAATTGAGAAGATAAGGAAAAAGCAATTAATAAAGTATATCAAAACTTCAATTATGATTAGATTCCATCTCACATAGTGTGCAGGTAAGGTTAGACTAGAGGAAGAGTGAGCTGTGTCAGTTGTTTCAGTTTCTTTCCATTATCTTTCCATTGTTGTTCCCTATTACTTTTTCCAGGGAAGGTACGTACTCCTTGTACAGCAAATGTATGCGAGAGGTTTGCTTGTCTTATGTTCTCACAATAAGTATCTTCTCAAAAACATAACTAAGAAATAAAATAGAACAGGGGCCCAACTGATTGAAAAAGTATACTTGGAAAAGCAGATATAAATATTCTGATGTAAATCTGAGTAGAGATATCAAGTATCTAAGTGGTCTCCCTTATGCCCAGTCCTGTCACGTATTTCCTTTCATATCAGTAATTATGGGATGTCAATAACTACCCCCAAGCTTGTGGAAGACTTGAGATTTTTTTTTATTGTTATAGAAGACAGGATTAGTATTCAAAATGATTTTGATGAATTGGAGAAGTATTTTGAAATGGATAAAATCAAGTTAGTAAGGCTCTGCATTTCAACAGAAGAATCGCAAGTCCATGCACAAAATGTCTGGCGACTGAGTGTGCTCCCATCCTGCAGAGGTTAATAGGCGCTTCATAGGAAATCGCAAGTGGAATGTAAGCCAACAAAGTGGTTCTATTGTAAACAATGAACCTCTGTCTTTGCTAAAGAAAAAGAAGAGCTGCATACGAGTAACAAAATAAAAATCTTCTATCCTGATTGGCCACTGCAGTATTTCAGCTATGTACCATCCATGTACGTGAGTATTATGACTGTCTTTTTCACCATTACTAGACAGTATGTGTGATAGCTGAAGTAGCTAAAGAAGAAAACAATAGGAATGTAGTGTTTAGAGGATATACACCTTCAGGAAAACAAAACAACAACTAAAATCCCAAAAAACTAGAATCAGTGTTGCTCTGAAGAGAGGAACTAAGAGCAGTGATAAAGAGACATGTAACCAGACTTCAAACATGGAAAGAATATTATAAGAAGGACAACAATCACTTATTCATTAGTTGCTGCTAAGGAGTTACTAAAATAATAATAATTTGTAGTGAAGAAGATGCTAATAAACTAGTAAAGTATAGAGACTGTAAAGAGTAAATCACAGGAGCTGAGGAATCTTCCTCACCAAAGGAAGAGTGGAAAATTTGTATTAAGCTGAATCTGAGACGCTTGTCTGGTTTCATTACTGGGGAAAATGTAGATAATCATTTAAGGCCTTTTCTGCCCCCAACTTTAAGGATTCTTTGCAATTTCACAGGAACCCCTAGATCTCTGCAGCATTTTTGTGACTTGTTTGCTTCTTCCACCGTGCCTCTGAAGTTTCCTTCAGATATTTATGGTCCAGATGTCAATCTGATACAATTTAGTCATATCTTCTAAATACTGACACATTTTATTGCGTATATCTCGTCTACAATCAGGAACAATCAAAATTGCAAATATTTTCTGCATTTCTGCATGAAAATTCTTACTGACAGAAGAAAGCAAAATATGTAGATGAAAAGTTTATGTCATATATGCTTATCTTTAAAGCAGTGTTTCGGTGAAGTGCTTGCTTTACATCAATTTAATCCTTGTGTGGTGTAGGAAGGCAGCATATTCACCACAATCAGTTTTCAGGAGAGAAGAATACAGTATATCTTGAACACTCAAAGCAATTTCTAGGCCGTACAGATAATCAGTATTCCACATTGTAAAAAGTTAAATGTATTTCTATTTTTCAGTTCCACAAAGAGTTGAAACTTTTTATTTCTAGAGTACAGTAAGTGTCTTGACTGCATTTCTTCCATTACCTGTTTACTGTTGTTCCAGGGATTTAAGAAAAGTTTTCCAATTTTTTAGAAGATTTTATTTTTACATCACAAGAAGACTTTGTTTAAGCCGTTGAATGTATTCATTAGAAAACTCAGTCTTCCCTTGGAAAACATTTAATGTGGATTTTATTAGAATGAAACAGATTTTGCACAGTCTGCAGAGCTGAACAACGGAAACAGCAACAGCAATAACAAAAACAAAAAATTGAGTATTGTTCATCTTGAAACATATCTCAGACACAGAGGTAACTGTGTGGATCTATGGTAGCAGCTGTTGCAGCATGCAAGGACCTAACTTTGATGCAATGAAAGAAATGCAGCTTGAAGGGAAGTATATGCCCTCATTCATCCAAGTGAGAGTACTGCTAAGTGAGGATGAGCTAAGATTGTTTCTCTAAAGCTGTGGCTCTGAAGGCAAAATGCATTATGTTTAATTACTTCCATCTCACCACAGAAATTAATAGTGGTTTGTGAAAGTAAGACTATCCTAAGTTGCGAGGAACCCACAGATAGATTAATTATTTCAGAACTGTAGCCAGCAGTGATCAAGCAAAGTGTTTGATTACCTGACTTTACACAACTGCAGGTCAGAAAGCTTATTGCACATCGATATGGGAAAGAGAGCGCATCATTCAAGCTCCCCACTTCTCTGAAATGTGAAATAGTTTATACAAACATTAATCTTCAAAGCAGTGACTGCTGTTCTTGGTGGAAACAATATATCACAGACAGAAGTTCATCTTTGGATCTTAGCCCCTAATACAGCAAGGAACACTGCTGAAGTGATCTATACTAAATGAAAAACAAAACTAGCAATGACATTTCCCTAGCATTACAATGCTTTGTTTTTAGTGTATGTATTATCCTAAATAATATTGTTAAAGACCTAGTTCCCTGATAGTGTTGTTATTTTGTGAATATCAGATTGTAACAAACAAACAATAACAAAAAAAAAAAAGGGATTTTCTATCCCTCATAATAAAACAAAATGCTTGAAAATATCACATCAGGCATTTGTAAAATCCCAGAATAAAAACTCCTCTTTAAATAGAAAATGTGCTTTTAAGCTAGTCTTACAATTTTTTCTTCTCAAGACTTACAAACTTTTGGGGATGAGCCTTCCCACTGTAGAGTGGGCTAGCAAGAAAATAATTATGCAGTTCCCTGACTTACAGTTAAATCTGTCAATGAGTTCCAAGATTTGCACTCCTTCTATTCCATGAAATAGTTTGTCTCGGTAGAAATGCTCTAGCCTTCAAACAGTAAATCCTTTGCACTGAGAATGTGCTTCACTTATTTTCAGTGTTGTTGAGGTAGGTGCATTTTCCTGATATCTGAACACTATTGTGGTGGGGTGTTGTTTTTTTTTTTTGTTTTTGTTTTTTGCCTTTGGTTGTTGCAACTCAAAAGCTAGGCCATATTGCTGGCTTTTTATCATCCTTTTATTATGTGTTTTTTTTTCCTGTTAGAATTTGGTACTGTTAGTTATTTCTTCCCACCTCTTTTCCTCCTTATAAATAGCACTGCACACATTCTGAATTGTTTTCCTATACCTTACTACTCCATCACTTTGTGTTGCTTTGTTTTCAGACTTCTTAGTGAAATAGTATAAAGGCTGTAAAAATAGTTGAGCACCTGAAGAAGTTAATACAATAGTAACGATTGTTCATTGGAGCACATACTAATCTGACAGCGTATCCATCGTATTTCCAGAACCCTCACTGCTGTGATAGTAAAGCCCTTGCAGAGGAAGAGAGTGAACTCTTTTTCTACAAAAGGAGTGGCTCCAAAATTTCACCTGTGGTGTTTAATGATTAACACAAATGCACTGGTAGATCTTCTGGCTAAATAGTGGAATGAGCACCAAGAGGCCGTATCTCAATCTTTAGTTTTTCTTTAGGCTATTTAATAGCCTTGGCATGTCATGTGCATTCTTTGTATCTCAAATTATACCTGCTACATGGGAAAAACATTTATCCTTTTTTCTTTTTTAAATGTCTGTCTTGTTTCTTTGGGTAGAGAACTTGAGAGACAGAATGTCACTACGAGTACACCTGTGTAATGCCTTGCACAGAATCCCAAGGTCTCTGTCACAGTAAATTTGAATATAACAGTGTCTTTTAATTCATTTATATTGCACCCGTGCTATAATGTATGCTCATTACTGATGTGTACTTACCTTCTATAAAGCTTATCTTATACATACAATCCCTACAGGCCAGTCACACTTCATATGAGGTACCCGTACTTGTAAGGACATGGTTCCCGTGAGCCATTCTATGAATGAACCATTCTAAATCCAAGCTGCTGTAGCTCTCCTTCACCTCTCCTGAAAAAAAATATTGCCCTCCCACTCTGCTTTTCAATACATAGCTGGTTTGAATGAAAGCCTATCACCCAAACTGCTGTTGGGTCAGCTGGATCAGAATACATAGATAAGCATGAAGTTATAGAACTCATAGTGCCTATTGTCTCATATGTCTTATTTCATCCACTCTTAGGTGCATTCACACCACTGAATTCTGGTCATTCTGGTCACAGAAGTCTGATATTTGTAACAGAACGTATCTTTGGGGGGAAAAAATCAGCTTTTTGTGACTTCACTTTCGGTTTGTTCTCAGTGGGAAATGTTCCAGTAAATAATGACCCTTACACCTGTATTTCATTGGAATCCAGCCTCCAGACTCTTTAAAACTCTTAACTGCAAAATGTTTTAAGCCATCTGTATCTACAGTAGCAGTAAGAAGCAGATAAAGATGAATTACTTTGAGGTCTAAGCTTTATTGCATATATAAGAAAAAAATTGTGTTAAAGCTTATGTTACTGTAGCTTGCAGCCTCATGTTATTGATCAGGAAGCTTTGAGCTAATTTCCTGAAGACAGTTAGAATTCAGGACATTTTTCTTTGCTTCAAGAAATACAGAAATTTCTTCAAATAATTGCTATCCTATGAAATTAGGTAGAAATACTGAACAATAATTTAGAAGCACAAAATGTTCTGTTTAAGAGATTTCCAATTAATTTGAAGTATATTCTTTGGTAAAGTAGAAACAAGATATTCTAGAAGAAGAAGTCTTACATGTAAGAGATCTCTTTAGATACTTTCTGATCTAATACCACTTTTACTACAAATTTTCCTTAGTAAGAAGAAATGTGTACTATAGATGAATTATATATATATACATATATCATATATAAAAGATGAAAGAAAAAAGTCTCCATAGTGTTTTATCCTTTTTGGAACATGCTTCTTCCTCTCTCCTGTCTTAATGCATTGTGAGAACATATCTGAGGAGTATTTGAGAATGCTAAACTTAGAGCACCTTCTTTCTCTATATGAGAGAATCCAGTCACAGAAAGCATTCTCAAACATTCCCTTCCCCTTATTCTTCCCCTCACCCACTAAGTGGTTTTTCTTTTTTCTTTTTTCCACATTATTTGCTGTTTGTATAATAACATTTGTAAAAGGTTCAATTTTTTCTCTCCTCCCTCCAAACACTTAATATTGTGTAGATGTAGAGAATATATCTCTCGTTATCAATCACAATTTATGTTTGTGTTGAAAATAAAAACGAAAGGTATTCCATTGTCCCTGGAGATCGCTCCTTCTACTTGTGCATATCCCTCACCTGCTGTGCTTTTGTTTCAGTTCATTAGAAAAAAAAAAAAAAAAGGATTCCTTAAAGTATTTTTCCTCTGCTGACTAACAAACCCCTGGAACAATTTAAACTACTCACTTCAGAGTATGAGCACTCAAGAGCTTAGATCTTATCAGCAGTCTGCCTATTGCACTTAGCTGTACCAACAAGATAAAATCAGCATGAAGAGCCCAAGCTGAGATAGACTTGAACTTACCTGCCTGATAAACAAAGAGAAAGCCAGTGTCCTTCACACGAGCGTAAAGGGTCTCATTCCTGGGGGAGTTAGACAGGCACTGCTTGCTGCAGATTTATTTTAAAGAAATGTAGGCCAAATTCTGTCCCCCAGATACACCTTCGTTATACAGTTATTTTTGTCTCTTGACTCTGGTGGGGACAGAAAGGTGTAAAGGAGGACAGAATTTGGCCCCATTATTATGTGCCACGAATGAACGTTATTTTAAGATGCAAGATGAAACTTGTCTGGACAAGATTATCAAGCCCACATCTGAAAAAGAAGGGAGGAGTGAAAGAGTGGAGGCAGAGTTGGCCCTGAGATGAAAATTATCAAATGTTCTGTCACTATCCCTAGTGAAAGTGAAGGCATCCCAATCTGCACCGATACATCTTCAGCACATGATGAACCAAAAGGACTAGCTTTAATTGTATGAAGGTAAAAAGGATGGTGTGGGAGATTAATTCTAGCCCTGCAGTTCTAGTTAAATTGGAACTTTTAAAAATGATGTTTAGAGGATAATAGTATTTTTCAAATGGGAGATAGGCTAGTTGATATTTTTATTTGCCTTCTAAAGGAAATGAAGCTTATGTAACTACACTGATTGTCTTTCAGTTCCAAACGAATGTGTTCTGAAACACACGACTGATTTCAACTATGTCTGACAGAGGGGAGAGTGATGCCCAGATGTTCCTACCTGGTGGTTGTCATGTTTTGTGAAAACTGGAAGTTATGAATAGAGGAAAGAGTTTGGGCTTAAAGTTTAAGTGAAGAGACACAGAATAATTTACTAACTGGATCCATAAAGAATGGAGGCCTGAAACAGGGAACATAAGAATATTTCCATGTTATTTCTGAAATAGGTGTCTGATGCGTTCATAACCTTAACTCCGAAGCTCCAAATTTTTGCTGTAACCTTAGCCTGACCCTACTATTACATACTTACGACTTCAAAATGTGAAGATATGTTCTGTCCGAAGGCTGCACGTTATGTCGCATGGGGCTTGGGAAAACAACAATATGAAAGTTACTTGTAACTAAAAACACTCCATGTACAAGTCCAGCTTTTTTTTTCTTTTTTTTTTTCCAGTTTCTCATGTAGTGAGTTGTACTATTTTGACCCTGTGGATGGTAGTGTAGGAGATCACACTATGGGCAAAACCTTCTCCCCCATGGTTCTTCTTTCCTGTGAGACCCACATTTCAGTCATTGCCAGCTGCTCCCAGCTAGCAGAAATGAAAAGCTGTCAGCACAGAGGATACAGACCACTACGATGGATGTTTTTCTTTGTATGCTACTAGAATTCAGAGAGCCAAGTAGGAGCTGGCAATTCTAACATTGTTTGAAAGGCACGTAGCTCAAGCTGGGTTGTGCCAATGTTACACAAGAAGTTATAGAGACCCTTCTCCTTCTCTCCCCAAGCTGAGTCTTGTTGGCAGTTTCTAAATGAAAAGGCAAGTTCAGCTGGGCCATTACCTTCCTGCCTGGCTGCCAGGAACAGTGCTGCTGGTGGCTGACACAGCCCTCTGCCTGAGCACCAGGTGAAGCCTGTAGGCAATCACTGCCTGCTGCTCTGGGCAGGTGTAGGAAATTAAAGTGGGCCAGGGTTTGTGCACTGTCTAGATCTGCAGCATGAATGTATTGAGTCTAGTGCTTTGTGAAGAGGTCTTGAAGCTATTACAGGTATGATTTAAAAAAAAATTTGTCTAGGTGTATGATATTTGCTGATTATTGGTCTAATGTATACGTAATGGATTGTATATGGGGTATATTGCTTGTGTCGCTTATCTAAAAATTGGTTAGAAAGCTATTGCACCCCTTAAAACTTGTCTGGGCATGACTTTTGTGGGAAAAGATTGTGGTGGTTTTTGTCTGTGGTATTTTAACTATATATTATACACATACTAATCCTATCTGAAAAGTTTCTGCCTGTATCTTAATTCTTCTCATGGGCCTGAGTGAACACTAACCCTACAACATATTGGTATAAAAGATGGAGAGCTCTGTAGGCTGCCTTGAAGGTATTTCTCTGAGTCTTGATCTTAAGAGGGGTGAAGAACTGGAGAAAATGGCCATGTAAGCCACAGTAAAGTGAAATAACATTACCCTATGTTTGACTTGCATCTGTTGCTAGTGATGTAAGTACATTTGTTTTCAGTCAGTCTTGCTACTATAATCACCTACCTATAGAAGCAAAGTGCTTTCACAGGAGCAGGTGTTTGATAATTCTGAATATTGCATGAAAGACAGCAGCTGAATCTACCTCATAGAGCCAATTGGAATAGCTGACCTACTACAGAGCTGATTGAATTTTAATGAGTTGAATTATCTCTGAGTTAAGCTGGATGCTATGTTTTTGGTCTGAATAACTTTGCCTATTGCGTAGGTCTAAAGTAGAAATAAACTGCAGAAGAAAATCTGGAAAACAGTTCAAATTGAATTAACTGCTATGTATTAACTGAGATCCAGTTTGCCTGAGCAAAATGTTAATGAAAGCACAAAAAATGCAGCCACTGGACTAAGTTTTCCCATTCAAAATCTTTCCTGCTTAGGTTTAGGAAACAAAGGCTCAGGAAGTACAATGACTCGAATGCACTTGTTCTGTATTTCTTTTGTCTCTAATTCCTAATCGGAAGAGTACTGGGGTAATACAAATGTCAGTAAAAGTAGCAGGAAGGCACACAGATGAAATAGTTGGGTCCCAACTAAGAAAATATCTTGAAAGGTGATCAAACTTACTTCATAGCCTAGGGATTAAAACAACATCAGCACTCCATTTTGTGACCATTCTAGATAGGTAGAAGGAAGCTTCTCTGGCAGATGAGGATGTTGCTGGTAGAATAGCTAGGAAAGATGAGATAAATTAACCTTACGCAAAAAAAACCCAAAGCTTGCATATTGAAATACGTGGAGGAGTCTGACAGTGTATTATCTTGAAGTACAGTGGCATATTGATTCTGATTTGTCACAAAGTGACCTATGAAAGGATGGAAAGGAAAGCAGGTGGCAGTTGCAGAGTGCTAATAACTTGTTTGGAAATCGTTGCAGTCACCATAACTAAGAAAGCCAGAGGAACAAAAAAAGCGTTAGAGTGCTTCATATACCGATATAAAAATATTTCCTATGCAAATAACAGCATAACGCAGGCTGTTCTTTACAGCATACTTCTGTAAGAACTTCACACAGATATTTGTAGAACCTCCAAGTTGTCTGGATCCTTTTGTTTGCTTGGTTTATTTCTTTATTTACTGAACATTTGAATGCATTCCTGTCCTTTGGTAATAGGGGCATCTGTGCCCATATAAATTTCTTAAGAGGGCATCAGCAGATAAAGCTTTGTTCAGTATGCTTTTAATCAGGATAGTCTTAAATTAAGATACTACTGCAGCTCTGATTTGCTGCATGTTGAATTTTAGATCCTTCAGGGTCATCTGTCATGCAGTGCTCATGTGGACTTGATTTTTGCTCCAGGTGCCATGAAAATGCATTGATGGCCTTTCAAAGAGAAGGTTCTCTATAGTTCTCTGTTGGAGCTGGGGAAAACCTGGAAGTCCTTTATACTGGTAAAAATTATTTGTCTGTAGCATAAGTTACTCTGTTTATAACTAACTTGTTCTTTCCATTCATACAGAAGTAGGCTTTTCTCCAGCTGAAGTGGTAAGCTCAGGGCTCTTCTCTAGTGTTCTCATCCAATGATACGAATGATCAGCTTTACCATTCAAAGGTTACTCTCAGTTAACTAGATGCAAGTGTAGACTTCTGAGTTCAGTATCACTTTATCTGAATGACTGCATCAGTTTACTTCTCTAGCAATCTGCAGATTGTCTACCAGTAAACAGCCACCAAACTGAAATGTTGAGCTAAGTTCCAGTAATTGTTTCTTGGTGCTGTATGAGAAAGCTTTCACATCCTAGCTTTGCAGACTGTTTGGGCAACTACTGATGTGGCTTTTCATAGTGTGAAAAAGAAAGGTTGTAGTTTTCTTTGTGGTTTTTTTTGTTTGTTTGTTTGTTTTTGTTTTTTTTTCCCCTGCTGAAACAAGTTTCAGCTAAATAGCAACACATTGTAACTTCTACAAAACGAGATGGCACTGGGCTGTAAGAGCTACCACAAAGCATTTTCTACGTTGAGACAAACGCCACTATTCGGGACACAGGTGTGGGGGCAGGCCGGTGCTGCCTGGCCCACGGCAACAGCCCGACGATGCTTCAAGGCGAGACCCGGGCACGGGGCTCGCGCCGTGCTCGCTTCAGCCTTCCTCGGGGCGGGGACCGCTAGCTGCGGCTCGGCCGGGTCCTGGGAAGCCCCGGGAGCTCCCGCCCAGGAGTGGAGCGGTGCTGCGGGGGTACCCGGCAGCCTAAGGGGCAGGGGCAAGCAAAGGCTCCCACGCTTGCAGAGAAGGAGCCTCTGCCCTCTGGGAGGAGGGAGGCTGCGGCAGCCGCTCTCCCGGAGCCGCGCGGCTTTGTGCTCTCGCACGCAGCCACCTTCGGGGAGGGAGGCGGGGAGGAGCTCAGCCCGGGCGGGCGGCGGCCCCTCCACTGCGCCAACCTGCAGGCGGCTGGAGGCTGCGGCCCCTCCCGGCCTCCGCCTGCACGGGGCCGCCCTCCTCGCGCCGCCGTCCCGCGCGGAGCAGCACGCAGCCGCTCCCCGCGGCAAAGGCGGCAGGCAGCGGCGGCAGGGAGCGCCTACATACCCCTCAGTCCTCTCGGTCCTCTGCCTTGCCGTACCTGCAGCCTCTCCTCTTCCCTCCGCCCCTCCTTCCTTCCTTGCTATTCCCCTCTTTTTCCCTTCTCTTCACGTTTTGTGTGTTCTTTTTTTATTATTGTTTTTGCTTTCCTCTTCTTCCCCTCCTCCCCCCACCTTTTTTTTTTTTTTTTTTTTTTCCTTTTTTTTTTTTTTTTTTTGGACCCTCTTCTTCCAGTGTCCCTTAATTTCCACTTTCTTCTAATTTTTTTCTTTGGACTGTGCCTTGTCATGTCAAGATGGAAGTCAGGCATGACTGGCTTTCCTCATCCCCCCATGAGGGCTTCGAGCAGATGAGGCTGAAGAGCAGACCCAGGGAGCCATCGCCGAGCCTCACGAGAGTAGGTGCGAACTTCTACAGCACCGTCAAGCAGCAGGACTACAGTGCCAGCGTCTGGCTGAGGAGGAAAGACAAACTGGAGCATGTAAGCCAGCTTCTATTTCCCTCCCTTCTTTCTTTCCTTCTAGACCTCTATGTGGGTGCTCTAGTAGGCTGTCTCTGTCAGCTTGGGCTCCAGAAGAGAGGTCTCGCACAAGTGGTTGAGTATGGCATTTCTGAAGTGCTAGAGAAAGGAGCTACTCAGAGGTCCCAGGCTGGTCAGTTCCAAGGTAAAGAGGATGTCAGTGCTGTTCCCAAACCACATGGAAGTTTTTCCCTCAATGGAAATATTTGTGAATGTTCTTGGCTTATTTTTCTGTTCCTCCAAATGTGGGAGGAGAAACATTGGGATGGTGCAGATGGAGGTTAGAGCATTTATCTTGCAGTGTTTATAGTGAAGTTCTATAATTGCCAAATGAAAATAGTTTTTTCTTCTTTTTTTAATTATTTTGTGTTTGTGTGGCTTTTTCCTTCCGTCTCCTTCCTGCATAGGACCCTGAAAATGTCAGTCTGTATGGAGTAGAGATTTCTTTTGAGGCATCTATTTTTGCAGCAACAATACATGACTTAACTAAGTGCGTTTGGAACCATAGTTGAACTGATGCTGTGGGTAACTAGTGAATGTTTTATGAGAATTTAAGGTGTTTCTAAGTATTCCTGCCTCGTGATATTTGAAAGCATTTTTCATGTTACTTCTAACAGGAAGGAAATGGATTGAGATGGCATGCATACTGTCTATGAGTTTTCTGAGTAGCTTATTAGATTAATTCCACTGTTACAGTGTACAGTACAGAACATGAAAGTGGCTGCATGTGTACAGGAATGCAAAAGAATGTGGATGGGTTTGCATAATACAAAAATGTTATCCTTTGTATTGATGAATAACTTGTAATCAGTCACACTGACTTCAAGATGCACAGAAAAATATTTCCTATGACACAGCTACCTGAAGTCTCTTCAGGTAGAAATGTTCGTATTACAAGGATAAATTGTCTTTGTTATATGAAAATCCTAAATGGCATAGTATAGTCCTTTAAAGACAAAACCTGAAAAAAACCCTCAGTCGAGTGGTTGATAGAGTATCACACTTCCCCTCACCCCACCCCCTCACCCCTTCCCTTGTCTACCCACCAACCTGCAGAATATCTTATCCTTGTTAGTGGAATCTTAAATTTGAGTTGTTTATGCTTCTGGGGAAATGAAGAGAACTGATAAACTGTTGGAAATAACACATTTCAAATTTTGACAAAGATGTTGAATCCTATCTGCCTTCCCACACGCATTTTTGTGATTTTTTTCTCATGCTAACAACAATGCTTCACAGTAGTAAGCTTGTAAGGAGAGCATTCTCCCATTGTGAATCAAGAAAGGCCAGTGCATTATCTCAGCACAGCTGATGGCTAAAACACAGGACACACAGCAGTCTGACCTCTGGCTTTTGTGACAGGATTTTGCAATGTGTGCCTACGTGTTAATATGTATCAGCAAATGACTGATAATTCATTTGAGGTGGTGGTGAATCTGTTAAGTTTCGTAGCTAAATACTGTTCTGGTAGCTGAGTGTTTGCATGTTCAAATATCTGCATTTGAAATCAAGTAAGTGTTAGCTTGCTTGAGGATGACCAAGTGCTAAACCTTTATTTTGAGAGGCTTTTTTTTGTTTGTTTGTTTGTCATTGGGATCTTTGGGTATTTAGTCACAGAAATTATCTTGAATAACCCTGCAGCATTAGTGTGAAAAGCTTTTTCTGCTATCGCTTGAATACAAATGCATGTTCTTCTGGGGATTTCCCTCTCATTTGATCCAGTTATTTTTATTTCCAGACCATACTTGAACCATGGAAAAAAATATATCTATAACATTAATATTTCTCTCTTTCAATGAAGTATTTCATTGGCACTTATTGTGAATACCCTGCAGTGTGTTAGATGTGCCAGCTTCAAGTATGTGAAAATATTGTTGTGATTTAAAGTAACTGCATTAGTCCTGAGTGTTGTAACAGACAAGGTGTTGGATATGTTCCCTTAATGAATGTGAATAAAACATGTATTAATTTCTAGATTGCATTTTGCTTATACACTTCTCTTGCAAGATTATTTTCTATTTCAGATAAATCTTCAAGAGCTTCAGTATTTTACTACCAAAGAAATTACTTTCTACACCCCACTCTTCCAGCCCCAAAGACAAACCTATTAATTAGAATTGCATTGCTTCGAATGGTGTAGGCATTGATGGATGATAGCTTATGGCCAATATTGGATGATGATGTTGTACAAGCTTCAAGGTAGATGGCAGTCATGAAAAACTTTTCATTGCAGCCCCTCACCCTCCTATGCTTTCCTTGAGCTAATTACGTTGTTTGATACCTACAAAAAATCAATATGCAAGGAGTGAGCATTCACGTGGGCACCTGTGTTTTGAAAGTACGTAGTCATAAATTTGATGGGTGATGATGGGTGTAGGCAAAAGAAGTTGCCTATAATTATAGTGAATGCAGGTATTCCGTAAGACTCGTGGAAAGATTTTCTTTTTTTCTTTTTCTTTTTTTTTTCTTTTTTTTTTTTTTTTTTTTTTTTTTTTTTTTTTTTTTTTTTTTTTTGCCTCATTGGAATTCTCTTAAATTGACCTCATTGTGGTTGTAATGGGGATAAAATTATGCCGGTATATTTTGAATGCTATTTCCAGTAAATTCTGGTAGACCACAATAGATAAAATGTATTGATTTTCGTTAAAGTGAGTGGCATGACTTATTCATATGTGACATTTATGAATTCATATATACTTTGAGGGACCAAAAAACATTTTCTAAAGTCGATTTTCAAATATGCGTGCATAATATGAAAAACCTCAAATGCACAGTTTGCTTCTGGATTGCAAAACAAAGTTGGGGGTTTTGGTGTTGCTTCTTTTAAATGGGTCTAAATTTGAAGAGTGTAGTGAAGAGGTTTCAAAATTCAACTGTTGCCATAACGTTTCAAATGCTAAAAGCCAAGATGTTGAGATGCACAGATGTGATACAGTTTCTTTAAGTTATTTTATGCTTCATTATTGACTGACTGTGGAAGTCAAAAGGTGAAACGTATTGCTGGCATCTTGCTAACTGTTCTTACACTAAATGACCTTCATACAATGTTTCATCACTGGTTGGTTTTTCATAAGGATTATCTTTACTGCAAATAAGAGTAATGCAATCCATGCCACACAGGTTCTGAGCGCAGCTTGATGATTTTCTCCTTTGAACTCAAATGATATCTTTAAGATTTTATAGGACTGCTTTAACATGCTTAAAGAACACACTAGTGAGCAGGTTTTGTTAAAGTGAGGCCTCTGTATACCTCTGTTGTAGCCAAATTTATATGTTAACAGAGAAAACAGAGGTCTGAGGAACTTTGCAGATGTGACCACAGTGATGCTGCAGATGTTTGACTGGTATTTCTGCAGAGCTCAGGTTACTTAAATTCAGAGCGCCTGCTTCAGCTGGTTCCAAACGCCTTTTGTGAAGTTATTTGTCTGCTGCTGGAAATAACTGGACTAGAAACTGTTATATGAAAAACTGTCTCCTTTTGCATAGCATTTGTTTGTCTCTAGTGTTGTCTTCTTAATCAGATGTGACTTGGGTAAGAGGGAGAGAACATGATAGAGAGGAATAATGACTAACAGGCTTTTAGCTGGTGGGAGTTACCTAGATCTAATTTAATTTGCAGCCATATCTGTGCATCTTTCAATAATGATAAATATTGGACAGCTGCTTTTGTAGGAGCTCAGCAAAAGAGATTCTAAGTACCTTCACCTGTAAAAGAGAACATAAGTAATAACATTAAAAAAGAGACTTTTTAAATCTAGCACAGATATGCTCCAAGCATATACTCTTTTCTTATTACAAATACAGATACAACTTCTCAAATATTAGCAATCTTCCTTTAAACTTTTAAAGTTACTTGGTTACTCAATTGTGTTTAAAAAAAAAAAGAAAAAAGAAAAAAACAAACTTCCATTTTTTTTTGAATCAGATTTAAAACTGTGTTGTTGGGAGACCTGGCACTAGAAGATTTGTACCTTCTTGGACATGCTCAATCTGTTACCTTTAATATAGCCATAATGAGGAAAAAATTTTGATAGGTCTTGCATCATCTCTTGTTTTTAAGTAAATTTTAATCAAGTGCAAAATCAACGCTGGGATTTTCAGATTCTAAATGCTCTTTTGCTGGGGGAGTTGTCTTGACCAGTTGGTGCTGTGCAGTTGATCAGCATACTGCTGTCCCTTTGGCTGTGTTATTATTTGTGGAGGAAGGAGGTGATAAGGCAGAGAGAGGGCAATGCTGTACAGCAACAAAGGCAAGTATCCAGCAGCACTGTGAATTGTCTTAGACCTAGCATGTCTGTAGTACTTCTCAGAGCCTTGTAGCCAAGTAAAAAATGAAATGCATTCCAAGGATGGTGGAAGATACTATTTGCATAATAATACGTAAACAGAGAAGGTGAATGTAGCTTAATGCACTCCTGTTACTTGGTTTACAATTCAAAGCCAAGCCAAGTCACTTTAGCATAAGGGAGAAAATTAAAAGAATCTGAATTGGAATTTAGAAAACTATTCCACATTCTTCCAAAACTTCCTGCTGTGAATGCAAACTCATTGGAGTTTTCTTGGGGTTCTTTTTTTTGGGAAGGTGAGGGTTTGGGGGGGAGTTTGTAAGTTAGGTAATTTTCATTAGGAAAGAATAAGTAATGGAATAACATTGGATACCAGGAAGTACTCCTTACATGAAGCTACATAAATGGAGACCATTCATAGGAGTCAGAGGTGTTGGTTTAGAAGCTTTTCATGGTAGATTAGAATTCCAAATACTTATCTGGTCCTGGAGATTGATATCTATATTTAGATTTTACCATTAAAGTCAAGAGATCAAACTCCATTACATAGAGTGATTTTTGGTTCTTTCTCTACAAAAAGCTGACATTTGGAGTCCCCTGGCTGTACCAGTGTCATTAGCATGTGTTGATGTCCCTGCTGAAGTAGCAGCACAGGGTTATCTTCCCTGCTGTCAGGTGGACTGGAGAGGTTCTTCTGTAGAAATGTTTTTTGTTTTTTTTTCTTTGCAGGTGTAGACATTTTTTTTTTTTAAGAGAAAAAGAACCATTCAGAAAAGCATGGAAAAGGGGAGATAAAGATGCATGAACAGTAGAGAGAAAATACT
The DNA here is from genome assembly GCF_951394365.1 of Tetrao urogallus. Lineage (NCBI taxonomy): Eukaryota > Metazoa > Chordata > Aves > Galliformes > Phasianidae > Tetrao > Tetrao urogallus. Next base: position 34,847,498 of record NC_136814.1, read on the forward strand.
GAGTAGTTTTAGGGTAGAAAATGTGAAAGAGTTCAAATTCCCCATGCTACTTGAAAAATAGAGTGGTGTCTCTGGATTTACAGAGGAAAGAATTGACTTGTGTGGTTACCATATGAAAATAAGATACCTGGTAGTTCATTTTTCTAGTTGTAGTGAGTTGATTTTGGCTGGTTGTTAGATACCCACCGAGATGCTTTCCAGTCCTTCATCATGAACAGGGAAAAAGTAAGATTAGGAAGCCCACAGGTTAAAATGAAGACAGGGAGTTCACTTAACAGATGTAATCATATACAATACGAACTCGGGGGTAGTTAATTTGCTGCCAATTGAAAAGGGAGTAGGATAGTGAGAAAGAAATCTAATCACCTTGCATCTCTCTCTTTCCTGCTGTTGACTTTGCTCTTTTGTTCTTCCTTCACGTGCTTTTCCACCCACTGGCAGTGGAGGGTAGGATCTCTGTCCAGTGTGTAACTATGCTATCTGCTGTTCCTTCCTCCTCATACTTTTCACCTGGTCTGATGTGGGCTTGCTTCCATGGGATGCATTCCTTCAGGGGAAGAGGCATGAGAACGTGTTACTAGACTATGTGACCTGTATGCCTAGGTTTCCAGTATGAGGAATAAGGAATATGTACCTGGATGCCACCTTATCTGGTGGGGATGCAGTTGAACCACTTATTGAGAATTGAGGCCATCCCATATTCAGGTGTTATAGAAGCAGCAAGTTAACTTGCTGTTCTCTCAAAGAGAGCTAAAGAGTGAGTTTATTGTGACTGTGACCATCTTATTGTGATTTAGTAGGCAAGAGGGCCACTCAGGTGAAAGTGAAGAAATACATGCAAGGAGTTAGAACTCCTGGTTCAGAAGGAGAACGAGGGAATTGATGCCACTCTGGTGCAACTGATGAATTAATTTAATCTGTCATTTCTTATCAGGTTACAATTTTGTTCCTGTTTTTTTGGATGCGTATCTGTCAAAACTTGCTTTGACTGTTATTTAGTATTCACAATTCTTTGAGTTTTTATAAAGAAACAGAATTAGAGTGTTTTTATAATGTTTTGGATAATTTTTTTATACTGTGTTGAGTAATTTCACTATATAGGTAATGCCTTGCCTTGGACAGAGAAATATCAAAGGTGTTTTTAGCATTGCTTCATTGACTTGTTCTTTGAACATAACCACAAATAAACCTATTCTCCCATTTCTCTAAATGAAGTATTCAGTGTTTATAGACAGTGCAGTCGTACATTATTAATTCTTATTAAAACCAAGAATTTCAAAAAGCATAGCTACTACTATTTCTGCCTGCATGATGTCAAAATCATCAGCAGCTTGTTTTACAAATTATTTGATTGTTGTAGTTCAAATTATAGTCTTTCTGCTTTAATTTTGTTGCTATTCGTATTTCACTATTTACAGTTACAATAAAATGTTTAATAGGATAAAAAAAAAAGAGCTAATGTTTTTGAGAATTGCTGCTAATAAAGCAAAGAGCAATTCAGATAATTCCTACTGTTCTGATAAATTAGGCTGAATTTCCCCAAGGCATTTTATGCCATTTGGAACAGAACCAAATGTGGAGCAGTGCTGAGAAGGGGATTTTGTCAGTGATTGATTGTAAGGCTATCAGTCTCAAGTTTAACTTTCGTGATCGTGTTGACACCAAAGTAAAGGCAAATTTACTTGCTAACAATTCTGTGAATGTTAGTATTTGTTGTAAAAAGCCTACCAGAATGAGAAATATGATTTTTTTTTTTCTTGTTTTTTTTTTTTTTGGACATATGTAAGAGTTAGCAATGTCTCCAGCATGGTGTCTCAGTAGGGCTCTCAGTATTACAGAAAAATTGTGCTGCTGCTCATTAAGTTCCTTGTCTGATCCTTCCTAGGCAGGGTTGGTTTGTTGGTTTTTTAAATTTATTTTATTTTAATAAGGTATTACATATGCTGTACCGACTTCAGGCATTACTTCAGTTGAGGCTCCCTACTAAACTTTGAGAATGATGTCAAAGATAACAGTGATTTGAAGGCTACTTTCTCGATGCTGTTTGTGCACTTCTGCTTAGTTTTGTCCCAGAGCCATGGTAAGATCTCCATTGGCTTTGCTGTTACGGATTTCAGTTGTATATAACTCCTTGAGAGAAGACTATGGATCAGCTCAGCTATTATGAGTTTAGGGCAAAAAAATGAAAGTGCCCTTGAAGTATGTGAAGCAGATAAAGGAGAAGTTTGGCTTAAGCTAGTTGCCGGGTAACTTATATAGAACAATTCCCTGTTAGCATGGGAGAAAGTCCATTAAAGGCTATGAAATGGAGGTATGCTGATTGTAATAGATGAGATATAAGAAATTGTAAGGTCTATGAAAGTATGCAGGAAATGAGGTAAATGACAAGTAGGTCAAAGTCCTCTTTAGGGTGTTTCAGAGTGAGGAATATGGAAAGAAATCAAACAAGTGTATTTGAACTTTCCCTTAGCTGAAAGAAGAGTGAATTAATGGATATTTAAGGGTATCTCAGAAAAACAAGGCTATTTGTGAAATGCTTTCTTTGCTTCCTGTTAGACTGTGTACTTCTGGTCCTAATTAGAAAGTGTGGGTGAAAAAGTGTCCACCAGGCTTAAGAAATAATAATTAAAAATATAACTTTAATGATAACAGGAATTATCTTTTTGTATGTGTTATGTGCTCATTTATGTAGAGATGCGTGGGTGATTTAAGGACAGGGAATAAAAAAACAAACAAACAAACAACTATTGCCTCAAACAACTGTGGAAAATGAATGAGGTGAGCAAAGAGTGTATGAATGTGACTGGTGTCTGTAACAAAGATTTGTCAAGTTCTGCTAATTCTACATGGTGGTTTACTAGGGGACGAATGATACCTATTAAGTTTTACTCCTGGAACACTACGAAAAGAAATCAAGTGATCAGATGATCTATAGGAGCTTAGAATTAGCATCTTTCCTGAGGCTTTCTTGTGACTGCAGACAGAAGCTGCCCTGTGGTTAGCTGTTTGATTGGCGGTGATGATGCAGCCCATGATATGCTGGGAAGATGAGTGGAATGGAACTAAGGTGGGGCTGACTCTGTCAGTTTGCTTTAGGACCTGAACAACTCTAAGAGCCTGTGCAGTGTGATGAGTGAGCGTTTTCTGTCCCTGTAAATGGAATTTGATGTTCATTTGCAACCTTGTGCTGCTCCTTCACTGTTACCTTTTGGAATGAAGTTCTTCAAAGGTTTTGAGCAAATGATTGGCTGAGGTAGCCATCGTATTTTTTTTCCTTTCTTCTCCTAAATCAGAAACTCAGAAAACTTCTTCCTGCTCACTAGATAACATATTACGGCCTGTAATAATGTGTTCAGCATAGCTTCATTGTTAGAGTTCATAGGACTTTCTGCTGACCATAGTGGTCTTTTGATGCCTTGCAGAAAAAGCTGTTTCCCTAGTTTTTCAGCAGAATATGTAATATATATGTAAATACATATTCTGGTAGGGTAGTGAGCTTCTCCTTCCCATAGAGGTGGCTTCAGTCACAGTCTGAAGTATTTGCTACACTGTTTTATTTATTCATGTGTCTTTTCGTGGAAAAAACAGCACTCTTCAGAAAGAGTCAACCTGGGCTGTTTGCTAGATAAAAAGTCATTTGCACTCAGATTCCTGTAAGTGCTGCTTGAAACAGTACTGTATGGAGTATCTTCTGTGCTGCCTCTGTTGTATCTGTAATTTCTACATCTCTAAGAAGATGCATCTTTATAATAAGTTGTGTTGCATAACTGAGGACTTCATAGTCACCCTGGTTGGTGCAGATGATTGGGATGTTTGAAGGAAACGTAACTTAAAAATGGCTTAAAACAAGTGAACATAAAAGGATATTGATGAATGATGCCCTGAAATTTAAACATTATCTTAAAGTTCTTTTGTAGTGATATATTTGTGTAATGTGACTTTTGCCAAATCTGCCATGCTGAAGGTTGGCATGTATTTGGAATGCCATGTGCACAAAAAGATCATAAATATACCAAATGCTGTTTCAGGCCCCTGTGGGGACTGTGATTTATTGTTTGAACAGTGACATTTCTTTTAGGCATAAGGAGAAACAAAGTCACTTAAGTATTTTTGAAAATGTTACCCCTTTAAACAACGTGCTTGTCTTTGTAAGCTTTTTGGCTCTGCTGACTTTTCTTTCAGTTCCCTGTTGGGCATGTGGCAGGCAGATAGCACCTAGCCCTTTGTATTGCTTTATTCCATTTCATGTGGTGTTCTGTCTGAGTTTGGTTCTCTTGGTTCAGGTGCAGCAAACTCCTGTGGAAAGCTGGAATATACCAGTCTCTCTGGATGTATTGCATATGGTCTTGATATGCATCAGCCTAAACAAGTTTATTTCTGCAACTGTATGACAACTGAAACTTTAGACTGAAATCTCAATTTTTAAATATATATAGTTTTAAGTTTGTCTACTTTATTCACCTGGCCTGTGTTTGCTGAGTCTGTTCCAAGCAACCTGTTTGGTGTTAAGTAATTGTTGCTTCTTATCCGGTTTCAAAAAAATCTGCCGTGTTGTACAACTATTTCCCTTTTTACTTTTCCAGGGATAGTGTTACCTACTTTAACCAATTTACTTGCCCAAATCAAGACTCTTTTTTTACTTCTATAATTTTGTCTCATTGCTTCTTCCATGAAGCTGATAATTACTTTTTTAATACCCTAATCCATGCTTCACATCTCCCCCGCCCCTCCCTCTGACTTGTCTGGGAAGTCCACAGCCCTATTTTAGGTATTGCGTGTCACCTCCCAGCTGGATTTTTTTTGTGTAGAGCTCCCACTGAAGATTCGGCGAGTGAAATAATTTTGTAAGTTCTACATATATATTCTATCACAAGGGTTATATCTAAGTCTTGAACTGCAGGATAACGCTTTCTGAAGATCTTAAGTGACTTAAGCTCATAAATCCTGAGTTCGCACTTATGAAAACCCTGAATTTACAGTGAAAATGGAAGGTTTGAATTGTGTGCCAACCTTGTGAATATCTAATAATTTAAAAGGCTACAATTACATGAAGTTTTTGATATGAGTGTGGTTTTTGTTATGCCAACCAGCAGTGAATTCTTTCAGAAAATCCTCTCCTTGTAATTAAATGAAAGCTTGGATGTTTTCAGTGAGTGGAAATAAAAGCAACAGTACCACTGTATATTGAAGGGAACAAGAAAAATTGTTCTGAGTCTTATGAAATCTTTTTCCTGAGTAAGGGATCACATATTTCTTATTTTTCAGAGGTAGGTAACGGAGTGCTTCTTTGAAGCTAGTTTGTGCAGGTAGTAAATAGGATTTCTTCTGATCTGAGCAGCAGTCTAAAACAGATATAGAAACGCTTGCTTGTTGTGGGAGCAATACTGTATGTTAATACTTCATGATTTAGAAGCCACAGTGCACAAGAAACACATGAAGTATTTGAAATATCTAAGCTTTCTCAGGCTACCTCTGTACTTGATGATAGAAATATAGAAGCTCAGCTAAGTGTTTTGTTTTTGCTGACTTTCTTTTTAAAAAAAACACTTTCCTTAAATAGGGGGAGGGATACATAGAATCACAAGGTTGGATCGTCTAGTCCAACCATCCTCCCATTACCATTGCTACCACAAGCCACTAAACCAAATCTCACAGCTCCTCATCCAGACACCTCTTGAACACTGCCAGGGACAGTGACTCCACCACCTCCCTGGGCAGCCATTCCAGTGCCTGACCACTCTCTGAGAGAAAAAGTCTTTTCCTTGTGTCTGATCTAAGTCTCCTCTGGTACAACTTGTGGCCATTTCCTCGGGTCCTGTTTGTTGCCTGGGAGAAGAGGCCAAACCCCTCCTCATCACGACCTCCTGTCAGGAAGTTATAGAGTGCAATGAGCCTCTTCTCCAGACTGAACAATCCCAGCTCCCTCAGCCGCTCCTCATAAGACTTGTGCTCCAGACCCCTCACCAGTTTCTTTACCCTCTCTAGAAACGTTCCAGGGTCTCAATGTCTTTTTTTTTTTTGTAGTGAGGGGCCCAGAACTGAGCACGGTACTCAAGATGTGGCCTCACCAGTGCTTACAGGAGAATGTTTACCTCCCTGCTCCTGCTGGCCACACTATTTCTAATGCAGGCCAGGATGCCGTTGCCCTCTTGGCCACCTGTGCGCACTGTTGGCTCACGTTCAGCTGAGCATCAACCAACACCCCCAGGTCCCTTCTTAAAAAGGCACAGAGATTCCTTCGTAGTAAGAATAATTGGAGGACTATATTTGAGCTCTTGCTGTTATCTATTTATTTATTTATTAAAAGATTTTCCCCACCAACTGGCTGGGATTTTTAAAGTGTTTGTTTTTTCAGTATTTGGAAGCGGAACATTTTTCATAAGAACCTTTAGAAACAGTTGTTGCTATGTTTTATCCTTTTATTCTGTTTGATATTAAATGTCCTCGGTTTACTTCTGGATGTTGTGAATTTTTGATAGTATAATTGGGTAATTTCTTCAGGTTCTGAGTACAGAAGTTCCACCTTGAGTATAGTGGTTTGAGGAACCAGCTATTGCTGAGAGTTCAATTATTGCCACCGTTATTGCCTTCCCAAAATATAATTCCAAATAATGGTTGCATGTCTAATTAGGGACTTCATGATGATGTGATGATGTAATGTTAAAAATAACGTAACCATTGGTATTGGAGAAGTTGTTGTCTGTATTAGGGTGGTGATAGAAACACAGAAGCTCTTTTAAGGCCTCAGAAAGGAGAACATGAGATTTTCCAATTAAGCCAGTGAAAGCTATTGGATTAGAGAGCAAATCTAAAGAGAAGAACTGCTGTGAAAGAACTTTGGGCCAAAGTTTTTTTTATCAGATACAAAGTTATTTTTCAGATACAAAAGCCAAACCTCAAATCTGTTATAGGGTATTAGCTTGGTATTTTTGTGTAAGTAATTAGAAATAGGGTTGTTGTCTTTTTTGGTATTTGCTTTTTTTTCCTGTTCTTTGGCATGGTCACTTTAAAGGTGAACTGTGATTTTACCTGAAGGCTCCGGCTGAGATGAAACTCTGTCATGAATGTCCATGTATAAACTCCCTCAACTGCAGGCTACACTTCTTTTGATGGAGCCCTGGATACGGTTTGTTTTCTGGACTGTGAGGGCATCTTGCTGGCTCATATCCTTATTATAGCTTGCCGTCCACCAAACCTCCAACTCCTTTTTGGCATTGCTGTGTATTAGCAAGGTATATGAGAATGTTTATGTGGCTTTGTTGTTTGTTTGTTTGTTTTTTAAACGTAATAAAAAAACAGATATTTGAACCACTTATTCTGATTCTAGGACGTGTGGAGTCATTGGTTCATTTAACTAGCTTATGTTAGATTTAAATAAGGAGTATGGAAGCTACATAGACCACTTAAGGAAAAAAAAAAAAAAAAAATGAAGTGTTTAGACTGAACGTAGAGGCAACTCTTGCTTTTCGAATGCCAGAGGTGTAATCGAACTGTGTCAGAGTTCTAACGCAGTCCCACTTCAGTACACTAGTTCTTTGGTAGCTTTTATTGTTTTAAAATCCTTATTTATTTACAAATCTGTGTATAACTGGATACAAATAATGATATGTCTTTATCTTATTTTATTTTTTAAAAACACATGCAGAGAGTTACTGATTCTGAGATAGGCATGCTAGCACACTTGACGTAATCATTTTGCAAGTATTCACTTGCACAAATATTTCTGGAGCTTTTTTCCTGGTGAAAAAAGAAAAGCCCACTCTAAATGTATGTATGTATGAATATCACCTGAAAACAGGTAAAATGGATTAAAAGTTATATATTGATTTTGATATGTAGCTGTCTCAGTAGTTTGTTTAACCATACTGATTCTGAACTGTAGGGTTTTTTCTTTCTGCGCTCCTTATTCCAGGTAAATTGCAATTGATTCATGTCAGTACTCAAGTAGTTTTTATACTGTTTTGCAGTGGAAAACTACTTTGAAAATAAAATAGTCTTGAAGGTTCTAAGACTATGGAAATGAAATAACTATTGTTTATTCAATGCACATCTTTCCAATTTCTTGAAGGATTATAAGGAGTCAGTCACAGAGCATTGCTAATGTCAAGATAGACATTAGCAACATTTTCTGCTTTCCTCTTGTCCACAGAGTTGATCATTGCATACAGAAAGCAACCATTTTCACTTCGTAATCCCCCCCCCCCATCCCTTACTCAAGATAGCTCATGTTAATCAGGTTTGCTCTAGAGAAGGAAAGGGATGTAAATTCCTCCCTTCTACCTGTCCTTCAGTACATCTAGCTATTACCTTCTCAAGATGACTCCCTTATTAAACTGTTGCAATTTGTCTGCTATGCTGATGAAAATGGCTACTCTGTGGAAGAGTGATGGAGCTGAGTGTGGGAAATGGTACTGAACTTTCATTTCATTTTGGATTTAGATGATCCAGGAAACAAATATAAAGTCTCATCTGGTTCAGTGATGCCCAGCTTCCTGAGTTACGTAGTCTGCCACCTTCCTTATTTGCTGACTGAAATTTGCCCAGAAACTGAGTTGACCAACTTACTGAATTCACTGGCAATTTAAATACCTTTCCATCTTAATGAAATTGCTAAATTTCTTTTAGATAATTAAGCCGACCCATTAATCACGCTGCTGCAAAGTGAGCCGAATTTGTTGTAGAGAGAAGTAGAAATGTGAGAAGAGGAGCTCATCAGTAGCTTCTCTCTTTTGTTGGCTGCTATACTTTTGAGTTAGTTGGAATTCTAAGCAAAATAATATCTTTAGGGATGTATTTGACTTCATCACCTGTTATATTCCTTCTGGAGCTGTCTCTGTCAGAGTAGGAACCCAGAAATCTGAGCCTGAGGCTGCAGGCTGTTGTGATACACAATTATATTTGAGTGTAAATTATTTCAACTACCTGCAGCTTTTTTTAATGTAAATATCAGCATAATCCAGTGATGTCTCAGAAAGTAAAATTCTATTTACCCAAGATGAAAGAATTAAAGGAAAAATACTTTCCAAAATAACAGGACTAAGTTATTTCTGTAGACCAGCCTTCTGCTTCCTAGGTAAGGCTTGGTTGTTCTTTAGAAAATGTCTTTGATTCCATGAAATATGTGTGGGCCTAGAGCCTTGTGGACCGTGCGTTTTCTGAAAGGCAGTATTAACATGAGCAATCAGTAAGAAAATATTTTGGAGAACATTTATGTGACTTTAAGCATCCTCAGATAATTTTTATCTTCAATCTTCTAATATAGTAATTTAACTATTCTTTTCTGTAAGGAAGGGTGAAACTTTGAGACGTGTTACTTTTTTTAAACTTAAATATGTAGTAGTAGTACTTGTATAAATTCTAATTCTACTCACCAGTCATTTCATTTCCCCCCAAAATGCTTCTTATCTGGCTCCCTTCAGGGGTGAGCCTTAACACAGACACGAACGATGCATACATTGCAATAATTATTTTATAGCACCTTCTACTCTTTTTGTACTCTGGGTGACCATGGCTTCTGAGAGCGACTTAGGAATCTTATCCTTGAATATTTAGAAAAGCAATGCAAGATATTGTTGGAGAAAGTAAAATGAAAAACCATCAGGAGATGTGGATCTGCTGGTACAGTGAATGTTCTGAAAAATGTTACCGTGGTATATGGCCATCATTGCATTAAATAGAAGAGATTATATAGAAATGAAAAATGGTGAATTCAGCCAGCCTGATCTGCTGGATCTAACTACTAAAAGCAATTTCATCCTGTCTCTGAAAAGAAGTAGAATCCTTTGGAAACTGAAAAACCCAGATGCATCTTTTTTTTTTTTTTTTTTTTTTTTTTTTTTTTTTTTTCCCCTTGCACTTGTGGGGGAAGAAAAAAGGCTAATATCAAAACTATTCTCTATTTTAATACCACACAAAAATATTGAAAAAATTGAAAATATTGAGCACAGTCAAAATCTTGATCCTGGCTTCTGTGCTCAGAATGGGCAATGTAAAATGTGCTTGCTTTTGCTAGACGTCTCCCATAGAAATACCCAAACAAAATAATAAGAAGGCAGAACAGAAGCCTGGAATGCTGGGACCGGGGGAGGAAAGAAACTCAAGGAAGGTTTGGGGAAAAGAGCTCCTGCAAGTGAAATCATGCTGTGCTGTCACAGAAGCAATTGGTTTGGAAAGGACTACTTATCCAACATCCCTGCTCATGCATGGACACCTGAAGCAGGCTGTTCAGAATCTGTTCCTGTCTTAGCTTTTGAATAAGACTCCATCACGTTCCTTGACTACCTGTGCCAGTGTTCATTCACTCGTACAGTAAAAAAGCTTTTTCTTAAGTTTCAGATGGATTTTCCTGTGTTTTAGTTTGTGTATCACGTGCTGCCACCTTAATCTTTGTGGCCCTATGTCCATGTCACTCTTGTAAAGAGGAGTCCAGAACTGAATGCCACACTTCAGATGTGACATCACACTGCTGATTCTTTCCTTGTACTTAGCAGCTTCTACCTGCTGGTGATGCCTTGTCCAACACAGCCCAGTATACTGTTAACCTGTGGGATGAGGGCACGTTGCTGAGTCCTACTCAATTTGGTGTCCACCAGGACCCCTAGATCATTTTCTGTGAAGCTGCTTTCTGGCTGGATACTTTTCAACTTTTACTGCTACCTGGGCATGCTCAATCCCAAGTGAAGCACCTTGCACTCCTTGTTGAATAGCCTGAGATTTCTGTCAGCCCACCTCTCCAGCTTGTCAAAATTCTAGATGGCAACAAGGTTCTCTGGTATGTCAGCCACTGCACCCAGTTTTGCATATTTGTTGAGGCTATACTCTATCCTCTTATCCAGCTCTCTTATGAAACTGCTCAGCAGCACCAGACTCAGTACTGTCTCCTGGCCTGTGCCACTAGTTATTGGCTTTCAACGGGATTTTCTTTTGCCCTCGACATCACCCTCTGGGTCTTGCCCTTCAGTTGATTTTCATTTCACTTTCTTGTCTATTCATCCAGATTGTACTTTAATGCCTTCTTCATGAAAGTCTTTTTGAAGACAGTGTCTAAAGCCTTGTTTAGCCCTTCTATCAGGCTCCCTCCTGATCTTTGCTGCTGTCTTCTGGGAAGTCAACTGCTTGGGGCATAGGTACAGCATCTCACTGAATAGTTGTTGTATGTTTCTGTGTACTGTTGCACTGAGAAAAATATTTAACACTAATGTATTACAGATCTCTTTAGTGAGTTTGAGGCTGGTTTATGCAGAAAGTCTCACAGTTCTGTGCTATTTAGTTATTTCCATCCTCCGAAAGCTTTCATATACAACTTAGACGCCATGCTGAGGCGAGAGGTACTTACCTTATCAGCACATGGTGAAGTCTGTCTGCCAGCCTGAGCAATTTGGCAGTGTGAGAGGAGGGAATGTGCTGAAGTGGTCCAGCTCCATGTTGAGAGACTGTCACAGTTGGTACCAACATAGGTTTTGTTTACCTTCTCACCTCCTGTGTAAAACAAGACTTGCAGGTTACAATATGCATTAAATGATATGTTCAGTGGAACTGGGCACATCGTGGCCTGTGAAAGATCAAGAACAAAATCATGTAAATGCTTGAATAAATCTGTAAAAATTACCAGCTCATTTCATTTTTCTTAGATAACTGGAGTAATTATTTAAACCAACAGGCAGCCTTTGGTAGATGGCTATTAACTCCTTTGATTGCATTTCTACATAACTTTATAAAATGCATTTTTAAAGTAAGATTATTGCCTATATAGGCAAGCAATGCGATGAACACCTGCAAAGTGATACCTGTTGTAGTGGTGAAAGGCTGCTGATTTAAAATAGGTGTAATAAGTGTCTTATGTAACTCTTCATTGGAATTTAAAGGTTGCTTTGCAGGGAAATGAGGGGAAGAAAAAAACAGTGTTATAGTGTATATATACTTTATCTTTTACAAGGAGCTACGTTTCATAATTGAATCAATGGAAACTTGCCCACAAAATATGTAGTTCTCTTGAGTGAATCACAAAAAAGCAGAGCTGGAAGTTCATTGAAAAGCACATATTCCATGCTTATACCCCTGGGCTGTTTTAACTGTATCTTAGTGTAATATATAACTGTGGATGATGTTACTTTTTAAGCATCAGGACAAACAAAAATAACATTTGCTGGTATGAAAATATTTAGAGCTTACTAGACTGTCTTGCATTTTCTGGAATTATTACTTTTAGCTAGTCTTTTTCATTACAGTTATTATTAAAATGATGAAATAATGTTCTTTTCATTATAATTGTACCAGGTCTGTGAGAGCTATTAATACTTAACAACAACAGCAACTTGGTTTTACTGTTGTGTCTTGAATAAGTTATTCCATTTCAGTTCAAAGAAAGTTCTGCCTTATACACAGATGTAGCCTGTGGTATAATTGCATTAGGATTTTGAAGCAAATTGGGTATGCATGTGTTTCTCATAACATAAAATAAATTCTCATGCACTGTGTGTTTTTCTATTAATTTGTCTTACCATCTCTGTCTTCTTGTGTCTGTTTATTTCTCTGGAACATAACACTGATGGCTTATGCAATGCTGGTTAGCGCAAAGCCATTGTTTTGAGGGTTTTAGGTCATGCTTCATTTAAAAGACTATATTCAGCCTAGGTATTGATTTGCTAGTTAACCTGACATTGTTTAAAATATTGAGACTATTTCTCCGTAAATGGATTGTAGTATATTGCGGTTACCAAAGGGTTTGGTATTTAGGGTGTTCCCTCTTTTTTTTTCTTTTCCCTTTCTATTTAAAGATGAATGGGTAACCACGTACGCACAATGTACCTTTTTCTCTTCTAGTAAAAACAAAACCTCTAGAATAATAGAAAGTCATGCTTTATCAGATGTGACATGATATTTTTTGCTGAAAAGGAATGTTATCTTCTATCAAAAACGTATTTTTCTGCAAATAGATCTTGTAGTTTTAGGTACCTTAACATTTCTATAATTGTGCATGCTGAAGGAAGCCAGTACTAATTCCTGATATATAGATATTTTCTAATAACAAAGATTAACTGTTCTGCCATCCTAGCCTTATTTCCTACCACCTACTTTGAGCTTGGGAGATGATTTAGAACCTGTTCACATTCTGCACTGCTTGTCATTGGGGAACCCAATGTTTTCAGTGCCTGTAGATTTAGAGTGCTGCAGAATAAGCGTTGTGCAGGAGTGAAGGGATTGTGTAAATCAGACTTCACTCTGTCCATTGTAATGGCTGCATTCTTACTCTTCAGCCAGTTAATAGTTGTTCGTGTTTTTCAGAAAATTGGAATCATTGGGTCAACTTTCTTCAGTAAAGTGCTCAGAAAATGTTTTTGTAACAAGTGCATCTATATCTATATATGTATCTACGTATATGCATTGTAATCCAGCCATAATTGTATTATTTTATGTTTCATCTCACCCAGATTGGTTGTTGTTTTTTTTTTTTTCACTACTTGATTTCCAGCTGTGTAAGGCACAAACCCAAGTTAAAACATTCTTTCTTTCTCAAAACATTATTTCTCATTTATTAATGCCTTCAGATTATTTCAGGTTACAATCTTTATCTTTCTTCTTCTAATAGGTTCCTTATAGATCGTTCTAGTGTGTTTTTTAATACAAATAAAAACCATGTGTGTGTATTACAGACCTTAGCATTCATTCTTGTGGATTCAGATTTAGCCTTTCTGTGTCGTATGTCCAGTGTTAGGAAGGCTGCTTCAAAAGTAATGCCTCTTATTTTGCTATGTTGCCCTGCAATGTCAGAGGCAGATGTTGGTGGTATGGCAATAGAGGTTGAACCATCCTAGCCACTGTATTTCATTTTTTGTTTGTCTTTTTTATTGAAAATATTGTAAAGACACTCTGGCCCCAGTTTTCATACGTCCCTGACACATGAGTCTTCCTCAATGTCAAGTCCGTATTCCACACTTAATTACTGTGAGTGGTAGTTGACTCTGTGTAAGAAGCAAGACCCTACAAAAATGAAAGTAAAAGTAGAATGAATAAGCCTTTCTACAGATATGATCAGTGCACGTGCAATGTCCCGACCAGAGCTTCATCCAAACCTATATTGCTTTGGGTTTTCCAGCCCCGGAAGAGACAAGTGATCTTATAATTTGCTGTCACTTTTGTTTTCTGTAGTATTAATGGATTTATCTGTCTCGGGAGTGTTTCTTTCCTACTCTTTGGTATCCAAAAAAGAATGGCACTTCATCTCCAAGTGCAAGACAGGGATGGTTAAGAGATTTACGCAGTTGCAAAAGTATGCTCTTGGAGCAAGCTAAAATATGAATTTAGACATACCCATCATGTTGCCAGAAAAATAGACTCTTCAGTAAAACAAAGTAGGCCTTACATTTGCGTAATTTTAAAAATTCACTTCATGGAATTGAAGCTTTTGTCTGTTGACTAGGAAAGGATCTGTTGTTCTCCTACACAAATGTGTTCAATTTTTTTTCTCAAATCAAGTCTGAGATGAATGCTCTGCACAGCTCAGAGGACTCAGTAGGACTCTGAAAACAGTCTACTGAAAAACAGGCGCTCAGAAGATACCTCGATATAACTCCATTGGAAGTCTGACTTCCTTTTCTGAGGCTGCTTTTCATGAAGCAATCAACTTCTCAGCTTTGAGACCAAGAGCAAATCCGATCTGTAGGTGTTTTTATTTTATTCTGTGTTGGTTTTTTTTTTTTTTTTTTTTTTTTTTTTTTTTTTAAGCCAATATTGCATATACTGTGTGATGTGGCCCCAGGGAGACATGAAAAATTGTACTTTGTGTAGTCACAGTCAGTTGCCTGGAGAAGCATGCATTCCTGAAAAACAGAATAATGCAGTCTTAGAAAAAGACGATGTAGAAGAAGGTGTCAGTATCTACCTCCAGTTATTAATAGAGCAAATAGAATTCAAATATAATTTATCTAATAATAAATGGAAAATAAAGTGGTGCAAAACGAAACAGGAGGAAAAAAAGAAATCAATTATTCAGGTCCATGGTAAGAAATTTGGAACTCAGCCCAGGTTGATTCATGTTTTGAGTGGTTCCTGTAAACTGTTCCAACTATGCTGACAGGCTATGGCTTTGTCTCCAGTTAGTGGTCAAATTATTTACAGCAATTTCCAGCTGTTGTAGTCTTGAGGAAATTAGTCTATATATTCAGCAGGTTTTATTCTGTTAGCTAGATAAATGTTGTGTAATCCTTGTAAATAATGGAAATAAACTTCATGATCTCCCCTAGGAGAAGGATTATCAAGGTAGAAAATATATTATATAGAAAGCATTTTAATTAATCTATCAACTAAATCTGAGCACTGGATCTTTCAGATTCTTCAGTCAAGAACTAACATCTGTCTCAGGAGATGATTCTTTTTGGGACGAGCCTCTCTGAGCTCTTAACCAATGAGGATGTAGCAAAGTGCTGCAGTGTGGAAGCAGCTTCAATCATGTTCTCAGTATTCTGATATGCAGGTTGTAAATTCTTGGGCTCCTTGTGTGGGTTACTGGGATCTGTTTTTACTGAAGCTTGTTCAGATGAAGCTGAAAATAAAATCACAGCATTCACAAACATAACATTGAGAGCACAGATGGATACCATTCTTGATGTTTTGTGTACTCCTATATTTAGTAGTCATAATTTTTGTGTGGTGTTGAGGCAGAGTCTTCCAGCACTTTGTTTTTTTAGTTCCTGATGAGTTTTTCTTTTTTAGGGTTACTTTGTATAAGCAGGTTATACTTTGTATAATCTTTTACAAGCAGGTGATTTTTTTTCCACATGCCTAGACTGGCAAAAGTCTTAAATGGCATGGCTTATTTATGTTTGGCATGTAATATTTTACAGGTAATTTATTTGTCTTCAGATAATTTTTGCTTTCCCTCTACTTTGAGCCCAAGTACTTTTTTACTGTAGAATTGAACTGCCTCTTCAGGAATGCACTAGATTTGAGTCAGTAGTGAGAAGTGTGGCACTGTGATTTGGTTTAATTTCAGACTGAGAGAGTTGGCCATTGCCCTGCAGAATTTTGTGCATCACCTGGGGAATCATTTGTTTACCTGAAAAATGATAAGAACATGGCATCAGGTCATCTTTTGGGTGAAAGTATTTTGCTCGTCACCCAAAGATACATTGAGCAAAGTAAGAGAGGTACGAGTACTCAAAATAAGAGTTTAAGGCTTTTTTCCATAGTGTGTGAGATTCTTCTCTGTTCTCTGATCCTTAGTTTTTCAAAACAGATTTTTTTCCTGGCAGGTCAGACTGATACTCTTTAGTCTCAAGGCCATGTTTCTCAGTTGTATAAACAAAAGAAATACAATTGAAACTTCTGGAGACTGTGCTGAACCACTAAAGAATTTGGCTAAGAAGGATACCCATGCCTTAATTATGCACAGGACTAGCTGGAGACAACTTAAAATCATTAGGTAATTAAGTCGTTAATGAACTTAAACTGTGCCTTCAGTTCAACTTGACTGGTAATAAATTCATTAAGTTTTTCATTATTCGGCATTAAATAAATTTCTGGACAGTAGCTTTCACCTTCGCTACAGAAATGTGGGTATTAATCTAAATTACTGTAAATGTCTGTTATTCCTTTCTGCTTCTGTCAGTGCCTTACAGTGACTCTCTGCACCTGGTACATAGTAAATTCTTGTTCTATCTCATGCTTCAACACACATGCATAAATAAATTTGCTATTCCATCACTATTCTGCTGTCCAGTCACTTCTTGCTAGCCTGCAAAGCTCTAAAAGCAACCAGGTCATGTTTCATCTAGAAGATGTCTGTAGAAGTGAAGCTGTTTTTTTGTTTTGTTTGTTTTTGTTTTTCTTAACTCCAGCCTATTGATCAGTTCTTTCCTATTCTTGTTTCTTTACTGTAGCTGTTGATGTTGTTTTACCAGCTGACTCCAGGCAAACAGTAGAAACATCAATGAGTAAAGCTGAGAATATTCATGTGTGAAGTTGTAGCTGATTTTAGACGATGTACTTCTTTAGTATCTTTTGAGTTAACATCAACTCTGTGAGGACTTCGGGGGGGGAGACATTAATGATGCTAGGAAAGTAATGCCTCCTGATTTATTATGTTGGCCCGCAACATCAGAAGTGGATGGTTGTGATATGGTTATAGAGGCTGAACCTTCCACCAATATTCTGTTACGTGGTGTTGCTGTGCAATAGATGGCAGAAAAGGGGCAGTCTGACAGAATGGTGTCTGACATGAAAGTGTGTACAAAGCAAATGGTGGAGTCAGATTCCTCCATGCAGAAAAAATGGTACCTGTTGACATTCATTGACGCTTGATGTGAATGCAGAGAGACTGTGGGTGTTGTGTTTCAGCAGTGGTTAAAGCAGCATGAAAAACAAGCCACATTCCAGAAAGCAACACTGGTGGCAACACTGAAATATTATTGCAGAGCTTGCACCAAGTGGGTCCCATGAATACTCGCACAGGAAGAAAAACAACACTGTATGCAAGTTTGTCAGGACCTATCTAACCAACAAAAGGCTGAATGTGACAGTTTTCTGGATTGCATAATTTCCAGTGGCAAGAATTGGCATCACTACTATGAAATGGAGTTAAAACAGCAGTCCTCAGAGTGGTGACATGTGAATTCCCCATAGAAGAAAAAGCTCTAGATGTAGCCTCCAATGGATTAAATCATGTGCACTGCCTTTTGGTATAGTAAAGGAGTGATCCTTCCAGACTTCCTGGAATGTAGACAAACTATCACTCTGACCGCTTCGTTTTGATGCTGACTAAGCTGAAGGCTTGAAATTCCAGAACTAGGCCAGAGAAGAGGGCAGTCTTTCTCTTGCAACGTGGTAGTACCAGGCCCTATATCAGTTTGAAGATCATAGACCGTATTGCCAATCTTGGCTGGACTGTCGTATCATGCGCACCAGATTGTCCAGATACAGAGCCTTGTAAGTTTGTTGGTTTGAACCAATGAAAAATGGACTGCATGGACAACTTTTTCCTAGCAGAGTGTCATCATAGCAGCTGTGAAACAACGGGTAACCTATGCTTTATAAGGCTCTTGTTCATTGCTAGCAAAAATACATAGGTAATGGTAACGACTAAGTTGAAGAATAGTGTTTTATGGCTGAGAATTTGCTCTAGCAAATACTGTTATTGTGTTTCTTTGTACCTGCTTTTAGTTTCTGTGGAAATACATAGGAGGTATTACTTTAGAGTGTAGTAACATTTTCTCGTGTTAAGACTTTGCAAGTGCATGAAGCTGTTCAGGTTGTTGTCCTTTTCTCCTGGGATTACAGTCAACTGCAAAAGAGGCGTTCTGGGTCCAGCTGGGATGTAGTCAGCCTTCATAGCACAGAGTGATGTAGTGTTTTGGATCTGTGGCTACATGCATGTTGATATTGCACTAATGTTTTTTGGCTGTTGCTGAACAGTGCTTGCACTTCATAAAGGCCTTTTCTGTTTCTCACTTGCCACCCACAGCAAGAAGCCTGAGGTGGGAAAGAGGTTTGTAGGAGGGATACAGCTGGTAGAGCTTACCCATATTGGTCAGAGAGATGGATTTTCCTTGCCATACACCACTGCACTCAGTGACTGAAGTTAGATTGGAGTGATTGGAGTTTAGAAGAAGAAGGGGGTAGAGGGGATTGAATTCTGTGGTAGATGCTTGCAGACTAACTGGCAATCAATCTGTTTATTAGAGGTGGTGAGTGATTTCCTGTGTCCCTTGCTGTATTTTTCTTTTCCACCTACTAAATTGTCTCTGTTCAATTAATGAGCTTACTTCTTCCCATTCTTTCTCTTGTCATATCAGTGGGGAGAAAAGAGCAAGCAGCCATGTGGATGCTTGTCTGCTGTCTGAACTTGTCACATCACAAAAGTTTATGTAAGTGTAATATATATATATACTTTATATATTTATGATATACAATAAAGACCATATATATATTTGCAAACAAGCAATGTTGCTCTCTGGACATCTGTTCTGTGTGTCTGTTAGGTCAAATTTAGCTGCATCGCAGCAGATTGTTGGTCTAATTTGAAAGTGTATGTACTTTAAATCTTGGACTGGCAGTTCTGCATATCAGTTCTGTCCATCTCAGAATGAGATAACTCAACTCTTTCTCAGCATTTTTATTTTTAAACTCATCAGTTTGCAGAGTTTATTGTGAGACCCTTGACTTCACTTTTCTAAAGGTAGGAGCCTCAAACTACTTGACAAAGAATACTCCATTTTAATATGCTTCTTTAAACAAACTTTTTTTTTTAAAGCCTGGTAAAATGAATGAAAGATCTTTCCTGTTAATCTCACTGGATTTGCCAACAGTTAGTTTGGGGCAAAGACTCAAGTGCAAACTCCATCTGTCTTTAGAGAAGCAGTCCATCCTTAAATCTTTTTTCTTTCCAACGTAGATAGATAGGACTTGTGGTAAAAAGCCTTGGAAAGATCTTGTCACTGAAATCAACTCATCCTTATTGTACTTTCTTTCACACCTAGTTGCATGAGGGACAGATTATCATCTGCTTCTATCTCCAGTTTTTCAGATGTGCTGTCATTTTCAGAGACCGTTTCTGTTCAGTTGTCTGGCCACTTGCTGTGTCCTTTCCCAGAGTACTATCCAGTCAGTTGTTTTGATAAAAGTTTTGGTAATCCTCTAATTACTTTTTCAGACATTTTCTCAGAACATCAAGAAAGCCTTTGGAGTATGAGAATGTTTGTCCTTGGTATTGTTTACTCTTTTGAGTGTTGTTAATCTCAGCTCTAGTACTGAAAATTCTTATTTTTTGAGCTCTTGAATATTTTTCACTCTCTTGACTTTTTTTGCATATATTGCAGTGTACCTGCAGAATCATATATGGATACTTGATAGCATCTGTTTACTATTTGTCTTTATTTTTCACAGTGGATGTATGGAAACTCTTCTGTGATGTCTGAGGCTTCTTCAGTATGTCCCTAGTGCACCTCGCATTACTGCCTCTAAGGATTAATTTGGGGCCAAATCCCACCAAATTTCTCTAAGCCAATTGCTTCATCCTCATTGTATCTTCATAGTTTGTCTTTCTTGCAGAGCTCGTGCCAGATAGACTTGACAGCTCATGGGATGGTAGTCCAGATGCTCCTTAATGCTGCTGTTCTTGTTCCACGGCAAAGGGAATTTTCCTATGTCATTCAAAACCATGTGGGTCCATTTCCTGCTCAGCCTGTACTGTAGGTACATATTGCTTACACCTACGCTTCTCAAGATTTCACAAATCTGTAGCAGCCTTTTGCCTGCTGACAGCCTCTGTTCGTTCGGAGAGGGGTGTAATAAGCGCTGCCAACTGCACGCAGCATTCCAGTATCTTGTACCTGAACAAGTGCTGGTCCTACTTGGTTGCTTTTCAATTCTTTCTTATGAACTGCCCATTTCCAGCTTGTGAGGTTAACATTGATTTTTAAAGTAGGTTGTAGTTGTCATTGAGCTAGTTATGCTGGATCACTCTGGGTACTTTCCTGGCCCTGTTGCTTCAGATCACGCCACCTGATCTGTCAAGTACTTTATTATCACCACTGGATGACTCTTGATCATCCGGTGCTTTTCTGAGTCTTCTCTTGCTGATGTGATGTCGCAATAGTACCTTGCTGTGCTTGTTTCCTTTAGAGCTTTCAAGAGCTCTTTCTTTGTAGCATGCACCTCTGTAACAGGCGCCTGCATTCTGAAGGCTGTGCTGCAGGAACGTCTTGGTCATGGATGTAGGTAATCCTCACCTGTTGTAGCACTGAGCACACACCGAACTGAAGATCTCCTTGGTGCAGTTCAGTTTCTCTCAGTTTGTTCTCAGCTCATTGGCACCAACTTTGATCTTTCTGCCATCTTCCTCTTCTATCCCAATTTGACACTGGCATAAGCAGAGTACTGCAGCACAATTAAATGTCTTCTGCAACCCAGGAAAATCACATTATATCTGAACTTCTCGTGGAAACAAAACTGAATTACATCAACACAAGCAATGCTGTTACATAGGAGACCAAGTACTAATGTATGTGTGATGATTAGCCGCATTAAAAATCGGCTGCTTTTTAATGTATGCATTATGTAAGCTTTTTGTATAAAAATGTTTAATTAAGTACTCACTGGCATATACTGCAGTCGTTCTTGCTGAGCTTAATTAAGTTAATTCAAGTGCTTATTATAAAGGAATGAGAGCCTTGCGTGGTTGCCGCCCGCTCTGCCGGCGGAGCGGGGGCCCGCAGTGCTGCACCTCCCTCTCGTGGTGGAAGGCGGCGGACAGCGGCTGCCGGGAGCCGCCGCGGAACCGAAGGCTGTGCACGTCTGTGGCACTGAGACTTCTTTCCTGCTGGGAACATGGGCAAGTGTTTGTTTGGGAACGGAAGTTAATGGAGGCAATACTGCTCCGTTAACTGTTTTTCTCAGTGCTGGAAATTGCTTATAGATGAGGTATATGCATTGGTAACAATTTCAGTATTTAAAGGCTGTGTGCCATATTCACTGACATATATGGGAAGAAAGATTATAAAGATTATTTGTCTTTTCTTTTGATTAAACAAATTAGGATCAGACTTGTTGTATCTTTTTGTTTGTTTGCTTAAGAAACAGCTTCTGAATTAATTTGAGATGCTTAAAAAATAGAATGATAGATTACCCGGAGCAGGAAGGGACCTGCAAGGAGCACTCAGTCTGACCCTGGCTCCACACAGCACCTCCCAAAATCCAAACTCAGTGTCTGAGAGCAGTATTGCAACACTCCCTAAGCTCCGGCACTCAGGGCTGTGCCCGCTGCCCTGGGCAGCTCGTTCCATGCCCACTGCCCTCTGGTGCAGACCATGCCCCCATCCCCACTGCCCATCGATTGACACAGCTCTATGCTGTTCCCTCGGGCCCTAATTTTTTTAAACAGGACTCCTTAAACGTCTGTTTCTTGCTCTAGACCACACCTACAGTGATTTCGTGCTAATTTCAGTATTTGGATCAAAGACTGCTGGTTGGAGATGTTTGGCTGTGGCACATATCGAAACAGCGTCCTCCCCTCTGATGGTGACAGAAGGTGAAAGCTGCCCACCCTCTCAGTGTGTCTCCTGCACCGCCCTCACAGCTGTCTCTATAGGGCTTGTCTGCAGTTGGGCTGCTCCAGGTGTTGCAGGAGCAGTGGGTGGCCAAGGCTGTGCAGCACTGGGGACAGCTGGCCTAGTAACTGCTTTCTGATATGGCCTTGTGTGGGCAGGTGTTCCTGTGGGCGTGGGAGAGATGGGTTTAACTTTGTTCTGAAGCTGTTATCTAGCGTCACTGTTAAGGCAGTAGAGAGGCCTAAGTTTGTGTGTAGCAGAAGCTGGGAAGGCCCTGCATGGCCCCTTCTCTGTGATGGTTGGCAGAGGCAGGGAGTCTAGCTGTTGTTTCACCGAAGATGATTCCGTAGGCACTGAATCGGTGTTCCACAGCAAAAAAAGAAAGCATCGTTTCCAGACAGCTGGACTCTGGGAGGCAGCACTCATATGTTTTTGCAGCTGTATCTGGTAGATGCAAAAACTTTATTTTAAGAAAGAAATTAACTGAATGTGATGGCAGTTCTTTTGCAGCTGTTCTTACCTTTAACTCATGATTTCATATCTTCCCAAAATAAGCAAAGTTTTGTCTTGATGACAGTGAAAACTCATTTTTGTTTGCATATTGATGCTACCCTATTAAATAGCAGATGCTGGCTTTGGACAGGGCTGTTCCCTGTATTGTGAGTTGGCATGTCAGTTCAGGGCTGAGTAAGCAAGAAGTGATGGAGAGAGCTAAATTTTTACAGCCCTGTTTCATTCTTTGGTAGCGTTAATCGGGCTTTGCTATTCTGTAAACGGTCTTACCCTTGTATTCGATGCAGCTGAAAAGCCAGTCTGAATCATGATAACCAAAGACTGCAACAAACTGCTGGGATGTTAGGGCTCATCTTGATGTAATGGGCCTAGTGAAAAAGCTTAAGCAAACAGAGAAAGTGCTATCTGAAATGCAGTCTTGCAAATAATATCATGGTAAAAGAAAAAAATGTAGGAATATTGTTCTTACTCCCACAGAACACTGGTATTGTGGATCTACCAGGCTTCTGTGGAGGCACAAAAAGCAAAGATGTTTATTGCCATATCAATTCTTCAGTCTTGATTATCAATTTCTCTGCTGTCTTGGTACAGTTTAAGACTCTGTGCTCAAAGTCTTTAACAATTATATTTTCAAGACTATCTGACAAAGGCTAAACTGGGTTTGAATTTTAAGCCTGAAGATAATGTTGAAGGATTTTGAAACAACTTACTGTGTTCTATCTTGATTTGCTGTTTTCCCGTTCCTGATTGAATTGAATATACGTAAAACAGTGCGTTTTGCTATTCTGTATTGATCCCAATTATCATGATGGTTTTAAACCTTTTCTGAGTGATGTTTTGGAAAAGGAATAGGAAAAAAAAAAGTGCATATTTTCTGAAATATTAAATTATTTAAAATTTCAAAGTCCTTTATTTCATTTTTTTCTCTTGTGCTTTTGAAGTTTTGAACTTGGTTTGTTTTGTGATGTTTAGACTTCATGCAGACAAACATAACCTGGTTTACCTTAGTACTGTAAAGCCAAGTAATAGCTCGTACATTTGTCTTAATAAATATTAGAACTATGATTTACCTTAAGCCATTCATAGCAAGATTTCTATGGATCTTTTCATTACTTATTACAATCTGTAGGGAGAGATGATGCTACGTAATGCTGGGGACAATTTGGTCAGGCTTACAGAGTGTGCCAAGAAGACTGTAACTGTATGTCCTATTTGGCTTTGCAGCATCTCAAGCAAATCCAAAATGACTCAACAGTTCTGTATTTAATTTTTTTTCTAGGACTTTTCCTTAATTGAAAAATTGAGACACTTTGTTTTTCCCATCCTGTCTTAATGCAGCTATCAAATGTCAAAATAAAAGAAATTCCACCAGGGTAGAAACTCTTTGATCAATTGCTTTGTTCGGTACCTCTTAATTCAGCTGTTCAGTTGTTGCTGATTGAGGACTCTAGTGTAAAGTTTTAAGTAACAAAGAACATGGAGGCAAAAGTAGATCTGATAACACCAGTTATGTTCATCACAATTACCGGATTACTTTTAATCCAACTTTGGGTTGTCAGTGAGTTTCTTTCTGAGCTCCTTGATCATTTAGATCATTCAAGGACACCCTTGCGTCATTGACAATGCTTAAGAATTGCTATGTGTTTTTATCACATGCAAACATACATCATAGACGTATTTCTACAGGTGCTAGAAGAATGTGGTTAGATGCCTTTGAGAGATTTCTTCTGACTTTTGAAATGGCTTCTAAAGCATGGGGTTCTTGATGATAATCTGCCACATGGAGTCAAGCCTGACAATATATACCTGCATTCGCAGGACAAGGCTGTAGGCAGTCAGCACAGGGTTAATGGTTTGAGTTAAGGGCTTTAACTCAAACTTGGGAGGAACATGATTTCTTCTTATAAAGAAGATAAATTGTAGACCTGTCCAGAAGACATATGCAAAAACTTCAACTTTAAGGCTTGTCTAGATGTAAACGTTGAGGTTCAAGTTTAAACTATTGCAATTATATCAGTATATTATGTCTACCATGTGGACTCTCCTTTTCCTCAGTATGTATGTTGGAAGGAGTAAGGAAGAAGGCAATTTATTGAAGCAAGAAGTCAACATAAGTTGTTTTTTTTTTTTTTATGCCTCTATACTTGTATCAATAATATTTGTTGAGTTTAGGAGGTTATATTTGTAAGTTTGTAAGATGTGTATTTTAATTATGAGAATGGAGTGCCAGAATTCAGTCTGAAATCTGTCTTTATTCAGTTAATGCTTAACTACTTAGCAATACAATGAAGGCGTCCTGGCTGCATTGACCGAGAGGCAAACTTGAAAACTGTGAGTTTTGCATAGAGTCATATCACCCTGCTCCATACAGACTTATTGCAGAAACACACAGAGACAAGTGTTGGCTACATATCCTAATACTTGGCATTTGATCCCTATCCCAGTAGGTATCTTGTGTTAATGTAAGGCTTTCATAAATTTCTCAAAGGGATGTTGGGAAATATTTGCGCGTTATAGAATCATAGATTCTTTTACACTGGAAAGGGCCTTGAAGATCATCAAGTCCAGCTATCCACCAAACAGTGCAAGTTGACCAGGAAGCCATGTCCCTAATTGTCATGTCCGTACCATACCTCCAGTGGTGGTGAGTCCACCACCTCCCTGGGCAGCCCCTTCAATACCGAACCACCCCTTCAGCAAAGAAATTCTTCCTTGTGCAACTTTATTCTGTTGCCTTGCACCCTATCAAGACTAGGAAGATAACTGAAATATTCGGATGAAGAAGTTTTTATTAAAAATCCACTAAATCCTGATTAATTGCAGTTGAATTTCTCACAGAATTGCCTGTTAGGTCTCGGTGTTATTGTAGTAGAATCCATTAGCAGTCTGACTAGCGTCTCCCTGTAAGTCGTTTGCTGTTACTGCCTGAGTTCTGGGGTAGCACTGGATGCTTCCCAGAGCAGCTCCTGCTCTTTCCATACTGCTGAAATTCCTCGTGGACAGCTTTCTGGTCAAATAACAAAATTAGTGCACTATTCTGGTTTCCTTTAACCTTTCAGCTGTCTTAGACACCGTGGCCCGTTTTCTTCCTGAAATTTTGTGTTTTCTCAAATTTTTCCCACTTCTTTTCTTAATCAGTCTTTCAGTGCTTCTTTCCATTCCATCTTCCTGCATTTCAAAGGGATTGAACTTTATTTATTTGTGAACCAAATGTTCACATCTGTAAATGTAAATCAAATTAATCTTTATAAAAAGATTTGCAAATAAATATATCTCAGATGTTTCTTCTTCAGCTAGAACTGAAGAAAACTGCTTGTGGCTGTCAAGCTTAGCTATCTAGCTTAGTGGATTTCTGTATTGGTGCTTCCTTTTGGAAAATGACCTCATCTTGCCATGATGTCCATAACATATATATCTTTTTTTTTTTTTTTTTACTATGAACTTTCTGTGCACAAAAATAGTTTTCAATCTTACTGATATCTAAAATTTATTCCTAGATGTAATTTTAAAATAAATTCATTGTTGTTAAGGTATTTTTGTAAGTCCATGTCAAACTAGACATTGTTTGGTTTGGTTCCACCTCTCTTCCATTTCTTACTGTGTTCTTTGATGCTAATAAACTCTGTGGAATCAGATCTTTCTTCACTTATTTGTATCACGCCTAGCACAGCATCTTTGACAGTTGCTGGGCACACTAAGACCATTACAATATGAAGTAAGTAATTAACCTTAATCGCAGCATTGTAGAGAGATTTTCTGTAGTGTATGTTTTTGAGTGAGATGGGGTTGGACGCATGCAGTAGAAGTTTCAACTGATCATTTCATCTCTTTGGAACTCATCACCTTGACTTCACTGAAAAAAAAAAAAAAAACAACTGCGTTATAAAAAATCTGACAAATAACAAACACATTGCAAATAATCTTTACGAATCCAAAGGGGCATTTGGCTACCTCACAAAACACTCTGTGCTTTGGCAAAGTTAGGAGCTTTGGCTTAGGAAGATCCATGTTTGGAATAACAGGGTGTGTTGCAAGTCAAGATTCAGGTATCTTGGCAGAGATGTATGCAGAATCTGGCACGAAGCCTGTCTGCACTGTGCCTAGCTGTAGCAAGTGCTGAAGTCCCTTGTGAACAATATATGAATCTCATTTTGAAGTGGAGGAAAAAAAAAAGAGGAGGAGGGAAGAGGGAGCCAGGATTTATTTTAACATTTAGTGGATATAAAAAAAACAAGTGTCAAGAAGCAAAACATTTTCATGAAGCATTCGCTGTGAAAATCCTGCAACTTCTTATTGCAAACCTCTTTATTGCTTGGATTGGCTGATTTCCAGAGCATCAAGACTAGGAATTGAGGGACTGAAATATAATCAGTGGTGATACATTTTAACCACATAAAACATTCTCTGCTTCCAAAGCCTCCGGTGTCTCTAGTAAGCAGTACAACAGCTCCTTGCTGGGAGACTCCAGGGACGTGGAAAATATTGGATCAGAATGGTAAGAAGCGCTTTACTTTTCACCAGCTTTAGATTATTACTTTGAAAAGAATGCTTGAAAGGTGATTAAATTAGTAGGAAACAGTTTTTAAACCAAAACCAGTGTATGTAAGCTACAGAGGCATCCTCAGTGTTTTGCTGAAAGAGATCAGCAAAGCAAGTTGGTGACAAATATCTTAGGCACTGAACATATTGTGCAGCTAATGTAAAATCTTTTAAAATTGGGATGGACTGCTACTAGAACTTGATGTAAAATGTGAGCCTGTCTGTCTGCTTGTTCCAGTGCAGGACGACAGCTATATGGGCTTTTAATATAATCTCACATTAATAAACACCGACAGAGATTTTATACATAAAAATATAAATAAATCGATGCAGATTGCTTATGCAAGTTGCATGTTTCTGTTTTCTTTTTAGGTGCTGCTTTTTTTCTTTGGTTTTGTTTTTTAAGGAGCAGAGCTCCTCAGTATGTACCTTTCTACTTTCAGAGAGCTAGGAAGTTTTTATTTTTCTGTGTTTTTAATCTGTGAAGATCTATTGGTCACATTATATATGTGAGGGGGAATAATGAAGGAAAACTTTCTGGGGTAGTACTTTTATGCTTCGTAACAATTTGAATATGAAAATAATAAAATTAGAATATAAAGCACATTAATGTAGAATCTGAAATTACTGTCAGTGCCAATTCTATTAATAGTTAAAGCAATGCCTGAAGATGCAATAAAATACTTTTACTAGCAGGTGTTTTTTAGGTATTAAATAATTGGTGGGTGGAAATGCAAATCTGGGGAGAGTTTACTCCCAAGACTCGTTGTTAAGACTGAATATGTGCGTATTTCAATTAAAGAAAACAATCACAAAAAAAAAAAAAAAAAAAAAAAAACCCAAAAAACCAAACCAACAACAGCAATGAAACAAAAAACTCCCACCAATCTCCTATATGGGAACTCAGCCATTCGCTTTAAGTGCATACTGAAGTCCAGGAATGCATCGATTATGAAGTTACATTACATCAGAGTGAAAGGAAATCAAATTACTAAAGTCAGGAGAATACTGAAATATGCTTCCTTGACAGCCCAGCTGATGTGTGGGAAATTATTCTCTTTGTGATTCAAATGGGAGAAAATAATTTTAAAATAGCAACTATGAGAGTTTGAAAAGCGCATAGCAGATGTGAGAAGGTCTGATTTGGTATTGTTTGTCTGTCTTGTTTGTTTGTTGTTGCTCAGCAGTACAAGGACTAGAATTCTAGAAGTAAAACTATCCCCGAATGCTGTCTGATCTTTTCCTATTCTGAGTGGTTTCACAGTGCAGCAAGAAATAATGCTGAAATACAGTAGGTAGAGAAATGTCTTAACCTATATGTTCCATGTTATGACTGTAAACACACTTTAATATATTAAAGATTTATTACCCTTCTCAACATACACCATAGATTAGGAAATCAATAATTGAACGGAAATCAGGCTATAAGCTTCTTGGAAAGATATTAAGTATGAACCTAAGTATTGTGAAATGTTATTTACTATTTCCATGACAAAAATGCTCACTGTTGAATATCTGTTAAGTACTGATATTCATTAATTGAGGAGACTTTATAATAATGTCATTTACTCTCAGCAATGTGCTCTTGGTTTATAGAGCTTTGTATCTAAACTTTGGTACATGAACAAATTGGAAATGCAGGAACTGGCTGTTTTTTTTCCTGTTGTAAACTCAGAACTTGACAAATAACAAATGAGGTTATGCATGTATCCAGGTGTGTGATTTCTCTTATAGCAAATCAAAGAAAATGCTCTCTTTTAGAAATAAAGCCATTCATATACTGCCATGTATTTGTTCGTGATAAAGATTAATCTGAAGTAAGTTTGCTTTGTGTCCTGCTTGACATGCATTAGTTAGGTAATTAGTGCAGGCAGTTCAAAAGGGATCTTTCTTTTAGTTAAGATTGCATGGAAAAAGATCTTCCATGTTTGTTCCTGGGGCAAGAGGGACTGGGGGGGGCTGATAAGGAAAAAAAATAATTCTCCCCACTCCTCCTGAAAAGAACTCTCAATAGAAATCAGCTGCTTAAAGAATGGCACGTGTAGTCTGAGTGGCAGTCTCTTATCACTTCAGCATGATAGGATTTGTTTCAGTGTAAATTAGTGGTCCTATGCTAGTATTGCAAACTATCTAATGGAGACCCAGGTTTAATCACTCAAAGTCTTTATTTCTAACAACAGAAACAATAGCAAGTAATCTACAAGCCTTACTTGAAAAACTGGGAGGACAGAAGCGTAACTATTGGAGTAAGTTCTAATGAAGTACGATTTAAGATTAGTAGAAGATATTGCTGGGTGCAGCGTGGATTGTTTAAAAAACAAAGTAACTCAATAATTGGATACAGTGTTCATCCAAATGAATTTAGGTTAAATATTTCTTTTAAATCCCAGTGACTAAGCAGAGGTCCTGCCTGAAAATATAACCCTGTATTTAAGAGCATTGCTATAAACATTTGAACTATGTTTCACATACAGGGGAAATAGGGAGTGTAATTGCTTTCTGTCTCTGTGAGCTTGACTTCACACTTGGTAATATCCTTAGATTTTTTCAGTGTTAGTTTTTTTTTTGCTTTGTTCTCCTGCCACTTTCTTGGCCAAAAAATTTACTTTGTGCATTCAGAAGTAGTCATGCTGACACTCGTAACACTGTTGCTGAATAGATTTAGTCAAAAATCTTAGTAGACTACAGCTTCGGTGAACGACAGATTGTGTGTGTGCTTAGTGCTAGCTGGTATGCCTCAATTAACTTTTGGCACAGTTTTATTCAGGTGATAATGCTGTAGCTGTGTAA
The DNA here is from genome assembly GCF_951394365.1 of Tetrao urogallus. Lineage (NCBI taxonomy): Eukaryota > Metazoa > Chordata > Aves > Galliformes > Phasianidae > Tetrao > Tetrao urogallus. The sequence continues at coordinate 34,877,380 of NC_136814.1, forward strand.
CAGCTCTTTAACACACAGCAAGTCTGTGCACCATATGTAGGATGAAGTTCATACCTTGCTCCATAAATACTGCTTGTGTAGAGGAGGAAGAAGAAAACAACTATGATGTTTAATTGAAACGTAATGCTGAAATCCGTGCAGGTAAGTGTTTGAGTTTATTCCTAATGGAAAGAGCATCTGTTTCGAAATTTCAGCATCCATATTTATGGAGTTTGAATATTTTTAGTGAACAAAATATGATAGCAAACAAGGTTTATGCAAGGATTTCTAAACTGGAATAATTTTTTTCTTTTTGGTGGTGGTGGATTTTTTTTTTTTTTTAAGCTGTTTTACTTATACTTCAGTATCAATATACTCTGCAGATCAGGTTTAGCTCACTGAAACCTGTGTTTTAAACTGCGCCATCAGAGAGGCAGTACAACATAAAATGCTTTCAGGAAGTTATAAATTATTTGCTGTGGTTTACATAATGTATTAGCATGTCTGCTGCAGGGTTTAATTCCTTCGTCTGTGTGAGATACAAAGAAATTATTAGGAAGGGATGCTTTTAGCCTTAGTCTGTCCTGATGGCAAAAGGGAAGGCAGGGGAAAATGAAAGCAGGTGAAAAGGTCAGTCTGGTCTCTACATGAAATAATTAATGGGAGCAGCTTCCCAAAAAATAGAGCTACAGTGAGCCGGATAATTTGTAGTTTTCCTCACTTGGTGATGTTCATATTAGAGCATTCACACTATTTTGAAATATCAAGACAAAACTGTTGCCTGTGTATGTTAGGACCGTCATAGCAACGTGACGTTTTGCTGCACGTAATTGCTTGTGTGTGTCCTGATCATATTGAGAATACTGCAAAAAATTGTGATTAAGAGTTCCACATAAATAAAATGACTGAGAGTAGACAAGTGTACTGATGCCTCTATGCCAATTGATAATGTAGAGATGTAAAATAAGTCAATCAGAGAGTTGTGCACTGAAGGTATGCTGCCAGTGCTTGTAGTAAGGAGTGTGATGTGGTCAGAACTGAGAGTGGTTAGTGTGTGCTGGTGGGAGATGCATTTGCACACCTTGACCAGATTTTGAGGTTTAGTGATGGGAAGCTTGCTACTTGAGCTCTTCAGGTCTTATGCATTGTTTTCAGTCTACTGTGTATTTCAGCAGTTAAGGACATTTTCTTTAAATATGTTTTCCAATGTAGCTGTGTCACCTGGGGATATAGCTACACAGTCAGCTCTCTTTTATCATTTAATAAGGAAGTGGAGGACTCTGAGACAAGTGTCAGGAACTGTGCCAGAAGCTCCACTTCCCCTCTGTTCACCAAGATACACTCCAGGTATAGAACTAAAGCTTTTGGATCCATGAAGATTTTGGAATGAGGAAATCTCTGGTGTAGCTCTTTATTCAGTTGAAAAGAATAGACAGATAAGCGTGTGAAACCCATAGCTCTTCTACCTCCATTTCTATAGTAGGGTTATAGTCAAGGCTTAAACTCAGTATTGCTAACCTTCTGTGTAGGCCAGAGGTGTACTTAGATTGTGTGTTTCAGTTCTTTCTTTCCGTTATTCACTGAGATGTGGCTTTTTTTAATGGCTTTCATATGATTTCCTCTCTGTCACAGGGTACCAGGGAATGCATGTGTTGAAGGCTACCAGGCTAGTGGCTGCTGATGTGTTTTTTTTTTTTGTATACATTTGCATACCCAATAATAGGGAGAATTCCTGTTTTGGCAGTATAGTGGGTATTTATTTGACTATGTGACAATGGAGATTGATTTAGGAGTAATGGCAAGGAGAAGGATGCTGTAGGACTGCACCTCTCACTTTACTTTATTCCTGTCGATACTTCTGACAGTTTTTGTTCCTTCATGTCCAGAAAGAAGAATCTTTGTAATATCATGTAGATTTTATCAGCATTAGTTCTGGAGAGAAAGTTTTGGAACTGTATAGATATGATTTCAACCAAACACGCTGTTTCACCTACCGAGTCCTGAATAAACAAAGAAATACTTTGCAGACCTCTGATTCGCTGAGGTAAAAATAAATAACATTCAATTGACTGAAGCCAGCCTGCAAAATCTAGGCTAGAAAAAAGAAATCCTTTCAATCTTTTTTTTTTTCCTCTTTCATTGAGGAAATAGAAGGGAGTAATTTTAGAAATGCTGAAAAAGTGCTGTATGATGAAAAGCTCCTATAAGTCAATTAGCCTTTGTTAGGTTCTTTACTGACTGTACAAAACATATTGCATGCATACACTGCTGAAATTTTCTTACTTTTCTTTTTGTATGATTATCAAAAGTGATAGGTATGGTTAAAAAGAAACCTTTTTCTGTGCTACTATTCATTCCACTGTTACAGAGGATCAATCACAAAAGCAGCAGTTGCATCTAATAATTCTTTCAGTACAGCACAGGTGGAAAGAAAATTGGCTTCTTTATAAATGCAAAGCATGAGAAAATGAGTTCTGTGTGAGGGATGAATACAGCACACTAGAAATACTACAAGCAGAGTGTATTGGAGTCTCTGCAGTCATCTGTTTTAGATGGTTTGGAAGATCCCTGTACTTAGCTGCTTCCTCTCTGTACACATTGGCTGCTCATGTACTGTGTTTCCTTTGTCCCTTGCTGTTGATGTGGTCCTGTAGCCAAGAAGTGATGGGCAGTTCCGTCTTCTCCACCTGTGAGAAGAGTATTATTATACCTGAGTATTCAGGTGTTTCACTTTAAACAAAGATTGGTGCTACAGCCTAATAGGACATAAGTATAGTTAAGTGCTTGGGAAAAGTTAACAAATCTAAAGCATACCAGGGTAAATGTGAGTTCTTCTGTGTTTTAGAACCCGCTGAAGTCATTATAAATGTCAACAATCTAATTGAGGAAACCATTTATGATGCTGTAAAATAAGAGAGAACATGCAATTTCTTATCTGTGTAGAAGGAAGGTTATTACACAACACTTTAGAACTTAAAGCATGTGATTTTGTTACGGTAATATCTGTGGTACTTTTTGGTTTGTTTGTATGTCACAAGTTCCCCCAGTGCAATACCTCTCAAGTTTGAAGTTGCCTTCACAATTTAAAGTCTCTTTTTAAGAAAGCAAAATGTGGAAATATTTGTAGAAGAATCCTAAGGATGAATAAATGTTAAAAATAAAACTAAACACCAAAAATCCCACAACTGCTAGTGAATGTTTATTTAGAATGACCTGAATGGTGTTAGTACTTTTGCATGAGGGTGTATTAAGTCCCTCATGCAAAGTTATGGAAGTAATGCATATGCTGTGTATCGTTTTAATGGTCCAAAAACAGTGAAATATTTGCTCAGATCTTTGTCAGTTCTGCTGGAGGGGAAGCACTTACATCCTTCCCATAGATGATGGAGAGCGAGTAGGAGGGCTTTTTCAGGAACAACATAATTAAATGCACGTATGTAAAAGATACCTGCAAGATGTTGCCTGAGATGGTGCTTAATAGGAATGGAAAATTATAGGGTGAAAAACTACTTCTCTGGATATGTTATTAATTTACCAGTAGTGTAAAGGTTTTTTGAATAGTTTCCTATTTGTAATGTACTTTTTTTTTTTTCTAATAATGTCTGTCTCTTTAGAAAGTAATTTTAGATCAAAATGTGTTAGTGACTTGTTATGTGGAAATTTTAATAGAGAACTAATATAGGCCATTATTGTCATGGTTTGTTTCATTGCTTAGAAATGTTTTGCTTATGTAGAAATATGGGAACTATGAAAGCTTTCTGAAGACATTGTTGGTTGTTTTTTTCCCTTCTCTTTACTGCACTTTAATTTGTGTACGTGGTTGCTGCTGCTATGAGATCACATCCATGCTTCTTTAAAAAAAGCAAAAAAAAAAAACAAAAAAAAAACAACAAAAAAACCCCTCTAGAATAGATCACAATAAAATAACTCACCTGCTACGAAATACTGTGTTACTTAGAAAGTAATTCAAAGGTGACTCAGACATTGGATATGAAAACAGTCAATTCCTTGGGGCTTAATCTTGCAAATGCTTGCTACCACATATAGTGTGGTATGACTTTCCTGGAATTAACCACATCCTAAACATAAAAAATATTCCAGTTCCCACTACTCCTCCATTTTGTGTGGGAAGAGCTTCAGTGGATTTTGTTTAAGCTTTCTTCAAACAGAGCTGTAGGCATGGTGTGTAGTGACATTTGTTTCTAAGACCAGACAGCTTAGCCACACCTGGAAACTCTGCAGCAGAAGCGCAGGTAGTAGCCTGTGCTCTCAGTGTTGCCCAAAGAAGCCTTTAGCTCGAAGTGGCCCCATCTCTCCTGAGAATGCTTTGAGCATACGTGGTGAATAGAAAATGATGCAGCGATTAGTTTTGGAAAGATTTAATTGGTGCTATCAAATGGCTTTCCTCAACTGCTATTAAAAATACAACAAATAATGCAGCCCATACATTACATCTGAAATATAAGAGCTAGCTCACTGTTCTCAGTTTTAAGATAGGCTCTTTTTGGCTTGATTTTCTGTAAACTTTGCTACTGAATAGGAGCTACCTTAGGATATTACACCTGTCTTCGTGCTCCACTAAGACAATATATTACTGTATTTGGATGTGCAGCTGAGTGTTCTTGCTAGTTCAGCTTTGATTTGCTATCAAGTGTTGCGCAGAAAACATAATTTTGACCTAGATAGCATCTCAGCAATTGGGAAAAAGTATGTGGATTCAGTATGCATTTACTGCCAAGAAATCCCAACCACAACCATGAAGCCATATTTCTGTCAGGCTTAAGAGCATTCATAACATAATCCTGTACAACTTCTTTTAAAGTGGGTGCTATTGGTTTTAGTGAAATGAAATCTGAATCTGAATATGGCAATGCACTGCATCTATATATATATATATATATATGTATATATATATATATATATATATATATATATATATGGAGATCCTACCCTGAACCTGCACTTGCCTCCTGTATTTTCAGTAGAACCATAGAATTGAGTTGAAAGAGATCTTAAGGACCATCCAGCTCCAATGTGCCTGCTGTGGGCAGGGTTGTCACCCATGAGATCAGTAGGGGCATTTATTTTTTCAGTTGTGTTCAGGCTGTGTTCTGTAAATGTAAATGTGTTTATGTCTTTTTAAATCAAAAGTGTTATTTTTGAACGGACAGTGTTCTCTAGGGAAATAGATACAAGCCGTAGAATACCGTACTTTGCTACCTTTAGGGCCTGACAGTGTGCTGCACTGAGATGCATATCATTTTATTGTGGTATAAACACTCTTCTGTCTTAAATTCTAAAATAGTTGTTTCCTGGAGGAGGCTTGGAGTATACACTGATGTACCTGACAGTTAATTAAAATTCAGCGTTGTTTGTTCTTACTTAAATTGGTGAAGAAAAGCTTCTAGGAAACACCACAGAGAATAGCGTTCTGAAGATTTCACATTATTTTGAAAGATGAAAATTCCCCTGTCTCCATTCTTTAAAGAGTTGAAAAGTAATTCAGACAAAGCCTGTCATTTTTTTGTGTGTGTGTACGTATTTAGAGTGAGTATTCTCTCCCCTTCTCTCTCTCACTCATAAATAAAGGAGTGAATTGCAGAGAATACTTCTTATTTTCTTATTTTTCCAGCAGATTATTTGCTGAATCCTAATTAGTAAATTACATGCAAACATAACTTTTTCTACACCTGGACAAATTCCTTATGGGAATCCAGTCATTTTGTTAAGCTACTCCAGGAATTGGTTGGTATTTCATACAAACCAGAAGAAAAGCATGCATAATAGATTTTGTTTGTAGGCAGTATGTAATAGCTGATTAGCTAGTTAATGCTATTTTTCCTTCACATGCATACAGTGTCCTACATATCAAAAAATACCAAAAAAAAAAAAAAAAAGTATTAAAATAAGTTTTTAAGCTACAATTAGGTTTCCAGATGTCTGATTCCTTGGTTTAGAAAGCTGTACTAGGGCTTATCTATTCCTGAAATAAAAATGATTTACAGTCCAAAACCTCTTTCATGCTTGCCCATCTGCCAGGGTGCTCATTTCATTCTTCGTATGGTAAACAAAATTTCAGAGTAATTCTTTAAATCATTGCTGAAGAGCTCATTACAGAGATCTCACGCTTGCTAATGCTGACAAACAGAAGGCAAAAAAGACTGACAGTGTATGTGGAGCACCCATACTAGTCTTGCAAGGCAGGAAGTCCATCAGGATGAGGACTTGGTGTAGTTCAGTGGACTTATGCAGGATCCTGACCGCTTGACCTGTGTCGTGTCCGCGTTGTTCCTTTCAAGAAGTGTGGATACATATGGGGGAATGAGAGAGGAAATTTTCCAAGATTTCTTTTTGAGTTTGGGCCATTAATTCTCATTTCTAAGTCAGACACTAGGATTTTAATGTCTTCTTTCATGTTATACACTCTAATACTTCAGGCTACATTTGCACCTGTGTTTAGGTAGTCAGACATAGCTAGTCTTAGTGTCTGAATTTAGTCTTACCTTTTTCATATTTTTTGAAAGGTCACTTCTGCTTACAGATTGTAAGTGCTGAAGCACTGGTATGTTGGGCCCTTTCTATACTTCGTACTGAAATGACAGTTGTAAAACAGGAATCTTACTGCCTTTTATCTTCCCAAAAGTGTAGCCTGATGCTCCTGTACCTCAGGATACACGCTGCTAATCAAAACAACTGCAGCTCAAAAAACCTGGAAGTTGGGCAAGTTTTGAGTGTCCAAATGTAAGATTTAATTTTATGCAGGTAGATTTCATCATTTTGCCCCTGGTTGCCCAGGAAACCAGTTAATTACTATGCATTTGCTTCAGCACTCTACATGCAGCTTTTAAAATATTTTATTGTAATTTTTCTTTTATTTTGTCTTAAGCTAGTGTTTGTAGAAAGTGGTGGCTTGACAGCTCTGGCAAATGAAATAGTCTGCCTGCCCACGGAATATGTGCTCCCTAGACAGTGGCAGTCCAAACTTCCTCATGCTGTTTTGTCAGCATGAAACAACTGTTCTTGAAGGGGAGGGGAGGACTTGGAGGAGGAGGTAGGGTCCTCGAGCCATCAAGTCTTTGCCCTTAATGTGTAAGTGTTATCAGAAAATGGCCCTTGTCTGGCTTTTGGTGTGTAAAACAGAGCAGCTAAAAATTGAATGAGCTCAAACTCTGGAAAACTATCTCCAATCTTTAAATCATTGTCACAAGCTCACAACCGTGGTTCTAATACTGTATTGCAATTAACACTGACGACAGATGATCTTCCTTTCTCAGTACTGAGAGAAAAGGATTTCCAGGGAGTTCTGGTGCTGAAGACTTCAGCAAAAACATCCTGGGATGATACTTGCAAATTAGAAGTGGAAATGGGAAATCAGAGGAGTTAGTCAAAACATTAAGATTGCAGCCTTCAGGTTTTTTTGGTGATGATTTGTGTTGAGGGAGGTGTATAATATGAATTCTGATAGCTACAAATCACTTACCATTCCTAGAAAATCATCTAGGGAGCTTTGTTTTCAGGAAAGAATTGTGTATTTGCTTTTGAAGTTGTTTCAATTAGTTAGTAACCTGAAAATAATGAAAGAGCATCGACAGAATCGTTCTGCTCATCTCCATTGACCACTGTGAATTTACAAGAGTTCAAAGAAACATTGCAAGCCAATAAGAATGGAGTACATCCATAATATCTTCTAATTTCATAAATGCGTGCTCCAGCATGGCTGAAAATTAAAATATAGAATGAACATTCAAATCTTCCAGCTCCAAGCATCTGACTTTAACAGCTGCAATGGTTCATAATCACTTTTGTTCAGTGCAGCTTCTGTAATTAGGAAAGAGGTTTTCCAGGAAGCTGTCAAGACCATCTCTATTCAAGCTATGCTTGCAAAGCAGCTTAAATGACCTAGTCCAGGCTGCATACTGCTGTTCTGCCTCTGTCTCTGAAGCCCTATCCCTTTCTTCTAGCGAGTAAATTGTAGTGAATCAGATTAGGAAGTTGTTTACTTAAAAATTAACCAAAAGTTTTAAACTTTATGGAGTGAAAGGCATTGTCTTCTGCACAGTATAATTTTGCATGCTTTGATTTGGAGACTGATCTTTGATTTGACCTTTTTAACAGCAACAGTATGGAAAGCATAAATGAAAATGCAGTATGTTAAGAAAGAAAATAAGTTATTCTCTGGTCACTAAAGTCACTTAGATCTCTACTTCTCTGAATTACTGATTCATTTCTCTTTTTTTTTTTTTTTTTTTTAGGGTCTGATTATAGTTCCAAGTCCATTGCTTAAGTTCAGACTAAAAGCTATAAATTCTGTTGTTTTTCTTCCTGTACACTGTATAATACAAAGGTGCATATGTTATTGATACTCTAAATTTATGAACCTTTTCAGCATTTCAATTCAAGATTCATTGCTGCTTTTAGTGTTACTTTAAGAAATTCATAATGCATTAATGTAACTCTAATTGAGCTATCAGTATTGGTCTTGTAGATGTTACATCTTTAAATGAAGAGCAGCAGGAAGAGCGCATAGGAGAAAATGGCAAATCTCTCATTCATCTTCTGAATTGGAATATATTCCTCCTACCTGAATAATCAATGTTATAGAAGGCAAGGAGTGCTTTATTTTGCTTTATTCATGCATATTAGGGCTTCTTAAGTTTTAGAAACTAGTAATCCAGTAAAAAATTCCATAATGGATTTGCATTTGTAGGTGTAAAGAATGTGGGTCTGTTGCAGAGATGTTAAAATATTCATAAAAATATTCATAAATTAGGAGTGAGATCCTACTCTGTAAGACTGAGAAACTTTCTGTTTTTGATAATCCTAATTAACTTTGTTTTACTGATAGAATTGACTTTGTTATTTTTTTGTTTGTTTGAATCTATGTGTTGCTTTCTATTTTAATAACTCTAGTTCTTACGCAACTAGTTCTGTGGTCCTTGGATCATGTAAACTCTGACTTAATCACATAATTGATGTAGACTCAGTATTTTTACTGCTAGGTGGTTTGCCCACTGCAAATACTCCTCAAACCTGAACTGAACAGAAAGAGACTTCTCTATAGAGCATGAGAGAGAACATTAAGTTATGGAAGAGGAAGAACTCTGTTAAGATTGGTCAAAGATATATCCAGGAACGGCCAAGTTGCAGTATGTCTCCTTTGTGCTGGCTGTATGAGATGCATTTTGCCTGGGTCATTTAACTGTGATGTGGTGGTGACAATTCTCTACCTGGTTTATTAGTTGTTAATTCTGTTTAGGAGAAATTGTTATCAATTATGGCCCTGTCAAGCTTCCAGGCTAGTGGAACATTTTCATTCATCGTAATAACAATTAAGGTGGCAACTTTTATGCCAGTTGTTCCATTAAAGTCAGTGAATCCTGCTTCATTGTCTGATATTGAGTGTATAATGTTCTTGTTTCCTCAGAGCCATACCAAATCTTTGGTAACTACAGCAACTCAAAGAGCTTGAAACCTATCCTTTTTACTTATTTTTCAGTTGTGATGAGTATCTCTAACTATAATCACAGTCTATTCAAAACAGTAAAAAACAACTTAAGGTGCCTATTAAAGGCAAAATGGAGATAATTCTGAAGACTAGACTTCTCTGGTGATTGTGAGGGACTGCCAGAATAAATTTATCCTCCATTATGGTTTGTGAAAGAGCAGCAGGCTATCTGTACAGCAAAAATACAGAGTACTTCTGTGCAGTCATTAAGATTAATTTGTATTACTGCTCGCATTTGTATGAAATGTATACTTATGAAATCACACAAATCAGTATACATAATGCTTGTCTAACTTAAGATCAGCCCTTACATTTTCTTAATAACCCCAATTATTAAAATAAAATGCAAATAGATAAACAAAATGCTGTCTTCATGAATCTAGTGTACTTGTTTTCTGGGAGTGCCTTGGTACAGACCATATCTCAGTATTTAGGACTAAGCAGCTCCAAAGTCTTGTACAGTAACACAGAAAAAAATGTATGTCTCTGGGCTAGAACCAATACATTACTATCTGTGTCTTAATTGATAGGATTACTGTTTTTTGACAGGGTGAATCAGGTAACATTACATCCCTTTAAACATCGCTAATGATAGCTTTATTTTTCTTTTTTTCTTTTTTTTTTTTTTTTGCCACTGGAACCAGTTCTCTAAATTCATGTAGATTCTCTTTGTATGTAGCTGTCACTGCCTTTCTTATTGGTGTCATTCATTTTAATAAACCAATTAATAAACGCTTCTGTCATAAATCCAGCTACCGATGGCCTTAGATTTTTAAAGTTTTCTATAAAGGAATCTTAGTCTTCCTTCTCTTCCTATTTTATGGATAAAATTTACTTAACTGTCCATGGATTGATTTTTATTTTTCATAAATGATACATTTCCTTTATAATGGTGACTAAATAAAGCTGGCAGGTTAATGTTGTCACTCTACACTGATACACAAGAAAGAAATTTTGTAAAAGTCCTTTAGAACAGATACTTCAGTGAACATCTCCAAGATAAGCTGAGAGTTCAGGCTCAAAAAGCCTAAGTACTTGTTACATGTACAGAGTGTACATGTGATCTCTGAAATTGGTAAGTTCAAGATAGTTCAGATAAATGTGCAATTTACTGTGATTTACGAGCATCTGAATGGCATGACTTCACTGACGTTTTTAAGTTATGTAGATACAAAATCTGTTTGTATGGTCACTCTTTACTATGCACATAAACTGTACTAATGTTTTATCTGAAACAGAAGTGAGAACTTCCTAAGAAGTTCTCCCAGACTTCCAGACTTCTCAGACTTCCTAAGCAGGTGCAGCTGAGAGCTCTGTCTCTTGTGGCAGCCCATGCTCAACTTGAGTTCTGGGTGCATTTTTGGGTGCATTTTTGTGTGCCACGATACAAGGAGATAAAACTATGAGCATCCAAAGGAGGGCTATGAAGATGGTGAAGGGTCTGTAGGGCAAGATGTACAGAGTGGCTGAGGTTCCTTGGTTTATTCAGCCCAGAGCAGAAGAGCTGAAGGGGAGATCCCATAGTGACCTACAGCTCCTCATGGGGAACAGAGGGGCAGCATTGAGATCTGCTCTCTGGTGACAGCAACAAGGCCTGAGGAAATGGCATGGAGCTGTGTCAGTGGAGCAGCAGAGATTAGGAAAAGATTCTTTACCAGACCGTGGCCAGGCACTGGCACAGGCTGCTCAGTGCACAGTGGTCGTGGCCCCAAGCCACTGGAGTTCATGGAGTGGTCAATGCTCTCAGACAGTGTTGCGTGGTCCTGTGTAGAACAAGGTTGGTTGATCCTTCTGGGTCCCTTCCAACTCGGGATATTCTATTGACTGCGCTTCTTTTTTTCATATATCTTCCTGTAGCTCTGAAGTTTTTGAGATTAGTGGATTAGAACTGCATGTGGCTTTCAGGTTGTGGGCATATTGAGAATTTATTCATTAATTTAAGGACTTTTCTTTGATGTTTTGTTTCTTTTCCAGTAATTCAGTTGACCTCTGACTTCTGGACACTTAGTTAATATTTTCCATAAAACTACTTAGTATAACTGTAATCTTGCTCATAGATTGTGCTACTCAGCCTAAAACTGATTTTGAAACAAAGTTGGAAGAATGTGTATTTTAGTGCGCTGTGTCGTATGTAGCTACATCATGGAATCACGAGGTTGGAAAGGACATTCAAGATCATCTAGTCCAACTGTCCTCCCACTAAGCCATATCTCGTAGCTCCTCATCCAGACAATCCATCATTTTCTGCTATGTGCAGTCACTCCATATGAGGAGATCCTTCTGCCAGTTCTTGCCTTCCTTACTAGTATGAGATTAACACTGTATCATCAGCTGTCTGCCTACTGGAAAAAAAATTGTAATTTAACCAGGAAAATGAACAATGAAAGCATGTTTATTCAAAAAACACTTGTTAATTTTGGAGGTGGAAATCTTAAAATTATTAACTTCCTTCAGTAATTTACTGGTGTGATTTTATGGATAATTTCTGTGGAGTTTGGGGGGTTTGTTTGTTTAAGATGAGGGAGATACTGAGATTGGTTTTAGCCAAGGTGCACTTTAAAAAATGTTGTACAATGTTTATCTTGGTTCTCAATCTTCAGAACTTTCTGAATTAAGGTAAATCTAAATCTCTGTCCATTTTTTGGGACTGAGATTGAATCCCAGCCTCTGAAGGAGTTTGAGTGAGGATGCTGAAGTGAAAGAGTCCTGGTATTTAAAGTCTCCATGCTATCTATGTACACCTGCAATGTATTTATAATCTAAATATCTAAAGTATTAAATAATAGAATTCAAACAAGATTAGTGATTTTAGAAATTTCTTACAGCAGGGGTTAAGCTCAGTGTAGCATTCAAAGAGGAGAAAAAAGCTCTCTGGTCCTTCATAAACAGAGCTCTGGAAAAAGTACTTCAGGTAGCCTAAGTGAGGGAGGTCTTCCTGGCAGTCAGTATGTTGTGTTTTAATTATTGCCTGGCATTTTGGAATGAAGTGCCACACTTTCTTAGCTTATCTTGGGTGGACTAAGATATAATAAGAGTAGTAATAAGCTATTTGCTATGGCTGATGGGGCAAACTGAAATAATTTAAAGTTTCAGAACACTTAATAGAAATGAAGACGATCTAAAATGATAGATGGATATTGCTGCTTCTGCTCGCTCCTTTTTGTCACCTGTTCATAATCTTAGGGGACTTTGATGTTTTCTTATACTTCTGACAGTAGTTAAAAGATTTTTGTAGAACATACTGAAATCTTTCTGACTTTTTGAGTGAAGGTGTTGTGGCATGCTGCAAAGTCTAAATGCACCTTTTTTTTTTTTTTTTTTTTTTTGCCATTGCAAAGACATCTTTTCAAAGATGAGGCAGGAAACTAATTAAAATTTAGAACCCTTTTGGCTGATAACACGATCACAGAAGCAGCAGCATATACTGCCATCATTATATAAAAAGCCTGGACTTTATTCCTTGTTTTATTCTGAAAGAGAAGAAAAAAAAGATTAAAGGAGTTTGAGCATAGCTTCATTATGGAAGAGATTTCTGCATATGAGATTTGCCACGGCAGGATTCTCTCTTCATTCACTGTGTGCTCCAGTATCAAGGACACTGAGCAGACACAAGTGCTGTAGTTACCATGATAGTGCCAGAACACTCACCCTGATTGGCCTTGTGGATGCAAGGGTGAGTCTCTAGGCCTTTGCCAGATTTGCCTCTGAAGCAAAATATCATTTTCAGGGTAACTCAGTATAAAATACCAATAATATTTTTGTGGTATTTATCTTTTCCCATTTCTAAAAGTAGTTCTTTAAATTCCTCTATCTTATTATTATGTCTCTCTTCTTGGGTGAGCTCCAACTTCAGTTTTTGTTTCTTGTACTATTTCATTTTATAGACTTTCCTCATCTTGGTCTGTAGATCTGTCTTCCCTCAGATTTGCTGAAAGGGCAGTTCAGATCCTGAAACATTACATCAACAGAACCTGATTTTACTGGCTGTATGTACTTTGGAAAAATAATAAAGATTTTTAGAAAAAGGCCAAGGCTATTACAGAGAGGACACTATCTGCAAACTCTGTTTTAATCACCTTCTACAATATGTCAAGATTACTGTTGAGAAAAGTAGCCTTAAAGAATTTCTGCAAACTCATCAGCCTTGGCCACCTCAGAAATGCCATAATCTAGTGAGCATTAGGTCAGTTTGATGGCATTGCTGTTGCCCTGTAGCCATTCCAGCTTGCAGAAATGTTGGAGCATGCCTGTTCCCTTCCCCTGTCTTGCCACAGGAGCGTAGCCTACTTTACCTACACATTAGATAACCTTCTTGATTGATGTAGCTTTGCTGACTTTATGACAGGATAGAGAGATTGGAGGGAGGGGGAGGTGGGGCATTGCTTTCTGAGAAGCATATCATCCAAACCATTCTTTAGATTAGGTAATCTGTGCTGTGCTTACCTAAGGCAAAACAAGTGGAAGATGACAGCAAACTTTTTTGCGCTGTATTTTTTTGTTTTTGTGTGTATGTAGATCTCACAGACAGTCAATAACTTCACCCGGGTGCTTTCTTTTATCTGGCTGTGTGAAGAATTGGGATTCTCCAACAGAGGACAGAGCACTGGGAATTTCTCATGTTGAGCCAAAAATGTTGAGATGCTTTTTGTCAATGTGCCCAAACAGTCATTTACAGTCTGGGTCTGCTCTTATATAGTAAAAAGACAAATTTCCAGAGTTGCCATCTACAAAGTAATTTGCACAGCTACGAAACATCAGCAAGTGACAGTATTAATTTCTGCAAATACAGCAAATAGTTTCAGTGTCCTTGGAGCAATCTCTGGATAAGCACAGTGTTATTTATTGAGTTTATAAGTTGCTAGGTAATTTTGTTCTGTTTGAACTGCAGTAGCTAGATGGAGACTGATAGACTTTTTCCCTTCATGTTTAAAAACCAACTTTCTATGCTTAATCTAATCTAATCTATGCTGAGAACTCAAACTGCATTTCATTTTGCAGTTTAGAAAGGACTTACAGGATCTTTGTGAGCATAAATCTGTGCTCAGAATAGTTTTCTCCAGTTGATGGTATCCTCTATGATGCCTTTATTGCAAACAATGTAATTTCTTCTCTTAAATATTCCCAGTGAAGTTTGCTGGGAAAAATATTGGACTGCTCAGTAGGATGAAAGGTGATAATGTTTAGTGATACATCTCTGGCAGTTACTCTCAGAACTTTCTCGGATACATCATCACTTGTATTGGTGTGGTTCAATACACTTCCTCTCCTTTCAGGGACATTGAAACATCAGTGAGGTACATGTATCTACTGCTTCAAATTATTGTGCTACAGGATTTGTGATTTTGTATTCAGTGTTCATCTCCGTCTCTAAGTTTTTTGGTTTTTTTTTGCCTTTATTGAGATTCTATGCAACAAAACTGAGAATAATAAAGTAGAACTTCAAAAAAGCTACATTTTATATTTTGTTTAAACTGTTTGTAATAAAAAGATGAACATGTTCAATAGTTTTTCCAGTCGGGTGCCATGAAAACTGATGATGAGTTGAGGAAAAGAGTGGTCCGGTGGACAGAAGAGCTGCAGGACAGACAACATTTGGCTGTGTGGTCGTCCACATTGAAATATTTTACATGATGAGCTCTGTTTTATCTGAATTTTCAGTGACTTTGATGCAAACAAGAAGGACAAAATAGATAATATAAGAAGTTGAGCTAACATTATTTTTATGTATGTCCTGTCAGTTATGATGTTGATTGATTATACTTTGTATAAAGTTATGGAAATTGTGAGAAGGTAACTGTGAGAATACTGAATAGTTTTGCTGTTTGCTGTGTCCAGGAAGAAGGACAAGGTAAATAGGAATAGTGGAATAGTGGGTGGGTATCTAGAGGACATTCAGAAACGATATACTTTTGCTAGTTTACTTGATTTTTTTTTTTTTTTTTTCTTCACATTAAAGATGTGTTTCTCCATTGGGTTAGGAAAAGTTCTGTTTCTCCAATAGGTTGTATGGAGAACACTGTAATGGATCTCATACAGAAAGAGGGAAAAGAAAGGAATATAAGACTGAAGATCTATACTTACTTGTTTCTTAACATTTTTTCTTGGTTCACTTTCCCTTTTATATATTTTAATGTGCTCAAACATTTATATCCATTGTAAATATTCAGCTTTTTTCTTTTGTTGTGATTCAGGGAGAGCCTTTCTAATCAATTATCAATTATTAATAATGGCTAGCAACAGACATTGCAGTTAGTGAACACTTGGAGAAAATTTTTTCCTTTATCTAAATCTTACCTACCTGCTTTGCTAGGGAGTGCTTTCATTTAAAACAGGCAAACACAAATGAGACAAAAATCACGAGATAAAACCATTAGAACTCAAATACTCCTTTTACATGGAAGGTATGAAAACCTTCTAGGAGATCCAAGGTGCTCTTGTGAGATGGAAGCTGAGACTTCCAGTCTGGCTTTCTTGAAGTCAGAGCTTTGCATGTAGAGTAAGGGGTGATGCGCTTGGTGACACCCCACTCTCCTGTCCCCTTTGACTGTAAAACGAGTCATATGGAATCACTGGCAGGTGACGGGTGAATGAGACAGAATGCTAAGGAGGCAGATTTTTGTCTCCTATTCCTTTTCTACAGAAATTCAAGGATCTTGACATACAGAATTTTTTCAGAGAAGTGGGCAGGCAAGGAGTGTTCTGGATCAAATACCTGTTTCGGTCTTCCAAAAATAATAGTAGGAGCCAAGTTTTTGTATGGAGTTTTGAGTTCCTAGAAGCCAAATTCAAAACAATAGTCCAGTCGTTACCCATTGTTACGTATTTTCCATCCAGTAAAGAAATTATCCATCAAGTAGAATTGTTTAAGATACAAAAGTTATAAATACTATAATTTAATTGGAGTACAGAATTTTATAAGTTAAAGCCTTGGTAGCTAAATTACCTCTCAAGTTTGTCATAACAAAGAAAGCATGGATCAGATACACAAAATCTCTGTGATTAACTAGTTTACCTTTATCCCTCTGATTAGCTCTGGATTGTAAGCCTCTTTTTATTTTCCTTTATCTCTCCTTAAAGTAGGACGTAATTCTTATTATGAATGTCACACTGGTTGTGTTCTCTGTGACAGTGGAATTAACTTGTTTGGCTGAGTGGCAAATCTACTCAAAGCGTCGCTAGAAATTCAGAATGAGCTAAAAATAAATGCTTCCCCTGTGAGATAATCTCATTTTTTGAACTTCTGTCAATATATAATTTAGGGAAAAGTTTTATTAGTTATATTTTATTTCATCAGAATGAAAGTGATTTTTTTCTTCTTTTTTTCTAATTTAATGCCTTCATAACACGCCCCCCTGAATCAATCTAATATATGTTGCTCTGCCAGCATGATTCTGCCCCGAAAGAGGGAAGACTGCAGCAACTATTGGACATCTTTAGCTCTTCAGGAAAGGCTCGTAAAGGACCAAATTTTATCAGCCAAAAGTGTTCTAAATTTTAGCATCAACCTTGTTGCGCTATTTAGGTACATTTAAGGGCAACCTGTTTAGATGGTAACATCTTTGGACTAGAATTTGTAGTTGCTGTCAGTTTTCGCTTCTAGGGTTTTATGCTGTGTTTCTGTTTTTTTGTTTTTTCTTTTAATTTGGTCTTTCTTTTCTGAAGGTACTTCATCTTTCACCATGTGAAGAAGTGCTCATCAAGAAAGAAATTGACTATAGCTTTCTCTAAAGCAGCAATTTTTATTTGCAATATTATGGTAAGATTAGTTACCTACAGGCTTCAGGTTTAGAGATGTGTTAATCTTTATTATTATATAGAAATAGTATGTACAGTGGTGTTGGTTTTCTTTTTGTTTTCTTTGTTTTCTTTGTTTTCTTTTTTTTTTTTTACTAACAAGTATTAATATATTCTAAGTTGGTTGTTCAAGCCAGGCTGATTGTTGAATACACTTTATTTTTCCTTCCAGGAGATACTGAGTTTGGGTAGGCTGTACTTAGGGTATATGATGACCTTTCTCTGTTTTTCCTGAACTACAGTACTGTCTTGCATTGTTATGAAGATTAAGTCAGTGTATCCTGGATAGATGTTAGGACCCTGTTTCAGGAAAATGACACGTGAACACTTGACTGTTCCCTCTACTGTGCCAGTTCTGGTCAACATAATGCATTAGAGGTTAGCTAGTCATGTGCTGGAAACACTTTTGACTTAGAGCTCCTATTCTAAATAGGTTAAATAGCTTCCTGTATATAGAGCTTTGTATAGAAGAGGTTCAGGAAAGTCGTATTTAAAGCCTTGGAATTCTTCCAAGGTAATTTCTAGTTTTCCTTTTTATAGTAATGTGTCTGTCGTTGTGCTGTACGTCTCACCTACTCAATCAAACATTTGTTCAGCAAGCAGTGGAACCACCACAACTATTTGCTGGGGGTGCACGCTCACAGTCCTGCACCCTGCAGGATGATTCTTCTCATCCCTGGCTGCATGGTGCTAAGGCATGCATGCACTGAAAGGTGAAACTTTCAGCCATCCTTCCCTTAGTAGAGGCACTATTTTGGGTACTGGATTTCATAAAACATCTGAGATAATTACATTTCTATAGATCTTTCTTTCAAATACAGATTGAAAAGATACTGGGCAGACAGTGTGACTTCATATACGTCATTTGCTTGGAAAGCACTGAAATTAAAGAATGTTTTTTGGAGAATTAACTTTCAATGGTGACTATATGAGTAAAAGGTTACTGATGATTTTTCTCTTACCTCTCTCCATGCAGTATTAAAAGGTGAACAAAATATGCATACTTGAAGTAGAGATAGGGATTATTTTTATCTTGTATGCAGTACAAACATTACAGAAGGACATAGAAATGCAAGCCAATACTGAAGTGTGGCATGATTGATTTGTTTTCATGTTGCACTTCGCTATTACTAGTGGGTCCTTCCATGGAATAATTAAGTAATACAAGAGCAAAGAAAATATATCCTAATGCTCTGGCCACTTGCATATCTAGTCCTTTACGATGTGTTTAACAATGACAATAGCATGGTCACCCAGCTTCTGTATTAGAGGGTGCATCCTTGCCTGTTTTGTCTAGAGGCTTCTCAGGACATGTTGTTGAAAGAATTGTGTAATTCCTCTCTAAACTTGCTGCTCTTATTTGCTTTCACAGACTTCTGTGGTAATAAATTCCAGATGCTCAATTCCATTTGATCTGTCTGAAACTTAACTCCTCCTCGTTTCGATAGCGTTCCCCATTTCTGGTGTTGTGATATTTGGTGAATAACAACTTTGGCTTCACTGTACCCGATGTTCTGATGAATTTTCTGCTTGCCAAAGTACAGAGTCCTACCCTGTTTTGGCTTTCTCTTCCCAGAGCATCTGTTCCAGCCTATAATCGTTTTGATTGTCTCTTTTTTTCTAATGTTTTCCAAGTTCCTATATTTGCGCAATGGTTTGCGTGTACCTACTTGTTGCTCTTTTTTCTTCCTTAATTGATTTTTAACATTTTTCAATGTATTTTTTAAATTATCAAAAATATTTTGAAATTTCAATCTAGCCTTCCAGCATGCTTTCACCTTGCCCTGATTTTTTTTTTTTTAATTGAAAGCTTTGGTAAGCACATATCCTTTCTATTTCACAGTTTAGATCGTTGATAAAGATGTGAACAAAAACACAGGCAGCACATTCATGTTAAATCCATCTAAAGGGTCTTCCTATCTTTTTTCAATAAGCATGAAATTCCATCCAGCTTTACATGTCTCCTGTAATAATCTCAACACAGTTCCTCAGGTTTGCAAGAAAGTTTTACTAAAGGGCAAAGTATGTTATTCTTCGCTTCTCCAAGGCTTAGGATTAGGAAAGTTGGAAATGTAAATTGATTGATGTGACTTTTTCATGACGAAACTGTTATTCAGTCCAATTCCTTTTTTCCCAGATGTTTACATGTAATGCCTTCATTACTTGTTCAAGTATTCTCTAGAGATGGAAACTGGAATAACTAGTTTATTTCTGAACTCCCATTATCTGTCCACATTTTTGTCTTTAATTTAAAACCATTTTTGCAGTCTTCTGACACTTCACTCGTGTTCACGATTTTGCAAAGATGCTTAAAGTTCTCTCTTTACCTCATCCAGATACAAATATCTTAATCTCATCTTATCTCAAAAAAATCAACAAAATCTTCTTTCATCATAAATATACAAGGATGAAGCTCCCTGGGCCCAACCAATTTGAAAATACATGACATATCCTACTACTCTTGTATCAGTGCCTTCCTAGTTATGTTCAATAGAGACTTAAGTGTGAAAGATATTCATACTAGTTATAAGATTGAAGACTGATATTTCTGCTGCATGTGAATTCCAGATTAATGTGAAACAGTTTTTATATAACATTTTAATAGATGCATATAATGATCTTAAGAGACAAGAATTTAGGATTCTAAGATTTCTAATCCCTGAAGTCCATTTGCATACTACCTTTGGCAAATTGTAGAATCAAAGGTTGGAAAGGACCTACAAGATCATCTAGTCAAACCGTCCTCCCATTACCATTGCTACCACAAGCTACTAAACCACATCTCGCAGCTCCTCATCCAGACACCTCTTGACCAGGAACGGTGACTCCACGACCACAAGCCACTAAACCATGTCTTGTAGCTCCTCATCCAAACGCCTGGACAGCAACTCAACCTCCCTGGGCAGCCATTCCAGTGCCTGACCACTCTCTGAGAGAAAAAGTTCTTTCTGTGTGGCTAATCTAAACCTCCTGTGGTGCAACTTGTGGCCATTTCCTCAGGTCCTGTTTGTTGCCTGGGAGAAGAGGCCAAACCCTTCCTCATCACAACCTCCTGTCAGGAAGTTATAGAGTGCAGTGAGCCTCCCCTGAGCCTCCTTTTCTCCAGACTGAACAATCCCAGCTCCCTCAGCTGCTCCTCTTAAGACTTGTGCTCCAGGCCTCTCACCAGTTTTGTTGCCTGTCTCTGGACACGCTCCAGGGCCTCAACGTCTTTCTTGTAGTGAGGGGCCCAAAACTGAACACAGTACTTAAGCATGTAGCATAGCATGCCATACAATCCCAATTGTGCAAAATTTTATGAGCTGTTGGACAGGCTACTCGTGCTGAACAGGAATGCTTCTCATACTGATCTTCAGACACACTACAGGAAGGAGCAGGCTACTGAAAACCTCTCTCAGAGCCTCTGTGGTTCTTACAAGCAAAAATGACCTCTGTATTAGTATGCTGTGTAAATCCTGCCTCCTTTGTTCTCCAAATGGATATAAAAATAAAGCATTATTTCAAAGCCATATCATGCTTGGTTGTTATGTACTCAATTCTCTCAGTAGATGCAACGTGGTGATTTTGTGGCTCTTGTTTGGGGAGATGAGGTGTTGTTTTGTTGGGTTTTTTTTTGTACTGTGCTGAGGGAAAAGTAAATTCCTCTTTACATTTACCGTGTTAGAAATACCTATTGTTTCTGAAGAAAGTGTAAGCTTTATGGGCCATTGAAGAATTCTTACCAGGCTTTGAGCAATGGGTATGCAATGAAAGTGGATGGCTTTTTCTTCTAGCTCTCATTTGAAATTCTGCTTGGATAGCCCCGGCTCTGATGCAACCTTAACTGCCACAGGCTATCATTTTTCTTAATGATAAGAAATGATATAATGATAAATAAACAGATAACGTTCTTCTCAAATGAAAATCTTCTCTGAATGGTGCTGCACTGCATACTCATTTTGTGCAGGTTTTGTTCTTTTTCTCGCTCTCTACCTAGGAGCATAACAGCATGAAAGTACCATGCTTTCTTTTAGTGAATGCAGTGTTTTGATGGATTTCTTTTAAACATTGGTATTAACTTGGATGAGGCAAGTGAAATAAACACATTTTGCTCATGAAAGTGGAAAATAACAGCATTTTTTATAGTCCTTATTTCTGCGGGAGTTTCTTTCTGGAAATTCTTAAGGACAGGGTAGATAAATATCTCTTAAAGTACTGCTTGTATAAATTAATCATGTTTATGAAGAGATGGACTATATAAGCTTTAGAGTTCTCTCTCTAATCTGTATTCCTTAACTAAGTGTTGAAGTATGAAAGACAAAGGGGTTTTAGGCATTTTCTGATCGAAGCAGAAGGAGAAAGCTGACAAGCTCAGATCCTAGTTGCCAAGCCAAGGCAAAGCAATGTCACATCAAGCAGTTTTCCCAAGCATGTGGACTTGAGCCCAAACAGCAAATCTAACAGATTCCTTCTAATGTCTCTATGTGTGAGCTTTTCTATTTTGAATTAATTTCTTCCAATAAGCCTGCTGTTACTCCCACATGCATGCACGTGTGGATAGTGGAATAGAATAGGGTCATGGACTGTTGTGATCAGCTTTAATTAGAAAAAGCCTATTATAAAATTGCCTGCAGTTTTGACGCTAGTGATGGAAATTAAGATTTACTATCACTGTCAAAAGAAAAGCTCAGGAGACACGTTTGGTGCCAACAGCTATTTTTCATTCTTCTTTAATAATATTAGCATCAATTTGAAGATAAGCAGTATTTAAATATTCATTCCTAATCTAATATATATGTTTAAATGTTGTCAAAAATCACCACTCAGCAAGAGTAATTTCAACTGTAAAAGCATTCAAAATCCCCTTTACTATCTGTATAATGTTTTTTTTTAATGATCTTTACCCAGCCTTTCAGATCTGTGATTAAATGTTTGGGATTAGGAGAGTTGTAACTTGGGATTTTTAGTTTTTCAAAAAATTGTATATTTTGTGTTATCCTTCATTCAAAGAAAAAAAGCAGAGTTCTTGGAGCTTGATAAAGTTCTTTATAGTGTGGGTGAATTTTATAGGTCCTGTGTGCTACAAGTCAATATGCTGTTGAGCTGGGACTTTAAAAAAAAATAAAAAATAAAAAATAAAAAAATAATAAAACATTGAAACAACTAATCTGTTATTATATTCAAACAGAAATGCCTAATTTTTTATTCTAGTTTTTTAGCTTGGTCTTATTCATCATGTTAAATTGATGCTGTTCATACTGAGAAGCAGTCAAACTGCAAAGTTTGTGAAATGTACACACTCAGAACTGAAATAATAGGGATTTAAGCTTTTTACAAATTCAAGCTACAACACTGAAGTCTAGAAGCCTTGAGTATGTTCCCTGAATTGATGTGAAATGGGATTTAAGGTAGATCAGGAGGATTATTTTGGCCTTCCACTTTCTTTATTCTTGGGATATCACTACCTGGAAATTACTACCATAAAATTTCCTGGTGTTGAAGGAACATTACTTGTCAGGCTCACCTGCTTTTTTTTTGTTTTCTTCTTCTTATGATATCATGTTAAATATTCTGTAGTTTTTACATACCTTTTGGCCTTTAAGCAAGACTTTCAGGGACATTTGGTGACTCCTTTTAATGCAACATCTCTTGCTGCCTTAGTCTGGCTGGCCCAATTTTGAAGGCTGATGTGTTCCTATCTGTTCCAGTCCCTGGGATGCTCTGTGGTTATTTGTTTGCTTGTGAAGACACCCAGCACGAAGGTAGGAGTCAATTGGTGGAGCAGTGTTGTAGCTAGGATAGTAGCTAGGATGCCAGTTGTGACAATTTTGTCAATCTTTGTCCGAAATATGGGCTCAGGACTGTTCCCAGTGAGCAGAACGACTGCAGTTATCCTGTGATTAGAGTGAAAGGAGCATTAGGGCCACGAGCTGTCCTGGCTGGCTTCCCCTGCCCTCAGGGCTAGAGAGTAAGCCCTGGCTCTGCTTGGCTTACTGCCATGGGAGTAGCTCTGCTGTCTTGCTGCCACGGTGATAAACTCAGCGCTTGGAAGAAGCTGCAGCAGTTTCTGCAAATACACTTGGGGAATTGTAACAAACTGCATGAGACAAAGGTCATCGTAGCAAGAGATTAGATGTCCTGATGAGGAAAGGGCATAAAGCAGTGTCCCAGGTCCAAATGCCTCTTTGGCACTTCTTAGTTTTTCTCACCACTATGATAAGGCAGTATTTTAACGTTTCTCTATTAAATCCTACTGTGCACATGACTACAGCTTCGCTTTTGGGTACCCAAATGCACTTGCTTCTAATTCTTGTTTATAAGTTACCACGATTACACCTAGCAGAAAAGTAAGTACATATTGCATTTATTTCAGGAGTAGATGTTGTGAATGTTTGAAGAGGGTTTTCTTATGCTACATTCTTATAAGATTTTAGATAATATATTGGCACAGATTTAAATATGTACTTGGAAGCTATAAAAATGTTTAACAAGCATTATATTTAAAACACACGTATAACCTACATTTATTCAGTGTTAGGTAAAGGAATACATTTCTCACTGAATTTCAGAAAATTTCTTTCTGTCTCACTCAGTGAGTTGTTTTACTGTGTTACTGACGAGTGTTTCATTTCTTCTGTACAAACATCTGATTTGTTCTGACAAGTGTGAGTGTGGTTCTCCTGGGATGCACACTCAAGTGGAAGTTTTGGAAAATCACTTTAAAAAAAAAAAGAAAGAAAGAAAAAAAAAGAAAGGAAAAAAAAAAGGAAAAAAATGGTGGGCCCTTTTCTTTATGTGCATGTGGTACCCTGAAATTTATTACCTCTTAAAGGCAAAAAAAAAAAAAACCAAAAAAAAACCCAACATGGAAGTACTGTGAAGTTGTTTTTCGGGAAGAAATATGAGGTTGCACTTTCTCTGTTTCCTATTTCTTTATAAAGCTTTTTTTGAATAAAAGTTCATGCACAGGGTTGATAGAAATCAAGAGTTTTTTAAATTATTATTTAAATATATTTGAGATTGTGCAAATTTTCTTTAGTAGAAAAATACACAGTATATTTGAACAATAGGTTTCAGAATAAAGTAATCTTTCTATTCATGCAACTGTGTGAATTTCATGTCAGGAAATTCTTTAGGTTTCATGTTTATCTAGCGCTGTACTCGTATCCATTTAGTGCTGCAAGATTTCATATTGTAGAGTAAGGCTATGCTGTGTTTTGCCAGCAATCTCCAATTGTTTTGTTGACTCCTATCTAGTGTTTGTGAATTTTCTTTCTTTGTATCCTGAGTGCTGCAGGGCAAGGACTGGCCAAAGTGTCTCAGTTGCTGCAACAATTTTTACAATGTCAGTTGCTTTCTGTAGCAATAAAAAAGGACTTTGCTCTTCATTCTCGCAATGACATGTTTTATTTCAGCCAAACACAACAAAACTCTCAAGATTTTGATTGCCATCCTGAAGTGTGTATTATGGTGTGATGCACAATCAGAAAGTATATAGTTAATGTGAGAATCATTATTGTAATGCATAATGCTTTTTTTAAAAATGCTTTTCTTGTGGTGCCAACAGAAGACAAGTTTAAATTATGAATATTACTTATGACATGAATTATTTAATGATGCCTGAGTGATATATACTACATCTCAAGGTGATAATCTCAAGGATGGCTTTGAGGATACTTTCATCCTGAGGTGTGTTTTATATTTACAGCTATGGCAGTAAGGTCTTCAAAGGTTTCTACATTTTTATTCAAAAGCTTTAGAGTCTCAAGTCATTGACTGGAATGTGCTCACTCTGTTAAAACTTTTTTAATCTTAATCTCTTTCAGTCCCAGCAAAGATGCATTGTGATCTTTGCACTGGTATGCTGCTTTGCAATTCTCGTTGCACTGATATTTTCGGCAGTGGATATTATGGGAGAAGATGAGGATGGACTCTCGGAGAAGAACTGTCAAAATAACTGTCGGTAAGAGGTAACAAACAAAACTTCTCTTTTGGGGTGGATAAGAACAGATATGAACTATTTGATGGTATGCCATAGTTCGGTGGTGTAGTTGGTAAGAGAAGTAGATAACATCCAGTGAAATGCTTTCTTGCTTTTAATTTCTTATTTTAGAGGCTTGTTTGACAAAATACAGCACACTTCTTGAAGTTGTGTTTTGTGGTATGTTTTGAGCAAGGTCTTCCTGTTCAGTTATTTTGTGTTCCTGAGTCAAAATGTATTGCATTTCAATAAATGAGGCCTGAGGTAGCTCACACTGCTCTCAATTTTACTGCACCTTTCTTTCATCAAGACTTTTTTTTTTCTTTCAGGGAAGGTCACTGATTGCTTTTGACCTGAGACTGCTCCTTTTATATAACCTATTACTGCTCTTGCACACCCCTAATGTATGTGGTGTCTTACCCAGAAACTGTGAGAAAAATAGGGATACAGACAGAAAGACTAGAGTATTGTCTGTATTGAGGCTCAAGGGAGATCTTATAATCTTATCAGTCTCTACAACTCTGTGAAATGAGGTTGTAGCAAGATGGGGGTTGGCCTCTTCTCTCATGTAACAGTAATGAAAGGTAATGGCCTCAAGCTGTGCTAGAGGAGGTTCAGGTTGGATTTTAGGGAAAATTTGTTCTCATAAGACATGTGCAGAATCTACTCAGCTACCAATGGCTGGGCCTGTGGGAAGCTGGAGGTTGTTTGTATTTATTAGAATAATCTAATGAAATTTTATTGTTTGTTGGAGCCTTTTCTCATCATTTCTGCAAGTTGTACATTTGGTGTTTGACCTCTTTGCGAACAGAAACCTGTCCACACCATGCTTTCATTTTTCTAGCACTGGCTCTGTTTCTGGTTGCTGTTGTTGTTTTTTTTTTCCCTTGTAGAATGACTTGGCCTGTTCACTTTGTACACTTACAGTTCTGGATGGCCTTCTAATACATGTCTGAATTTTCTGGAGTTCAGTTAGCTTTTCCTTGTCAGGGCCTGAGATATTCTCTACTGTGAGTTACTGCCTTCCAAAATTTTTGAAGACAACTGTATGTGTCACCTCTACACCCACTCCTCTATGTGGGAATCTTTGACAGAACTAGGTCAGATGAGGGGAAAGTCTTTCTGCTCAGTTGCTTCAGTGCACTGCACATGATTTCAATTATAGACCATGCTTTCCTTGTAGTTTCATAATGTAATAGTTCCCAATTTTGTCCCTAGGCTTAGCCATGAAAGACCTTGATCTTCTCTTTGTACTTTTCAAATGGAAAAAAATAAAAAATTAAGAGTGAGAGCAGTGTACAGTGTCATGGTAAACCGGGGTATTGTTTATTCCATGACTAAGGGAAGAAATGCTTTTTATGGGACCCAGCAATCTCCCTTTCCAAAAATGCTCATCTTTGCTCAGTTCTTTGTTGGTTGGCGTATGTAATTCTTGTCTCTTTGGACTGTGAAAGTAGAATCTGGGAGTAAAACTTCACACTGATGTTAACCATTAGAGTTGGTGAAACTGTTCTGCATTTACAGCGATAAAAGTGATCGCAGCTCTATTTTAAGATGCCTTTCAAAGAGAGATTCAAGTGCGTGATCTAGCTACTAATACTTGAACCATAACACTGTATAAACCATCTCTAATAACAGCTATTGCAATATCAAAGTGCTGGTATCTGCTACCTACTAACATTGAATCCTCCTTTGCGCGATGGAAATCAGGCTCCTTTATGTGTTAAATATATTACAGACTTAACTGAAGTGCTGTGAGATCAGTTGCTGTGAGGCATATATTTAGTACTTTAGTACTATTTAGTAAGCACTTTTAATAAGTAAGACAAGAATTATTGAATTCTTATATTTCTGCTGTGTGAGTACTTTGACTGAAATTCAGGAACAGGCGCTTACATTTGCAGGATTGCTGAGACATTTAGCAATAGAATGTCATTTTTTAAGATGAAACTGTTATCAAATACAAGTTTCATGCCTGTGAGTCTAGATTTATTTTTATTTGTGAATAAACTTGATGGGAAATGTGCCGTTGAATTGACAAGAACTTCGATGATGGTTTGTTAAACTCTTTCTTCTACTGAAAATCAGCTCCATTTTGGTGTTTGGATTCTAAAGGAAAATATATTTAAAATAGATCTGTGGTCTAGAATAGTTCTATAATTAGAAATAAAAAAGGCAGAGATAGAAAACTGAATGAAGTAAAATGAAGCCATTTCTAGAAAGCTGTTTTTTTTTCCTAGGTTGAGAGAGAAATCATTATACTTTAAGTAGTATTTTCCAGTAAGCCTCTATATCATCTTTTTGTTACTATGATTGTATTGTTGTTCCTGAATATGAATAAAACCTTTCTGATGAGATTACTGTAGTTCAGCATGAGGTTCCTCATTTGTTAATTCCTAAACTCCTTGTACATAATGAATGCTTACTGGATTTGTTGTCCAAAAAAAAACCTTCCTCTTTACCATTGTATTTATTTTTCTTGGGAACTTTGTAACAAAAACTTGGCAGGGAAGTGGAAAAGCAGACTTTATTACATGTCTTTGCTAATTGCTGAAGGATTTGTTGCCATCTATTTAAGAGGGCACATAGGAAATATTTTTATTTCTTTAAAAATTACTATGCTTGGACTATTGATTATGATCTGTAATCTTTGAACTTCTTGCTAAAAAGCTGAGTCTTTAATCAAGAACTCTAAACAGCGTTTTGCTTACAGACGGTTTGTGTCTCTCACAATGTGAAGCCAGGTGCCTGGAGGCTACAAACCATTTTCTGTTTTTGTTAGTTACAGAGGCAGGCAAACAATTCGATGTATTCAAGCAGAACTTGGATGTTCCATATTTAACTAAGAAATGAATGAAATTCTTTCCTTTTCTTTTTCCTTTTTTTTTTTTCTTTTCATACAGAATTATGTTTTTTTAAGCTTGCTTACAGGAGTACAGAAATTGGTAACTTAGAAGACATTACAATTCTGTCCTAGTAGTTAAGGGCAGGTAGTAGGGCAAATACATGTACCATAAAAATAATGACTAAGAGCCAATGTAAAAATTACTATCTTCTGCTGACACATAGTGCTATTCAAAATTAGAGTTGGGTGGAGGTGGGCAAAGGTCTGTGAAATTTATTTGTCAGAAAAATTTTGGGCTTCAGAATTGAAATTAGAATCTGAGTTCTGAGTGCGAACTGGAAAACTTTATTGGTTTAGATGAAATAAAGTCTCCCATGTAACACTCATACCATGAGTCACATATGGAGAAACTGGTTTACTGAAAGTAGTTGTTGTATCCTTTAAAAAATTATTTTTATTTTTACGGTTGGACCAAGTCAGTTAAGAGGCATCTTTTCAGTACAGAGAATGCTGTGCATTCCTGGCTTGGTTCCACTAAATTTGATTTTAGAATATCAGACTTAACAAAATGCAAATGGCTTTTGACCCTTTCTATTAAAAGCAGTGTTAACTGATTGACATTTAAGGATTAAAAAAAAATTACAAATAGTAACGACTGTGAAAAGCAGTGTTTTTGCAGTTTGTACTTCTAATGGGATGCAAATAATTCTCTTGAGATGTCTGCCATATATTGTCAGACAGGTACTGATAGATCAGACTGGTTAAGAGCATATGCTTAGCAGTCTGGGAACTTTGCCTGGCCTGTCTTATCCTGGGTCCATTAGACACTGCATCTATAAAATTAAATTTTTGTAATTTGAAAATAGTACCTTTTTATGGCTGATTTGATTTGAATAAATCTTGGCTAGCCTCTGACATAAGACTTACTTGATTTTGTTAAAACTGGCTGGTGATCTCTAAAAACCAAAGTGTGGAAAACAGAAGAAATTACATCTGACAAAATGTGCTCTGAGGAATGTTATCTGAGGAATATCAGGAATTCAAGCATTCAGCAAACCTCTTCTTCCTGTTGCTGCTGGCAGACAGTCAAGGGGTGCAACAGAACTTGCATACTGTCTTAATTCTCCTTGTCTTGCCAGCCTTTCCAGTGCCCATGGAAGCAATTGTGGCAGAAAACATAAATCTTTCCGTGGCCTTGAGTCTAGTCTTGCCTCTCTCTTGGGGCCAAGGAGGACCAAGGTGAAAAAGGAATTAATGATGGATACTTTGTATGGTTCCCAGCTACGGTTTAGGATGTGGAAAGATTGTTCTCATGAGGATACTTTTTTTCCTTCTGTTTCCTCCCCTCCTCATTTTTCCGATGGGGGTTTGGGATTTTTCTTATTTTGTGAATTTTAGCTTTTCTAGATTTCTGAGGTAAGTTCTTAGTAGCAAATCACAGAATCACAGAATGGCCCAGGTTGGAAGGGACCTCAAAGATCATGAATCTCCAACTCCCCCCCCTCCCCCCCCCCCCATCGCAGGCAGGGCCACCAACCTCCCCGTTTAATACTAGACCAGGCTGCCAAGGGCCCCATACAACCTGGCCACCTGGTTTTGCATGTGTTCAAGGTTGATTCTGGCTTAGATTCTGCTTCAGTGACAATATTTTGCTATTTTAATTGGTTATCTTTTCCTCAGAGTAGTAATGAAGGCACTTGAGCTCTTGTTTGGATTTGCACTGAAGGAACTTGCCTTTAGGTATAAAGTGAATGGGAAAGTGTAGGTGGTTTCTTTGGTGTTTGTAGGAAGGCATTGACTAACTCTGCCTACAGCAAGCAAATAATGAGCCTGAGGTTGTGTTTCCTTTTACTTTGGCAATTGTTTGGATTGTCTTGGATAAGGATTTGTATCCTTCATAATTTCAGTATCTTGTAGAGGAGCTGAATCTTCCCTTTTAAGTGCTAAGTTTTAGACCTCAACAGAGCTCAGCACTGAGATCCAGAGATTAAATCTAGTTATACACAATGCACTTTTGTATTAATCAGTTATGTGATGCTTTCAGATGTACCTATTACTCTTGGATTGTGAGAGAGGACCCAAAATTGATTTCATTTTCTACTGCTTTATAGACCTTTTCTTCAATTCTTCTCTGCTACTTCACTCAGTAGGGTTTTGTGGCACTTAAGTGTGCATACAGCAGCCACATGCTTACATAGTTATACCTTGGAAATGCTTTGCCCCTGGCTGGTTGTGGGGGAGATTTTCTCTGTGCTGCGTGGGTTCTGAATATAGCAAGGTTTATATTGACCGATTTCTATTTAATAAACAAACTATGACAGGCATAATAATTTAATGTCTCAGCAGAACAAGATGCTCAGATTTTGAAAACAAGCCTGTTAAAGAGCAGCTGAAGATTTCTATTTACAAAACACTTATAGCACTTGGCATAAGAATGCCTTCTGTCAACAAGATGCCTGTTGTCTTCCTGTGTTGGGGTGATGCAGAGAATGAGCTATAAAATCACTTT
This sequence comes from Tetrao urogallus, assembly GCF_951394365.1. Lineage (NCBI taxonomy): Eukaryota > Metazoa > Chordata > Aves > Galliformes > Phasianidae > Tetrao > Tetrao urogallus. The sequence continues at coordinate 34,907,972 of NC_136814.1, forward strand.
TTTTTTTTTTTTTTTTTTTTTTTTTTAATGATTCATATTCTCAGACATTTTTATTTTTATTTTGCCTGAAAACAACTTCACCATTGAAGTTTCTGTGGCTGGATGGTGCAGAGAGCTGGTGACCTTCCTTATAAGGGCATTCAGTGAATTGGACCACGGGGGAATTCAGTAATTAAAAAAACTTTCATCAGAGGAAACTTCCTTTTCCTTTTCCCTTTTCCCTTTTCCTTTCCCGTTTTTTTTTTTTTTGTTTTGTTTTTGTTTTTTTGTTTTTTTTTTTAATGTATTCTGTGGAAGAGATACTCTATAGACAGGTCCTTGGTATCCGTACAGAAGCAGAATAATTTTTTTTTCCTCTGTCCCTTTGCCAATACCAAAAGAGAATCAATTTGTTTTGCATTTACTTTCGGCTATAACGAATGCTTTCAGAAATTAAAAGATAAGTGCCAAAACTCATGAACGTGTCGTGTTTAAATATTATTCTACTGCATTACTGCCAAAAGATGGTCCAGCATTAATTACATTGTGTGGATGAGTTTGGGCTTCATTTTGTCCAAATTCACAAACCATTTTCCCACTCTTTTTTTCTGATAAATCTAATGGTTTCTTCTATTTTCTGACAGTGCACCAGAGGGTCCTTAAGCCAGCATTTTTACTGTTATGCTAAGCATTGCTTATGGTGTAGCACAGAGGTTGATGTATTTTGTATTCTTGGAATTAATATATTTAAGTATTCATTTGTTTCTTGTTTCATGACCCAGAGTTTGTGAACTTACTTTGAAGAAAATATTGCAACCTTTGCAGAAATCAAATTCCAATTATTTCATGGATCCTGGGTGATGTAAATGGGATAAAAAGACAATTCTTTTACCAGGTAGCTTCTTCTATCTGGTCTGCTGGGGATCTCCTCTATAATCAAATCTTTCTTTATCTTTATTCCTTCTTAACTTAATGTGTGCAGAAAACTCAGATGATTTCTTCCCAGCAAGACTCATAAAATTCTCAAGGTCGTTTTCTTTACCAGACTGCAAGCCTGCTTTAAACAAAGTTATTAAATCTGGAATTATTGGTCATTCTCTTGATCTTGAAGACTGATTTGCTACACAACAGAGAAGTTTTTGTTCTGTCTGCTGAGAATAGAAATCCAATTTAATAAAGCTCCCTGATAAATATTTCTTCCTTTCCTCTGTGGAAAAAGCATTAAAAGGGGCTAAATTTTCCATCAGAATGTCTGAACTCATGCTCAATTTCAGGATGACTTGTGCGTTCAGCTCGGGCTAAATTTGTATCAGACCATAGCAAGCACCTGATCCAGTGACACTATTTGTTTTTAATCTCTACTCCATACCCAGAGCAGTATTTTAAAAGATACTTACTGTCCTGTCAGCTTACAGTAGATATGTTGAGATCTGTGTCTAATCCTACAGTGCTTCTGTGAATGTCCTTTCAGCAAGTGTGATCTGATACTCTCAAGAGTTCAAGTGGGACATGCTAGTCACTGTCTTTGGTGCCCCACCCTGTGCATGGATGGGTGCTCTGCCCATAGTGCCAGGGCAGCATCAATCATGAATAAGCAGTTGGGGTGCTGGTTGGAGCCCCATCAGCATTCTAGAGATATTGGTACTGTTTTGTTGGGTAAGCTGGAGCTGACAGCATCTTATTCAGTGTCACGCAGCACACTTTGTCAGCTGTAGCACTGACGCTGAAGTCAAATGGCAGTGGATCTTGGTGCTAGTGCCCCAGTGGGAAGCATGGAGTAAATTTAATGGTTGAAGTTTGCTAGGACTGTTGTCTTCACATACTCTATATGTGCTTCAGTAGGATGGTAGGATGTACTAGTTGAAGCTTTCAGTATACACTGTGTAATTTTTAAAATTTTCTCCTTCATTTTTTTTTCCTTATGTTAATGAATGAATTGTGAGCCAAAAGCACAGATCTCTGTATGTTTGTATGTCTCTAGTTAGTTCACAGAATCATTGTCTATGAATAAATCCTTAGGCATAAAGTGCTTGTTTGTTGGGCAGCTGAACCTTTCTGCTTGGCTTCTGTTAAATTTAGAAGAGCTTTCTTCCCTCACTGACCTTACTCATATCTAATCCCTCCTGACTAAGATGAAAAAGTGTATTGGAAATCTTGATCCATCTTACAACTAGTACTAATTTTTTTTCCACATTATGTGTTACGGGTTATTTTCCTTAACAAATTTGTTTTCCATCAATCTGACCAGAAAACGGAGAAATAAAGCACAAATACTAGCCTTCCTTTCTGCCAGATGCAAGTCACTATATGTCCTTTATTCTCTATTTAGTGTCCTGCCTTTCCAAGTAAGGGTATTTGAAAATTATCATACTGCTTGAAGTTAGTTTTCAAGGCTGACAGCATCATAATTTAAGTTTAAATCTGATTTCTTCACATAGTAAGTATTGAAATGGTTTTTCTAAGAGCCACCAGTGATTTACATGCCTTCCAATGTAAGGGGGAAGATTCATCTTTCCTCTGACACTAGATTCTTGATGAGTATTTAATAGCACATGAGAACTGTTGGGTTTGACCTCTTACTATTCTTGCTGATTTACTTGCTACTCCTAGAAAGTATGTATGTTGTATTCATATGAACATGAAAACAGATTATTTTCTGGTCTTTTGCCACCTTGATAGGTACATAGCTAATTGATCTTGCAATGTATTTCTTTAAAAACAGTTGGGAAAATAAAAGGAATATTCTTTGGTGTCATTTATGCACTACATCTTCAAGCCAGCTGGACTTGAATCAGTCTCTACAGTATTAAATCCTGGAGCTTAACTTCTACTGGCTGTGTATTAGAGAAAAATACTGCGTTACTAATAACCTAGCAAAATACAAATATGCAAAAACTCAGTGAATATGCATTAACCCAAAACCGCAACAAATTTCACTAGAAAAGTAGATGAACAAAAGTATACTATTTTGTGCTCATGCAAAGCTATATTTGATATTTGAAATTCAAACCAAACAAATGCTGATTTTTGTAAAGACAGCAGAATAATATATATATATACATATATATATGTATGCAACTAAAGGGAAGAGGTTGTATATCCCTCTGCACTGGAGGGGTGTTCCTGAAGGAAATCAGTGCATGTCCCACAGTGCATTGCACTGCAATGCATGACATCCAGCAGGCCTACAGCTTCTACATACAGATGCAGGTGTATCTCTGCAGCAGCAAGCTCCCATTCACCAAAGCTCACTGAAACTGATGCATTCATGCTACTGGGTGCTGAAGTGCAAACCTAGAGCTTTGATTTTTGTTCAAACACTGTTAAAATTTCATCAAACTTTCTTGGTTCATTTGTATAAATTTGACAGTGCATGTTTTGAGCTCATTATGGATGACTGTGGAGAGTAGATGTTTAGTGTAATAAAGGGTACTGTGGTATCTGGAGGTGAAGCATTTTGAGTAGTGAAGGGTGAAGTGCTGGACTACTAGAATTATCTCATGCATGCAACTAGGGCTACTGGGCTCTAGAGCTGCCCCATCTGGGAGTTTTATGGACATACATCATATGCCACCCTAAAGATATCCTGAACACCTTCCAGTTTTTGGCAAAGATGGATTTTCACAGCCTGGAGCCAGTCCATTGCTATGGCATCTTATGGGAATGGTCTGGGAAAACAGCAGGGATGTAACCTCTAGAAGGTAACATCAAGCTACTTTTTTTGTTGTGGCCAGTCACTCATTTGTCAAAAGAGTTCTTCAGGACTGACTGGAAAGGAGAACACTGAAAACAGGGGATGTCAGAGCTGTGCTTGAGAAGCAATACAAGTATTTGGTATGAACAGCCAAGTGATTCTGTTAGAGCTACTGGTTGTTCTGGCTGTGTCATTATGTGGCTTATAACACTTCAGGATATTTTCATGTTTTCAGGGCTTTTGGTTTGAGAGTTGGAATGTCGCTATTAAAAATATAATTCTGGACAAAGTAACTATGAATAACTGCTCATGCTTTCTAGTAAAATCTAAAAGAGATAATTGGGGTTGTTTGTTTATTTTACTTTAAGTACATCAGACCAAAATACATTTCCAGTAGAAATATAAGAACTAATTTATCAAGGTACATAGCCTTTCTCTGTTATGGAAAGAGGCCCCTTTATTCTCTTCATCTTGACTATACTTTTTTGTTTTCTTCTTTGTCTTCTTCTTTGTCTGCATTTTTTTCCCAAATTTTAACCATATGTAATTTTCATCACTTACAATTCTGTATGGATTTAACTAATTTACTCTTTAAAAGTATATATATTTTATTTTTAAGCAGATATATAAATAGATACTTAGATACAGCACATAACAGTCAAATCTATTTTAATGCTCCGAAGATCTCCTGGAAATTTCTGTAGACTGTTGCCTTTGTAATTTGAGTGCTGGCAATGTCCTTTGGGAATGCTTTGAGTACTTCATTCTTTTCATCTGTGGATTTTTATTACCTTTTTATACCTACAGTATATTTGCTGAATTGGCAGTGCAGATTTCAAATAGTTGCTGACTAGGAGTTTTACCTTGGGTTTTCCTTCATTCTTTCGCAATGTAGTTTTGTTTGTTATTGTTGGGCAAGAAGGGCATTGACTAAACTTAAGGAATTGTTAGATCATAGAATACAATATCAAAGAATATCTTTTTGTTTCTCTTCTGGGAAAGAGAGCTCTTACTTAAAAGGTTCTAATTAAATTACCACCAACAACATAAAATCGCATTAATTTATCAGAAAAATAATATATTTGTTCTTGAGCTGGTTTGTACAGCTAAGATCATCTAACACATCTGTCCATTCCAAGTCATACAAAGAAAAGCAGGTGTTATCTTCTGGAAGATGCATGGGCTGAAAGAAAAGCAGTCACGTTCTGCCTCAGTGATATATAATGAAACTGGTACAGCACTGGGGCTGATACTTTTTAATATCCTTATCAATTGTATCAACAGTGAGGTTGAGTGTACCCTTAGCAAGTTTGCTGATGACACCAAGCTGTGGGGTGCAGTTGACATGCCTGAGGAATGGGATGCCATTGAGAGGGACCTAGGCAGGCTTGAGCAGTGGGTCCAGGAGAATCTCAGGAGGTTCAAAAAATCCAAGTGTGAGGTCTTGAACCTGGATTGTGGCAACATCCACTACCAAAACAAGCTGGAGGATGAAAGGATTAAACACAGCCCTTCTGAAAACAACTTGGGCGTAGTGGTGGATGGCAAGCAGGACATGAGCCAGAAATGTGCCCTCACAGCCCGGAAAGCCAACCATAACCTGGGCTGCAAAAGAAGTTTGACCAGCATGATGAGGGAGGTGATCCTGCCCCTCTGTGCCGTTGAGACTTCACCTGATGTATTTGCATCCAGATGTGGAGTTCTCAGTACAGGAGGGACATGGACCTGTTGGAGTGCGTCCAGAGGAGGGCCACAAGAATGATCCAAGGGATGGAACATCTCTCCTTCGAGGACCATCTGAGAGAGCTGGGACTGGCCAGCCTGGAGAAGAAAAGTCTTTGAGGTGACCTAAGAGCGACCTTTCAGTATCTGATGGGGATAGATTCTTTAGCAGGATAAGGGGAAATGGTTTCAAACTTAAAGAGAGCAGATTTAGGTTGAATATGAGGAAAAAGTCTAACATAGTGAGGGTGCTGGAAGCGGTTGCCCAGAGAGGTAGTGGATGCCTTGTCCCTGCAGAAATTCAAGGTCAGGCTAGACTGGGCTCTGAGCAGCCTAATCTAGCTATCGGATGTTCCTGTCCAATGCAGGGGAGTTGGACAAAATGATCCCTTCCAACTCTAAGGATTCTGTGATAATTATTCAGACAAATTAATGTTACTATTCACAGTTAAAAAATGTTCACAGATTATCATGGTTCTGTGGAAGAAAGTAAAAAAACAATACACATTTCACTATTAAAGAAGAACACATCCCTGTAATATTTATTTGCAATATTCAGGCTAAATATTCAGGTTAAAGGGATTTTGTATGAACTTACACGGTCCTAGCAGAGCATAGAAGTAAAATAAAAGCATCTCTCTTAGTAATTCATATATATGACAGTAGCTATTTGATTGTTATTTTTTGACCTTTTAAGAGCCTCAGTAAAAGTGATATGTTAGGATCCATTTCTGTTTCACAGGTGGGTGAACAGTCATTGGGGTTCTGCTCTAAGAAGCTCAATAGCTGTAACCCAGCTTATTACAGATTACATAACAGCCATCCAGAACTCTGACTCTGACTTTCCTTACATTAACTCCAAAGCAGAGTAGTAAGAGATTTCAGAAAGTTCTGATTTGAATGTGAACATTTTCTGTGATAAGTGGTGGTATGCTAAATTATTAATACTTTGTGGAATCTTTTGGTATATTTTGAGGTGTTACTGCTCTGTAAAACTAGTTTTCTTCTGGCTTACACTCTATCACAGAGTGATAGGATTTGCCATGTAGTAAGTTTTCTCTTTGCTTTCTTATTTTTACAGCTATGTTTCCTTTCCTGACCCTTGATAGACTTCTGTAACCTTGCTTTCCTTCCCTTTCACTTCCTTGTCATTTTAGAATTGGCTTTGTGAGGTTCTGACAGCATGCTTGTGTCTCCATTAGGATCTTCTATACAGCCTGTCTGTGGTCTTCCTCCCATCCCTTAGTGGTTTAGAAAGTGGCATGAATTTCATTCCTTGGAACTTCTACAAGATTCTTCCTACACACATTCATATTCCCTATCTCAAGTCAAATCCCTATCTAAGAAAGTCTATATTCAGAGAGAGAATGTCTTGGGGATAAATCTGCATTGGCCACAGTGCTGAGAAAATCAAACAAATCCACTATTTTATGTATTAATATAACTAAGAGAAAAGATTGGCTAATTAGTTAAGATATGTTTTGGTGCAGTTATTAAATATTGTTGCATTAAATAGTTAATCCAGTGAATATACTTACACGATCTCGATTTTATTAGGCTTGAATCAAAATACTTCTAGGAGAATTACTCCTATGCATAAGTCCATTTTTTCTGGCCACAATTAGTAGACTTTAATAAAGTGTACTGAAAGAGCAACAGCAGACTCTTCTTGGTATGGCGGAAGTTTTTTGCAGGGTAACGTTAAACCAAAAGAAAGCAAGAGAAGGAGTGCATCCCTGCTCTTAGCTGAGGGAATGTGGATTTTCTTCACTACCTGTTTTGCTGGACTTAATCCCCCTACTGAAAGTTAGTGTCCACACACTGAATGGTTCCTCTGAGCTCGTGGTGTTACAGTCTCCTTGTGCCAGCTGCATCAGCATGTAGCTCTCACTGAGACCTCGTGTGCTGACAGCTCCTGGCACTTCTGCTACCTCCTTGCCCTGGCAGGCTCATCCTCTTGCATATGTGTTTAGGTAATGTCCTTAGAAGAAGCATCTTGAAGTCAGATGTGCTACCGTCCCCTCCTCCAAGTAGGGACACCATGCTTCTCTGATTTTGCTCTTGCATGCTGTTAGACAATAAAGATCTTAAGGCCTGTAGACCGAGTGCAGTTTATGGGAATTGAAGCTGCAGTTAGATATGCTTTTGCTCTTTCATTTGTTCTTACAGAAAGCTGCTGCTTGTGTTCAAATCAACTGAGAATTAAGGGTTTTAATGTTCCTTGCTACAAAGAGCCAATGGATCATAAATGTCCTTGTTTTGGCATGCTCATTGCAGGTAAAATCTGCTGTTTGGATTTTCTGTGGAGTGTTAAAGACCGATCAGGTTAGCTGCTTCCTCCTGCCTCAGCATCCTTGGGCACTTGTCTCCCAGCAGAATGCTGTAAGAATCTGCTGACCATCTCTCAATTCTCCTCACACAGCTGCAAAACCCACTAAAATATTTCAGTGCTGACAGGCTGAAACACTGTAAAAATGTAAATTTTCTTCTGCTGAAGGGCAAGGTGCCAAGAAATGCTTTCTAAAATATTTCACTGCTGAGTAAGGATTTAGGGGAGTTTTGGTACAGCTGGAATACAGTTTCAAGCAGTGGGAGAGAAGCTGATGCAATCAGTAAGACCCACCAATATTTTTCAGTCACTTCAGGACTTTGGCACAGAGTACTTGCTGTCTGTACCTTTTTCTTTTAATAGAAAAGAGGCTAAGAGGTGATCTTCTGCTCTGTTGGTGCACAAAGGAAGGGCTTCTTTGTAAGCTCCAAAATGGCACCATCTTCCCTAGCTTAAGTACTGTACTTAGAAGTTCTATATAACAGCAGGGTGGGAGGGTCAGCTTTCATTCAGCAGATTTTTAACTGTGTGTGGGCACTGATGTCCTGTAGAACAGTGTCCAAGGGAAAGGCCCAGGGCTGTGCCCTTGACTGTCCGTGGGATGCAGAGCTGGAGAGGTTCTGTCTTTTTGCTTAAACCCATTAATTGTTGAATTACATTCATTAAATTTAATGAATATAAGAGTATTTTCTGGTGCAAAAGAATGGTGAATACTTTATCTAGAATTGGGAACAGGCTTTGACCTTTGATCAGAAAATTTAAAAATTCTCTTTTATCTCTCAGCTGAAATTATCATTTGTCCCACATATTATATTTTAAGATTGTTTCCAAGGATGCTATTTTCTTCTCTTAATCAGGGGCAGAAAAAGAATGGAGTAGTTGATAATGTATCTGCTTTTTTTATACTATAACAATATGCTTCCTATAGCAACGTAATTTAATCCTCTCAGCCCTCCTTTGCCCCATATGTCATGGTCACCTATATTCAACTACTGTATTTGTTTTGCTACGTTTCAGCTTAGCTTTCAGGTTTACATTAGATAATTTGTGATGCAGGCAAACAGGATTGATCCTTTGCAGTTCAACATGTTAACGTCTCTGTGAATTGTCACTCACACTTACAGAATGTTTTGCACAAGTATAAATTATAAGACAAAATAATACTTCTTCTACAGAGACTTTTTCATAACACTACCGAAGTGCGAACAAATGCTTCATGAACGTTACTTTATTCAGCAACATCAAGGCACGGCAGCTCTTTCTGGTCAAGTTTCTGTAGTGAGCTCCACAGTGTAACACCCGGTTTGTAATTAATACACGTATTTCAATCTTGGCTAATTTTTGTGTTAGCACCCAGGAAAGAAATGTATTGGGAGATTTTTATAGCATATTCTGAGAAAAATCTGGATCATACTCTAATATTCAGTGTAATATACGAGAGCAGAATTTATTGAAGGTAGCAGGAATTGTACCTTCCCACGAAGGAATGTATCCTAAAAATTCTGGAAGGACTTTCAACTCTTCTTAAGAGGCTCAGCAGCACTGGCACAACTTACAAAAGATTTGTATTTGTGTTTACATTTTGAGATCTCAGCAATCAAAGACTGGTTTGTATTGGATTTTCATTTCTTTATTTATTTTTGTATTCCTGTGTTAATAATCAACAGCCTATCAGCTGGATAACCTCTTGCTGTAGCAAACTTGATCCTCAACCTATATCTGAGAAATCATGCTGCGAGGTTAAAGTAATTATCGATGGAGCTGGCTGAAAATCAGGCTTATGTATTATGGTTCTAATATTGTATGCATTATATTACGTATTGACCTAGTGCATCTGTGGAATAATAAAAATACATATAAATAAGTCTTATAATAAAAAATACATTTCTCTGCTTTTTCCACCTGCCCCAGTTATGTTGGCATAGTATGCTATTAGATAGATAGATAGACCTTGTGTAGAAATTCTTGGAAAGAATTATTTGTAGGTTTCTGTAATTGAAAACTTAGAGTTTCTCGTGCTACTCGTTTCTCTAGTATCTGGAAACGAACTGGAACTAGTGTCCTAACTCATAAATTTTGCCTTTTTGTTGTTTCTAGTTATAACTAGAGTGATTTTATTTGGAATATCAATGGTAGTAAAAACTTCTACTCAAGCCCAAACAATAAAAGGTTTGCTTTTATTTTCTTTGGGAGGTACAGAGATGTGATATTTAATCAGTAGCAAAGATCAAAGAACAACCACTTGTTTTCTAAATGCTGCCTTTTATTTCGAATTCAATTACTTTGTATTTGAAGTCAGGAGAATTGGTAAAAATCAGTTTCTTGCTGCATCCTCTCTCTCCTGTGTTCTCCAGCTCCAGCAATCCATCATGATGATGGTATGGAACTTTTTTTTTTCCTTCCAGGTTTCAGTTAATGAGAATTCACTGAACTCGTACTTCACGTGGCAATGAAAAATGGACATTTTCTTTTGACATACCATTTAAAGCTTAATAGATTCTCTACGCCTCTCACCATCTTCGGAGGCAAGGGTGTTGATTGGCCTTTTATTAATAACAACTACAGTACGGGATGGTTTTCCTAAACATTAGGAAGATAGGAGTGCAAGATACCAGGAGATACGATGAAAAGCCTTAGATATTGCTCCTTAATCCCCAGGAAATACTCTGTTTCTGTGCTACCAGTGCTACCATCTTTATTCAAGTTCAGAAATAGTAGTAAAACTTTAAGATCTGCTTTCTGTGGTTTTTTTTCCTTATGAGTGTATGTTGTAAATGGCTCACTGCCGTGGCTCACTGCCCATGTCCCATGGCTCACTGCCAGCATTTTAGACAGCTAATGCATGCCGGAAGACCATCACACTGCATGCATGGTGGTCAGCTGAGAATACCTGATTTCATGAGATGCAACAGAAATGAGAATTGTCCATCTGTGCAGCAGAAGGAGAAAAATATGAAGAAAGATTCCTTGCTTTTTTTGGTATGGAGTGTGTTTCCAGCTTTTTTGGTTTTGTTTGTTTCTTTTTAAATCTATGAAGGCTCTCTTCTGTTGCTTTTAGCAGCTGTAGGCTGCAGCTGCAACTGCTTTAAAGGAAAAGCTCTGTCCAACTCACTCTGGCTTGTGATGCAAGACCCATACTAGTATTGAATTTAAATGGAAAGGATTGCGACCAGCAGGAGGGGAGGGTGGAGTTACTGAATTTTCTGTCACTTTGCTAAGTGAAATAATGATCATCATTTATGTCAGTCTTTGTACCCTTTGGTTTTACCATCAAGCATTTTGCTTATTTGTAAAACTGTTGCCATCTTTTTCTTAAAGTACTTCTCAAATCTCCTCTTAGCAGTTGAATCTATGTGGGGCAGGAGCCTGACTGCAGGCAGGTTGGCAGCGAGCTGTGTTTGCTATTGGGACCAGCAACAAGTTGGGGCATGCTGTCTCCATCTGTACTCTTTGGGTGTTTATTTCTTATTTTTAAATTTCTCTCTTGGAGTATCATTACCTCTTAGGAGGATTAATTACCATTTCTGAGATTTAGTGTAGAAACCTACTGATTTGGAAGTTGAAAATGCTGCTACAAGATTATGCTGGAGTAGTTTCTGCTTGGTCATCTGGTGACTGCTTGGTCTCTTTCATTTATAGAGGTCCGTCTCACAAATAAGATTGTGGGTTGTTTGTTTTTTTTTTTTCCCCCAAAACTTCCATAATTTAAATAATTAGGATTTTTTCAGGTAATATGATGACAGCAAAAAGTATGTTCTTAGTAACAAGATTTGTTTCATTAAAAACAACATTCAGTTTAATCTAAAATATATTTGGTATGCAAAGCACTTATGATATGTTGTGGACTACTTGAAGTTTGTATGTGGGCTGGAAGGAGTAATTGTGTTTCATTAACCCTTTGCTGTGTTTTTAAACGACACTCCACTTCCAATGGACAAAAACAATTTGATGTAATAGAAAACACATTTAAACTAGTGAAATAGTCTTAGGAATTTGAAGTCAACCTTGTAAAAAAGTGATTCTCGTTAGAAATGCTGTTATTTTTTGCAGATCTGCTAACTAGAAGCAAAACATTTTGATTAACTCTTGGCAACAGTTGGCTGAAAATATGCGGTAATTTTATTTTCTTTAGTGAAGTAGGTTCGTTCATGATCTTCTTGTTCCTTGTAGCACAATAAAAAGCACAATAAAAATATTAACCAATCAATAACTCATATACAAGCAAAGATAGCAAATGAAGCCTTGACATCTCAGGAGAGAATTTACCAATGTGAAAACTGGAAGAAACAACAACAACAAAACATTCCTTAATTTATTCAATGTGTGCAGTTTCGGACAGGATTGAAAGGGATTTATCAGTCTTACACTGTTTTGTCAGCAAGGCTTCATAACGTCTTCAGTTATTCTTAAAATTGTGTTTTTTTTTTTGTTTTTTTGTTTTTTTTTTTTTAACAGCTGAGTTTATTTTCCTAATCTTTATTTTTGCTATTTGTTATCATTTAGTCATTTGATATAGATATACATACATACATATATATATATATATATATATATATATATATATATATAATAGGAAGCCTGAAATCATCAAAAGCATTTGGCTTTCATAAATGGCCCCATGTCTGTTGAGAAGACAGCGGTACATTTTTTCACCTTTCATATGCTTTAAAGCAGAACTGGTCTTTTACATGAGATGATATTGATATGGCTCACTGATGCATTCTATTGCTTTTTTTATTTCAGTAACTAAAGTGCCAGAGCATAATAATGGATAATTTTTTCATGTTCTCCTTATTTAATGTAGATAGGTTTACTCTTAGAATGTATTCTAATGTATCTCATGTATTTCAGTATTCCAGTTCCAGCAATTGGAACTAGGATGGGAGAGTTGGCTTCAGTTTATCTCTAAATCATAAGCAGTGAAAGAAATGTTATTATTTTAAGTGACAAATGCATGACTTCTACCAAAGCTCTCAAAATGATGATTATGTATTTGTTAAATACTGAATAAAAGCTCAGCAATAATGAAGAAGATAGGGGAGAAGTACTGCCTAGAAGAAGATGTGGTTTGCATAAATGTAAAGGAGTGTTAAAAATTAGCAGTTGATGCTGAAAACTGCTGCTTTATGTAGGGAACGGGGGAGAGTTCATTAAAATTTAAAAACAAAACAAACCTCTAGAAACCAAAAGCTTTTAATTTTTAATTTCAATTTGCCACAAACCTCACTTCTGTTGTTTTATTTCTTATTGTAGTTTAAGTGTCATAGCTTTAAAAACACAAATAAAACAACAAGACTGCAAATAATATCTGGAATTCATTTGATGAACTGACCTAACATCCTGATTCATCTTCATTCAGTCTTGCCAAACAGCCAATGATTCAATTGTGTCAAAGGATAAAATTATTGGGATATCTTTTAGTATTCACACACTGATACTGAATTTAATACATAGCAGAAGTAATTCATAATTGTTTCCACACTGCTTTAATTTGTTTATTCTGAGGTTTTGTAGTATTTTTGCACTATGAAGTCCAGTGCTCCCTGCAGTGTGGATATTCTGTTTCATTTTGGAGTACTATTATGGATGTACTTATTTACAATCAGAGATGTTTGGTGTCTGTGCCAGTTGTGTCCATCCACACAGTATTCTGTCATCCATCAGTATTTTGGTTTTGTCTGGAGTCTATTTTCTGTTCAAAGCATGCTATTTATATTTGAAACCAGTTTTCAGGCAGAATGTTCCCCACTGCATCAAGCTGTTCACTGTTCTGATATCTTGACTCTGCATCTCGTATATCTCTGCTTTCAGCTTGTTTTCACTAACACTACGCAGAAGGGAGTAACAGGAATCAGCCAAATCCATTTCCAAGTATCAGTACCTAAGAAGTCTGTCCTAAACTTCAAAGGCTGAATATAGCATGGTGTTTTGGGAACATACCTTTGGCCTCTGAAGAACTGCTTACGTACCTTCTGCCTGTTTGAACAGCTGTTACTTTCATTTCAGACCTCTCCTGCTTGTGCTACTTTTCTTTTTGATACTGTCTGTTAGAATTTATCCTTCTGTAGTTGTTCCCATGTATGAAAACAAACTCTTGAGGAGACATACTACTCAGGGAATCTCTTTGAATATCATGGTGTCTTTCAGTTTCTTCTCCCAGGGTTTCCCAAATTATTTTCCAGTCATGCATTTTGAAGATTAACATTTATTTTACTGTGTATTTAGATAAGGTGTAAAAAAATCTGATGTTATAAGCAGACTTGTCTTAAAAACCGTATTTTTTCTGGTTGTGTACAGCAAGTGAAATGATGAATCTGTTCACCCTACTAGTATTAGAAACTGGATGGTAAGAGAGGGATATACAGACCAAAAAATAAGAATGATTTAAAATTTTTTACCTGTGTGCTCTAAATAACTGTAACTCCTCTGTTGTTATCTAAACTACATTTTCTTATCCAAAATAGATTTCCAGGTGCTAACTTAATATATGAAATAGTTCTTTTAGAAATGCATTTGTGACATAAGCAAGTATTGATCATGCAAGTATTCATCACAAAAATCAAGTCAGAAGACAGCTTAATAAAAATAGGGTCAATAGAATGGAAATTGCCTCGTCAAAGTAATAGTCTTGAGTGGTTTGTTTCTCATCTGTGTAGTACTCATAAAAGCGGAGGAAACACTATTTAGCAAAGACCGGATCTTAATTCTTTAGAAGAAGTTACTGGAACATTGTTATAATATTCCCCAGGCATAAGAGTAATTTCTGACCTTAATATAGTTTAGCAAATTAAAAGTCCATCAGTCTTTCAGTCTTGATTTTGTCTTTCAATCTTGATTTTGTGGCTGCTCTCTGTGTCCAGGAAATTCTTCATTGTGCAATTATTTTAGAGCTAGAATAGACCAGGCAATATGCTTATGTTGTCATTATCAGCATCGTGATGTTTTTTTAAATTATTTTGAGTACTTTCAATTGCTTTTGCTAGCTCTGTCCTCTCACCTTACCTCACTGTAACTTTTACTTCTCTTTGTGTTCTAAAGTGAAATTTAGGCAGAAACTGGGAGCTGAAAGACAGAAAATAATCCATAAAAAATGAATTTTTTAAAAAACTGTTGAAGGTGAAAAATTAACCACGTTTTTAGAAGTCTACCTCAAACCCGCAATACTCTGTAAGGCTCCTATCACGTTCTAGCCATATTCCCCTTCAGCAAACATCAGTCTCACGTCAGAATGTTTCTCTAGGAAACCCTTGATCTGCCAGATGTACTCAAACTGAGCACATCCAGGTGAGTAGGTGCCTGCTGCCTTTATGGAGAGCACGAGAGCTGGGTAGTAAACTTTTCTTTGTATCTGCCCTTTCAGAAAGGTACTTCAATTGTTATATGAAGGGACTAGGTCAGGGTAAGGATGTGTTTTGTGCCATCTGACAACTGTGGGTCAGAAACAATGTGAGGTTCATAAGGCCGACAGAATGAGCAGGAGCCTAAAGGGAGAGTGTGTCTTGATTTTGTTGTTGTTATTGTTTAATTTTTATTATTGAGGCGTTAGGAGGCACTTGCAGTACATGTTAAGCATGCTTGAATGGCTTCTTCCTACGCTGCTTTTGATCACCAATAACCATTTAAGCTAGTCTGTTATAAACTTGCAGTTTTTAGGTCTCACAAGTTAAAGCACTTGTGGTTCATCTACATACTGATTATTCTTTTTGTTATGTGCATAAACACATGTGATACAAAAAACGCTGTGCCAGAATTAACTAAAGTTGAGCATTAATGAGATCAAGCAGACAGTTAATGGGTTTGTGAAGTGAACTACTGTAGAATCCCTTATGTATAGGCTTTTTGGATGCTATTTAAAATGATTAAGCTACAGCTAAGTTCTGTTCCAACTGAACTGTTAGGAATTTTATTATTGACTTCAGGGAGGCTAGTGTTTAATTTGTTTTGCTTCACCACAATCCACCATCTGCCTTCTCAGGCAAGGGACTCATGGGGATTCTTGAAAATGCAGTTTCCATTAAAAAAAAAAAAAAATGGGCATGCAAAGGGTAAGAAGAACATCATCAATTCTGTGAGGTGTCTTTGTCTGCCAGCGGGTGAATATGAGAGGTGACCTGATATTTTATCTCCTTTCCCATTCCTGTTGTCATTAATGTAAATTTTGTAGACTAGCCCCTATTTCAGTAACTGTGGCTTTGTTTTGAAGATGCTGCACATCGCATTGATCAAATATTGTGTTTATTGACAACAACTTGGGCCAAGGGCCAGAGACACACTGGGGGATTTTTGTCCTGTCCCAGCATCACTATTAATTGGCATGGTTTGCTTAAAGGGAAGTAGAACATAGAAATTCTGCTTTCAGTAAACTATGGCTTTTGGTTTTATGGTTTTTTTTTTCTTCTTTTGTTGGTTTTGCCAGATTTGGGAGGACAGATGGGGAGGAAGATGACATTTTGAAACATTTACACATCTGTTATCAATTATAACTGAGTACTGCTACACAGAAGTAAAGCCCTCTGCGCCTTCTCATCCCTGAGGTTTCATTGCTGTTGGAAACAGAGGAGATCTGAAATCCTCATGTCTTTCTCCTTCGGTAATGTTAGGCAGGAAGAGGAGTTTTGAAAGTGCAAGTACTAGATTGTAAAGTGAAAGAACTTAGTTTTAATCTAATAAGTACTTTAGCTGTAGTGACTTCATTAAATGTCTAAAATAGTCATCACAGGAAATATGCTAGAGTGGGTAGAACTACGGAGAAGATTGGCAGTTCCAACCTCAAAGTATTGCTGAGTTTTTCATCAAATGTTTCTGTCCTGCAGTGGGGAAGTAAAATTTTAGCCATGTGCACCTGTCAGATAATCCTTACATTCCTATAAGCCTAGGTATGTTATTTACCATTATATGCTATCACACATAGTTTATGATAAGTATTATGTATCAGAATAAGGAAAGAACGGTAGTTTAGGTGGTGTGGATACTGCAGGCAGCTTAGACAAACCTACCTGTACTTGTGTTAAGTCAAAAAATACAAAGGCAGAAAATACTGGATATGGAAAAAATGAAATCACTTGGAGATTTTTTGCAGGGAAAAAGAACTTGAGTGTCTAAATTTCCCCCCTATTTTGGATCTTGATAAGATAGGTAAATATGCAATCACTTAGTATAAATTAAGCTAATAGTGTTTCCCTACACTTAAACGTGTGTTTATGCAGAGATTTCCAGCAGCAAATTTCAAAATCCTTTTATAAGCACTGTAGCCGAACTAGAGTCTATTAGGAAATATGTTTGGTTAACTAGTTGGTATTCCTACTGATTTTTCTTTGGAATAAGCTTTACTTTCGGTTTTATGCATCCAGCTTTCATGTTTTACAGGTATTGGTCTGCAGGTCTTTAATAAACCATTTTCATATCTCTAATTTGCTGTAGCAAGCAAGTTTTTACATCTGTATTGCATTTTTTTTTTAATTTACTCAGTATAGTGCATGATTAAGTCAAGTAAAATTCTTTTCATCTGTTGTGATGAGGACCTGGTCTCTTTGGGATAGGTTACTTGGAGTTTTATGCTTTGCTGAGTGGTGTTTGTAGGTCAACACGTCCTCGATTTAAGAAGAAAGTCATTAGAGCCTATAATTTTGACTTCAATGTTATATTGAGGTCAAATATCAAAAGAGGCACCCAGAAGGGGCTTTGGAATCTCCATGCCTGGAGATATTCGATGCTTCAGCAGACAAGACGCTAAGCAAGCTGAGCTGGGTGGAACAGTGTTGAGCAGAAGGTTGGACTACATGACCTCCAAGAGTTCCTTTAAGCCTGAATTATTTGGTGATAGTTTGCTGTTTTGTTTACTGATGTCTAGATTGGAGCTCCTTATTTCCTGTGATGTTCTTCCTTACATTTATGAGAGTTCTTTGTGCTCACTTCTTTTAGGGGGGTGTCTGCCTTCCGTAGAATTCAGTATGGCATAGGTGATTCTTTGTTTTGGCATTTTTTAGCATTTTCACTAAGGGTTAGTTCTGTTCTTTTTTTTTTTTTTTTCCTGCAGATCCACATCATGATACAATTTTACAATTTCTTATCAGTGATTGATTTAACTCTTCAGAATTGCTCTTCAAAGACTTCCTATACCTTGACCTTGTTTTTGTCCTCTCTGCTTGACAACATTTCTCATGTTTCATTTTTTTTGTGGAGCTTATCATGCTCAGGTTCTTGGATGAACTGAAAATAAGATAAAATATCATCATATATTTGATGAGAGGCAACATTCAGAGAAATACAGCTACCGTAGTTTTCTGCTATTCTGCTAGAAAGTGTTTCAGAAAAGAGTTGTTAAAAACATTTTCTTAAGTTTGTTTCGCATTTCAGCATTCATCTGGCATTTAATGTCTGCTTATTCTTAGCTTCTTTTTTCTTTGTTTCACTTATTAACTTTACGTATTCTAGCAGTCATGAAGAAGCAGGGAATGACAGAGTGCCGTTTTAATCAGTTTTCTAACTAGGTATGTGAACTAAACACCAACTGATTATAGAGCCTCCTAAAGATGCATTTCCCTGTGGACATCATTAGAATTGACTTTGAACCAGAAGATATATGATCTGGAAGCAGAAAATAAATATAGGTGATAAAAAATACCATTTCTTCTGACTGAGAATGGGAGAAGTCTTTCAAATTTGTGAGGTTATAAGGGATCTTAAATAGCTTTTGATTTCTCATGGGGATATACGTGCCATTTTAATCAACAGTTTGACTGTAGTCATTTCTAGGCAGTAGTCCAAATATAATTTAACTTGAGTTTTCTATTGTTACAATATTTGATGTGAGTAATTCCATAGGAAACTGTAATAAAAGAAGACAGAATTGCTTAGAATTTCAATCTAGAAGTGCAAAGGAATTATTAATGTCAGTTTGAAAGGTATGGATAAATTTTAACCTGAATTACTATGTATAAATGTTGTCATCGGTGTTCAGTAAGGCTGAACTCATGCTGAGTAGTTGCAAGCAAAAAAAGGAGCTTCTGTGAATTAGAAGCATATTTAATAAAATGGCACTAAAGACACTTGGCCATGGAAAGTGAAAGCTAAGAAGGAAAATGATTGTCATCCTTGAAGGTATCTTAGGGGAGAGGAATTCCAGGGTGGAAGCCGGGCTACTGAAGATACAGGATAGAGCAGTAAAGGATACAATGTGAGACAATTTCTGCCGACGAGAGAAGCAAGGTAATACACCAGTTTGAAAAGTGGAGGTAAAAGCTCTTCCTGGTCCCAATATCTTTTCTTCATCTGAATAATTTAGGAATAAAAGTATATGAAAAAAACATCTGAAGTAACAGGGATGTGGATGCTCGATTTCCCAGGAAACCTTATCCATTTCAGATAGGAACTTAATTCTGTAACATTGCCCATAGCTGGGTATATTGCCATGCAAGCTGTGTATACACATGGTAAACACGCTTCTAAATTAAGTGTTCTGTTTTTCCTGTTTATTACAACTAAGTAACCTGTGCCAAACTTTCAAAGAATCATTATCACTAGAAATAATAATCAGAAATCTTAGATGATAGAGCAGTGCTTGTTGTTACTGGGAAACTGTTAAGATCATCATGAACCCTCTTAAAAAAAAAAAAAAAAAAAAAAAAAAAAAGCCAAATTAGATATTATTCTTCTAATAATATGAGGAGTGATGACAGTTTAAGCATCAACACTTAGAAGTCTGTCCCTAAATACCACATTTTATAGACCCACATTACTTTTTTCTACTGCAGAGATTACTAGGATTTTTCTGCAGATGGGTCCCACTGATGCTGGTGTAACAAGGGACTCTACTACTGAAGAGCTTTCGGTCTGCACAGACAAATTGGAGGTAGTGGAGGTGCTGAACAGAATACATACAGAATGGCCTTGCAGATTTCATATCAGCTGATTTCTGCCAGGGAACTAACTCATCTGGAAGATATTTAATGAGCAGAAAGCTACAAGGAACAAACCAAAGAGTAATAAAGAGGTAATTTAGCATGTAGTACTCAGGAAAAAAAAAAAAAAAAAAGAGTCAAGGCAAAGGAGAACACAGAGGAATGGAAGTGGAGAAGAACTGAAGCAAAAGATGGTAAAAGAAAATTTGGCATATGGATGGAGAAAGCTGTTCTGTGTAAAGAACGCAGAGGGAGAAGCATGGAGGACTCAGCTAGCTTTAGGAAGACTAGTGATCCCACAAAAGGACTTTGAATCCACTCTCTGGTTGCTTCCTGATGTTTTCTTGAGAGCACGGTAAGAAAATCTCCCAAGAGAGAATAGTTCATTCAAAGTGATGCATTTTGAGCACTGGCCAGAGGAGAGTTCGTGTCATTGTGTAAAACATAGCTATGAGAGAAATTCTTTATTCTCCGTCACTTAATGCTTCACAATGCACTGGAACAAACGTTTGTGCATCTAGAAAAAGCTGAGGGGGGGAAATAATAAGAAACGAGAAATTAAAAGCAAGGTTCTGGTAGTCCTAGAGAAAGCTTCATGCGAGAAATTTTTATTCTCCTGCCATTTTGTTGAGCAGATGTGAGCTTTTGAGTTGTTGTGACCCCAGACAAATGTCAGTCATTTGCAAACATTGACTTGGCATCCTTCATACGTTTGTTTGTTTTTGTTTTTGTTTTTTTAAATTTTATGTAACATTACAATGAAAACTCTTCTTCCTGCATTGTCTTTAAAACACTGCTGTGAAATCATGCTCTAAATAGAATTTGTTCTGACACGGTAAGGTGCTGCAGAGTTTTGCAACATCTTTTAGGCATGAAGAGGGCAGGGGTATGTCAGAACCAAATTTTAGTACTTCTTGTCACAGTGCATACTGTTACAATAGCCTAATGAAAATGTTTTAAAGCCTAAATATACATGAGAAACAGATGGCAATTTCTACTCTTAGTTTGTGTCCACTACATGAATTTTAGATGTATTCCCAAGGCTTATCTCTGTTATGCATGAAGAAAGCCATGAACAGAACATTTGACCTCTGTATTGATGTGCTTTCTCATATGTGAAATTCAGCTACAGTCTCTGATGAAATGAATGATGATTAGTGTATAGAGATAATGTTGTTTTCTTTGACAGAAGTGTCACTGCTGCATTTGAGAACAATTTTTGAGTATTTCAAACAAGCAATTGTTCAGTGAAGCAAAAGTCACTTGAGTCCTGAAAAATTCTCTCTTATCAGTAGGAATTATTCAATTGAAATAGGGTGCAAACCAAAATTATAACAATAAGCAAAGAATTACATGGCTGGATAATACAAAGTATTATGCCCTTCATATTGATTATTAATTTTGAAATGTCCCATCAGTATGTGGAAAGAGTCAGATGAATGTTGTACTGATATGGTTTAACTGCTGGTTTTTTTATATCTTTACTGGCCTTATCAGTCAATCCAAGCACATTTATGGACAATATGGACGAGAGACTCAACATGAGCCAGCAGTGCGCTCTGGCAGCTCGAAAGGCAAATGGGATCCTGGGCTCCATCAGGAGAGGGGTGGTCAGCAGGGACAGGGAAGTGATTGTCCCTCTCTACTCGGCTCTTGTGAGGCCCCATCTGGAGTACTGTGTCCAGGTGTGGAGCCCTCAGTACAAGAAAGACATGGAGATTTTGGAAAGGGTCCAGAGGAGGGCGACTAAGATGATCAGGGGGCTAGAGCACCTCCCCTATGAGGACAGGCTGAGGGAGTTGGGCTTGTTCAGCCTGGAGAAGAGAAGGCTGCGGGGCGACCTCATTGCAGCCTATCAATACCTGAAGGGAACCTACACCCAGGAGGGGAGTAAACTCTTCATAAGGGCTGACAATAGCAGGACTAGGGGAAATGGATCCAAGTTGAAGGAGGGAAGATTTAGGTTGGATGTTAGGGGGAAGTTCTTTACGAGGAGAGTGGTTAGGCCCTGGAACGGGCTGCCCAGGGAGGTTGTGGATGCCCCGTCCTTGGACGTGTTCAAGGCCAGGTTGGACGGGGTCCTGGGCAACCTGATCTAAATGTGTATGTTTGGTGGCCCTGCTAGGCAGGGGGGTTGGAACTACATGATCCTTGAGGTCCCTTCCAACCCGGGTGATTCTGTGATTCTGTGATTCTGTGATTCTGTGATTTTTGAGTTATGTTGAATAGCAAAAGTATTTTTTGGGGTTCTGAACTATAAGGTTAGTTTTTAATTTGTACTACATTTCAATTCTGATTATTTCTGAGACAAAACAAAGGGTCTTCAAGAGCTGCTGACACAGGCTGGATTGAGATATTCATGACATGGTGCTCATCAGTTCTTAAAGGATTCCCATTCAAGAGAAATAATTAAATAGGACACCAAAATATCACCTAAAATACATTTAATTAGAAGTTGTTCACATTTTTTGAACCTTAGATGATTTGTGTTCATATATAACAGGACATTTGTTTGAAAATAACATTTCCTTATATGCTGGAACGTGGTAGTCAGGTGGTCCTGTTCAGAGGCACACTATCAACTGTTCAACCATTGCTCTTGTGTCCCTCTTAGTTGCAGTTGATATATGTAGGGAAAGAAAATTTAGGAAATACAATTAGAGCATCTAATTAAATGTACTCTGTCATCATTTTTCATCTTTTTACATTCATATCTTGTGTGTTGTTACTGTTATCTTCCAGAGTGATTTCCAACCAGATTCTGAATATGAGGACAGTCAGGAGATGAAGAATAGTCCTTTAAAACAAAGACTGGTGTTGTGAACCCTAGAATTCCAGCACAGTTTGATTTCTTAAAGTGAGAAGTGTTAATATGCTCATTGCAGTGTTTTATCACTGATTGCATATAATTTAAAAAATGTGTATTCATTAGGGAAGCACTTATAGCAGCTTTTTAATTTAAGCATCACACTATTCTGCTCTCCTGAGTACTCAGAAACGTTCAGGTAAAGCTCTGTATCTATGCTGTATGTTTGCAGAATCTTTAACACAAGAAATCTGAGCACGTCTGTGTTTAGTGCAGATCTAAATTAAAGACTCCTCTTAAGCTGCCCTTCCAAGTCCTTACCACTAACTGTAATGGAACAGCCAAATGTATTGATAAACTGTGCCAACACCTCCTTCAGTTTTATGTATTTTTTAGGACGCTTCTTCTCTGAGAGTGTTTGTTCTGTGTGATTTTGAAATAGTAGTTATACTTTTTCTAGGATATTTCTTATTCCCTTCCAGAAATAAGAACTGCAGCTGTTCTTCTGTTGAGCTAAAGAGAAGAAAGATGGTCTTGACCAATGTTACAGCTGAGTAGCTATGAGGAAGAACTGTGACAGGGTTGATTCAACGTAGAGTAAATTGCATGAAGGTGATCTAGTGAAACCTCAGCTGAAAGGAGTGGTGTCAGAAAGATAGTGGGTTTTGAATGGATATTAAGACTGCAGAGGTATAACCTAAGGGGAGCTGAAATTCTGTGAGGAGTTTTGGTCCTCCAGGGAGGATTTGTTGGTTCTGGAGCTTCTGGATTAAGAGAGCAATAGAGGTTACATGTGTGGATATGTTTACCTAGGTCCTTGATTTAAGGGCGTGACTCATTCTCCTTTCCTTTATTTTGTTTATTTTATTCTTTTCCCGTCTCAATTATAGAAGCCTTCAGACAACAACATGCTCTATCTTTCATTTCTTTATTATCTCATATAAATAGTTGAGTGTGTTTTTAAACTTCTTTCCTTTAATGTGTAAATTCAGCTGTAACTCAGGTGCTTTAGACCTGGATGTTCTCTTCTGTATGACTCTAGATAGAGACTAACTGGAGCTCATTTTAAGTAAAACTATAAATATTTGTTAATATACTAAACTTATTGAAGCAGCAAGCATATAGCTTCTGCCTATTTTTGCTGTGCTGGTGCTCTTTCTACTCTAATTAACTCAGATCCTAAACCATTTCCTTTTGAAAAGAAGAAAATAACATATGAGATCAGAAATGAGTCTTGTTTTCTGTCCTACGGATTGTCAGAGAAAAAGGAGAATCCTCAGCATGGGACAGAATTCAATTTTAATTTCTGAATGTGAGTCATGTGGCTGAACTCAGAAGTGACTTATTATAGAGGTCAAGTTCTGCTTCTTTGTAGGCATTAAATACTACTATACTAATTCCCACGTTTCTGTTCACTTAGAGGAGCCTGAATCTCAGCTCTGACCCTTCTCTCCATGACATCACAGAAATCATATACATTCAGGTTTCTCAGTCAGCTAGAAGTCATTTTGAGAACATTCAGCTGTATTACTGAAGGGACTAGGTTATGTTGGCGTTAGTCAGCTGAAATAAATAAAGCACCAAGAAGTCAGGGAAAGATATCCTGCAAGAAGTCAGAAAGATATCTAGCGGGTGTAAGGTTGTCTGCTAATGACTTTTGTGCATAGTAAAGTCTATTTTAATCACCATGCTACGTTTATTCTGTTTTGCTTTGACAATATGCCACTTTTGCAGACTAAATGATGTCACCAGGTTTGATGTTCCTTGAGGGCTGCAAATGACCTTCTCTCTTGGAAATTTTTGTTATACGTTCAAAAAAGCACTTTGTGGGTCATATTGGAACAAAATAGATCTAAGTTCAGTTTTTATTGATGGAATTGAAGATTTTGAACTCAAATTTTTATGATGGAAGTTAAATAAAACTCTTCTTGACTAAGCACAGGAACTTTGCTTCTGTGCCCAAGGAGGAGGGAAGATTGTGAAGACAAATATAACTTTACAAAGTGGGTTGGTGGTTTACTTGTTTATTTTTTTGTTCAATTGTTTTTTTTTGTTTGGTTGGTTGTTTTTTGTTTTTTTTTTTTTTTTTTACTTCTGAGCTTGGTGTTGAATTTTTTGAATGGGCACCGGGATGTGTTGTGGTTATTTGGTTACAGGTTGGGTTGTTGGTTTTTGTGTTTTTTTTTCTTGTTTAGCATAATCAGTTCATTATCAAAAGGAAGTGTCTGAACTCTGAGGACAACATTTTAACTATTGCCCTAGATAGATTAAATCTTTTGTCTGCCAAAGAACACAAAGTACTTTTAACTTGCTTAAAAAAAAAGATTATGAAGTATAGGAACAGATACTGAACTGAATGACAAGACCTGCACAGTCAAGTCCCTCAGCTAGCCCTAGTGCTGCAGTGTGTTGAATTGCAGACTGAAAAACTGGAAGCTGATCTCTTTCTAAAGAGCAAATCCAGTCCAAAAGTCAAGGCAAGCTATTTACCAAGAAGCAAGCACCTAGCATCAGACAGAGGCCCTTTGAAGGAAGGGATGAATTTCCTTCTGCCTAGCAAATTTGCCATAGTGCTTTCTATGAATAGGTAAATGGTTTTAACCTGTGGAATGAGAGAAAAAGCTCAACTTTTTTTCATATTTTCATGGTATCAGTACTCAAATGTGTATGTAAAGTAGAGGCCGACATCCACAGCAATATTTATATTACGTTCTGTGGAATTGCTACCAGCTGCTTGTGGAACCTGGGTATAGAATGTATACACATCATACTGTAGTGTTTTCTCTTATTTCACACCTAATGAGGTCAAGTCAATATGGCAGAATATGGGCCTAATCTCGAAAATAATGTTAAGTTTCTTGATCTTGGAAGTACTTAAACTATTCAAAACCTGCCTGGACAACCTGCTGAAGTTGACCCAGCTTTGAGGGATGAACGAGATGATTCCCTGTGATTCTGTAACAGTCTTACCTTTTTTGTCAAATTGCAAATCAACAAAGATGGGGAGAATTGAATGCTCTGCAGTGAGGCAGCATGCCAGTACAGTCTATAGGAAATACCTCTGCAAGTCACTGGAAGTGATCTTATTTGATTCTTATCAAGGAATCAAATAGGAATAATCTTATAGGACTTATTTGATCCTGTTAGATATTTTGTGGGCTCTTGTCTATTTGCTTACATAAATCACTGAGTGTCAGGCAATGCTGAGAAATTTTGGTCACATCTTTTATTAAGAAATGATGTGCACTTTTAAATTTTTGCTAAATCAGAACAAAATTTGATGGATTATTTTTGGAATAATCACTTGATATGTAAAATGTCTTTGGAGAAAATTTAAAGTAATTTTTTCTTGTATTCATGTGTGATTGGGTGGACAATGGAAGAGGCCCTAAAGGACATGGATTAATTTAGCATCTTTGCTACTCGATTGTTGTTGTTGGTTTTCCTTTATAATGCCCTTGTAGAAATCATTTTAGCTCCTGTGCCTTGTTTTCTCTCTCTTTAGATAGTAGATGAGTATCTTTGTTGTTCTAGAAGAGCTCTGGGACTCTGAAAGCTTTTAATTTTATTGGGGCTTTTAGCAGTGTTAACTTTAGCAATGTTAACTATTCCAAAAGAGGCAAACTAGATTTCTAAGGGATCCATATAAAGTTTTAATAAGTTATGTAAGAATATTAGATGCAGCAGAAATGTATGTATAAACCTTGGGTGTTGGTCTAAAATAGTTTATTTTTTAAAGTATAGCATTGCTAATAGGCACAAAAGGGTAGTTTATTTTTAGAGGACAGTTATTCTGAAAGTTTATGAAAGGGGAAGTTAGAATATTTTAGAATAGAGTATACTTGAAGACATTAAAAAGCATGTTGTATTTTTAACCTGTTACCGTTAATTTGTTGATGTTACCATTATGTTACTGTAATGCTGTTAAATGTAATGTTTATCATCAGTAATGTTGTATGTTCAACTATGCTGTGGAGTGTCTCGTCAGTAATTGTAGTTCAGCAATATATATGTTGTTTGAGTTGTTTGATGGAATAAGAGAACATTTGAAGCTAATGAAAGGAAGAGCTGCACCTGTTTTTTTGTTAGTTTGGTGTTGGCTTGTTTTTGCCAGGCAGGAAAAACAAGCATATGATAATAACCACATTCTCACAATACTTCACCCATCCTTCCCCCTAGAATTAAAGAGTACTAAACTTCAGTCTTCTTATGTCTTAGCTTCACAAACATGTTAGATTTTCTGAAATAGCTGTAAAATTTCCCATGTAACAGTGTGGGATGAATTTCAGTAATAGAAGATACAGAACTATTCTTTATTTTCATGGGCAGAAAGTGCCCACTTCTCTTTCATATTAGATATCTGTATTGATTATTTACTAACAAAACAAAACATTGAAAATTTTATTTATATTGCCAGAGTTGATAATTAGGATAAGACGTAGTGTAGAAACAGTCTTGGAAATACTTGTTATACTTGATTGCAATGAAACGGAGCCCTTGTTACAGCTTTCCTAAATCTAATTTGTTTGAGTTGCATTAGAAGAGGCACTTTAAGAAGTGCAACTTGTGTAAGTTGATAATTTTATCTGTTTACCTAAAGACACACTTCTCACTTTTGATTACTTTCAATGTTCTTCTACTGAGTGAAGCGAGGAGCCTTACCTGCTGTAATTTAAGGAAGTCAAGCATGCTGATTGAAACAAAATTTCCTTGAAATAGAGAGGCATATTTGAAACTGTCAGTTTACTATGAAGTTTGTTTAGCTTCTTGGATGCATATGAATGTATGTAACCTGCAAGCATTTTAAATAATATTGACCGTAAAGAGTCTTTCAAAAAGAACAGGAAATTAAAAAAAAAAAAAAAAAAAGCATAATCATTCTCCTTTCCTTATCCACAGGATCCTAGTCAAAGTCCTATGTAGGTAAAACAAACAAACAAAAAAACAACAGCACAACTAGGCAGCTTAGAGCAACTGGAAAGGGAAAATTCCTATGTAGACACTTTTTTTTTTTAATAATAAAATGTCAGCTGTAAAGCAAAGTAAGAGAATATCAGAGAGTATGCACATTACCACACTGCTTAGAGAAAAGAGACATTAAATGCAAGGATGAAGCATTGCAAAAAATTAAGAGATTGTTTTATGCTTCCCATCTTCTCCTTATGGACTGGTTCCATCATGTCATAAGAATTAAGCTTTTCTGTGTTTAAGCTGATGTTTCAGGGCTTTAAAAGCTTAAATTGCTTTATTGCCTTAGCATTAGGTCATCTCCATGTTTTATTGTTTTGGGAAGTGAAGAGCATGGCAGTTGGCAACTTCAGAATGAGTTGTAGGATAACTGACTGCTGAGAGATTCTGGGAACTGATATTGAACCACAGGCCCAAACCTGGCATTTTTTTACAATTGGAGATTTTTTTATAAAGAAAAGCGCTCATGTTAAGTGGTTACTTTTTCCTTATCTATTCTCAGGGTTGCTCTTGTGGAAAATATTCCTGAAGGGATCAACTATTCAGACAGTGCACCATCCCACTTGTCTCTTTTCCAAGGCTGGATGAATTTGCTTAATATGGCTGAAAAGTCTGTTGACATAGTATCTTCCCAGTGGGACCTCAATCACAGTCATCCATCAGCATGCCAGGTATGTTCTAGACTAAAGAAAGATGGGACTTTAACAATCTGTTTTTGTTGTTTGTGAATTGCTTAGAGCTGCAGCCCTTCTCTGTAGCAAACCTATTTGTTTGGGTAGTTTAAAAGCAAACAAACATTTTCTTATGAGGATTGTCCTGTCAGGATATTAGTTTTATGAGAGTGGTGGCACAGTGGACTAGAGAACACACTCAACACATTCATATCACTTCCATCTTAGGAAAGGATATCATTGTATAATCTTAAGAAACTTGCAAAATTGTAACTATTCAAACACATCATAATTTGGGAATATCCATAAAACTATGTACTTATTTTCTATTTGGTGCAAATGATCAGGTAAAAGAGTAATTATGTGGATTAGTTCTACAGCCAAATTGATGTGTAAAATTACACTTACAAATTATCTGATAGCAAATGTATCAGATGATTCTTAATATCTTTTCAAAATGAATCTGAAGGGTAATGAGTTAGGGCTTGTGCAATAAAGTACAGTAGGAAAAATCATAAATCACCAAATGAGACAAATATGCATTACAGTGATGCTGTGCCAACAAATATATTATTCTTGATAGCAGTCACCTTAGAAAATGGGGAAAGGGCAGATTTCCACTTAGTGTTACCCTGTCAAACTAAGATATCAAAGAAATGATGAGCTGAGAGTATCTTTTTTCATAATGGATTGTTTGCTGGAAAAAGCCACTCAGCTGGAATGGAATTCAGTTAAAATCACAGTAGAGTAAATATAAGGAATCTACAATACTACACTATGTCACAAACTTTTCACTTTCCTCTCTGGTTTGGATGATACTGTGCAGTAAAAAAAATGCCTTATGCTAAATGGTGGACAGTGACTGGTATTGTCAGCAACCAAAGATGGTGCTTCAAACTGCCTGTGTTTTCAAATGGTGAACTGAATGGTACTTCTTTTTAGAGAGGCTGTTGCCTAGCTGAAGGGCATACATTCGCTTTCTTCAAAATCTACTCTATGTCCATTTAAACAAGTGAAAGCTTGAGCTGAGCATTCAAATAGAAAATTTAGCACAAACCCTTCCTTTTATAATGCTTACAAATATTGGTGTAGAGTTCTTGAATAAATTCATTGAATATCAAAATATTGAGGCTTTTCACAATGTAATTATGTAGCTAAGCTTTATTTAAATTCATTGCCTAAGAAACTTCAAACCCATGTTCTGTCATTCAAGCAGATGAATTCACAGAGAATGCCTTAGATGTTTTCAAGATGTGCATGAATTGGTATGTGCATGAGTCTTTTAAAAAACATTTTGTCTGAAAAAATTCAACGTGTCATTCACTTCAAAACCAGCAGAGCCTAACAAATCCCAAGCAGAGAATAAAAATAGCAAACTGGAAATTGGGATTTCAGTAGTTGAGCATCAATTCCATTCACTGTTCCATATTTTCATGCAAAAGAACTGTAAGATGTTGCTGAGTGTCAGAACAGGAAAAAGGAAGAAGAGACACATAAGTGGATTTGCTTCTTCATCCTTAAATGCACTGTTTAAGCCATAAAAAAATGTAGCATATTTTTTAGTAATATTCTATTTTAGTTTTCTATTTAGAATACATAGTAGCCTTACAAAAGTAATTACTTCTGTTTAAAATATGATTAATATTCCAGTCATTCCCTCAATTGTACAGCAGTGTGGGCTGAACAGCTGATAGATTTTTTTTGTCAAGCTTGTCTATTCATCCTTAAACACTGTGCTGCTATTGGCCAATCTAATTGCTAAAGAAATTGACAAAGAGGCAGGGATTCTTAGCAAATTGCTGCCCTAGAGAGTGTGTACAAAGCTTAGTGAGTGAAAAATAGGGAAGGAAATCTGTATCATTGCATCTGCTTTTTAAGGTCGTAAGATGAAAGAGAAATGACAGTGAAGCTTCAGTAATTGTAATCCGGTAATGTTCAAAAGTCAGATGTCCTCGGGTCTTTACAAATTTGGATTTGGGGAAATTTATCCTCACATAACAGAAATATTATGCAGGGACTGCTGCAAAACTTCTAGGTACTGCAGTGGTTATAGTTGAGGAAGTTTTAGTTGTTCCCTAAATGATGCTGCTTTTATCAGAAACTGAGAACATAACCATTTTCTTTAGGGACTCACGTCCTGCTGTATTACCATTCACAAAATGAAAACTGTAAGATGTATTACAAAGCAAGTTTCTTTGCATGACCAGTTTAAGAGACATTGATTTTTGGAGGAGAATAGCTGAGTAGGCTAGATTGCCTTTCCTTAACTGCAGGAACTAGCCATGTTCTTTGTGTATGTGTATTTATGGGCACACGTGAATCTATGTGCATATGTATATACAAGTCCAAAACACATCTTGAAGAAAAAGAGCAGTAAATTCTGCAATTTTATATTCACAGTTAATTGTTTTCACAGTTGGTTTCCTCTGAGTCTTCTAACATTTAGAAACATTAATTTACTGTGACCTTACATAGTTTCAGTAAGTCTTTCCTCGCAAATTTCATTTTAACAAGTAAGCATCAATTCTATTTTGGTATATTGATATTGCCATAAGTATGGCACATGTCCCCCTGGATGGATATTTGGAGTATTCTAAGATGATCAGTGGTCTGGCTTTTACAGTGATCATACAAAAACCACGTGGTTCTGACTTCATCTCTATTTCCCTACCTGTTGTGCTGTTCTTGGATGGCTTGATGGGAGAAGTCTCCCACTCCACCTGAATATCTTATGTTTAAGTCAGATGTCCAGCTTGGTAATGAAATCACTGTGTGTCATTTGCAGACAGGTGTCATACAAGGGTCTTACGTGATTTGTTTGATAGAACAAATGTTAGTGCCAGAGATTAGTTATCCGTCCTTTACAATTATTAAAAAACATTAATAAGTACAAAGAGGATGAGAACATCTGTAAACCTAGCAGCTGCCAGCAGAAATTGGCTACCGCCAGCTACAGAAATTTCAGTGTATTTTCTTTCTGTACACTAATACTTCCAAAGCCATCTCTCCCTGCCAGATGGTGGCATTTCCCTGATACTGCTGATACAAAATGAGACACAGAAATAAAAAAGAGAAAGTTTTTATAGTGAAAGCATTTTTTTGGACTCTGAACTTCTAAAAGTTGGTTGGAGTCTACACTGGCTATTTTGCTAGAAAAACACAAGGAGAGCATTTTGAGTTTCTCCGTTTTGCATTAAGTAGCAGCAGTTAAATTTAGGGTTATTTTCTTACTGTATTGGTTTCTGCCAGCATGCTGTGCTTGTCAGTGATGTTTTGCAGATCGCCTTAACAACTGATGGTAGGGCAACTTTTTAAAACTGTAAGTAGAACTATGTAGAATAAATTCAGAAGAAAATTCTGGAAGTAAATGGTTTTATTTCTGTTGAAATAAAAAGTTAAGCATTGTCTAAATTGTAGATACCTAAGCTTTTGAAGGAACAGTAATTCACTTTTAGAAAACTTCAGTAAATGCATTTTGTGGTTTTTATCTTCCCTGTTTTATTTAATGAGGAATGCAGGCTGACAAAGGTAACAGTAAGCAAAGGAAATCATCAGGCTGGAATCAGTCTGCCTAGGAAGAGTTAAGAAACTTCTTTGTGGGGAATTTCGGAGCTTTTTGGTAGCTGTAACTTTTTTTTTTTTAATTTCATTCACCAGCTTGCTGTGGCATGGATAGTTGGGACTGATGTTTGAGATGGATGGTAGCCTAAAGCTGTTTGTTCATTTGATATATACTTTTTACAACTTATTTTGTCTTTTTCAGTAGATTTTCTGATACAGTGTTGTGAAAATGTAAGATAATATTTTACCAGGAGAGCTGTTTTCTTAATGTTGTCTGCTAAAATGCAAATAGAGTGATAGGTAGTGTGCTGCATTTCCGTGGCACTTGGCTTGTTACTATTTCTCAGTCCTCACAATCTAACTGTATAAGAGTGATTCAGATTGCTGTCATGTAGTGGCACAGCAGCCCCGTATTGTCTCACAGAGAAAGTGTGGTCTATATGACAGTATGAGGGTTTGTATTTAACAGAAGCATTTCAAATGTGCTGACAGCAGTGACAAAAATCTTCAGACCTTCTGTCCTGTCTCTTTTCTTTTTCATAGAACAAAACAGTAAAATTGCAAGTGAACATGTCAGAAAGTATAGAAACCGAGTTTCAAATTAATATTAATGGGAAAAGAAGGCCAGGTACTTCAACAATGAGAAATACTTTCTTATATCCTACTTTACTAGAATACATATAGTTTTTAAAAAAACAACTTGTGTATTTCTCATAGTTGTTTAGAATGCCTAGACTTAGGCCTTGGTGAGAGTACTAATATCTGGTGAGAAATTATGTAGCAAGAGATGTGACAGAAGGACTTATTTCCAGTTTTGATGCTGGATGATATTTTTTTGTATTTGTGTGTAAATACAGATGTTTGTAGTTAGTGCAGTCCTAGCCTTAGCCAGCCACACTTTATGGCTCTGTAACAATTGCTAGAGATGTTTTTATGTTTTTATCAATTTGAAGTTTCACTATGTATGAACATATCTGGACAAAAAAGGACATGATAGACACATAGCTTCTGATGTTCCTGATGGGAAAACAGATGTATTTTCAGAGAAGATGTCTTAATTGGATCACTCCAAATGATGTATTCACCCCTTGTGTGGGCCACTCAACTGTCAGAGTAGCCTGTAAGAGATAGGCAGGGTGCATTGGACAGATCAGCACATGCTAAGATCAGGTAAAACAGGTCAAGGTACGGGCTGGAAACAGTGCAGTTCATTGTGGACCCCAAATTTGATTGCAGTCTAGCAGCACTAGTCTGCAGCAATTACAGGAGAGACCTTCTGGGGGACTCAGGGCACCAAGGAATGCTGCTCAGTAGCGATGTGCTGCTGCCCAAGCGTTTCATTGGAGCTGCTACATAATTCTGTATGCAGCACCCAACCCCTGCACACTGTTATCTCTTTAATTCTTAACTCTGGTAACATCTGCCTTCTTTAATAAATAAATCCTTCCAACTAACATCCTTCACGAATAAATTAAACTAAAAAGATGAGAAAGATCTTTTCAGCTTTGTGACTAATGGGAATGTCTGATTTGCATAGCAGCTCAACAAAGGCTTTTAGGCTTGTGAGATAAAATGTGGGTGCTATTTCTTCCAAACAGGAACACCTAGTCATCTCAAAAGTGCTGAGTCTAATAAGTATTCGGATCTTCATGTAGAGCATGCTTTTATTGTTATGTTCTCTTGCTTTCATTGCTGCAGCGTCTTGTTGACTGCTAAATTCCTGGAAGCCCTGGGATGAGCAGGGAGCTATGCTGTGGATTTGAGCCATCAGACAGGCACTAACAGCAGATCTGTGTTTCCGTTGCAGCCTCTGGCTGCTCTGTAATTTTGGGAAAGCTAGTTTTCAGGAGGCTGGGTATTTTTATTTTGCCATATACATTTGGAAGTGAATCTTAGGAAATGTCTGTACTGTAGACAAATGAAGAGCTACTTTCTATGACTGCTGAAATCCCAGCAAGGCTCAATTGGGCATCACAGGGCAAAGAGGCATCCCACTCGCTGCTGTTTCATGGTGTGGTGAGGAAAGAGGGCTTCTGAACGAGTTTTTGTTAGTCCATTTTACGTCACATTCCTTCATCAGAAACTGCTTTTGCAGCGGCTGTTTTAGTAGAATAGAGTGATCCTTTTAAGAATTTTAGAGTAACAGTTTGTGGTGTTGTACAGAAATTCTCTAACCCAGTCCTGTGCAAGACTCTGTCTTCTACCTGTTCGATTGAAAACTGGCATAATAACTTGATGTGCAAGATTTTACCTCGGTGCTAACATTATACTGAATTTATTGAGCTACGTAGGTAGAATAGACACTTTTTCAACTGATTAGACCCAAATTTTTTGTGTATGATGCTGATAATTGTAACTAGTCTCTGCTGAAGTAAGCTTGAATGGCAACAAGGAAAGAAGCTCCAACTCTGTGACCGTAGCAACACAGCACCATAGTGGCACATAGGATATTTTATTTTTGTCATGTAGCTATGTGATTCTAACCAAGAGTTTTCCTTTAAATAAATATTGAACCTAAAAATTAAACATTTACTCTGCATAAGTAAGAAGAAGTAGAACTTTTTTTTTTTTTCTTTTTTTTGGACATGGAAAAGTATGACTTGATTGGAGATTTTTATTTTTCATGGGAAACAATTGCCTTAATTGCCTTAATCTCCGTTTCTGTAACATGTATGAGGTTCCCTTTTTGTGTTCTTTTTTAGAAATAGGGCTTACATAGTAAAAAGAATGCATAATAGCAGGGAAAATTACATAAGATAAATGTAGATTATTGTCTTTCTGTCTGGTATAGCTCTTCTAAATATGAGCATGTGACTACACAAAAGTTTTTTGCACTATAGTTGGAACCACTCAAAAAAACAACGAATACTCAATCAATACAAAAATGTGTGATGAAGTCTTTTCCATGCACTTTTCATCCTGATTTAACATAAAATAATTGGTTAAAAGAAACCCAATATAAAAATACATTCATGCAGCATCAAGAATTAGGCACTTCTCTTCCCGTGTTGCTTGTCGTCATCGGTGATATTGCATAGCCTGGGAAAAGCAGAAGGCAAGATTGGCCTTCGGAACAGTAACTTGCTAACCTTCAGCGTAGCTTTAACCATATTTAGGAAGTTACTCCCCTGTTGTACTAGGTATGCATATGACATGAATCTTTTATTTGATGATGTGCTATTTAAACAATTCAGTGCTTCATCACTTTTGCTTTCCTTTACTGTTCTTGCCAGGGTCAACGTCTTTTTGAAAAATTGCTTGAACTGGCATCCCGAAATATTGAGATAAAACTAGTGAGCGACATACTGCCTGTGGAATCAAAAGTATTAAACGACTTGAAATCAAAGGGTAAGACCAACGTCTTTATGTTGTTATGCCACTGGCTGCTATGTAATGTTCATTTGATTTCAAATGCAGACTCAGATGACATGTGAACTGCAAACTACTGTTGAGCAGTGTTATCCTATGAGCCTGGAGTTTTCTTTGATTCATAGTTATAAAAAATCTGAAACTCTTACTGTGGCTGGAGTAGATATTTGCCATTTGCACTGGTTAAAAAGGTGTTTACATAGGCGTTTAAATGCACTATAGCCATACTAATGGTAGGCAGTGTTACCTGAGAAATTGCTGTTATACCCTATGGGACAAGGTAGTTTTCTCTTTAAAGCAAAATAATTTATTAAAACATGCCTATGCTACTGATGATTCTGAAGCACAGGAAATACTTTTAGTCAGATTTAGCCAACTGCCACCAGTTTCTGTGTTATGTGCGTGCCTACTTCCCTAAGGATTGTTTTGAAATTCAAAATCCCTGTTCAAAGAGGAGGCACACAATGAGGCTACATGACTAAACTTCCTTTATGTAAAACTGTCTAAAAAAAATAATAAAATTGAAGACGATTTAAGAAATGCTAAAAGAAATCAGGATCTCTTAAGAATTTTGACAACCTCACACACATTTCTCTTGAATAAAAATACCTTAATTATTGAAATATCCTGATAAAAGTATGATTTTAATGGTAGGATAAATTTTAAAAGGAATAGGTAATCTATATATCCTGATAATCATCATTTTTGAGACAGGTTACTTTAATATATCGATCAGAAAGGGAATTCTAAAAAACAAATCAAGTTAAGTGTTTACTACTTGTGCCAGCACCGTAACATAACATGTCGTTGCACAATAAAGAATAAAGAACATCCTTTTCCAAGTGTAATTAATCTTTGTTTAAGTTCCTTATAATCTCCCGACTGGGAAAGTAACACAAAAAATTACTAGTGGAAGTCCTGTTTCATATAGTGGACTGCCTTTTGATCAAGACTGGCATATTTTTTGAAGACATGTTTTTTGAAGACTGATGCGTTATTTCAATGTGATCTTTGTGGAGACTTGTCACTTCATGACTTTACCTGTTCCAGGACTTTGATTACTTTTGCTGCGTGACTAAAGGTGATACTGATTCTTTGATAACAACTGAGGCTACATCAGCTTTGACAGACATCTGTGAAATAAGGAATCATATATTTCTGATGTGTTGAAAAATAGATGTCTATTCTAATATCAACACCAATGAAACTTCTTTAAAAAAGTCATTTAATTCACCTGTGATTTGGTGTCCCAAACTGCACAGGGTCAAATGCAATTAAGGGTAGGACCTGTACAGTTATATTGGTGTACCTCACAATTGATATTTTAGTTATAATTTATTTAGAATATCAAATGTAAAAATATAAATAAATAAATAAAAAATCCCCTTTCCAAGAAAGATGAGCAAGAACTTTAATAGGAAAGGAAACCATTTGTCATTAACATTTATGTCAGTTTGTGGGAATTAATTAGATCTGTTAACTTGCTGAGTAAGCAAATAAAACATAGGCTTTTACTATTTTATTAGTTTCAGCTTCCCTTATGACTAATTCAGATTCCTGAGACAGGAAATTTTAGAGTATTCAAATGAAGGGATCGATATAATTGAGTGTTCTGAGCTGCTCTGAGAATCAGAGTAACTTTTATGTGGTAATTCTTGTGAGTTTTTTTTGCCATGCTCTTAGATCCATGTTCTACTTTTGACCTTTTCTGAAGATCAATAATTGTAAATTCTTGCTTTTTTCAGTATGAATGCTTTTCCTCATTCTGTGTTTTAGTTTATTTCTTCAAATTCTTGAATTTTTGTTAAGATTTCTTAATGATGATGAAGTGATTGCCAGCTCTGTTGCTCTGTTGCCTTACGTTTACATTGGTTTGTTGTTTCTTATTCCCAGGAACTTGTTAATCTTTATTTGGTTCTGCATTCCTAAGAGACAACTTAGGTTTGACATGCCACTTTCAATTAGAAGGTCAGACTTAATTGTCTGTCTGAATTGGGCAGAGGAGGGTCCAAGTACTGTTTCACGCTTCACCAACCTATAAACTCAGCTGGTTGTTCCTAAACAGCAAATATTCATGTGGCCAGGGCTAAAGCAGTAGTGAGAAGAGAAAGCATTTACATAGCTTGTTTGGCTCTGGGAGTTTCTCACGTTCCAGAGCCTGCCTTCCTCTTGCTAGGTAAGCAAAAACTGTCATCTTCTTTCTAAGGAGATCGTGTGAAATAGTCAGACCATTTCTACGTAGTAGAATTGTGAAATATCCTGAGTTGGTAGGGACCCACAAGGATCTTTCCTGGTTCCACAAATGACCACCCAGACCACAAAGGTTCCACCAGGACCACTCATATTTCTGTGAGCGATGTCCAAATGCTTCTTGAACTCCAGCAGACTTGGGGACATGACCACTGTCCTGGGCAGCCCGTTCCATGCTCACCAACTTCTGGTGCAGAACCTGTCCCCAACCCCCATTGCCCTCCCCTGATGCAGCTCCATGCCGTTCCCTCAGGCCCTGTCGCTGTCACACAGAGCAGAGCTCAGCGTTGCCCCTCTGCTCCCTGTGAGGAGCTGCAGCCATCGGTGATGCTTCCCCTCAGTTCCTCTGCTTTGGGCTGAGGACACCCAGGGACGTCAGCCACTCCTCATACATCCTGCCCTGTAGACCCTTTACCATCTTTGTAGCCCTCTTTTGGATGCTCTCTGACCTTTCTTCCTTCTGGTTTCTGGTTTCTGTCCTTCTTGTATTGTGACACCTAAAACTACAGACAATGCTCAAGGTGAGACCACAGCAGTGCAGAGCAGAATGGGACTGGCAGACTGTCCTAGTGAACGCAAGATATAGTTGCTATTACATAGGTTGTGTGGAAGAGCCTTGTCTTTCTTTTCACCAGTCTGCATGATCAGCACCAATGAGCTGTGCCCCTACTCTGTGTAGGCTGGTTTCTGAGGTCAGAATGAGTGTTAACTTGGGTATCATCAACCGCAGGCTGTGCCTATTCAAATGGTACCTGAGAACCTTTAAGTATGGCGCAGTCAAACATCACATGCATTTCCTTAGCCCAGGGAGTCTCCCTTATCGTGCATCTTGAGGTAGAGTGCCCTGGTAAAAGCCAAAGTTATTGCTTGATAAACTTGATCATTCATAATGCTTCATGCAGTTTTTCTGGTGGTGGATGTTGTTGTTTTCGGGGGGGGGGTGAGGGGGGGTGGGGGGATTATCACTCAGATTTGTGGACAGATATGAGTGGTGTCTTCTTGCCTCCTCACCCCATTTCTGATGTACTGCAGAAAGTAGCTCTGATAGATCTTTCCATCGTAGGAGTGCATCCCAGAGTTCTCCTTACACATCCTTCCTGTCCCTGCTGTTTGACAGAGAAGAAAATTGAACTTTGACTTCAGATTTGAGCTGATGGAGTTAGACAAAGCTCAGTTTACGTGGACAGAAGAGCAGAACTGAAGTGGTGTAGAGTAAAATAGAGTAACTTACAGAACAGTGAGCATGTTTGTACAGATATCTGAGCTAGCACTGAACCTGTAAGTTTTGTCACCACTTTTGATCTTTTCCTTGCCAAGTCTTTGCTATCCTGACTGACTTGAGCTAACTGTAGAAAATGGTAGCTTGATTCCAGGAACAGCACAGCAAAATGCACTGTGAAGCATGAATTGATATACTCAGCCAACACACCTTGAGCTGTGGTGATAGAAACCTCTGAGTGCTACAGAGCATACATTTGCTAATGATTGTTGCACTGCAGGAGTGTTATTTAGTTGCAAAATTAGACATTCAATAATGAGGAAATACTAACCCCAGAACATGTATCTATGATAGACTTTAATTACATTATCTGATGCTATATTTTACATGAAATACATAACTGGTACTTGGTGTAATCTTACCATGTTAGTTAATAAGAAGTCTTTTCCATTGTATCAAATGAGAATACATCAAACATTTAATGCCTCAGGGAGAAGATGCTCATTCAGGGGATATTATCTCTGTTGATAATGGGTAGAATCTTTTTTTATCTCGTATTTAATGTATGTCTCCAGGCTTTCTTTATTGCACATCTGCCAGATCCTGCACTGCATACAGAGTGATTTATTTCCTCATAGGATTTTCGGTAGTGCTTCTTGCTGTGGTATCTGAGTGCTCTGCAAATATAGTATTAATGAATTTCTTCTTGCAGCATCACTGTTAGGCAGGTCAGTTGTTGCTTCTCTCTCTCAGGGACATCTGGCAATTATTAATTCCAGCACTGGTACCAAAAGCTAGATCCAGGCAGTTGTTTTTTATAATCATAATTGTAAATATATATGTTCATTAAAAAAAAAAAAAAAAAAAAAAAAAAAAAAGCAACAGCAAACATGAGTATGTTTTCCCAACTCTAACACTGTCAAATTTATCACTAAACATATAAATTATGATTCTATTTTTATAGGACTTTTAATAACAGGCAGATTTAGGGTGAATTCTTGATTCTCTTTAGTTAAAGCTGTATTTGCTTTCTCACATGTGTATATAAATACTATGCATGTATGTATATGACTGTCTTGTGAAAGGTAGGCCTGCTGTAGGCAAAATTTGGCTCACTGTGTAAACAAACACTTTATCCTTCCTGTGCTGTGACAGTACCTTATTAATGCTTATTTTCAAGGTTATTGCTTTAGCCTTTTCTCAGCTGTGTTGGTTTACTAGATTGAAACATTTCTTGTAACCCTCCCATTCCTTGCACATAACTGTGTACCAGACTTTGTGCCTCAGTAACATGAGTGGCATTGTTTTCAATTAGCAGGTTGCTGTATCAATTCTTACGTGCACAGAATCTAAGTTCTATGCTAATTACAATATTATTTTAGCTGACAGTATTAACACTTTTTAAGGCATGCCAATGCATTTCCTTCAGTTTGTAGGCTTCATTCTTTTTTTTTTTCCTTTTCCCCAGTACTCCTGTTTCATAAATCATTTTTCATATATTTGCAAGGAATGCTTTTTGTCAGTGCTTGATGTGGCAGATATGGAAAGAGGACTCTGTCCCTTTCACAAATAAGATTAAAAAAAAAATAAAATCATCTAATTTAACCTACAGCTATTGAATTGTAGTGCTGAAACTGAAGAATCATATGAAGTCTCTGTGTTAAATATGGCAGGGTCTAATCATAAGGTGATACTCTGACTTGCTGAGTAGTTTGTGAACATTTGTTTAGGATTAGATGCAACCAAATTAGAAAAACAGATAAAAGATATTACTGTAGAGAGACAAATAAATTAGTAAAAAGTGGAGCACTGTAAGCTTTTTGAGCTTTTATTTGTATGCTTTGCATTGCAAACACTAGCAGTTGCCATTCCACGACAAATCAAATCTATCTGGGCAGCTGCATGATCCCAAGCTGCTCTTTGCCCTCCCAACCATATGTTGGCCCTCCCTGCCTTTTTTCTTGCATCAGTGCTCATACGGCAAAACAGTCCAGGAGGCTGGTTGGCTGCTCTACAGACTGATTTTTTTATTTTTTAACTGGCATAATTCTGATTTGCATTTGATTTCTGTGTTACTCAGCGTGTTATCTCACAGGTTATATACAACATAAGGATAGGAAACACATAGCTGCAGTTGACAGTGGAGGCAGAACCACTTGGTTCTGGAACTTGGTTTAGACAGACTTGATCTGCAAGTTCATGTAATGCTTTGGAATTTTTAGTGTTTCTGAAAGTTTTTTTTCTTTACCTTTGTTTTAATGAAATTGTTCCCCAACGGACAGCAGTAGTGAATATTTAATTGTGTTTATTTATTTTGTATCTTAAATATGTATATATCCATACATACATGTCTGTAAAACCATATTCTATCTGCTTTTGTTGGCACACTTAAGGCCTAGATTGGTTTTAGAGCTGTCAGGCTTTTGGAATGTTAGTTCTTATCTTCAACCACAATCACATTCCTTTTCTTTATGTCAAGGTGTGAGCGAATGGGAAGGTGATTTCATAGTTCTAATATGTTATAGGAAGACTGAAAAACTTGTGTTTTGTTGTCGAAAGATGGAGAACGTTTGAGAACCTCAGTCCAGTTTCTCCTTAGGAAACATGTTGGCAGTTAGGCGCTGTTTTTTAACCTAGAGCCTTCGTGTAATGCAAGTCCTAGGAATGTGGAGTCCTCCATTTGGGAGAAAACTACTTCTTTGGAAAAGACAAATCCATCAGAGCTAGCAAGGGCACCTTTTGATAAGTTTAAATTGACATAAAATATGCTTGGAGGGAGAGGAGAGCTGGGTGAGTTTGCAGTTTTCTGTAGGCAGGTGGTTGGGTAAAGCATGATTAAATTTAAATTTTCAGCCTACAATATTTGGTTTTAATATTAGAAAAAAATGTTCCAAACAAGTGGACAGTGGACTTTGAGCAGATTATGAAAGAGAAACCATGGGAGTTTTTAAGAAAGTAGGTAGGCCTCTATGAGTGCGGTCTCATGTGTTTATCTCCGGTGTGTAGAACAGGTCTAAGCTCCATTTAAAGGGTTGCTTTAATAGTTGCATTATATAGAAGAATAACCTAAACTTATGTATTTAAGTAGCATTTGAGTCCCTCTTCATGTAAAGATAATGCTGGGAATCACTGTAAAAAACAGTGTGAAGGCTAAAATAATAATACACTTCATTCAGTGGGAAACTGGAATGGATGCTAATGGATGTTTGATGCATGGGAGTGTAAAGAGTGCTCTTGAGAGCTGAAACCCAGCTGATGGCTATATCTAAGGTGTTGAATGGAGTTGTAGCCCCACTGTTTTCTTATCAGTCAGTCTTTCCTAGGCCAGGTTCTGTAAAACTGTGAAAGGAGGGGTGATAGAGATGAGCTCCATCTCTTAAAATTCATAACTACCAAAAACACACTCATTTCATCTTTGGTTTTTCAGTAACAAGTAAGTAGTATCCTTTGAGCGGATCAAGGGTGAGTCCTCCTGAAGGAAGCAATTTGTATCTGAGTTTCACATAATTCAGTTTCACATTGGACATTCAAGTATCTACCGAACATCTGGACACGCTAACACGCAGAAACTCCTGTTTAGCTGTTCTGGGGGGGAAACACCTTTCTATTTAGGCACTTCTTTGACTCATTTTATGTTACTAAGTGTACACACATCCACTGAAGCCTTGATAGCAAGGAAGTGTTCAGCATTGGTTTTATGCCTAAATCCCATGAGGACTCATAAGAAATGTTTCTCATTTGTTTCAGCTGGGGAGCTAGATCCTGCAATATAAGGTAAGCCAAGCCATGTCCAACCTTATTAATCATGACTGAAAAGAGAGGGCAGGTAAAACTTCTGTTACATCTTAGAGATGCATATAAATGGACAAATGTTTTTGACACAGAACATCTGCCTGAATTGTGGAAGAATAGGTTCAAAATCCTGATCCATCTAAAAGTTTGTAAATTTTCAACTTGAAAGAGAGTTATCTACCTTACCAGACATGTGACAGAAATCAGATTGAGCCAGTATGGAAGATCCTTAACCTCATAAAATAGGAGTGTAATCACAAAGGTTTGGAAAATGTAGAAGATATTCTCTCTGAGGAGGATCTACCTGGGTCCTTGATATTTAAGCTCTAACAGTTGGCAGAAATTCTTGAAATTTCTGCCTTCATTTGAATATGATATTTATTTGGGATAGAAGAAACCTGATGTTTAGTCCTTGCTCTGCCTTGTTCGTCCTCCTAACCTCACGTATTTTGAAAGAAACTTGGAAGAATTATTTTAAGCTTCTGGTTACAGGACAGGATTTTGAAACTCAGTCAGAGATTGGATCCTTCTGTGCAGTTCTGAATGAGTTGATGAGGTAAACGGCATGGTTTCTATTGTCATTGCCTACTGTCTAGTTTAGATGTCTTAGATCAAAAACAGAAGGTGCTGTAGTCCAGCTTTTGTTTAATATTCTATGGGAAACAATGCCTACTCTGGGATTAAAACTTCATCAGATGCATAAATATCCTCAAAATAGGCACCATAGTAGATTGCAGTGTGAAACAGCTTATTTTCTCTTACAGATCTGAAACCCACCAATTTTAAGAAGGTTTAGGCGTGGTCTGCCTTAAAGAGTGCTCTAACAATAGAAAATTAGTAGTATGTGGCTGTTATGCCAATAAATTATATTAATTATATTTATATTTAATAA
Organism: Tetrao urogallus; assembly: GCF_951394365.1. Classification (NCBI taxonomy): domain Eukaryota; kingdom Metazoa; phylum Chordata; class Aves; order Galliformes; family Phasianidae; genus Tetrao; species Tetrao urogallus. The sequence continues at coordinate 34,951,124 of NC_136814.1, forward strand.
TCTATAAAGAAAAAAAAGCTTTAAATTCTAGAGGCAATCAGGTCTTTGGCTTGTACTGGCTTGTTTTCAAGAGAGAGAGAAGGGAAGAGGTTTATTTAAGCTTGGTGCCCACGGAAGCCAGATATGCAGGTGACAAAGTCTAATTTTAAGTTCTACAACATTTGTTTCTGTGGATTTAGAAATGAATGCTCTTTAAGGGCTTTTCCAACCTGAGTGATTCTATGAAGGAAATGTATGTGTAATGTGCAGTTTTGCATTATACAATATCACTCATTTGTTTTCCAGTGTCTGTAGCCACTGTTTAAAAGAACCATAGTAGTAGTAATACATCTGACTTGATGAATTAAGAATCATGAATTAAGACATTTCTAACATGCTAGATGTTTAGTAGAAACAATGTCATAATTCTTCTGCTTTAAAATCTTTAATTGAAAAAGTCTTTCACAGTTGATGGATCAGTATTTTTGTACATATTTGCAGTTCGCAAATTTATTTGCATTTAAGATTGCTACTAATGCATGTGTATTCATGGATTTGGTGGAAGTGGGCGTGCTTGTGTTTTGTAACTTCCAGAACAGTTAAAAGTGTTGATAATCCAGCCATTTTGTCAACAGTCATATTGCTTTTGTTTAGTGATGAGAACTCAGGTCCAACATAGCAGGTTCACACCACAGATAACGTCTCCAAATCTTGTTTGATAATTTGCATGGATGGTTTTTGTATGACAATAGTGGTTTGAATCACTGACACTTTTTGGCACAGAGAAACCAATAACAGATGGCATTAGACAAAATTAGTTATGACATTTCTACAACATATAGATTGCATGCAAGTTCCTACCTACTGTTACTGGAAGAGCTGGTAAGAGCTGCCAGGACTGTATGAGCTCAGGAAAGATTTGTTAGGTAGCTGTGCTCCCCTTGTGGAAGTGTTGGTACCCCGTGCTCTCTCTTAGTTGCAAAAACACTAGTGCTATCTCATCCCAAAAAGTGATGATAGCCAATGATGTTTTATGTAGGGATCCAAAGAAAGCAGTATATTTTCTCTCTGATGAATTTTGTCTGCTCATCCAGATCATAGATGTTTCTTGTCCACTTGAAACTTTACTGACTTCTTAGAACTGTGCTTTGATCATGGAGTTCCAACCCTCCTGCTGTGGGCAAGGTTGCTACCCATCAGACCAGGCTGACCAGGGCCCATCCAACTTTTTTGTAGATTTCATGCATTAATTTTTAAAGTAACGACAGATTTCTGCAGTGCTAAGGTGTTTTATAAATTTTTATACAGCCTAGTGGCTGGAAATGAAATTACGTTAAGCTTAGTCTGAAGTACTTCATCTGGAAGTGAAGATCTCAGAATAATATCTCTACATTACTCTCCATCGTTTCCATCCCTCTTTGCCCATTCTTACGGAGTGATTATCTCTAATGCTGACACTTTGCAGAGAGTACATTCAGCATATTTTCTGTCCTTCAGACAGAATAGAAAGTGTATATAGTGAATAAATATTAACATCTAGTGCAGAAATTTATAGTCACTTCCATCACTCAAAGTGGAACAGATTTCTGTTTCTGGTCATTTTAATCTAAGGAGTTATGTATACATACAAAGTGATGTAAAAAATACCAGTGAAGTTACAGGCCATATAATATCTATATTAAGGTTCAAAATTATGTCAGCAGTGTGTTATTAAGATTACAGTGTCTTTCAAAAATAACACTTTTCATGCAAACGGTCACTGAGCAACTTTTTCCAGCCGTAAGATAATAGAAACAAACTGAGGGTATATTGTTTGCCTTGGTGCAATAATCAGAATCGCATGCTCATGCAAGAAGCATAATGGAAACAAGTGGAGTAAAATATTCTTACCCTTTATATTTTTTCCGCAGTCTGTAGTTTCCAAACTCCCTTGTGATGAAATTTAGAAATCTATCATTTTGTTTGATCTTTCAACAAATACTTTTGATTCTGTTTGCCTTTTTGTCATCCACAAACCACTACCCAAGTAGCAATGTTCTGCAGCTTCAATATCCATTGTTCCTTGAAATCTGTTTTCTTATTTATTTCAACAATTAGCTTATCCAAGTGTATTTCCTTTCATTTTCTATCTTCTTTCCTTTCTGCTTTCCAAAATATTTTGATCTCTTGAACACAAACATGCTTATGGAAGGATGCAATTTAAAAACTAATATTCTTCTTTAGCCTGGTTTATAACTGTATTTGCATCATCACTTGGGAGAGATGGGTTTTGGTAATATTTTATGTTAACACTGAACCTCTGTTAAAATGTTTTTGAGTATTACCAGGGAACCAGTACAGATTTTTGTCTTTAGTCTTTGATTTCTTTGTAGCATACATTCTTGGAATATGAAGGCCTTCTTCCTGAAATTAAGTATTACCAGAAGGGCCTAGAGAGATGGAAGCATTAGCATTCCAAAGATAGTGAGATTAAGTATAGAGTGGTCATCCTTGCAAGGACGTTTTGATAGTTGCAGCTTGAATCGATGCTTTGTATTCCTCAAAATAAATTAAGAGCTGATACTTCACTTGTGCATTCCCTAATATGAGAAACAGTAATTTATGGTACGAAAAAAACACATTCTTTATGTCATTTCTTTTTATGCCATTAAACTGTTTATAGCTATGATGTCAGTTGAATATGACACTCTTCTTCCCACTGGACCCTATCAAATTTAATGCGCAGGGGCACTTATGATGATGTAAGCATGTGTATAGTATTTTATCTTGCTATCATTTTCATTGTGCAGTCTCATCTTTTGCTTAATGAGCACTGATCAAGACAATCTGTAGACAAACTTTTTCTTTTTGCTATGGTGTTAATGCTGAAATAGGTATGCTTCATTAATACTCAAGAATAAACTTTTGTAGTTATCAGGGAGGAGGAATAGCTTAGTTCCCATTTTACATATGAATAAATGATGCAGAGATAAGTGCCAAGAGATTCACTTATTTTGATGCCAGTTTGTGACATGCACAATCTGGGATTTTTTTTGTTTTGTTTTGTTTTTTTTAATTGTGTTCATGGGGCATTTAGGTGTTGCACTGAGGGACATGGTTTAGAGGGAAATATTGGTGGTAGGTGGACAGCTGGACTGGATGATCTTGGAGGCCTTTTCCAACCTTGGTGATTCTGTGATTTTAAAGATATTTATGATTGTGTAGCACTCAGCATGCATCAGTGAATAAAATTAGACCCCAAGGGCTCAAATCAATTCTTCGAAATATGGAATTTGCAGCTGTCTTGTGCTGCCTTCTCTCATACAGAGCAACTCTGTGGAACATCAACTGTGGGATCTGGAAATTCTCAGTACTTTGAAACAGCTTAAAATATGAGGCTATTCTTTTTTTCTGTTGAAACCTAGCCTCATTTGCTCCATTTTGCTTTTCATAACACGTGAGAAAGGTCCTTCAGCAGCAGACTGCTTTATTCCAAGGCCTTCCCCAGCAGAACTGGTTCCTGTGCTTTGTGTGTGACCTTGTTAACTGCTGTCAGTTTGACCTTTCATTGAATCTAGTTGATTTTTCCCTTCTATCTTTTCTCTTACACTCTAGTCCCTCAGGGTTCCCCTTCAGATAGCTAATTCAGATGAGCCTCTGAAATAATGACAGCGCTTTCTCCTGCAGTTTAGAGTGAGTGCTTTGAAGGGATTGGCATCAAGTTTGTGATGTGATTGTTGGGACTAGAAGTGTGTGTGCTATCTTCTGACTTCACGTTCATAAGGATTCCAGTGTAAGGAAATTTCTACAGACCTGGTTGATGAAGGTGTCATGAGAGAGTAACACTGGATCTTTATTGTCATCCTTCACAGACAGTTGCTGATGTTTACAAAGAAGAAATGAGATGATACCTGTGGTCTAGTCCTTCAGGACACTAAGCTCCTCTGTGATTTCAACGTGCTGTTGCTTAATTTTTGACTGTGCAATGCATGTGCCCTTCACTCAATTAATGACAGAATGTGTGGAGTTGTGACTTCCTTTTATTTTGCTTTCTAAGTTTCAAATAGGCTGCTAGATAAAATTTGCATCCCCTATGTATCCCCTATGTATTTCCTCAGAGACAAAGTATTTTTTCCTTACATACTTTCTGTTTTTTCTCAGCACACTGTGTGGATTTTTCTACTTATGGCCAGCAGCTGGGGAATTGTACAGCTGTCCCTTTAAAATTTCTTCATTTTAGTGCATGAAGCAGTTCTGTAGCCAAAGCAGAATGCTAAAGTCTTCAGAAATGCATCCAGTGTGGTCAGAGGCAATAGTAAATCATGTGTGACACAGTTGAGCCAGCTACAGCAGAGCTGCAGAGTCTATTCTGCATACTTTCTTCTATTAAAGAAGAAACTATAGGAAGTGCTTTATTCTTTTAAAAACCTTAGACCCAGCTTCAGGTGTTTTTTTGGACTAAGAAAGCAATAAAACACTCCCAGTCTTAATCTGCAACATCTGCCAGTAATCTGACTACCTTAGAATTGTATATCCTCAGTTAACGCTTGCAGGAGCTGTAGCAAATGCAAAATAAAATTAGGACCAAACTGCGTACCCCAAAACTGTAAATAGTCTTAAAACTCCAAGAAAAAATAATTATTTCCACAAACTTTTCTGTTAAGGCTTGTAGAATGCATCATGCTACTTACGTAGTTAGAGAATAAGATATGTTCCTTAAGTGGATGAAAAACTGAATAAATGAAGCAGTGGATGAGTGGGCAAGGCGAGAGTGAAATGATGAACTAAGGCTGAAGTGGGAGAGTGTGAAGAATGGTGTTGGGAGGAAAGTAGTGGGGCAGATGGAATAAAAGGTAGATCTATGAGAATCGTTCTATGATTTAATGAGGAATTAACCAGATGAAAGAGGACAGGAACAGAAAACTGATTAATTTATTTAGAAAAACATTGGAAAAGAATGCTAGTAAGAGGCCAGGCACGTTCTTGGTGGGCCTGTGACAAAGTAGATGAAAGTATAATTGGAACTCTGATAGCAGTGATCTGGGGAAAAAAAAAGATAGAAAAGTTAAAGGCTGATTTGCCAGGATGATAGAATGGGTTAGGGAAAGATGCTGAGAAAGAAATGAGTACTAAAAGGAAATGGTTGCGTCACTGTCAGACCCGGGTTAGTGCTGGCTGTGCCTCTGTTTTCTTTAAATTGCTGTGGCTTCATCATCCTGGGCTTTTGTAGCTTTGATAATACTTAAGAGCTGCTCAGAACATCAGTTAATGCAAGCGCAGGAAAAAAAATGAATTCTATTTTGAAGGTGTTGTTAACAAAAAAAAATAAAAAGCAGCATCTTAGAACCAGAGAACACTGCCCTTTGTGGAGGTATAATCTGCCCTCATCTTTTTGCATGTCCTGCAGTACACTTTCTCACCTAGATTTAAGATTTCTCCTTGATGGAAAGGAAATTTACACTATCCAAAGCAGAACTGCAGGTGTCTGAAGAGCACATTTTGGGCTATGAGCAGTCAACATTTAGAAGTGGCTGATGATAATATTGAAAGGTTTAGAAGATATATAAATATTAGAATGAAATAATGTTGCTTTGAAAAAAAAAAAAAAGAGGTAAATATTTGCTTTTTTTTTTTAAGGGATTGAATCCTGAAATATTCATTCCTGGAGAGTTGTGATTCTCATTCCTTGCTTAAGATGAAAAAATGTCCCTGAATTCTAGAATGTTTAATCTAGGAAATATATAAAGGAATCTAGTTCTTCATAATGCTAATCCAAGTAAAGGATCTTTGAAAATGGAAAGTGCATGAGTTTACTAATCTCTGTTATATTTAAAATAGCTTTCTTTTACAGTAAAAACTCATGCATTTATAATTAGGCAAAGAAAAAAAGTCATAATCTAGCTATAGTAAATGCTTTTATTGATAGTTAATTGTCTTCCTTTAAGTGATAATATGCTTTGTCGCCTGAATCAGCTAAGTAAGAAAATTATTTCTCCCAATCTCTAAAGCAATCACTTTTATAGCTTCATCTAGTAAATGAGCAGCACACTCTCCAATAATGGAAGGCCAAAAAAGTGTGGAAATTAAAATTATAGATATATATTCTAACAAACTTTGTTGTACAATAGTTATCTTACAGACTCTATCTGCTTTCTTCTGGAAAATGTGGCATATAAAACTCTAAAATAACAGATGAAATTCTTACCTAAAAATTCAAGTATGCACCACAGGATTTTAGAAGACAAAATAGGATGAAAGGAAAGAACCTTGTAGTGCAAATGGTTAAAAAAACAAAACAACAAAAAAACCCTTCAAACATATGGTATTATAAACGATCTCTTAACTCTTCTCTGCACTGTCATATATGGCATGGTTTGCCCACCTTGTATTAAAATGGACCTCTGGTGTTTTGTTCAGTGAATCAGAAATGTTGTTTAGTTGCTGTGAGTGGGTTTTACAAAGAAATGTTGTCAGGCCTCTCTTTCATCGCTCCTGTGCCATGGAAAAAAACACTTTGGGTTTTTGTCAGGTTTTCTGTTGAATAAATCAAAGGGCACAGCAGTCAGTGTAAAATGCATTCACATGGGTGAGAGCTGTAATGCTGTGATGCTGAACCCTGTCCAGAGCAATGTACTTAGCTGAGAAATTGGTATTTTGATTACGCGGACAAGCAACAAAGGCCGACATTTGAAATCTTGGAAACTACTGTTATGGTGTATTTGGATAAATGTTGCCTTGGGAACTAACTAGCTCCCAAGATGTCACTGCAGTTAAACAAGCAATTGAAATAAATTAATTCTGACCTTTCCTTTGTTCTCAAGAATCTGTTGTTCCGCGTACTGTGAGCAAACTCTGCACACACGTGCATCCCCTGATGAGTCTTCTCTGGATCTTCCATGTCAATCTGAACCATTGTGTAAGCATGCGGGAAATGTCACCACAATCAAATACCAGTATTGCCCTCGTATCTACTTTGTGTGATGCAAGTGGTTATGTGAGGTGAAAGGCAAACCTGTACTGGGAAATGGCACCATGAATGCGTCTGGTTTTGAGAGGCACTGCGACTTTGCTCACACAGGCATATGTTTAAATGGCAGCTCTGGTAGAAAGCAGTTCCTGCATCTTGCCACAGCCAATCACAAGCCACTCATTCCCATCCTTGTGCTGCGCCTTCAGTTGTCAGATAAATTGTTCGCAGCTACATGGTGAACTGGGCCTGGTTGAATGGTTCTTCATTTTTTTTTATTGCTATATACTTATTTTTTTAACCTAATCTGTTTTTGATCCAGTGCATTCTTTGGATGCCCAAAAAGTGACTCGGGCACAGCTGAGGTGGTGTTGGAAGGAAGGAATCATTGAAAATGAGATGTGTTCTATTACTGTTAATTTAAAAAAGCAGGATCGAGCAGTTTCTGGGGTTGCATTGGTTGTAGAATCATAGAATCATAGAATCATGGTTCATGTAAATTATTTTAATCACTAAATATGTGCAAAACAAAGCAAAACCCACTGCTGAACATGGATGTTTGCTGTCCCTAATCACACGGGCCTTAGCCTAGCAGCATGTTATGGTCTGTTAAGGGAAGCAGCCAAGGAGCTGGCTGCGTGCCTGGAGAGGGGGCTGGGAAGGCAACTGACAGTGGCAAAAGCCTCTCTGCTCACGCCCATATCTCTGCAAGGAGATCCCTGACTGTAGCCCATCTGCTCAGGGAAGAGCTCTCCTAGCAGCCTCCGAGCTACAGCCAAGCTTGGACACAAGAGCCGGCTGGGAGTGTGCCAGCAAAGCTGTGTGCTTTCTGTGTGCTCTCTCTGAACCACTCACACCGCAGCCCTGGGCCTGTGAGCCCATCAAGTTCAATTCTAGGGGCTACTGCAGGCAGCCACATCTCTCAGTGATGGACTGGAGGGGCCTGTGGGGATGCAGGTGATTCTTTTTCCGTGTGCTGAATTCCTCAAAGCTGCCCTTGTATCAGGAACTACTATATGATTTAAAGTAAGGCAGCAAGCAATCCAGTAATTTTCCACTATAAAGTCTCAAACAGAAGTAGACCCATTTACTGCACTGATAATGTTTAGAGAAGCTGTGTGTGCATGTAGTTTGACTGTACGTTGGCAGAAAGTGGGAATTTCACTCAGAAAAAAGACATTTTTGCCTGGAAGGCAGTTTGCTACAGTTTAAGACAGGCATTACAAAGTCAAGGTGCTGTGAATACTAGCTGTAATAAGTAGACTCTCTTGGTTTTGTTTGCCTTGTACTAGAACATAATTTCTTTGTGTAACAGTTATTTCATTTTTGTATGTACCTGGCAGTCGCATATGGAGCTGCTAAAGATAATGGATGTTTGATGTTGTATTGTTTTAATTACTATGGGTTTGAACTGGTGAATAGCACATAATTCCAGAATGTCAGGATCAGTCCTGGTTGTTTGCAATAAGAGGGATATGTGTGAGAGAAACGGGGGAGTATGTAAGCAAAACAGCTGATTTGCACTGAAGGTATTGCCATCAGAGATTTCCCTAAAAGTCCATGAGCGTTCTCTCCGTAATATTAGTCTGAATCATTAATCCTTCTGCAACCAGGCAGACTTTTAAATTACATTTCAAATCCAATATTCCATAAAGAGCAAGAAATAGTAGATAGTCTATTTTGCCTTTTAATCATTCAGAGGCAAAAACAACTTTGTGTTGTCAAGTTGTGCATTCCTTTGCTTTTGTACTTGTCCTCCTCTGAGCACTGGCAGGTCACACTAATGGAGTTTCTGGAACAACTCCAGAGGTTTTGCAGTTAAGAAGAAAGCAGAAATGTTCCTGGGGAGCTGATCCTCTGCCGGGGTCTCTTGTGTCTGTACACTACAGGACAGCTACTCTGCCGCCTGGCAGGGTACAGAAAATTCTGGATTTCTGTCTCAGTACAATGAAACTGATTTTTATTTATAGGTGTACTTTGTCTTGTAGCTGAAAGCAAGTAGGTAAAATGGAAGCATCTGTTGCATAATGTAAGGAAGTGTTCACTTTGAAAATATATACATCTACATAGATGCGTGTACACGTGTTCGTGTTTCGTAGTGAGCAAGTTGTGTTTAAAAAGTAAGTTTGAGGTTTTAGGGGTAATAAAGGATCTTTTGTTGAGCTTTGAGTTGCACGTTAACAGCATCGCAGCTGCTCTGAAAAGTCAAAATAGCTGAAGGAGGGCAGCTGCTCCCTGGCACAACAGCAGCACAGTACGTAGTGTGTAATGCCTCCTATCCACATGTGAGTGCTGAAGCACCCCTGTGCTCAAGTGTATGTGTGCCTTGCGAGCTCTAGATTTCCTGGTATGGACTGGGTAAGCCCGCTCTTGGCTTTAGCTTGAGGCCACTGTCCAAAATATATGCATCAAAATGAATCTCTTTGTGCGCCAAGTGACTGTCAGCAGCAGTGCAAAGCAAATTAGCCATAGCTCAAACCCTTAGATTCCTTCTGAAAGGTCATGTTACTTGATATGTTTGCTTGGGAATACATAGAATTAGAAGAGGAAAACAACAGTGCCATGAGCAAAGGGTATGCAACATGGCGATGAGTGAAGGGACAGCAAGATGGGTAATTCGATGAGAGCAGCTGGTCCTGCTGTGGCCAGCATGGTGACATGTGGGGAGCAGTGGCTGGGGGATGCATGGTGGATTGGATGTGGGGCAGGAACGTTTGCCAGGTTCAAACAGCAAATATTCCAAAGAGCCATAAGCAGCATTGCTTTCCCTGGCCAGGCTCATATAGTGTTCTAGAGCTTCCTTGGATCCTGCTCTCCATTCCCTGCTGGGAGCTCTCACCAATTTCACCAATTCCCCCACATCCTGAGACTACCAATAGTTGGTGCAGCTGCCCCTTCCCACCACCTGCACACCCCTGTGTCACAGCTCTGTTCCCTCGAGATGGGGAAGAAGGGGCATGAAAAAGTCCGCATTTACAGCTCTCTTCTGCCTAGCAGTTGTACCCAGCCTGCCTCCCACCCTGCTGTCCTGCACCACACACACTCCCAACACGTGCTGTCAGGTTGCGTATCTGTTTTTCCTGCCATCTTCTTATTGCTGCGCAGTTCCCTTCTATCAGGGCCAACGAGGTGAGGGCTCTCGGGCCTTCAGCACCGCTCTGCCTGTGGTGAGTCACCCCTCACTGTCGCTGTCGCTTCCCAGGTATGCTCTCCTCTTGATCCATAGATCCTTTCCCTTCTTGTCTTTGGTTTTAAAAACATCACAGATGAGGGTAAGAAAGTTGTGAAGGCAGAAGGCCAATTTTAGCCACAGTACAAGCAACACAGCTTCTGTTCCATGGGCATTATGTTCGTTGGCTCCAGGGCGAGCCTGGTCTGCTACTGGCACTGCTGAGAATTTGCATGTTTGCTTTCAAGGCTGCCGAGATAACGGCAGTCTAAACAGTTGCTCTTTCTGGTTATTTTATAAAAACAATTTACTGTGTCCACTGGAGTGTTGATTTGGCTCAGTGACACTGCCTTTGTACCAGGACAGCCTGGTGCTATTCCAGGCTGCATGCAGATGTAGGATCTAAAGCCTCTGTTCACCCCCTCCAGTCTGTGGCATGAACAAGGCTGAGGGGCAGCCCTGTGCACCCTGGCCTGCCTCACAGAAAGCCCAGGTGTTCAAGGGCAGGGGCCTCTCTGCGCACCCCAACCTGATTCAGTCACTGCTCTGTTCTGGTGTGCAGAACATTTAGGCCAAGAGAAAGTACTCGGAGAAATGCCTGCCACTTAAAGCATGCTTTGATACCTATCCTACAGTGTTCTTTCTTCCTGCAGGAAAGGGGCACTCTGGACCAACCCTTACAGTGCACAGTTTCATGAGAAATCCACTTGAGTTCTGAGTGACAGCACTGTTTTTCTCTAAGCTCTCATCTTGCACTTTAATGTTTAGTGAACCAAAATTGTTAGATTTATTTTCTAAGAGTCTGGTATCTATGGTAGCAATCAAACCTACAAATTGTGCCTTTTGGTTGAACTCAGTAGACCCAGCCTTGTGTAACTGAGGCTGCGGTATGATAAAGAGTTCTGTTATGGCTTCTCATATTGATCAGTCCAATTTAATTTCCTCGTGGGACCTGGGCTGTGCTAGGGATGATGGATTGCGTTGAAGGCCCGATAAGCGTATTTTAACAAAACATCTCAAGGGCTTCTAGAACAGAGGCAATTATCAATACTGATGCATGTTTCCTTTCATCAAAAGCTAAGGGCTGTAATAGGCTGTACAGCAGCTGCTGCTGCAACACATGACTTTTTTTTTTTAATTAACTTGGAGATACTGTTTCCTCAACCTTGTAAGTGGGCTGTTTCCTGGAGGAAAATAAATTGGGTTCCAGGTTTTGTATTTAATTGTATGTATGCTAGCAGTATCGTCTGCGTGCTGTACTCACTATTTTGGTAATTGAAACTTAGTTTATATTTTAGGGTGACAGTCTTGTCCCAGTGATCATACCAATATGTGAACTGCTACTTAGGTCTTATAGCCAGAATTTTGTGTTGGGTTACTGATCATGGCTACTGTTTTTAATGTGCATGTTGTTGGTAAAATAGTTTACTGCTGTGGATTTGGCCATCAGCATTTTTGTTCGGCACTGAATATTTTAAAAACTTTTATTTTAGGCTCTCAGTTATGAGAAGGAAGACCATTGTTTCTGTTGACAGTGTTACCTTTCCTATACAAAAATGCTAACACTTCATTTATAAGCTATTTGCTGTAGGTGGGCTGTGGGTGTTAAATTCTAACTTGTTTAATGTTGCAAATAGGATGTAAGAAAATTTGATTGAAGCGAACTGCTATGTTAAACTTGATTTTTAAGCAGTTTTCAGACATACAGCTAGAAGTTCAGTGCTTTCCAGAATTGTTTGCCTTAGCTAGTAGGAGGAATCACCTTTATTCATCAGAAAACAATCTAATCCATTTAATGCCCCTATAATAATTTCTCATTTCTTTCCCATTTCACACACATTATCTCATTCATTAGCATAATTCTACTCATTAACGCATGGATTGAAAGCAGAAATGTTCAAAGGGGTAATGCTTTGTTTCCAGCCTTTCCTTTGTTTTCCTAGCATTGAAGAATGTGGATGTGTGATACCTAGAAAAAACTGGAAGCATGGTTGGCTAGTGCCAAGTACATATGAATGTAGAGACCACAAGGCATGTTCTTTTTCTTGCTCGAAGTCCTGCATTGTGTGTTTGGTGCTTCACCATATTTGATTTTTTTTCTCTTCCTGGTGCCTGAACTTCTAGAATCATTCATTCAAGTGAGATTTACAATTTTCAAAATTGTAAAAGGAATAAAAGGAATAAAATGAATATTTAGCTCTGGTAATTACAGCTTAAAATTCAGAATATTTCTTAGTCAGAAATAAGAACTTAAAAATATATTTATTTTTCCCCTAAGTATCCTGGAGTTTTTAAAGTTGTCATTTCTTTCTGGACATGATGGAAACGTGTGGTACTGATGAGCACAGGAATGCTTATTGGGAGGTGCTGGCACTGCTACTGCTTTCCAGTCTACTCTCACTTCATCAGTTAGTCTCATACTAGTTGTCACACTGGGTTAATGTAAATTACCCTTGGCAATAATTAATTCAGATCAATCACCTAATCTTAACAATAAATATCGCTGAAAAAACATGGTGCTAACAATCCCCTGAACTTACCTAAGGTCAAATATATTTTGGATTTAGTGCTGCAAACAGACTGATGGGGCTGATCCAGGCATTTTCACTCGTGGTGGAGCCAACATGCTTTTACCTCCTCATGTGCAGGTTGATTTCAGTGGCCCATGATCCTAATAAAAACCATGCCATTCAGATCAGCAGGTTCGGCGTCACAGCTGAACAAAGCAGTTTAAGTGTACTTCAGGCCTCTGCTTCCTTCCTCACTCCCTCGTATTCCCCATGCCTGTTGCATGTGGCAGCCCGTTGTATGCTGGGCACTCAAAGCATTGCGCAGAGCAAAGGAGCTGAGTTTGCTTTCCAGGAAGGATTTCTTTATTTCAGAGGTCATTATGATACGTTTGATATGCAGGTTTGAGTTACAGAATAGATCTTTAAAAATAAACTGGATTTAGGAACATACAGAAAAAAAGCAATTACCTGATTTTAAATGGGAGATAATAAACAAAGAGAATGTTCCCCTTACCTTTTTTTTCCCCCTTATATGTTAATTAAATATATGTTAATGAAGTCTGATGTGGGATAGTGACACTTTACCCTTGATTTTAAGCCTTAATAACATGTTTAACTATGTCTCTCAGATAGCTGAGACCACAGAATGTGAAATTTCTTCATTTGAATGCTTGCAACTTCTATTCTTTTAAACAACATTATTTATTGTAGTGTCCCTAAATTTCTAGGTGCTGAAGTGCTATATATGAACATGTCAGCGTATAATGAAGGACGCCTTCAGTCATCTTTCTGGATTGTAGATAAACAGCACGTGTACATTGGAAGTGCAAGCCTGGACTGGAGATCACTGGGACAGGTAATTCAATGGAAAAAGTAACCCTACAGTCTTTGAACATGTAATATTTTTGAGGCCAACAAGTGGAGATGCATTGCTTTCTGTTTCTGATTTGCTGGCAGAGGGGTGCTACAGTTTTGATGACTTCTGCATTGACAAAAGTGTACTACTATAAACAGTGATTCTCTGCATCATCTATCCTCAACAGTTATGCTTTGGGATTGGTTGTTGTTGTTTCTTTGTTTTTTAAAGGGATTGCCTTTTACTGATTTCTGGGATGATGATGTTGCCTGAAGGTTATAATTTCTGGTTTACCAATTAAAAATAAAGAGTAAGCCTCATCAACCACCAGGTCTGAGGTACTACAATCTGCTGCTATGAAGAAATAATTAATCAGTAATGTCATTTATGTTTTTGTAGGTATCTGTAGCTTTTTTCCCCCTCAGATGTCTCAGGAATGCAAAAGACTGTAATAGTGTAATGGAGCATAAATGGCCCTGTAAGATCATAATTAGTTATATTTAGGGAGTGGAACCTGTACTTTTGTATGGCACAACAGAGAAAAAGGAAGCATTCTAGGTTGATAGTTATTAATTTCTATTTTAGAAGTATTTTCTTAATGTGAGCGGGAATATAAGAAAAAAACTTCGTAATTTTGATAACTGTAAGAATTCTGTAAAGAAGGCGTGTTCAGTTTGAGGCTTTTAAGATTTTCTTACAGGATCAGTCTTGTCAGAGTGAAGTAAATCTTTGCTCATGTAACATACCTACCTTAAACTGGATGCTATTTTAGTATTTTGAATATGATTCCTCATTGTTAATTTTATTGTCTTTTTTGCATATGTTTGGAAATTTTGTTACCATCATATACCAGTATATTTTTATATGTGGTGATAAGACAAAGCCCAGAGGAATATTTGCACAGAGAAAGAATAAGTACTTCTTGCAAGTTGTTGTTAAACAAAATATGCTTTCAATTAGCTGAGAAATGTATGCTGGGGTTTCAGAAGAGCCTAAGGACATGAGATGCTTGGCTTCTGTTGACATCAGGTATGAATATCCAATTTCCTTACCCCAGAGTTACAGTTTAATACATTAGAATAACTGTCAAAAAGATCTGATATGCAGTCCTAAAATAATAATCTGTCTTGACCTTTCCACTTAAGAGGCAAAACAAGCACAGAGTTCTTCCATTTTATTATGAGTGCCTTCCTAAGGAGAACGTTCTGGCATGTGCAAAGGGCCCAGTGCCACAATAAGCCAAGTCATCACCAGGGAGACTCAGCTCCCACTGGATTTCATTATCAGAGTCTTCCTGTAGCTATGTCAGAGGGATCAGGCCCCACTTTCCTTTTCTTCAAGCAGCCTCAAAGAGTACACGCCATGTATAACTGGGAAATGGAGGATCAGGGGATATCATCCAGAGCCACATACTCGTGCTCTTGGCAGCAGAGTAGAACTCGTGCTTTTCTGCAGTGAAAGCAGGGAAGTCTCTGAAGATGTCACTACATATTTACTGTTCCATCCTGGTTTTACCTACAAGGAAGGGGCTGTGAAAAGGCAGACTGGGCTGTTGATTACTCACATGTGGTCTCTTTAAAAACTCATTGGACTTACAGAGTAACAGAGTAACACAACTGTGGATACTGAATCAGCAAACCACCTGGGCAAGTCTCTCTAGACCCTGACAGCAAATCGCAGGACAAAGTAGGTCTGTGCTATTCTAGAGACATATGGTACTTCGGCCAGTCAAGCACAGCAGTCGTCTTCTCACTCAAACAAAACATTCCTATGAGTCAGTCTCAGTGTCACTAGCAGCAGCTCTATTCAGCAGCACAGCTTAAGTGTAAATTATTTGAGTGCATTCAGACTCACATCTCATAATATCTGAAATGCAATGAAAAGCTTAAGATTTTAGCTGTGCACAGTTGTCAGATCTTTTTTGAACGTCTCCCCTTGTATTTTCTGTGTGCATAATTTACTGTTTTCTCGTACTCAGACTTTGCATACATTCAGGCCACTGCACCGCACTATTCATTTAGGAGCACCTGCTCCACTGATGCAGTGGTAGGGCTGAAGATGCTCACTTTTAATATTGTACCAAATACAAGTAGGTGGCTGTTAGCTTTGCTCACCTGACCTGTGCAAATGCATCTCCAATTCTATTAGGCATGAGGCTGGTGCAATGCTCTACAACCACGTGAAGTTTTTGTGTTCATCTTGCTGTAATTAACAAAAAAAGATGCAAGCCTCTGCAATTTGTTAGGAGTTTAACAGGTGTCATTGGTAATTAGTTACAGGGTATGTGTTGATATATGAATATTAGCAGAATGTAACTTCAGTTACTGAGTCTGAATTAGTGACAGGCCAGCTCTAAGGGAAAGCCTTAGCGGAAAAAATAACAGGAACACAATGCAGCCATGAAGCTGCAAGGTAGGCTGCTCATTGAGTTTATTCAGGCTGTTCATTTAGATTTGTTTTTCCAGGTGTGCAAATCAAGTTCAAGTACAAATCAAGAGAAGAATACAGATTTCCATATTTACAGACTTTACACAAAGAAGCATATTCTCAGAACTGTGTAGGATACTAACAAGATGAAATGTGGGGAGCTAGCCCTTTTAACTTGACACGTACAATCTGCATATGACATACTTCCTTCTCCAAGAAAAAATCACTCACTCTTGAGAAATCAAGATTTTTTTTCCAAGTATTTCTGTCTTTACAGAACTTTGCAGGTAGTTATTTACAGATTTTCTCACTGCTGTATCCTGCTCAATTCAAACACCAATAGTCTTGCCTTCAGCATGGAAGAAGGTGGTGTTTATTGGAGAATTACATATGTGAAACTGCAGCAAAGAAACTGGTCTAGCTTTTTTTTGGGGGGGTGAGGGGGGAGAGTAACTATAAACAGGAGCTGTGGGTTAACATTTTTGTGCCATCGGGATTGTAATGTACTCCATAATATCTGCACATCTCCTTCCTTTGGCGAATGTTTTTCCCTGGAAGCACCACGTGCTCAGGCAGCTTGTATGACTGCATTTGTATTCAGATCAAGTTTACAAGCCAGGGGTTGCAAAGGTAATCTGCAGCAGAGCTCAGAATGGAGCCTGACAGCTTCACAGCCTTCTGAGCTTGAGCAAGTTTTGTACACTGGCAAATATGTTGGGCTACAGTCCCAGAATCTTTTACCCTTCTTACCTCTTGCTTGCTAGGGAGCTGGAAGTGCAGAAGCAGTCGTTAAATGCTCTGTACTGTAATGTCACACATCTCCGCAAAACGGAATATTTATGCAAGGTTACTGTGGTAGATATAACTTGATTGTATTGTAGTTCAGTCCCTATCTGTTACAGCATTATACTTGTGAATCTGAATCTAAAGCTGAAATAATTATTTAACTTCCAACAGCTTCTCTGAAACCAGCAGCAGGATTTACATGTACAAAGGTGTCAGATTTCCTTCTACAACAGTTGTGGAGAATTCTTCTCTGCATTTATGAGCTTGACACTAGAAATCAATCTCATATGAGGCTGGCTAAGTTTTGCTGCTATTTTCCTGACTTTCCGTTGCTGACAAGAAACAGGGCTAGCATTTCCTTTAAAAGTAGTGTTTCTGCTTCAGGAAGAGAGATTTTCATATACTATGTTGTATATCACTTATGGAATAACATTTATAGTTGCATAAATCCTTGTGCTTTTGCCATTGAAAACTTACCTGAATCTGATCTTTAACACTGCTGACAAAGCTGATAGCACAGGCTATATTATATATTATTTCTGTGCAAAACTGTGTTTCAAGTGAGTTGCAAGTTTTCCAAGACTGTAATCATTTTGGCTGAAACCATCTATGCCAGCTATCTGCTTTTGTCTGAAGTCAAAACCCTGCAGGAAGTGAAAAACAGTGTTTAGCCTTTCTGAAAAAAGGCATTTACAAAAATGAATGTTTTCTTATTCAAAGTGGAATGTTTTGATCTTTTCTTTGAACATGTATCTTTTACTGCTGTTAACAATATATGCCAAGTACTCCTCAATCACATAATCTATTGGAAGTTTGCCATTTGTTGATGCCTAACAGTAATTCTTCAGGAAGTCCTTTCCTGTCTGTCTCCTTTCATTCTCTGAGCTTTTGTGTGGTTACGTACCTCAGCTTGGGGACTCTTTGGGGTTGGAGTACCACTGAGATGCAGAGGTGTAACTGGGGGAGATTAGACCAGAAAGGAGAAGTGGTTGGCTGGACTGGTCTGGATGCTCTGGTCAAGTAACCTAACAGGTCCCTAAAGGGACATGGGTTTGGTTTGGATGCTCTGAAAAAAGCACCAGCAAGACAGAAAGCCAGATACGGAGGGGATGAGGAACCTGCAGGAGACTGTCACTGCAAGATAATGAGGCTGTGGAGGTGTAGGAAGGAAGGAAGAAGATGCTGAATAACAATGATCCCAGGGAAAAGTGAAATTAGCTATGTGAGGAAGCCAGGCAGATTAAATTGCAGGACAGGTTTGCTGAAAAGATGGCAGACTACACAGGTGTTGAGAGAATTGCAAAATCAGTTAGGAAGTGAGAAACTGTATGGTGATGTGCTAGGAAAACACACGTGAGGGTTGCTGAGCAGAAGCAGAACAGGGACAAGAGGCTGGGAGCTGAGACTGAGAAATGAGTTTCAGTCAAAAGACAAAGTCTGCGGGTGCAGTGTGGAGGTCTGCAATGGGAACTGGTGGGTAAGGACTGGGAGCCAAGGGCTGAGAAAGTCTCTGCCTCTTCTTGTTCAGGCTCTGGTTTGTACCATCATTCACGTGCTTAACTAAAACATTAAAAGCACTGCAAAATTAGTGTCATCAGTAAGCTCCTGTTATTGTTTTTTTTAATTGTAGTATTCTGTTTGACTGGAAAATATACCTTCTACAGTCCTTTGAGGTGGTGAAAATGCTTTTCAAACACTGAGTGTGTGATTTTGTCCAGTAGCTTTTTCTGCATTTTTTTGTTGTTTTCTTCTAAATTTTGCTCTACTGACCCACTCTTTCTGAGCAGGGATACAAACTGTTACGCTACTAATGATGGTTTCTTTGAAAGTTTTCCAATCTCCTTTTGGAACTATAGCAGTAAAATAGTCTTTTCACTTATCTAGATTCTTTCTTGTACATTTGTTAAACTGATAAAATGGTGCGAAGACTACAAACTACTCTTTCATCAAGCTGGTATACCTGGAAGAATTATATAAAGGCAGTCACTCATTCTCTGTGGTGTCATTTGCCCTTTGAAATGTGATTTAGGAGGGACATTAGAACAGGTAGATTGTAAAGAAAAAATTTTAAATTACATTTTGAACTTTGTATCTCATATGAGAGATCTATGTGGTCATCTGTACAAATTCCATCTTCTGCTTCACTGACATATTTGTTAATTGCTGCAATTGGTGAAGCATCTTCCCAGTGTTGCCAGGCTCTCACCTACGAAGTTAGTCTTGCAATCTTTGAACAAGCCAAGCAACATCTTTGGGCCACAGCTGGGCAACCCACTTAAGGATGTACTTAAAGCAGTGACACACAGAAGTCTACAGTTAGTCAGCAAAATGCATACATCCCTGCTAAAACGTCTGGTTAAGAAGGGTTAAAATTGCACAGATTTACTCCATCAGCTGCTGCCTGTGATTTGCACCGGTAACAGTGAAAGGAGCAATGATGCCATACTCTTTCTTTTACCTGGTTACTCAACCAGGTAGCTTATCAATGTACCTAAAATAAATTATCATCCATAATAGCAGTGAGAGGGCTAACAAAAAATGCCATGTTTCATTTTTTCCATGGCTTCCTCAAATAATTTTAGTGGAACCTGAAAATGCTTTTTGCTCCGCAATTCTCTAAAGGACCATGTCTGTAATACAAACAGAACTGTTAATCAGCTCAAAATACACTTCTGAAGCTCTTCATGCTAACAGCATTTTTTGAAAAGTTTTATTATTCACACATGAGCAGCTGAATCCAGTGGGCAAACAACTGCAATGCGTTAGCTGAACCATTTCAGAAAAACATTTGTAATCAGCCCTTGGAAAATGTATTATGGAAAATTACTGAAATGAGTAAAAATTAATCCAGTTGTCTTCCTGGAAGTGGAATCAGGCTAATATTAACTACTCATGCTGCAGGCTAACAATAGCCCAACTTGTGACTTCTAACTAGCGGTAGGTAATCCAAACATCTGTGTGCAGTTAATGTCCACATCTGAACTTCTGAGCTCTCAACAAGGCTGCTGCCTGTTCCTTCCCTGTAACTGATAGACTGGTTGTGAACATCTGGACCACTAATCAAGTGCAAATATCCAGAGTCCTCCAGTTATTGACAAGACTGAGGTCAGAACCATCAGCTAGGAGGTCGCTCCTGTGTTGCACTTCAGCACACAAACTGTTTAGACTGAGGAAAAATGTGTGTCTTGGCATGCCAGAAAAGGTAGGGGTGCTGGGAAGAAACATGCTTGGGGAAAAAAAAAGAAGTAAGCCTGAAAATAAGGTTAAGTTCTTGGCTGGAGAAAGGATCCTAGAAGTAGGAGAAGTCCTGGAGATCAGGGATCCGTGAGGAGATGGAGGCTAGTGATATCCCACGGATTTTGGCTGGCAACAACTGGCAGGTGTGAATGTGAGCAGCCACAAGTAGGGATGGCCCCAACTTTCTGTTCCACCATCCCAGACCAGCAGCCACCTCCCTGAAGGGATGGGAAGTGGCCCAAGGTGGAAATGCGCTTGCAAAAAAATGCCAGCAAGGAAATGCGCTTGCAAAAATTCAGCAGCTAGAAAAGCTGCCTCCTATCTGTTCTCAGACAAACCCTGACATTCTCTGTCGGTGGTCTTTTACTCTCTCAATACTCTTCTTCTCCCTTGGGGCTGTAAGTTAGAAATGGCTGGTTATCTGCGTCATCAAAGCTCATCAGAAAAACGGATAAACTGTCCCAGCACTACTAGGACACAAGCAGTAACTTACTCTATCTGAGGGGCTTGGTTTTTAATTCAGTGCTTTGAGATATTAAATAAATTGCACAAGAGGGCAAAAATTTCTAAAGTACAAAAGAACAGTGGAGCAATGCTCTGATTGCTTGAGGAGTAAAATCGATGAGACACAATACATCCAGTTCTTTACTCAAAGTCTCATCCCAATTATGTGTGGAGGACTATTTCTCTCACAGCTTGATACTGTTGAACTTCATCCCACTGGCTTCAACCCATTGATCCAACTTGTTCAGATCCCTCTGTAAGGTCTTTCTCCCTCTAGGCAGATCAACACTTCCCCCAGATGGGTGTCACCTGCAAACTTAAAGAGACTGCATTCAATGCCTTCTTCCAAACCATCAAGAAAGACATTCAATGGGCCAAACCCCAGTACCGATGGGAACACCACTCATGACCAGTCACCAGCTGGATTTGACTCCATTTGCCACCACTCTCTGGCCCTGGCCATCCAGCCAGTTCTTTGCCCAGCAATGAATGCAGCTGTCCAAGCCACGGGCTGCCAGCTTCTCTGGGACAATAATGTGGGAGACAGCATCAAAGGCTTTGCTAAAGTCTAGGCAGACTGTGTCAACAGCCTTTCCCATATCCACCAAGCAAATCACCTGTCATAGAAGGAGATGAGGTTGGTCAGACTGGATCAGTCCTTCATGAACCCATGCTGGCTGGATCTGATCCTTTGAGACAGGTCTAAAACAAGAGTTTCCTGAAACTCAGGATGATCTTGAATGCTCGTAGGAGCCAATACAGTCTATAGGGCTTTTCTTTTTCTCTCAGAGAAGAGGAATAATTATTATCTCAAACTGCATCCTTAAAAACTGTAGTTTCTATTTACTTGTGTCATCTATGTTATCCTTCCTTAAGAACAATATATGTAAGTATTTAACTTCTCTACACTTTAAAGTACATCGTGGTGATCTCATTTATTACTGCTTTCCGAAAATCCTGCTATAGCACAGCCACCTCTCCAAACTGATCACTGAGGCAGGATCTGTACATTTGCAATTTCTAGTAATGACAGCTGCATCTTATCTTTACAGAACTGCACGGAACAAGAAACATGCTATTATCGGTCAGTCATTTTTTTTTAACTTTTATCTAAATTAGTCTCTTGAAGTTATGTAACAGTGCATCTGGTCCTTCTGAGATAAGATACTTTGTCTGACACTTAGTGGAATTGCATCTTTTCACTCTAGCAAACATTACATTGTGTTTCTGCTGATAGAATGCTGTTTCTTGTATAACTACAGTTATGTCCCTAATGTGCATTTTAGACTATAGCCAATCCCTACTGTTTTCTTCTAATAATTTGCTTAATTTTCTTACTGTCCCGGAGGTATCTTATTGTTATTAGTAAGTCGGGCATAGTCTGAAGTGCTGAACAACTTAAAACAGCTTCTGCAACTTCATTATCCAGCAAAGCTCAAGCTAGCTCAGACAGGTAACTGTTACACCGACGGTACATGCTAGCAGACTACCTGTATACTCCATCTACTAAATTTCCATGTTATCCCTCACATCTGGCAGAGAATATCTGCTGCTACTAAGTTTGTATATATTATTAACTTCGTGATCCAATCCTGAAAATAGTCGTACTGCTAGTCTGATTGACTTCAATGGGATTATTTCCAAAACTAGCCCATATTATAAAGATTAAAATGTAACCTAGATCTTAAAGCATATGTGGATGAGTCAAGATGTGAAGAAAACATACGCGAGTAGGTATTACACAGCTGTACTGACAATGAAATACCTTTTTGTGTGCTTTTAGTTCTCATAGCATAAAAAGCAAATTGGATTGTCAAAACTCTGCTGTGATGTTGTTACAGCTCATCCTTCAGAGGATGCCTGGAAGTATATTTATTATTTTTGCTCAGATCTTTTGGCCAGATCTTTTCTTTAACCAAACCTGCAACAGTTTAATGCTGTTTCTCCAAAATATCAGCTTTTCTTTACTCCTTTCTTTCTTTCTTTTCTTTCTTTCTTCTTCTTTGGACAGTGTGTGGCAGGAGACATGTTGTTCTTGGAAATGCACAGAACGCGCAACGTGCCTTTGTCATGGTGCAGAGTTTGTATGTTTGGAAGTCAGGCATTTTATTTTGTTCTTTAACTGAGACAGGACAGTTTTTTCTGCTACATTCAGAGACGAGGAAAGTCAGCATTCCCTGTTACACTTACTTGGCTTGAAATTTTTTATCTTGCCATTCAGTGTTTACAAACAAATCTCAGTGACGCAAATGGGCTGTCGTGCCTCTCGCTAGCATTGCTGTACACTGCAAACAAACACAAGACTGATTAAAGCTGAATGGAAATATGGATAATGTGACTACTATGCTTGTGTTTTGTGCTTTTTGTTGCTGCCTGGCACTGTTTTTGGTTCCTCCTTAGTTCTGTGGATTTCTGTTTTTGCGATCGAGTGAGTGAAAATAGCCTAGGCCTGTGTATTTCCCTTGCACTTAAAGCCAAGCAGACTTCCTGTAATGCATCAGCTTTGCTAGTTTCTCGAGATGCAGAGCCAGTCCCAAACTGCAACATGTTAGGAAAGCATTCCCTGATAGTATTGCTCTCCTAAGGCCATGTCCATTCTCACATGTATCATCTGCTTGATGCACTCAGGGTAAAACAGGGCAAACTCTGTCTTGCTGCATAGTTTTATTTGATTTCTGTTGACTCAAAGAATGTGCTCATCATTCTGACCTTTGAAATTAGATATCTATTTTCATCTCTTTTTTTTCATTTACTGTGAAAGTTCCATAGAAGAGGTTCACTTTCCATTGGAGTAATCAATAATAAGTTGGTTAAATCAATAAATAGTATGTCTACAGAACAAAATAATGGAACATCCTGTTTGATTTCTGCACTGGCCTGGTGGCAGAGTCTTAAAATAAGTGAACTTAGGTGGACAGAAGAAAGGCTGTAAATTCTATATATGTTGAGCTGAAAGAGAACTTGATCATTAAAATACAGCTGAATCTCTGAGGAGGAGGTACTGCACCACAGCCTGTTGTCATCTCCCACAAGAACATGCTGGCAACTAATCTTGGTCAGTAATGTTAATGAATGAAGGCAGATTCCTCTCAGAGGAATTTAGCTATTAGCATACCCCACCAGATCAGTCTTGTTCAACTAAACAATTAAAATAACAGCATTAAAATAATCATGACAGTATATTCCCAGTATGTCAATGGTTCCATCCATGCATACATACTTTGATATTGCGCAGACAGTTCCCTTCTAGATAAATATCTTCATTCAGAATTGCCTCAGCTCCTAAAAGTTCCCTGGTGCAGCAGCCCAGTAATCTCTCACTTTTACAATGGAGGCCTTTCAAGGAAAACTGGATTTAATATTCTGTGAAAAAGATACATGGTACCTCAGGCTGAAAGACAAGGCTATAAATCTCCATGAGTATGGCAAAGAAGGACAATCATTTCAATCATTCTCTGAAAGGAATAATGAGTCTACAGTTCAGTATAAAATCTCATCTTTCTATATACGCAAGTCATCGAGCAGAACAAAACAGATTCTGACAAAGCATTCCTTCCATATGAATGCGCAGAATTAATAGCACCTCTAAACTTTTTCAGATTTTGACACTGTCTTCATAAGCATTAAAGCCTGGTTTGGAAGTCATCTTGCATTCACCTTTATTAACTTTGCCAAGTAAACAGCAGTCTCCAAAGCAGTGAGATCATCAGTGTTTGCACGGAAGTGCTCAGCGGCAAACTTATTCACTTGATGAAGATACACGGGGAGGCAGCACGTGCCAACAGAAACATGAGATGTATCTTCAGAAAATTTCAGGATTCCTCTGTTAGGCAAAGTTCTGTAATCAATACAATGACTAATAGGCATTTCCTTTGAAGTTAATGGCATGGCAGATTTCTATGACTGGATAGCAGATCATTCTGTATGTAGCTCTGCCACGTGGGTACAGAAAATACGCACTGGGTACGTGCACCATGCGTATATATAACAGTTTCATGATGTACATTCTGCTTTTTAGCATACAGTTAAAAATTTTTTTAAAAGTATTATTTTAAAAGTATAATACTTTTGAAAGTATTGAAAATACTTTGTATCATCTTTGTGACCGATATTTTAATACCTTCAACACTCTATGTGCCATAACAAAGAACTCAGTTTAAAAAGAAATTATAGGAGAAAAATATTATCATCTCCCTATTTTCAGATTGAAAGAGATTGCTAATGCTGTATTTGAATAACATATTTTCAAGTGTGTTTTCAGGTGTTTCTTTCCTTTTCCTATAAAGTTAGTGATTACTACTCAGTACTGCAGTTGGAAATGGCATCAAATATTAAGTCTAATGCCAATTTTTTTCCACTGGAGAATACAGTAGGGCCACATCTTTATAGAAGTGACAGCTTCCATGTTAAAGAAGCCAGAAAGCTACTACTCAGAAGAACAGGAACAAAAAGCAAGTATGGATTTCCAAAACACATTTTTGTATAGGCTAGCCATTATCCTGGGGCTGCCTATATAATGCCTATGTAATATTTAACTAAATCCTGGTTGGTTTATCTAAGCTGGCTGGACTTCCGGCTTACCTTAAGGCCCTATACATTTCATTTAATCAAGATTAAAAAACAACAACAACAACAAAAAACCTTTGGCCCTCACTGCAAAGTCAGTGATCAGGTAGCATGGGAAGGCTGAACAGTTACAGCAGTAATTCATATGCAATGTCACTGCCCCAGTTTCCGTCCACAGCATGGCTGCCACCAATCTATATTCAGTTTGTAAAATGAAAACCCACTGTGCGTGTCAGTAGTGTTATAAATAATGCATTCAATTAGTCAGCTATGTGCCGCTGCATTTCCCTGAAGCTCCTGAATCTGAAAGCCCCAAAGAAACCGTGCTTTGATAGAAAAGGTTTATACACAAACAGCGCCTTTATTCTGAGGTCAGTCCTTTGTGCTCTCCTCCATGTGCTGTGCAGCAGAAGATGTAGGGAGGCTGCCCCTTGCAGCATTACTAAGGGTGAGAACAAATGCTCAGAGCTCATGCTGTGATTTCCAGCTGCGTGAGGAGGATGCAAGATAAGGGCTGACGGAGGGCGATACAGGCTCTGATGCGTCAGAAAGAGGCAGTGGCATATATGCGCATGTGTGTGGTAAAGGAGATTCCAGGGCCTTCCAGAAGCTAGCAGGATCCTTCAGATCACCTTTTAATTTTGCTGCAGTTCCAGTAAGGTAGTGAGTTGTTTGATTTCATAGGAGTGACACGGGTACTGAATGTGATGCATCTTGTCAGCAGTGAAATGATGGGCAGCACCACGTGCTCCTTTCCTTCCTAACCGGCCCTTTTCTTTAATAGAATGAACAACTGCGTTTGGAAAGAGAAATGGAACCAAGATAGGAAATCTAATTAATGTGAATTCTACAGTAAAGAAATAAATCAAGCTTGATTCTGGAGAAATGGTTTCTTGCAGTTTCTCATTTGCTTTCCCCCTGAAGAGACACTTGTGCTTGCTTTGAGGGGGTTATGAAACTGTAAACTGAAAAGTCATTTGATAATGATAAATTAGGCTGTGATTATGCCAAGCAATATTAATTATGCTGATAGAGATTACAGCAGGAAATTTTTAACTGATTCTCTTCTGCCTTCTGGCTTGCTCTGACAGGCAGTGATGTGTTGTTGTGTTTTGGTTTGTTAGTGAAAGCAGCAGTGGAGGTAATAAAGCGCAAACTTCCACTCAGTGCTGGGTTGGGTTCCATGGGAACGTCACTGCACAGTGGCCTGTGGTTTAAACAAATTTGATTTGTATTGTTTGAAAAAGTGCATTTATTTTTGATGAATTCCATACTGATGAGCAGATAGCTGAAAAACAAGGACTGTTTTTGTTGGTGCTGTTTTCTAATGTGCCAAGGACAAGGGGGATTTCTTGTTTTCTACTTTGAAGATACGTGTATATCTCTTCCCCACAAAGCTTTTTTCACACTGTGCCATGAGATAGAAAGTCCCTTCATTGGCATTTCTAGCTTCCTCTGCCTCTCTGCAGCAATATCTGTCAACAGAAATGAAACGCTGAACCAAATTATCAGTTCTGGAATTATCTGCCTTATTGTGGCAGCCTTTTACCATTAGGAAATAAAAGCAAAAATAACACATGAAGTTGTAACTCCTCTGCCACTTCTGATCTGTGAGAGCCGCGGACTGGGATCTATCAACTATACCTTCTAGAAGTGAGAATTAAAGACCAGTGAACTGACAGAGGCTGCCAATTCAGTTGTACTCCAGCAGAGTACAGCTAGTCCATTTTGATGTCCCTTCTTGTCGTTTGATGAGAGCATAGCATGGCTTTGTACCGATGTTCAATGCAAATGCAGTGTGCCCCATGCATCGACTGCGTGACCTCTCCTCAGTCACGTGTTCAGGCTAATTTTCAGCACAGTGGCTTGAATGACAGTTTTCCATTTTCGGTGATGGGATCTAGTTTCCAGCTTAGGTTGAGACTGCATTTTGATGTCAAATGGAAGGGATTTTTTTCTAGTTTAGTAGAAATTCTGCCTGCCAATTATGTTCGAGTTGCTTAAAACCAAGATGATAAAGAATTAACCTTTAACCTTGAGTGATAGCAGTGTTTATGGACGGTTGAAAGCAGTGAAAAAAAACAACCCAGAAAACTTAACAAAATTGAAGAGCTGAGTACAATGGCTAAGAATATATGAAACCACATAAAGAGTGCTGGCTGAGCCACAGGGTCCAGTGCTTGTCACTGAAGTGAGCGAGCAAGAGGAGAAAACACTGGGACTGACAGGGAACAAAAAAAATGGAACTAGGAAGAGCTGCTGGACTGGGCTATGGTAGGGGCACAGATGAGATTGTGCACATTTAGAAAGCTGATTCTGTAAGAAACAAAATAAGGCATTATTTACTCAGAATTCCTCTAATACAGTGTCAGTATGTTAAACTAAACAAAGCTGCCGAAACTGCAGAAATGCTAGAAAAGATGCCTATGTAACATTACCCTACTGTGTGCATAGGTACTGCAATAATGTTTACTGACATATTTGGTTTTTCCCAACATTTCTAGTTCTTCCAGCTGTGCAATGGGTTATCCATACCAAATCAACAGCTATTCAGCATTCTGCTTTTCGTTACTGAACAAACTTTAGTGCACGCCACTGAAACTTTCTACAGAAAGGTGGGTCATTTATTGCCTTCAGGGGCTTGTATTGTCTTACGTATCTCAGTACTATTTTCTTCTTTATTGTAATAGTCTGGAAAACCATGAGCTTAGGAGGAAAGACTCTTCATGTGCAAAGATTTTAAAACTCTTCTTGTCAGTGGCACAGTGATACAGGTCACCTCCAGTTTGCTCATACAGTAAAGAACACTCAACTTGAATAAATTCACTCTTACCCAGGTTTTAGGGGTTGAGCTGTACTTCTCTGAATTAGCTCTTATATCTCTTATGTGATTTTTTTATTGTTCATTAATTATTTTTAATGTAAATTTGGATCTTGCAGAAACACAAACATCCTGTTCTCAGTAACATTTAAATACCATATTTGCGCACAAATACTACAGAAGCCTGGGACCCTGTTTATCCATCTTGTGACTCAGTGCTTTAACTTATACAGGTCTGTAAAAGTGTAAACCCTTCCAACAGGTACTGTTTAGACTTTTTAACTGTTGTTTTATGCAGTGTATTTTGTTACAGAAACCACCTAGGACAAATGAGTCCTAGAGGACAACATGATACAGTTGATAACTTCTATATTAATTTGATAACTATGGAATCTAGGCAAGGTACCAGGGTGGTCTATGAACAGGTCTTGCAAGGTGGTACATTGGAGAATGGTTAAGAGTTTAATTCTACGAATTTCTGAATACCATTATTAACATCCACAGAAGCACTTACTGTCAGGTAGCTGATGTGAGACAGAGTTTTACTCACCTCCTGAGAATGTAGTGTTTTACTATTTGTATTAATCTTTTCTAGTTAGTATTTTCCAACAGTATTGTAGGTCTCATTCTTACCTGCATGGAAGGGAAAATTGGAACTCGGAGCAGAAGCAGGACTGTGCTGGATTTAGATTTCACTGAATTTTCTCTCTTGTTTCTAACACAACAAATCTTTGAAGCCTCTGCTCTGTATTAAGAACCAAACATGGCGGGAGTATTCTGGCTCCTGATGCATACGGTTTTTTTGCAGGTTCTAGCAAAGTGTTAGCTGAGGTTTGTGCTTTGCTATTTTGGTGAGCTCTAATGTCTGCATTTGTTTTGTGAGACAAGTGAGGAAGTGCTGCAGCCTGCATAGCCTCTTCAGAGTCAGGTTGTGTTTTTGTTGTACATCAAAGTGACAGCCACTCGAATGGGGTCTGTTACACCTAATGAATTTGTGATGAGCGCTACTCCTGTAATCCCATTAGAGCCAAACCTGCTACAACACTCCTGTCAAACACCACCAAGAACTAAGAAACACTTCTCCCTTTCTCAGGTCTCCCAGCTTTCCCTCCCCTGGGGATGGTCATCCTGCACTAAGGCTGCAGGGCACCCAGCACACATCCTTCCTGTCCCTCTCAGCGGGTTTGGTAAGGGCTGTGGAACAGCAGTGTGAAAGCAGCCATAGGGTAATGCGTGTGTGACTGGAGAGTCACTGAGCACTGTCTGCTGCCAGATGGAAACAGGAGGGATATGGGAGGGGGTGTCACATGAGGATGATAACTGAGTGAAAAGGAACCCAGTGTCTGGAGCGCAGGCTGACCACGTATCTACAGCACGTTATGAGAAGATCCTGAGTATACCACTGAAAATATCTGCAGCCTGCTCTATGGTGGTAATTAATACACTGTTATTTTTCTTCAGAAGCTACAGAAAATGTGAGGACATTTTAAACCTTAGTAACTGACAGATCACATTCTTGTTACCCCACTGCCCTACTGCTGTCATCCTGCTTTTGCTCAGTCATACATTCGGAAATTGCTCATTAAAACCCCCCACGGACCTGAAAAGATAATGAAATACATTTTCAAACACAAAGGGCAGACAGGAGGCAAACACGTGCAGCCCTATACGTAATGGTCTGCTGAGTAAATTTAGAGTCCAACAACGGACTCCCTGTAGTTATTCCAGTGCTTCTTTAGCATAAGCAATGGATGGCGCCTGCAGATTGTCTGAGCTTTCAGGCAAATGGCAGCTGGTGCCTCAGGAGAGCTGCAGAGCACTTTCAGGATCGGATGATCAGACTTCAGACAGAGCAATCATTAACCTTCTTTTTGTTTTTTAAGAAATTAATAAGGAATTTTCTAAAGCCTCTTGCTCTGCTCACACAAGTCAGATACTACAAGCTGTGAACCAGACTGTGCCACTCTTATGTAGGTCAGATAGTACCTTGCCTACACAGGGGGGCTGTTTCCTAGAGTCTATCCCAAGATAAATATAGAACACACTGTCTGGTCTGTG
Source organism: Tetrao urogallus (assembly GCF_951394365.1). Taxonomy (NCBI): domain Eukaryota; kingdom Metazoa; phylum Chordata; class Aves; order Galliformes; family Phasianidae; genus Tetrao; species Tetrao urogallus. The sequence goes on from NC_136814.1 coordinate 34,980,983, forward strand.
CACTGTGGGCTAAGGAGAAAACATGAGCCCTAACCCCATCATCCACAATTTCTACAAAGCCTTACTAACACTGTTTCTAATATTATGTAACTGGAGTGTTATAAATCCACAACCTTTTTTAGATTATCTCCCCTTGTTTTCTCATTTTGTAAGTGACACCTGTCAAACGTGTAAGAGCAAAGAACAAGCAAAAATTTCTATTAGTGAAATCTTGCTCACATCCAGTCTAGTAAATTATTCTTCCTCTTGTCACAAAAATCGGTTTTTCTAATTAGAAATACTTAATTTTCTAATTTTCTATTACTTTTTGCAGCTTAATTGTCTTCTGTAGTTAGATCATCATCATACAGGGCCACTGACATTTTTCCTTGAGTCTTTGTAACCATTCACTTCTCTGGTGATTTAAGAAAGCACTTCCTGGCAAGAAAGACAGATGTTGATTTGGCAGTCTTTAACAGATGCTCTGTACAAATGGAAATGGTGTGAGCAAGAACAAGGGCAGCCTGCTCCTTTGTTTTTCATTCTTTGAAAAGGGCACTAATGATGGCTCTTAAATAAGGAAAGAGAGGACATAAAATTCCCCGTTCCCAGATGTTTTGAAAATATCAACTAAAATATCACAAACAGCTTTTTTTCAGATTTTCCTATCTCAGTATTTCAGTTCCATTTTGAGGCATTCAAATTTGTGATTTTCACTTCAGATTTATCTTCCATAGATTTGATTTCTTGAGACTTTCTTCGCTTTAATTTTTCACTGGTATTTTCATTACTAAGTTAAAAGTTGCTTTTAAAACTTGGGCTGAAGAAAATCTTCCCTTGCCTTATAAGCTCTAGTACTGGAGGAATTTACCACATCAGGTATCTTAGATGATGCTTAGCTGCAGGTTTCAGTCAGTGGAAGTCAGAGAACAACACTCAGATTTTGATTCAATTTAAATGTTTTCTCTGCCTCTCCTGTCAGACTATTGAGAGGGAAAAAAAAAGTCTGTAATAACAGCAGCTCTCAAACTGAAGGGAAATTCTTTTCCCTTGTCCAGATGATATACTAAATCTGTCACTAGCACATCCTTGTAACCCACTCTCAGAAGTGCCTCCAGGATGATAGGCTTTGTGATCAACTGGGAAAAAAGCAGTCTCTCATCAACTCAGTATGGGAGTAAAAACAGGCTCTGTGTAGAAGATGCTTCTGAAGCAGAAGCACAACGTTTTAGTCTCCAAACCTACTTAACGCTGTTCCACAACAATGGGGCTGAGGTTTCTGTGAATTTTTTTGTGCTGCTTTCCTTTCAAGGTGACTTGAATTTGACTGTAACAAGGCCCCAGACCGACATCTAACCTCATTTTCTAAGGAAATCAGCTCTGCACAGTAAGTGTATGAGTTGCTGTCTGCCCTTTTCCAGTAACTTTCAAGCTACTTTCCAAATTCAGGCAAATTTTAACTGAACTCCGTGAAGCTTAGTGAAAACAGGCAGCTGGGAAAAGGAAGTAACTCTTGTGCCAGAGGAAAAGGAGGAGTCCGGCTGGTATCACATGGTGGTGAGCCTGCATGGGGAGAGTTCTTACCATGACTCCAGAAGCAGGGAAAGCTTTGATCACTGTGTGCCTCCAGAGAGGACAACTGCACATTGCATTGCTGCGGGCAGCCAGGTTCATTGCTGCAGTGTGAACGCACATCCTGGAGTGGTGTCACCGAAGCCCATGTGCCAGGCAAGGTCTGGCTGGGGCTGCGGCCTGCTGTTTCGGCACAGCGAGCCCTGCGGAGTGGGTGCAAGGTGGGTTGTAAAAATGGCAGAGGCACAAAGCGGGTAGTACCCCAGGCTGCTTCCTCATCTCTGTAGGTAAGGAAATGAAGAGGCAGAAGGGCAATGCTTTGATTTGCAGAGAGGGAGAAAGCATGCTTCTCTGAAGAGGGCTGCTCTCAGAGACGCAAGGCTGACAGCCTCTGGTGTGCTGTTTGGTCACTATTTTATCTTTCTACTTAATGGAAGGGATAAAGTGGAATAGTAATAGTGGAACTCAAAAGTGAAAGGAAACCTGTAACCACATAATTATGTAGGAATCAGCTAAGAGCCATGAAAAGCCGATTAAGCTATATTATGCAGATACATGTAACTGAATATTATTAGTAAGTCCTTTGCAACGATGTGCCTGGCAATTAACGGAGCAGCATTTTCAGCACTCAGTGAAAACAGAGATAATGTACAGTTTAAAATGTTTGGAGACAAACAGTGTGCAGAGGTCAGAAACAGCCTAAAACTAAAAACAGGAGCATCTTCAAAGATAGCGGCAACCAGGGGAAAAAAAGAGATGTTACTCCAAACAGACTGGCTCAGATGCTGGGCACAGCTTGGAATAATTTATATTTATCATCAAAATGAATTTACTGTCTTATGAATAAGACGCTGCAGTGCAATAAGCAGTCTGTGTTTTTCAACTACCCACAAACTGCTAGCTGTACAGGTTAATGGAGGAGTACCTTATTCTTCTCCAAAGTAAATGAAAAAAGTTCATAGTAATATTAAAACTTAGGCAATAGCAAGTTTGGGTAACGTTCCTGTGGCTAAAACAATTTGTTAAGTATTTGGGAATGAGGTTGTTAAGAGTTGTATATTCTTATTTATGTGGCACTTCCAACTCAGGGACTTGAAGACGGTGCCAACCATCGTATTTCTTTCACACTGGAATGTTGGGATTTGCCGTTTCCTCTCCCACCACTGGAAGGGAGCAAAGGTTTGACTCTCTTCTTTTGTACTCCTCTGCCCACTCTTGCAGAGTGTTTCTTATCCGCAGACAGAACTGTGCAGGAACAATCTCCAAGATAACTGTGTGTGTCTCAGAGTTCACACAGGCTCTACAAAAAGATACGCTTCTCTCAGAAACTGCCTGGTGTGACCGTGGTGAGCTCATCTGAAGGGAGGCAACCAGTGAGGAATTTGTTGCGTCATTGAAAGCCCGAGCATGCAGGAGAACTCACATCCTCCTTATTTTCTTCATCATGTCAGGAAGACTTTTGGGACATGCTGCCAAGAGAATGGCCTTGCAAAAAAAACAGCACTGATCCTTTAAATATTTGTCCTACGTGTTGTTTTTCAAAAGCGACATGCAGATTGTCTTAGTTTTTGAAGATGACTGAAGTAATGTAAAATGCAGATAAGAGGCCAATAGCTTTTGTGCCCACAGCAATGCTTTCCTGAGCCTAGCGTGTAAAGAAACAGAAGGGAGAGAGGCTGTGTCATTACACTTCGATTTCAGAATCCAGAATCCAAGGAAATAACTTGTAAGTGGAATATATATGTAAGTTCAACAACAGAAGTACTGGGTATGTGTAATTAATGAGATCTCTGCCAAACCAAGACTTAAGGATAATCACGAGATGTACCTTCACTTAAATGGAGTATGAAGACTGTGAAAGCACTTGATTGTCTCATACTACTTACGTTTGCTTGGGCTATTTTCCCTCATCTTTACTTGTGAGAACAGTGATGCTTTCAAAGTGCTTAACTGTCTCTGTTTTCACATGCAAAAAATCTGATGTCCAGAAATGTGGACTGTGTAGATGAGGTACTACAGCAATGGTAGCACTAAGAATCAAATGTGTTTGTGCCTTAACTGCGTATTCCACATACTGGATCATATTGCCCGTAATGCACCCACCTACTGAGAGTATGAAGAATCTATTTTGTTCATGCATTAATTGGAAGCTGAAGATTTGTATTTCTTCTTCAGCAGGGAGATAACTTAAGCCTTCTGCTTTCAGCTTTTCTGAGAGTCAGAGAAGACAATTTATTTCTGATGTAAGAAGCTGTCACCACTAGCATTTGTGCTCCTGTCACTCAGCAGAAAGGAGGCCTTCTCTGTAAACAAGAAAAAAGAAAAAAAAAGACCCATCCCAGCTAAGAGTTATAACTCTTGAGCAACAGCTGCAAGAAAAAAGGTGCCCGTGACAAATGGATATCAGCTCTCAAGCTGTGTCCATCTCTCAGGTGTCCTGTACTGTCAGGACACGTGGCTGTGACACAGCTATGCATACAAACCTTGTTACAACTTCTGCCTTCTTTTGACTTTGAAAATTTAGTTCCTGCATTTTCCTTTAACAGAGTATCGTTCACAGATGTTCCTGCAGCTGAGAATAATACTAGTGAGTCCAAGGTGCGCCTCTGAAGTCACCTTTTAGAAAGTGTTTACATTCTTGCTGCTTATTTCCACTGATCCCTCAGCCAAAACACCACTAATAATAAGAACTTTTAATTTCACAGATGAAAGAACTTGGTGTCATCGTGTACAACTGCAGCTGCCTGGTCCTGGATTTACAAAGGATATTTGCTCTGTACAGTTCGTTAAAATACAAGAATAAAATACCTCCAAGTTGGTCTAAGAGACTCTATGGAGTCTACGATACTCAAAACAAACTGACGCTGCAGCTGAATGAGACAAAATCAGAAGCTTTTGTGTCGGTAAGTTCTGAAATGAATTGCAGAGAGGGAGGGAAGGGGAGAGGATTACTTAACACATGTATACTACAGCACCTCTTTACTGAAACAAAGGTGTTCAGCAGTTCTCTGGATGAAGTCCATCACATGGCTGTGTTCTCTCTGACAGATATTAGATGGTTTTATTTCCACAGTTCAGTATTTTGGCTTTTATATCTTCTATTTTATTTTCTAATGTTTTGTGGCTCTTTGAAAGCACCTGAATCTTCAGGAAAGCACATAAACCCATTACAAATTAGCAGGACTCCTGATGGAAATTACCATAAACATGAACTTACGTGGTGTAATTTAAGCTGGTACATACGTGTTACTTTCAACTGACCCTAACAGAAGAAAATGTGCATTACAGCTATGTACTTAGCTACAAGCAGCTATTAATGCTGAGATGAGACTTGTGCAGGTGACTGGAAACAGATACAGAGATAAGACCACTATAGCTGTTATCCATGCATCACTCTGTTGTCTGGGAAAGTGGTTATTTCAGTAGTTGAAAGGTTTTAAGAAAGTTTTATCTTTTCCTGTGCTGCAAAAGAAACTAATCACAGTATATTTTTACATTTTGACTTCTGTGTAATTGTTCTTATCTGCAATTTGCCATGACTTAAAACTGCTGCAGAATATGTGCAATATTCTTATTATTTCCTCTGTAATTTTCACTACTTTTCCTCTTTCATCTAGAAAATGGTAGGGACGACCTTCAAATTATCTAATTTACTTACAATGGTGGATACAAGGTAAATAGCTTGGAGTAAATGAATTCTTAATCAGGGATCCAAAATGTTGCATTATAAACTTAATGTCAGAGCTTGAATTTTCGTACAAGATTTTTATAAGGATCTTCACTCTTCCCTTGAGACATTCATGCTTCTGTAGAACATGATCTACTTTTATTTTTAAATGGTATTTTCAAACTTCTAAAATTCAAGCAGCATTCACTGTGGATTCACTGCCTGTGTGTTTGTATTTTTAATGGAGAGAAATGGAACACTCATCCATTTCAGAAGTGATGTAGCAAAACTGGAAAAAAGTACATAGATTGATACAGATATTGAAGGATCTTTTCTTTTGGACATTATTACCTTAGTAAAATAAAACAGCCTTCATAATCAGGGATAGACTGAAGATTATAAGAGCTATTTCCCATTCTACATAAAGCAAGGGGTTGTTTCATAGCCAGCTAAGTCTAAAGCAACATGAAGTATGTAGCACTCAATTTTTACAAGCTACTAGCACAAGATGTTGATGCAGATGAGTAGTTAAATGGGACAGGATTTACCTTCGCCTGCTGGGAGCCACAGAAAGTTCAGGTGCCCAAGATTTTCAGACTTTTACAGTCATTGGAGAGACAGAGAGCTGTTCTGGAGTGAAACGAGTGAAAATCTGAAGTGCCTAAGGCAACCAGAACTAACAGTCTTCTGAGGAGACATATACTTCTCTTGATTCTGGACAGTCTCAAGGACTGGCTCAAATGAAGAGAACCGACTTTAAGACAGCTGAGGAGCTGCAAAATGAATTCTACATGAAGTACTTGCTATTATTAAAATTATCTGTTATTATAAATTATAAAAATTATCCCACTCTCTTCTTAGCAATTTGTAAGAAACTAAGAAATGCTGCTGGAAGCCTTTTGCATTGGGGGCACACAGTCATGTGGCAAAGGCCGTCCCTAAGCGGACCATTAATTCTAGACAAAGACAAGCGGAGAAAGCTCTTACAAAAACTATTCTTCTGCAGCTTGCAGAACATGCAGTTGTTCCCTGTGATCTGCATTCTCCTTTTCTGTGGACAAAAAGGCCCTCATCTTGGAATTCCACTTCATGAAACAAACAGAAAGGAGCTACAGTAATCAGAAGCTTAGATCATTAAGTCCAAGTCCAACTCTGGGAGCTACCCGAATTTGTACTCACAGCCTGTTTAGTTACTAGCTTATCTATCGTAAGAAAAATAACTTTTCTCCTACGTCAGCAGGCTGCAAAGCAGATCTGAATTTAACTGAGCTACTTCCACATACACTGTTCTGATATATTGTTCTGGTGCAATAGCAAAAGTCTGCTCACAAGCTGTTAAAATGTTTAGATCTGAATTTGCTCCCATGTACTCTTAGATGCTCCCATGCATCTCTTTTACATAAGAGCCCTCTGGGGCAAGGAGAGCAAAGCAAGGACCTTCTTTATGACACTCACTGTCTATCAACAACAGGTCACCCACTTTGAAATGGTCAGAGGCCTCGCTGGTATGAAGGGAGATGGTGCCCATCACACTGCAGTTAGGAAACACTTCTTCATTAGAAGAATGGGTATCCCCATTTCAGTGTAGTGCTTGTCTCTGTGCTTCCTTTCTCCTCAGTTAGGAAGATATAGTTGAAAATAAGAGTTATACTATTGTGTTGTTTTAATCTACAAAGTTTGCTCAGTATGGTGAGGAAATTCTATCAATAGATTCAGTTCTTTCTTCCAGAAAACATGACTTTTCAATAAATTTCTCACCTACTAAAAAAATCCTCAGAAATTTGGCAGCTGGTTATTGGCATGCCTATCTGAAAGGCTGTCCTGGAGTTGTGTGGGTTTGGAGGAACCAAGTGTTACTACCTTGGCTACTCCTAAACTACCAACAAGAACAGCCTGTAAGAGGCTGGGAGCTCACTTCCTCATTGCTGCCCTTCTCATGGGGCCTGCTTGTGCTTGCTGCAGTGCTTGCTGTCTTGACAAAGTAGTATCCAATACTGAGGAAAGCACTAAAATACCCACGATGACCAGAGGTCAGCCATACCGAAAGGTACCAAGTGTAAGGGTAAAAAAAAAAAAGGATATTTAAAATGATTGTTACAGGCAGAACAGAGGTTTCGAAGCATCTTCGAAGCATCTTTGACTTCCTAGTCTTTGTAATGAAGGCATCTGACAATGACAATGTGTAGCAATTCCTTTGTTGTTCTGTGTGACTTACAATTTTCTGCAAGAAGATATTGAGCATAAGAACAGTGTAACAGCCTCCTTAAATTTCAGATGATATAAATTATGTTTAACAAATTCATTTTACACCTTTTCTTGAGTCTAGACTTATTCCTTGAAAACTTATTTCACTTTCAACCTTTATGCTATATAAAACAACAAGCATAACACTAAGTCACTGAACTTTCCTTCTTATAGTCAGGAGTCATTGCTGTAATGTTTCTTAGCAACATGATCATCTTCCAGAATGGTTTTAAAAACACATGCTCGGTTTGGTTTTCTTAGTTTTCAAGAATGCATCTGGAATACTGGTCTTACAATTTTGCTACTGTTAATTTTCTAACATTTTCCTAACTTCCTTATTTGTAAGAAGCCTTTTCACACCAATCAGTGACTAAGGCACTACTGTCACTGTACACAGAAAGGGAGGGGGAAAAAAACAGCACCCCTAAAGAAAAATAGACATATAGCCTTGATGCAAGCCGAGCAGAAAACAAAGGAGATGGCACAGTAGCAGGAAAGCAGTGCACTGGCAGAACCAGCAGTGCAGGAATGGCACTTGCTCTAATTCTACAAATGCCTTTAGCAACCCCTGCTCTCAGGTGCCATGAGCAGGTGGCTCCACCTCTTCTCTGCTGGGCAGAAGAGCAGTAGGCCCTGGCCTGTGCTGCAGGTGGGTGACTCTAGCAGGCTGTCACCTTCTGCATCCCCACACACAGACCAGAAAAGCTGAAATCTGGGCTTGCTACTTACCAGCTCAGTACCAGGTAAAATCTGAAGCCAGATTTTAAAGATAAGCTTCTTGCAAAACTGCAGCATCTCCCTACAACAGTGATTGAGTAAATGGTAACTGTATGGTCATGTAAACATGAGTAACAGACTACTTTCTGGTAGTAAGTGATAGATTAGGTTCACAGATTTTATTCTATCTAACAGTAACCAGTCTTGGGACTCCACAACAGATTTATCTGAAATGTAACACCTTCAGCCAGAGCTTCAGAGAGGACAGTTTTCAAGCTTGTGATGTCTACATTTTACTCAGCTGTATCTACCTGATGTTTTCAAGGAAAAAATAAGCCTTGAGAATTACTCTGATGTTTCAGTATTCCGGCAGGACAGGTAAAGTTAACAGTCTCTACTGAAATTCAGAATATTGCTTATTACCTTAAGACATATGAAGGGAGAAGAAAAGAATCTGTCCTTCTATTTTAAATGCAATATTTGAATTTTGCCTTCACAGAATTCACCTAAACTCTTCTGCCCAAAGGACAGAGTCCTGGATATTGAAGCTATATACAATGTTATCGATGATGCCAAACAGTTTGTATACATAGCTGTCATGGACTACTTGCCGATCGTCATTGACACAAATGCTAAACGGTGAGTGTCCATGTGCAGGGCTAGCATGCTATCACGATGCCATAAGGTCTGCTGGAGACAATGACCCCACAGGAGATTAGTTGCTATGTGGACCAATTTCTTGGGGCCCAATTCTGCTCTTATTGAAATCAGTGAGAGTTCTGCCATTGACTTAAATGGGAGCAGAATTGGGACCTAAGAAGACATTTCCAGTTCAGGGTCCTAAGGCTTGGATCTGCCTATCAAAGGGGCTCAGAACTTGTCTAGTCAGACCATCTGCAAGTGACTGAGACCCAGGAGTACAAGAACCTACACATCCACGAATCCTGTTCCTTACACTGTTATATCCACTGCTTTGATACCGTAACTACACAGCTATTCAGCAGGAGAGAGAGAATATATGTGCATGCAGAAGAGAGACAACGCGCTGTGAGTTCTCCTGAAGCATGGGAGATGTCACAGTTTTACTGAAATACACAGATACATTAAAGGTCTTCCCAAATTCAGCGTAGATCACATTTTAAGTTGTATCATAACTGATAGGCTGAGAAATGCTAAAAACAAAAAACATTTTTAAACATAGTTTGTGTAAACTGTTAAAAAGTACCTGTCACCCAAAACTGGAGCCACAATTTTAGAAAACCATTCCACTCAGAAAGCAAGTATCCAGCGGTCCCTCAGTAACAGTTCCTATGAACGGAGCATCTCGTTAAGCTTGCTGTTCTACCCACGCACTTTGATTGCCATTAGGCCAAATGTGCTTTTTTCCAGTTTTGCATGAAGACATGCAAAAAAAAAAAAAGAAAAAAAAAAGGTTTGGCTAATATTCTGTGTAAACTATTTCAAATCTAGAAGAGGGTTTTTCAGATAAACTCATTACACATAGCTTCTCTCACGATGATGGAATCCTGAGTACTGCAAGCTGCAGGAACCTCAATCTCACATCATCCATCCACCTGATCTCTCCTTAGATTGGAAAGGGTCTATGTATGCAGAACTGCTGCAGTGTTGCACGTGATGTTACCATCTGTATTCCTCCCTTCTTTGTTCTCGTGCCTAAATAATTCAGAAATCCTTTGGATTCAGGGAGATCCAAGAAAGTCACCTGTGTGAATTTTGCAACATTTTCTTTAGCACAGTATGGCTTTGCACTCAAGGCCACAGCTTCCCTACCTGTTCAGCTTCCATTTTTTAATTTTTATTTTCTAGCATTACAGAGATCAGATTTCATTAGGTTGAATTTCGACACTGCTAGAACAAAAGTGTATTCTCTTTGTCTAATTTTCCCTGTCTTGACCTGCTTTCACCTTGGGAACACAAATCTAGAACTAATAACAACAAGTATCTCTCACCAGCTGTGAGGATAGCACCATGGAGGCCACTATCCTGTTCATGGCAGAAATTATCAGGAAAAAGCAGCATCCTCCTTTAACAATCCATCTCCTTCCGCTATTAAAGGATGTAGACACCATGCACAGCAGCAGCTCTCCTTTTCAAAGCATGAATTTAACACAAGGTCTCCGTTCCTCTCCATATATAAGACAGAGGAGAAGGGAGAGCATGGCAGAGATTTCATTGTCCCTGTTCCCTTACACCTGCAACCAGCAGAAAATCTTTCCTGTTCCTCCGTGTAGGCTAGGTAAGCAGCACCCTCTAGCTGTAGCTGCTTCTACTGGTTCTCCTACTACTCTCACTACAGGCAGTGACGCAAGAGCAACTGGCGCAGCTATGAGCGAACACAGCTCAACTATTCCCACCTGTAATGCTCCGTGCCCTGGCAGGGCAGAGTGACATGGAACAGGATGCTGGCTGATCTTCTCAGCGAGAACTCTTGCAGATGAGAGCAGCGCTCCTTAAACAGGAAATGAAATTCATATGTGTTTAGTTTTCCCTGTAATGTCTTCTACGCTTGGATGCCTACAAATCCTTTTTTTTAGAGTTATGTGAATATCCTGTATTCTTTCTCCACAGATACTGGCCATTTCTAGATGGGAAGATAAGAGAAGCATTAGTTTTACGAAGTATTAAAGTACGACTCCTCATAAGTTTCTCAAGAGACACAGATCCTCTTACTTTCAACTTTGTTTCGTCTCTCAAAGCTATCTGCACTGAAGTTCCAAGCTGTAGTTTGAAAGTTGTAAGTATAAACGGTATTCTTTCTTTTAATCCTATATATTCCCCCCCACCCTGTGCTGAAAAAAATGAAGAAATTTCACAACTGAGAAGTGGTCTCCATCAGTAGCAAAGCCTTTGAACACCATTAAAGAACAAGGGAAATGGATGAGGGCTGCCCTGAAAGTAATGCCTCCTATGTTACTATGTTGGCCCACAACATCAGAGGCAGACGGGTGGTGGTAGTGCAGCAGAGGCTGAACCTTCCCACCGCTATTCCATTACATGTTGTAGCTGTGTGGCAGATGGCAGCAGAGGAGCACTGTGACACAATGGCATCTGACACGGAAAAGCATATGAAGGAAGGGTGCAGGATTCAATTCCTCCATGCAGAAAAAATGGCACCAACTGACGTTTATTAATGCTTGCTGAATGTTGATGGAGATCAAAAAGTGAGGTGGTGGGTGGTGCTTTCCAGCAATGACAGAACATCTTGAAACAGCAGAACACCTCCACTGGTGCAGATTTTTACACGTGCAGCACACAGGCTCTTGTTCATCACTGCAAAAATGCACAGCTAAGCTAACGGTGGTGACTGTGCTGAAGAAGTGTTTTGTAGATGAGAATGTTTTATCAATTGGTGTTACTGTGCTCTTTGTGCCTGTTGTAGTTCCCATGGAAATAAGTAACAGACATTACTTTTGGAGCAGCCTGCATAATATAGTAAACTAAATTTATTCCTAGTAGTAATAGACACTGAAATTAAGAGAGATAAATAGAATGATGCCAAAAGGCAGTCTGTGTGGGGGACAGCTTGCATAAAACACTGCATCTGGTCTTTCACAGCAAAGCTAACCAAGGCAACTGGAGCCTTAAGGCTGGTAAATGCGACAGCACGAATGTCTTTTAGTCTGGATTTGTGCAACCTTACTGTCCAACTGCTTAGGCACCTGCTTTTTGTTTATTAAGTACAAAATACAAGAAAAAATAATGAGTGCCCAGAGAAGGTGCGGGTGTCCCATCCACGGAGGTGCTCAAGGCCAGGTTGGATGGGGCCCGGGGCAGCCCGAGCTGGTGGGGGGCAGCCTTGCCCACAGCATGGGGCTGGGTGGGCTTTGTTCTGTGACTCTATGAATTGCAGAAAAAAAAGAAGTACTGTTTGTGTTTCACATGTTATGTGGGATCTATTGTATGTATCTAAAAATGGACATTTTTGCTATAAAAGGCACTGTTATTTCTTATGTGAGAAGCAGCATAAAGTGTATTTTGAAGACCAACAAAACAAATACAAATGACATTGCTTAAGCCACTTCTATTTTGATTAACTTCTAACTTGTTCCATCTTTAAGCATGAAAATTCTATGTATGTTTTCTTGAAGTGGCACCAAATGGTGTACATACTTGTACCTATTTCCATCTACTCAGAATAGGTAAAATCTTTAGCACAGAATTTATTCTGGAAAGAGCTGAATGATTGGGGGGGGAGGGGGAAGATTCCTAGACAACTCTTCTAGTTAGATATCCTAGCCAGAGTATCTGTAGTTAAAACAGAAATATAACAATTTCCAAAAAAAGCTCCAGGCACAGCACAGCTCAGTTACCTCTGCACTGTGCATCAGATACACTGCACTGTTTAAGTCCCTGCCTTGACGACAACAAAAGAAAAACTAGTTTGGTGTGAGTAATAACCTAGGGCTCAGAGTTTGCTGGCAACCATCTGATTTTAGCTGAACTGTACCTCAGGCTTCACCACGACACGTATCTGATTCACAAAACATGAGAGATGAGCACTGCTTTTCTTAAAATGTATATCCTTTGTATTCATCTGTTCTAGCCAGGATCAAAGTGTAATAACATGTGTGCACGGGGGGAGGGAACACAAAACTCTACAGAAGCTACTGTCATGTGCAGACAATGTACAATATAGGCTTATATAGAAGAATGCTGCAATTTTAAGAGAAAATTCCATTACAAACTGATTGAAAATGTACTTAAACCACTAGCTAATGCTAATGCCTTAACAGTATTCTGATCAAAATCATACCCTCCCATCTTCTGTTCTCTTGGAAATAGCATAGCTGAGTCCTACACAAAGTGCATTTAGGAACTTCTTCCCATTAACTTCTGCTTCCTGTGGTACGCCTTGACTTGTTTTTTAATTCTTCTGGAAAGAGCAGCAAAGCCTGGGGGGTTCCACCAGGGTGCCCATGGCTTGGCTTGCTACAGCTGCACAGCACTCTGCAGTTTTTTGCCAAAGGCAGCAACCCAAGGTACTCGGTCACCTTGGAGCAGGCAGCACAGATGTAATTTTTCCATTAGTGAGGAACCTCCTGGCTTTCTGTGGCCACTGACCAGACTAGCGCAAGTTTTGGTACAAATGCAGTTAAAAACCAGGGCTCTGCAAACCTACTGTGTGTAACAGTGCCTTGAGTAAGAACAAGAAACAGTCATTTTGCAGTCTGATGGGGACGTCAGAAAGGCAGCAGACTGCAAGACAATTTCCCTGTTGCAAACACTGAATTTCAACAGCATTCTCTGACTAGAAACAACTTTTTCTCTTGCCACAAAACTTCCTGACACTGCTTTGAGTGTGTAACCTCAATGCACATACTGTGGAGGAAAAAAAAAAAAGACTGGGAAGAATTCATGAGGAAGAAGCTTTGCTTAGGGACAAAAAAGGAGCACATCGCCAAACACCAAGGTATGCTGCCACCAAACTGCTCTCCTTCAGGCACCTCTGTCCCGCTCCACACATTGTACCAAATGTGATTGTGAAAGTAAAGCTCGAAGTCCAGGTGAAGATTCACTGGTGTGCCTCTTTGACCTGTCATTAAGTACTGTACTTAAGTTTTTCATGTTCGGCATTCTAAGTGCATCCTACAACACAAGAATGCATGCTCTAACTCTCAAAGGAGCTTTAGAAGAGACCCAGCACTGTTGGTTACCATGCTGAACACATGCAGGTACATGCTTCTGAAGGGCCCACTGAAAGTAACTAGATGCGATACTAGAGAATTGGAGCCTAGAAAGGAGAGATGTAGAGTAGCATACAGATCTACGGCACCAACTGCCTGCTAAGGTAAGGGGCAGGAAAAAACAGAACCTTTCACTGATTTTCCAGAAACATCAAGATAGAGCTGCCCTATGAGTCAAAAAAATATCATGCATTAACTATGAAACTTTTACTCCTAAGCATCAATTTTATTTTAAAGTTTCAAATTCCTAAAATAAAGATGGAAACAATGAATGAAATCCTAGCACAAGGTGTTGTTACTAACACAGTTTTTCTGCTGAAGGTAGGCTAAGAGAATGTTAATCTGAGCTACTTAATGCTGGTGATGGTTTGCTTGCTTAGCTAAGGCAAATTTCTGTAGTGTTTGTGAGCACAGATGCAGCTCCCTACTGGTATCTGTACTGATAAGGAATGAGTTGTCAGCTGTTGCCAGAGAACACGTTATACATTCAGTCATCCTATCTTTTCCTGCCTGAAGCTGAAATTTTCTCTTCTAACAGCATATACAAACAGGAAACTAGCATACAAACTCTCAGTTTGCACATCTGTTGAACCTATCTCAGTTTGACAATTCTAAGCTTGTATGATGATTGTGCTTGGCTATTTTTGTGGCAAGATCTGTAATTTTTCTGTTAAGTATCATAACCTAGGGAAGAGAGCTTGTCATGTTTCGGTGCCTGGCATTGAAAACTTCACCCACGCACAATTTCTAGACTAGCTCCTACAAATGCAGCTGTTTGCTTTATCTTCCAAATCACTGGGAAAAGTTAATGCAAGTACACTTGAAGGACACCTTATGGCTGCTAACTATCTCTGTTCCTGTTTTGTTCTGCAAAGAAAGCCCTGTTCTTCTGGCTTTATCCAGAAATATGAGGTATTTCAGAATGATTCAGATCCATCTCCGACTTGCTAAGTACACACTTTCTGTTGTGGGTGCATCCTTGTGTAGGGATTCCTCAGGCAATCAGAGCAGAGGCAACAGCAGCAGTACAGCTGGTTACTTTCATTAGTAATGTATTGTGAATTACACTTCTTTTGAGGTTCTACACCATCACCTCAAAGTTTCCAAGTCATGCAGTAAATATTTGATTTCTACTTCACTGTATTATTTCCCATTTCTATTTTTGGAATCTGTGCCTAGCTATTAGCTTCCTTCATAAAACAAGCAAAACATGGTATTGTACTGGAAATCTCATTTTTGTCTGGCACTAAACCAAATAAGGAAAGCATACAGCTCCTCAAAACAAATCAGACCATCACTCTCTGGGTAAAACAGATGTGTTTTTCTCTTGTCTGGTAAATTTTTATCTTTTCATGACTTTTCACGAAGTGTTTCTGAGATCTGCAGGTCGCCTTCTGGAAACTATGCAACATCTAAGGTAAAGATGTGAATTCAACTTGCTGGCATACCTGGAAACGTGTATCCCTGAAGCAATCTTCAAATGCCAGGATTCCTTGATGAAAAGGGAAATGAGCTCAAGTTTCTGGCTCTCATTATGCAGAAGACAACAATTTTGCATTGCTTTTTTTGCTGTTTATTTCAAAGCCACCATTATGCAGCATTTTATCACACCTAATCTGCAGTAGCCATCTACTTTGTATGCTTCACAATGCAAAGGAATACTAAGTATCACAGTGCGAATTCAGTATGTAATACAATGTGCAGTGTTCTATTAAAGCTAATGCTTGCCTGTGAACTTGAGCTGTTCTACAGCACAAACTTGTTTTCAATAAAGAGTAGAAGAGCACATATTTTGTTTTAATCCATGACAGAATGGTTCCTATTAACCTTAACTTTTTTTTTTTTTAATATGGCAGAAATTCTTTGACCTCGAGGAAGAGGGTGCATGCTTTCTCAAAGATCAGAAGAACACTTCCCTTCCAAAACTAAACCGTAACAAATACATGGTGACTGATGGAGCTGCGTACATTGGTAAGTTACCATCTCTCCAGCAATTCTAACTTGCAGCCAACAAGCTTGAAATAACACTCATTTATAAGTGAGGAATCTACAGCTGATTTACTCATTAATTAAATCACTGGTCTAATTTCTGAATGAAGATAGCTTTGAGTTTCTTATTTAAAACCTCTTAAATTTCGTTTTTCCCCTGAATCAGTTTCTCAAAAGTAGTATGATGTTTTCAGAGTTTAAAATACAGACAGAAAATACAAATACAATATAATTCATGAAATAGGCATAAATATGACTAGCATACTGTTTCCACAATGCAACAAAGGTGGACTGCTCTTCATTTCCCACATCGCAGAATCATAGAGTGGTTTGGGCTGGAAGGGACCTTTAAGGTCACTTAGTTCCAGCCCCCTGCCATATGCAGGGACACCTACCTCAGACCAGGTTGCTCAAAGCCCCATCCAGCCTGGCCATAAACACCTTCTGGAGCACCCACAATCCCTCCTGGCAACTGCTCCAGTGTCTCACTGCCCTCACAGTAAAGAATTTCTTTCTAATATGTAGTCTAAATCTACTTTCTAAATCTACTAAATCTACTTAGTCTTTCAGTTTTAAACCATTTCCCCCTGTCCTGTTGCTACCTGCCCTTATAAAAAGTTCCTCCCTTGCTTTCCTGTAGGCCCCTTTCAGATACTGGAAGGCTATTATAGTACACTATGATACATCATTACTAAACTGATAGTCAATTCTACTAAATACTCTACAAACAGCTGTCATCCTCCCTTCTGACATCATCTTATTCTTAACTATACTGACATCTCAGACATTCTCTTTCTTTTCATCATTAGATACACATCTAATTGGTATTTTGGGCTGAAGGTACACTTAAATATTAAGTTTCTGCATGACACCTAGAAAATTTCACTATCAAATGCTCACTGAATGCATGATAATAAAACTGATAGAGGTGTGCTTGAGCTGCAGAATCAAAAACAGCTACTGAATTAAAAAGTAACAAGATTTCTGAACGGTATGCACTGATGCACACTTAATGTGCACACACATCCCTCTCAATCTATCCAAATCTTACTTTTCACTTCAAACAGCTGAGCTCTCCCCTCCCAAATATTGTATGAGCTTCTTACTCATCTTTTTTACTCCATTTTAAATTCTCTCCAATACCCAAGTAAAATCTCAGTGCCTTGTAGCATGGGTTCTAAGCCTTTTGTTGGGATTTTGTTTTCTGTTAGTCTTTTCCGTATCTGCATTTTCATTGCTACAGATAGATAGATAGATACATGCACACACGCACACGGATTTACAGACAAAGAAATATACAACTAAATCTGTGCCACAGTGATGTTAATGACCTGATCTATCCTTTCCTTGAAAGCAGAGGAAGAACGATTCCTCACAATGAGGTGCCAATTTTCCATTCTTGACAACTTCAGAATTCTTAACATTTCCTAGTGAAGCAGCTAAAATAACTCCCAAAGAAAGGATGCAAGTTTCTCAGATACCTCAGAACTTTGTATGTGCATGTTTAGACAGACTTTTTTAAAATATGGCATCTAATAACAGCATTTCTCTCCAAAATACTCCATGCACTCTAAATGCAGATCTTAAGGATTTATGGGTTCTAGTGAAATAGTTGGATTATCTGCTTTCCATTAATGCAGCTACTCCCTCTGCTGTCACTAAGATCTGTGATACTCTGTAAAGTTACCTTAGACTTTGACAAAGGTGGTGAGAACTGGAATAAAACATAAAATCCTGTTTTAGTTTTCTGAAGTAGTCGTCAATGGGGATGCTTTGGTTCACCATTATGGAGCAACCACTATCTATCACATCAGCTTGCTTATAAGACCCAAAAATATTTTCATTCTTGGCACTGAAAAGGTTGATGACAAACACACACACACACACACACACACAGA
This sequence comes from Tetrao urogallus, assembly GCF_951394365.1. NCBI lineage: Eukaryota > Metazoa > Chordata > Aves > Galliformes > Phasianidae > Tetrao > Tetrao urogallus. Next base: position 34,998,754 of record NC_136814.1, read on the forward strand.
GTATATAAAAAGCAAGAGCAAACGAATTTTGAATAAGTAACTTGTTCTCACTTGTTGTGTATTCCTGCCTTTACTCGTAGGTAATTTTGATTGGGTAGGAAATGCTTTTACGCAGAACGCTGGAGCAGGCCTCGTTATCAACCAAGCAGACGTGGGGAACAGCACAAGCATCATAAAGCAACTCAAGGCTGTTTTTGAACGAGACTGGTATTCACATTATGCCAAAAGTTTACAACCAACAAAAATGCCAAACTGTTTTAATCACAAACTCAGTAAAGCAACATCAAATAAGACTGCCATGAGCAATGTGAACTAGAGAGACTATTTTACTGTTTAGTATGGCAACGAAGAATTACACTGGGGTGTAGCCCTCTTTCATATTTACAGACAAAAGACTTCAGCAAAAAAAAAAAAAAAAAAAAAAAAAAGTTTGGTTTGGGGGGGGGATTGTTTTTAGGAAAAAGCACACTTATATAAAAACTGTCTAAAATATATTCTCTATTGATTTGGGACTTTCAAGGTTTGTTACTTCTGACACTGAATGTCATTTCTGCTTCCATGTTTTTACGTTCCTCGTTTGAACTTAACTGAAACAGAAGAATTGACTCATACTGCTTTAAGAATTCCCCTAATTGCCATCCAGGCTAGAACAAACCCTTGGCAGAACTGAGATCCTGGCTATGAAATGGCATTCTAAGATCAGTTACTATTGATGTACAAGTAGTGGTAGGTTTACTATATTAGAAAAGATAGCAGAGTAAGGATATATTCACTATTTAAACAATTCCCTCTAAATAAACATCCAGTCATACAAGTTTTTCCTAGTTTTCAGCATTTAGTGTGAGCATCACTCCTGTGTGTTTTCTAAATAGCCTTAAATTACCTTTGAGTTCTGTAACTGGTAATTCATTCATCTCTAAGGGGACAAGGGTTTTGAGGGATTAAGATTGACCCAATCAAATTTATTAGAATCCCTGGAACCTCTCAGTTAAATCTTAATTTTCAATAGCATAACATGGATTCCTTTCAACATAACTGCTATTTATAATTACAATAGTATATAACAATGTAAATCTCTTTAGTAAAAGCAAAGATTGAGAATTGATTTTTCTTGCAATCTCAAGAAAAAATTTTACTGAAATATTCATCAAGTGCAGGCCAGCAGTTGCTTGCTGAATCATTTTCAGACAACTTTATGTATACTTTTTTTTTTATTTAGTTTTTTTTAGGATAGTAAAAGGTTCTGCAAAAAATGCAAGAATTGTTTAATTTCATACTTCTTTTTCCCCTTCACATCAATAAGAAATATGTGAAATGGCTTTTTTTTTTTTTAATGTCATCCATATAGATAGAAATATCAGTCTAAAAGAAATGTGATGCTTTCATTTAGGCCCCAGTTTCAGCTGGCATTAATGGTGTCCTTCTACAAACATGACTCAGCTGCACTAAGATGCAACTGTTCTGCAAAAGTGTGAATTTGCTCTTTAAAAAAAAGGTATTAATGTCTAACAAGAGAATTTTCTCCAGCCCCATAATAGCTTAGTTTCTTAATGAAAATCCCTATCCTCTGCTGAAGGAATCCAGCTGCAAAAGCAAACTGCATTCTTCATTTTGTTGAAAACGTACTGTATTCAAAATGCAGACTGTTCTTACCATGCTGAAGGTTACAGAAGGGACTATCTGAAAGCTGTGGGTTAACTGAAAAGAAATGTCTCAGAGGATTACTTTCACCTTAAGAACAAGTTAATTAAAAAGACACCCTGACTCAGAATGCAGGTTTCATTTACAAGCTTTGAAGAAAAAAAAAAAAAAAAAAAAAAGTTTTATCTTGAAGTAAGCACAGTTTTTGAATCTGCACCTTTTTAGAATTTCCTAATGCCATTTTCTGACAGTTGCCCACTGGAGAGAGGAACACACCATGAAACTAGTTGTGACTGACATGCTTCTCATAAGCACGGTTTGTTTTGCCATTTCCCAGCTGTACATCATCTTACTGAAAATAATTCTATTAGTTGTCACTTTTACAGAAAAAACTGTGCAGAGCTCTAATGCTCAAGAACATTTTGTAACATTCACATAAACCGTGCAATTTATTAGCCTTCACATATACAGAGAAGAGCATATATCCTGACATCCATTTAAGAAACAAAGAAAAGTAATCTGAAGAGAGAAAAGTTACTTGAGTTGCTTTGAAGGAAGTCTTTGCAAAGAAAAACTTTCATATTTTCCTTCTTCTGTATATAACTTCAGCATATGTATAGCAGGCATGGTACAGATCCCCAGCACTTAATTAACAGTGTTTTTTCTATTATTATTAAATAAAGATTAGTCCAGATTCATCTCTGGTGAAACTCTTACCACTCAGCTAAGTTGTATCACCAATGAAATTTGTCTTCTGAGTCAATGGGGGAAAAAAAAATTAAAAAAAAAAAAAAAAAAAAAAAAAATAACATTTTTAAAAACAGGTTGCAATACTTGTAAATTTTCTGAGATTGAGAATAAGTCCCCATGGATGGGTGATCTTAAAGCTCAAGACAAATTTAATACTGAGTCTTCAGAAAAAGGGAAAAGAAAACCTACATAGAACCCCTTCTCCCCACTGTCCAGAGCTGGTAGCTGTAGTTCCTTATGGCGATAATATTCAATTAATTAATTAATTAATTCAATTAATGTAGTATTTTCTCCCTCACATTATGTATACTAACAATGTCTTAAGTTTCTGAAATGGCGTTTTGTACATGTAATGAAGAATCTCAGTGAAAGAGACATTTGTCAAATCTGTCTCTTCTGATTTAGTATTTAGTGATGAGACAATGGAGTTGCCATTGACCTTCTATTCAGGATACCAAATGAACGATTCAAATTAGTAGTTTAATCGGACAGATTTTAGGGAAATACAATCCTGAGCATTAACCGGGTCCATGTGTTTACAACTACATTCTTACTGACTTGATGAACAAATTGTGATGCTTCAATGATCCCCCCCCAAATGTAGTAGTATATTCTGTTTTTATGATGGAAGGGGTCTGGTTTTCTCTGAGCAGCTCTAGTGCAAAACAGTGTCAGCCATCCCACAGCCAGACTGGCAGGCTCAAGTTTCATGTGGTATAAAGCACAGGTTGGTGTTTTAATAGCTGTTCGGAATGACAGCGGCTCCAAAGCAGCACAGAAGGCTTTGGTCTGTTACATTAGCCAAAAGACAAAGTGCATCCTTGGACTTCAGCAAGTAAGAAATTAAGGAGAAAACAAACAGACAAAAAAAAATATATATCATACAAACATTATTTTTTTTAAGCTGTTGCAGCCAATTATTTGTTTCTGGCTAGCATTGTTCCTGCTTAACTAGATTTGCCACAGCAGCCTCAACTGTGGCTTCAGCTCTTTCTGCCAATGTAAATAATTCTTTAACAAATCTATTTCACATTAAGTTACCAGAGATCTGTCAGGGCCAGTTACCTCTTGCTTCAGCTTTTCCGAATATCACCACTGCACAATGTCCAAACCTAACAGGAATTTCCATTCAGCAGTGTCTCACAGACCTCAGAGACATAATCCAAAAGATGCACTTTCTCTAATCCCCTTCTAGCTGGCATTGGTAACTCTGTCATATTACAAGCAATTTCCTAAACAGAACAGCTTTATTCTTAAAGAATACAGACTGTAATTGTTGTTTGCTGCATTGACTAGTGCCTTACTCATAGTTTTTGCTTAACTGTTCTTCAAGCCAAGTCCTGCTAAGATCTTGTACTTGGTTCTGAGGCATACAGCAAGCCTCCTAAGTAAGACAACTACACATTGTTATGTTTACAGGTTAGTACCTGACACTAAAGTCACAAAAAGACAGAAACTGTAAATGTGATGTTGGTCCAAATGTCAAGCATGTAATTCCAAGAATTTTTATCCCAGCCCTGTTTTAAAACTGAACTCCACAAACTCCTCCTGCATTTGTTATCAACTAACCCACAAAGCAATCAAAGCAGTCTGTGCTGCTGAAGTATAGAAACAAGTAAGTGAAATCGAAATTTGCCCAACACATGGCTGACAGCAAAACTTCACCACAGGAATTCGTTTAAAGCACAGGGTGAAGTCCAATACAGTGGTTATTTCACAAATCTCACATGTTACAGCTCAGGTAGTTTTGGGCAGGACACCGCTTTTTTTCTGCCTCTAGCATATCATCTTATTTATCAAGCTAAAACCAGGGAGGCGATAGTTACTGGGGGCTTGGTTGTTGGGGGTCTGTTTGGGTAATTGGAAGGAGACAAAAAAATGCAATAGAGTGGGCACTTAACTATTGCCCTGAAGAAATAGCTACAGCTACTCTTTCTTTCTTTCTTTCTAGTCTTTCTTTCCAAAGACCAGTAAAGCAATGGCCACAGATGTACCCTGACTAAAAAAGATTTAAGTAAGTTTTTGTCTGATTTACTATTTTTTTGTAAGTAATGCATCTTTGAAGTGAATTGGCTGGCCTTGCTGTGCAATGTATTACACACAATTCAGGGCCCAGTACTCCTTCCAATAAATCCAGACTGTGAACACAGCTCAGCGGAAAGCCTGAGAAATGAGTAAAAATGCTCAGAATTCTACTCTTAAGAGCTACCCATCTTTGCATTCTACTATCTAAATTCTACTACTTCACTGAGCATTACACTCATAAAAACTGAACTAAGATCCACATTAATGTTACCTACCATGTCATCCTAATCCAAAGAGAAACCCAGACAGAGAATTTCTATTTGCTTTTTTTTTTTTTTTTTTTTTTTTTGTGACTTTACTGTGTACTTACTGAAAACAGCACAGACTTTTCCAATAAGATGGTAAGACATCAGCTGGCTATTCCAGATTTTCAAATTGAAGCCCTTTACAAATATCTTTCTCTTGAACATCATGTACTTGACTCCTGAGAATGGCCTTATAGGGAGTTGTAAGCTACCATTTTGGACTTCAAAATTAACCCTTTCTTTCAATACAAAAATATCAGCCACACACACCCACTGTATGTTTGCAGATGTTAACTTTTGGCATTGTTTTACTTCCACTCCTATCCTTTCTACACATATGTACTCACATTTTTTCACTTGACCAATTTAATCTACAGTAAAAAAGAGAATGAATCCTTGGTGTATTTTAAGTTCCCAGTGATACCTCCTGAATTGAACACACCATTGAACATGTTCCACTTACAACACCACGCTCTATAGTAGCTCAGCTGTTACTTTACACAGAATACCTTTTTCACCTGTAATTTATCCACTATAAATACTGCTGAATATTACTTAGAAATTTCTCAGTGTTGGATCAGGTAGCATTTTCATCATTGCTTCACACAAATGCCTTAGAAGCTTGCCAAAGTAGCACGTAAAAGAGACCTCATGCAAAACAGTTTAGACAATGAAAGAAACTCACATGCTTTACAAAGTGTGGATGCTGAAGTCAGCAGATAGATTCTAGTCTTATAATAGTCAGGGAGCTGCATATCTGAACATGTTAAGCTTCTCTTTAAGAAGGAAAATAAGGTTGATAGCTGACTGAAGTAACAAAATAAAAGAGAATATGGCAAAACAATTCACTATTGTAGCACTCCAGGGGATTATTTAGTGCTCCTACTCAAAAGTTTTACGTTACATGGCCACAAATGTGTATAACGTAGAGTATCTGCATCATGAACACATACTGGGCTTTATATCTTACAAAGTAATTCATAACAGTCCCATCCTCAACAGCTTTGCACGCTATTTGGGTAGAAAGAATCACAGAATTGTAGGGGTTGGAAGGGACCTCCAGAGATCATCGAGTCCAACCCCCCTGCCAAAGCAGGTTCCCTACAGCAGGTCGCACAGGTAGGCATCCAGGCAGGTCTTGAACATCTCCAGAGAAGGAGACTCCACCACCTCCCTGGGCAGCCTGTTCCAGTGCTCCGTCACCTCACTGTAAAGAAGTTCTTGCACACATTTGTGCAGAACTTCCTGTGCTGCAGTTTCCGGCCGTTTCCCCTTGTCCTGTCTCCACTCACCACTGAAAAGAGTCCGGCCTCGCCATTCTGCCCCCCACACCTTAGATACTTATAGACCTGGATCAGGTCCCCTCTCAGTCTTCTTTTCTCAAGGCTGAACAGACCCAGTTCACTCAGCCTTTCCTCATAGGAGAGATGCTCCAGGCCCTTCACCATCTTTGTGGCCCTCTGCTGGACTCTTTCCAAGAGATCCCTGTCTTTTTTGTACTGGGGAGCCCAGAACTGCACGCAGTACTCCAGATGAGGCCTCACCAGGGCAGAGTAGAGCGGGAGGATCACCTCCCTCGACCTGCTGGCCACACTCTTTTTAATGCGCCCCAGGATGCCATTGGCCCTCTTGGCCACAAGGACACACTGCCGGCTCATGGCCAACCTGTCGCCCACCAGGACACCCAGGTCCCTCTCCTGAGAAAAGAAAGAAAGGAAGGAAAAATAGCCACAGAGTCAAAGCAACTTGAATCGGACTGGATTAACAGACTGGATGCTGTCCTAAAGGCTCTGGGCTAAGTTCTTGTTTTGTTTCTTTCCCTGCAAAATCCTGCATTTCTTAGGCACCGTGACGTTCTCTTCTCCAGGAGAATTCCCATGATTATTTCCAGGACGAGGAGGAAAACTTCAACAATTACATAATTTATGTGCATAACAGAAAGCAAAGAAACCAGCATGAATGACCACTGAATTCTATGTAGCAGGTACTGAGAAGTAAAGCAATATTAGAAATACAACTTTTTCTTGTACATCATACTTCTTTAGTGCTATACAAACAAAAGATTTCAACGCAGCCACACCTCCAGATAAAGTATCGTGTGCCATATTTTGGTATGTTCTCACTTTACAAATACTGTCAAGTTGGGCAGATACCATTCTCAACTAATTGGTGCAAACAAAGCACAAGCATCAGGTCAAACATGACTTGCACTCAAGTATATATTTTTTAAACCAAAAATGCTACCTAGATAAAGTTTCCAATTCAGAAGCTGGAAATATGTTTTCAAATTGTAACCTTGAGGAGATTCCTGGGATCTTCATGGGAACAACTGTTTCTTTCTAAAGGTTGAGGAGCCAATATCACCTGCCCTCTCACTGTTTCCTTCTCCTTCAGCAGCACATTCCAGGTTTTCCACATGTGACTGCCCAAGGAGCAAAGAAAAAAAACACTTCTACTTACCTGCTCCATATGAAAACCATGGGCTGCTCAGCAAGCTTTTGCCCTTTCAGAGAGCCCTTACCTAATTAATAGTAGGGAAAGCATAATAAAGGAGCATAAAAACCACAAGGAAGGTGTGCTCACCTGGAGAAATACACATACAGAAGGGTGGGAAAGGGAATAAAGAATGGGAGAAAAAAAAAAAATCTAGCAGGTTTTAAGTGATGTAGAAGTTCTGGTGAAAGCCTTCTCATGGCTCATTTTGTTCTAAAATTTTTATTTTTTTTTTTTTTTTTTTTACTTTTTTTTTTTTTTTTTTCTTCCCTATCACGCAGCCAGATTTTAATGACTGAAATTTGATGTTAAGTGCAATAAGGAGAGAGGATACTTGTCTTTAGGAACTGCATTCATTTCTTCACTTTGAGAGATAGGTGAAAGAGGCAGGTAAGAGTGGAAAATATACTTTTTCTTCTTTCCAAGGAATAGTTCAGTGGTTTCTATAAGCAAAGCTAATAAGGTTTCCAGAAAACGCAAAGGTCCTACCCATCCAGATTCTATTCTTACTCAAAAGGTGATACATACCTGTGGGATCTTGGGGCTCACAACAATGTACAATCTGTTCCACTTCCAGGAGAGCACCATACTAAAAGCAGCTGCAGCACCTGCTTCTAGCAATCTGCAAGCGCTTTAAATAAACTCCCAAACAAGACTGAAGGAATTTTCCCTGTGGAAAGAAGAAAGAATGGCAGGTTTAGTGAAAAACATAAAGAATCTAATACAAATATTAAAATGCCTAAGAAGTCAGGATCAAAATGAAACACATTCTCATTTTTGCCAATATTTTAAAAATAAACAAGAACTGGAAGAAGACTGGGAGGCCAGCACAGTATCCCAGATTAATAAAGCTGACATTTCTAAATAATCAAGCCATTAGATTTGTGGATAGTCCCCACATGTAAACTGCTGCTCTGAATATTAGAGAATGCAGAGTGTGCATCACTAGCTTTGATGCACAGCCCAAAGTTTTGGCACTAAAGGTCTTATGGTCCACCCGTGAAAATTAGGCAAAAAAATAAGGTTTCTATGTGTATTTCTACAAACCTTACTGCCAAACAGTCACTTAAAAAAAAAAACAAAAAAAAACAAAAAAACAAGTAACTTCTGACAGTCCTCCGATGTCAACAAAGAAATCTCAAGTATGGAGAAAGCAAAAAAATATATTTACAGCAGCACACCAACTAGAATACACCGTAAACCCATTTTCCAATAGTCAGGTAGCTAATACAACAAAGAGATCAGGATGCCCCCATATCCATCTCAGATTCCAAATGTCTTCATACCACTTTCCTGATGTGGAGTTGAGGCACTACACACACAAATGCTCAGAGCTACATCCTCATAGGAGAAATGGGTACATCAGAAGAGCTAGAAACATCTCTAGTACAGTGACTGTTCCACTACTGTTGTTCTATTGCGAGACACATCCCTGACTGGGAAGGGCTGTATGTCATGTCCTCTACTAGGAAATAGGAACAGAATATGCATGCAGAGACCATAGATGATAAACTGCAGAAGTAAACTGGCCACAGCATAGAAATACATTAACGTAACAGATTCCAATAGCACAAACCAAAGCAGTCTGCTCATCTTTTCACTCCCACATACATATGTGCCAAAGTTTATTTTTTTAAAAAACAAAGGGCAATGCTACTCTTTCAACTAAACACTACAGGGAGGACTACACTTTCCTCCCCCTCCCCCCCAGCTACCACTGCCCCTAGTTCTTCCTGTTCTCTTTCCACACCTGTTTTCCATCAGACAATGTTTCTGCTACCTCCCCTCCGCCTCTTACCTGGCTTTTTTTTGTTGTTATTTTTGAGCTGTTATTTCTTACTTGCCGTTTATGTAGGACTCCTTTGCTATTTTGTACAAAGCGATGAATCCCTGCAGCTTGCATCGGGGATGCTGTGACATCCTCCATCATTACCTCTGCTAGCTTTACCTGAAGTGCCAAGAGAAAGGAGATAGATGTCCATGTTGTTTAAAGAACACATTTTTATTTTAGTTTTACTACATACAAAGACAAGAAAGCAGAATAGAATAGCTGAAAGGAGGAAGGGTTTTAAGTTATAATCTTCACTCCAGTTTAACCGTGGCACGGCCAAGGCCTGTTATCAGCATCAAAGCTCACACAACTTTAACACAAAGCTTTGCCTCCAAACCTGTTACTCACTGCTGTCCTGAATCCCACACCAGGTGAAGCTGCCAAGCTGTGCAGAACAAGCAAGGCTAAACTACACACAGCAGCAAGCTCCTCAGCCCTCACTTTCTCCAACAGATTCCCTGCAGCCATAGAGAGGTCTAATCTAGGTACTGTCATCTTGCAATAGGTGACGAACAGTTCAAGCTCACCGTTGTATACGCAAACACTGCCTTCAAGAAAGTAAATGTAAAAAAGAAAATTTCCCTGTGGGTGTGATTTTGGCACTGCATTGTATTATATTTCCCTATACAAGCTGAGAGCAACAGGAGTCTTTCATCAAGTTTGCAGGGCAGAGAGGACATGTACTATACGAGTTTACTACTATGACTCCTCTATCAAATAGGAAAATCTGTCTAAACTTATTTTGAAAACTGCATGGCCAGCTTATGCAGTAGTTAGATACGTGGCAAGGTTGCAGTATTACTCTCTAAGGAGAATACAGTAAATGTGCTTATATATTTTGTTAATTCAAGCATTGTGTAGTCTCTTCTACAAGAAGTATGGATAACTTCTCATCATGCCTTCCTATTTCAGAACACAGTATTTATCACAGATGTGTACAATACAGTGGCATAGCTTAGGCCTGTTATATAGGTCAATACCTGCAATGCACATGAGAACATAGTCTGCCTCCGCAAAGGAGAGTGGCTGCAAAATCTATTTTGGATAACCCAATTTGTATTTAAGGAAATCAACGTGTGGTCATTTCTAGAACTGTGAATAAGGCAACTGCTGCATGCTTATATATTTGATAAGTTTTATTATACTATATCCTTATATGAATGCCTATGCAGTGTAAATGCTTTAATATAAGATACTGAATTTTTTTTACACGTTATTTTCTAAACGACACTACATTTTACCACGTTTATCCATTTTCTGTGTTGTTACAAAGCGCAAGCAGGAAGACACACGATTTTAATAACTCACACAGCAGCTCTTCAAATCCATTATAAAAACATGTTCTTATATAAAGACTTTTAACTTGGCAAGAAATGTGCTTCCTTTCTACAATGGGCTTGGTTCATAGCAATACCTGGGCAATGGACGTGTACTTAGAAGAAAAAAAATCAGAGTCTGTAAATGGGGTTATTAACTCTGATGTAAACCAGTACGTTCGTATGTTTTGATACCTTTGGAAACTTAACTCATCTGCCTTTATTAAGGAAACAGCTGGCCTGTCCTGATTCAATCTGAAAGCAAACACTCCTGTTTAAAAACTGCAAACTGAGCAGTTGTTGTGTTTCATGCTGCAGGATGACAGGACAGGTAACAATTTTATTTTATTATTGTTTTCTTTTTAAACAACTTCCTTATGATCTTACCACGGGTTGTGGTATCTGTCTGTGAACTGGGCCCACTGTTTACAGCATTACTCTGTGTTACCAACATTCAGTGTACATGAGCAGATTCATTCCTTGGAACTACAAACAACTGACTTTGGCTTGGCCAGAGAGCAGGGCAGCTGTGGCCTGGTACAGGATGGGTGCTGCTGTACCGCGGCACGTGGCACATAAGGAAATCACTGGCTGAAAGACTGATGGCTAACAGAGCATCATCAACTTTTGGAAGTGGGTTATACAGCACAGCTGCAAACTAAGTTACCAATGGTATAACACTACTTCAAGAAGACAAAACAAAAAAAAGCATTAAAGATATGTAAATATTTATTTTAATGCTGCAGCACCATAGCTATTATTTTTCACTGCTTTGATATCCAAGGATTCCTAGTACTACATGAATGAATTTCATCTGCTTTGTTTTTTAGTTTCGGTATTTTCATTCAAAGCAAACTAACTCCTAAGTAACTCCTGTTTCTTTGTACTGCACTGAAATAAAAGAAATCCTGTTTCAGTATGTGATGCTTTTCCTATTTTATTTCGGTTGTGCTTCAGTCAGCAGTTGTGTCTCAGCACAGCCCAGCCCAGCTCCCAGCCCCGGGCACAGACAGAGGCATTCACTGACAGATTTCCATTGAGGCTGTGTGCTGCCACAGCAACAGCAACACAAGTCTGCTCACTCCTGCTTTAAGCTTCAGGCACTTAAAGCTATGCCTAAATCCGGTTTCTAGGACATCAGGCCCTCTGTCACCTATGTCCACACTGAAAAGACTCTCAGTCTGTATGGCAGCTCTGCCAACTGTATCAACACCAGTAAGTCAAGCAGTAGCACAGTACAAGCTTGACCCACCTCCCTGCTGGCCCACAGCTTGCTCTCTACCAGACAGTGCCCCAGCAAAGCACGGCTGGCTGCAGCTGCCCTGGAAAAGAAGAGGAAAAGCACAGATTGGACAGCTGGTATCAATCTGTGCAACCTAGCCATACAGCCAAGGAACTACTCTTGGCCTCTCTCATACCCTCAACACTATACCATCCAGATCTGAACCTAAACAGCGAATTTTGCTTTCAGGCATAAGTGCAGCCTTCTTCAAGATATCCTTTACCTAAGAGCACTCCAATCCAGCAAGGAACTCTGTCTCTGCATTTCCAATTCTTCCCCAACTAACCAGAATCAATCGCTACTGACACCATAAAATATCCCATTATTCCAACCACAAAGAACAGCATTTACTAGAAGAGATATTGTAACAATAGGAACAAAAAAATCTGCTGAGTTCTTTGCTTCTTTGTAATGTTGTTGTTGTTCTAGAAGAAACAAATAAGCTAATGCCTATGTGAGCTCTGCCAAAAATCAAGGCCATAGAGCCTCACTGCACTTCAAGCCCCAGCACTGATTCCTGAAGATGTCGACATTTCAAACTCAGAATTTTGCAGCACCTTACAAATGAAGAGTCCTCTCTAACCTCTGATTAATTTTGTGTTCCAATACTCACTGAGTGCCACAAATGTACTTAAGTCGCATGCTGCAGTGGAAGAACCCAGCAAGCAATGGCACATTAACAGAAAAAAAGCAACAGCAGAGTAGCTGTGGTATGCTTCTGGACTGTGCTGATACACTATAAGTTACACAACTGCCTCCTCCTAGAAGCCTTTGGTTTTTAAATGGTACACTTTTTAAAGGCGCAGATGGACATAACACACTAATACTGTGCTGTGACAGACACCCAAACTGTGCATACCCCATGTTGTTGCCCCAACATCAAACTGGTGCACCTAAAGACAACTCCTCTGAAGACAGCCCAGGTTTTAAGTGGTCTCCACAGCCTAGTAATTCAGGTCAATGGAAACGTACTATGGACTTCAACAGGAGAGCCAGAAAGACACACATCATGGATGTTTGGCTCACTACAATAAAACTTTTGAAGCACATCACTCCCACAGTCAATAGTTGAACAATCCCTTCAACACGATACACATAATCGGTCTCAGTACTGAAGGTCACATTCTAGCCTCTACTCTGTATCCTTCCAATGATTATAGCCAGAATCAATCAGCAGAGCACTAAGTCATCAAATAGGTTTTTACTGCTGGTGTAACACTACTCCCAAAGACTACATTCAGCCAACAAAATATTAATGCTGAACTTTCAAGAGACTTATGAGCTACTAGAAAGGTGACATCTTGTGCAGCAAAATGAGCTTACGCAAGCTCATTTTAAATGCTTATAGATGCTTAAAGCATCTCAACACACATAGAACTGTCATACTACTACAGCTATGCACTGCTTATGTTACAGAACTGCTCATATAAACTCTGGTTTATATAAATTTCATATAAACTCATATGCTCATATAAACTCTGCTCATATAAATTTCTGGTTTAAGTGGAGCTTTTGGTCAATGTGGTAACTGCAGGAAGAAAAGGACGAACAGATTCATTCCATTTCATTCTGATACAGCATTTGGAGTTGAAGTCATGACTTTCATGGATGACCTTTCCAAATTAGACAGCAGCTCTATCAGCAGTGCAGCCAGTATATGTAAAGCAGCAAAACCTATGGCTGGCCATTTTCCAGTCCAAGGTACAACCCTGATCCCTTTCCATTTGACAAAAAGGTCTTTGGTCTACATGCACAGAAAATTGAGATGGGGGAGGCTGGTGGTACTGGCTAAAGAAAATGGACACAGGCAATAAAAACAGCATTCCCAACTGCGTCTACCATCCTGTAAATTCCACACCCCAGTTTTTTTCCCCCAATATCAAACTGACAGCAGGATCACCATTGTTTTCTTGATCATGTGACTTGGAGAAAGACTCCAAGTCTTTCAAATTCCAATCTTGCAAATTACTGCAATATCATGCAGCAGGATACCACAACTTAACATTTAATAAAGGACAAAACACTTCATAGATACTGGCTTACTTTAACAATCACATGAAAAGATGGCAATAACCACAAGAAAGCATGCTCACAGTTGTTACTGTGAACCGAATGTAAAAAGATATATTGGAATAATCTAAAAACAAAACATAACAGCAATCAAAATGGCAAAATTGTGATCTTCAGCATAAAGTCCATATTGTCAGGACTGCACATTGCTGCCTTTGGCAAACCATGGACAGACAAATCACACTAATAACAAATGCCAGGATGAGCAGTTCAAGTAAGACAGAACTTGTTCCACTGCCATTTTAGTGAAGAAGAAATACAAAAGCCAGCTCCAGCAAGCTATATATATTCTCTTATACTACTTATTTGAAATTCTACCTACTTTTGTTACCTTGTTCTGAATTTAGTTAGATGAGTAATGAGCAAAATGGGTTTACTACCATTATGGCTTCTGGAACACATACAGGAATTGTGCTGGAATGATATTAATAGCTAAGTGATTAATGAGACAATCAGGAGCTCCCATCTGGAAAAAGCCTTTGCCTAAATATGCTGTCTGGTTCCTCTGGGTTTTCACCCCCCGATACCTCACACCTGCTATACACAACAGCGTCTCCTTAAGAACAAAGGCAGACTCTCTAACGAACACAAGACTTGAAGAGGGAAGTGCTCAGAGCAGGCCCCAACACCAATTGGAGTTTTCACAGGACCCACAGATGCTCACACGTGATGAAGGAAATTCTCTGCAAGGCCCAGAAAGGCTTCACTTGCCAGAGTCAGAGGTACAGTACAGTCTTAGATGGATGCTTAAGAGTAACAGACTTTGTGTAAAAGGGCTCCATGAGATACAGGCTGCAGTCTGAAGAACAGCCAAAAGATTAGTTTGCAGCATTTGCTGGAGCCTCATTAGACAAATTTGCAGTGTCCTGAAGAGAAGTGCAGGACAGCACCAGCGCATTCCAGAGGCAAACCTCCCTGCAGTCAAAGCATCTGGGAATGCGATCTCAACCAAGCGACATTCTCCTTGTAAGCTCAGTATTGCTCTGTCTCAGTTATTGACCCTATTTCTTCAGAAACAAATACAGCCTGAATTCATACATACTGCATGTCTAAGTAGGCCAGTACGATCCTGTGGCTGGTGATTTATTAGAAAAAAAATAACATTTTAACAACTTTTGGCTCGGCTGAGGTCAAATTAAAGATCTTTGGAGGATCTGTGAATCAAAACAAGCCCCAGTCCCCAAGTGACCCAGACGAGTGCACATTAACTCAAATCCATAATGTCCAACGTTCAGCTACATTAGGAACTGTTGGCTCTGAAGTGTAACACTTTAGAGATTGCCAAGTATCAGAACTGTCACAGCACAAAGGAGCACACACATCAGGAGTACCTGATGATAAAGGTCTGAGTAAATTCACTGCATGTCTTTAATTTAAATATCTGTGCCAATTCTGCAACGTGCAAGACCTTCCACTTGGATTTGTTGAACCTCCTGAGATTCACCTGGGCCCACTGCTCAAGCCTGACTGGGTCTCTCTGAATGGCATGACTCCTCCTTGGTGTAGCAGACACTAAGCTGTCGACTGCATCACACAGCTTAATGTCATCCACAAAGTTGCTGAGGGTGCACTCAATCCTTCTGCTAATGACACTGATACAGATAGTACAGAGTATCCCAGGGACACCACTTGTCACTGATCTCCATCCAAACACAGAGCCTCTGACCACCACTCTCTGGGTACAGTCCTACAATTCTGTCATTTCTTCTCCAGTGCAAACAGTGCAGCCTAGTATGCTGAGGTACTTAGGTACTTCCAGGTGGCATAAAAATATTCTTCCATATTTTACATCACCACGAATCCCACTTAAGGGATTCATCTCACTTCCACTTCTGATCTTTTAACAGCAATATAGGTACCAATTTTCTGCCAACTGATTGCCTAGACTTAAGCACCCTTGACATAGTGTTTGGTCTTCTGCTTTGCTCCAAGGGAGAGAATGACTGCCTCCCTCCCCCTCAGAGCACCAATGCAAATCCTACAAGACCTGCTAAGACACTTTTAATTACCCTTTTTTTTTCTTTTCTCTGTCCTCCTGCTTGGAGTAACAGTGGAAAATAATAAGGAGCTTGACATAAAGAAACGTTGCACCTTGAAACAGATGACATTATAACCAAGCCTGGAAACACCTATATTCATATTGCCTCATCTTTTTTAACATCGGAACTTAAGGGATGAAAAATCTACTCAGCAACACCACACAGTATTTTTCAGCTCCTACACTGAGCAGCTCAACTATCAGCAACACCCATCTGTAGACCCGCTGTCAGGGCTAGGACTGGTAACAGAGTCTTTGTAAGTGCTCTCTCAAAGTTTCACACCAGCGAGTTCTCAACATAATGGGCAGCAGCAACAAAACAATGAAGACCTGTGTCAAACTGAGACATTTTCAGACCATATTTACCATGCTATGAAACACTACCAGGCTGAATACACCCGCATACGTGTGTGTATATATGCATGTGTGTGTATATATACATATACGCATATACATATACGCATGTGTGTATATATAAATACATATAAAGACACAACAGAAGAAAATAAGGCTGAGAAGTGGTCCGTGTGGCATCAGCCCTTGGCCTTTTGCATGCTTTCATGAAACTGTTTCGTCATCTCAACTGACCTCCAAAACCAGAAAAACCAAATCAAACAAAACAAAACCCCACCAGTCTCACAAAATGACTATTTGAAATAACGGAATAACCTGGCCTTTCAATTCTTCAATAATTCTCAAAACATTGTGCGGAACTTGGTAACTTGATCTGCACCACAGCCTTGCCTCACACAGCATACTTAAGGTTCTCCCCTATTTTATGATGTACAGCAGCCAAGAAAGGCAGCACAGAAATAGCCCAGAATCAGAGAACATGGGACTCCAGAAGTAAGAGAGTCAACAGTGAAAAAAAAACCAGGATTTCCAGTTTCCTTGGATATGGCAGTGTAGTAGAAATGCTAAGTCACAGCCTGAGACAGTGACTGAGGTGGGGCCAATCCATGGGAGCTCAAGTGCATGCAATCCACCTGAGCGATCAGGAGTGGAGCCAGGATCCACTCCCTTTCCACACTTCGTTTAAGGGTTGGCAGTGGAGGTGAGGGCATCTTTTGCCAGAGATCCCTACCTACCTGAGGTCATCCAAAAATAAGCAGCTCTCTTCCTTCATTTCAGCACCCATGGCTGCTGTATCTGGGCTCATTCTCATTTGCTGTACCCAAAGACTTTGCCAGCCTGCTATTATTATCCAATTATAGCATTACAGGTAGCATCTCCACTGTATGGCATCCATACTCCTACCGTAACCCGAGCTTCCAGGAATGCATCTGTGCCATTATATAGTAATAGCAACTACACTGGTATCTTTGCAGGTACTTATCCCACATCCACATTCATTTACTCACTTCAGCTTCATGCAGAGATCTGATTCTCCTACTTAAACTGTTAAATATAACAGAAACTTGGGGGATGGCAGAACAACTGTCTTAATTTTATTAATAAATGTACTGCTTCCCAGGCATCAGCAATACATTACTAATTCTTCTGTGACAACTGAAGGGCAAAATGCCAGGTTGAACTGCTTTTGAATAATGACAAAAGAAGACTGAATCACCTGCAAAGAGCAAAACCCTCAGTTTAGCTACCAACCAGATCATTACCACTGGATCCCAGCAGTGCGTCAGAAGAGAGCAGCACACATTCCTACCTCTGGAAATCAGTATGACTCGCCTGTTTGTTTTTGTTCTTTTTTTTTTTTTAAATCAACACCACATGGTCCACAACCACCATAAAGTGAGAAAACAATCACAGGTACCACAGTGAAGTTTGGCAACAGTGATCTGTGCTTGTTCATGTGCAAAGATCAGTTACTGGCTCTAGTACAAAGACTGATGCAGTTTCTTGCTCCTAAAATTGAAGTGTTATGTTGGTTCAATGTTTGCAAAACTACTGCATTGGTAAAATGAAGGAAGCAAAAATCAGCATCACCAGATATAAACTCAGTTACAGGAAATGAGCATCAGGAGCCTGGATGACTTAACTGAGGCACATCTAGGCTACGGGCTGCATGCATCCCTGCATCAGCACAGTGGCAGCTCTTCCCCCTCAAGCAGCCTGGCTCAGCCCCAGGCACACACCATCACTCAGCGACAACCAAACAGTGGTGTAAAGTTAACACTGTCTCCACTGAAATCAGGACAAGGAAAGAGTGCAGTACAGTAGTAACTCAAGTTATGCAAATAAATTTGAGCATTTTGATAGCTTGGGTAAGCATAGTCCCATGAACAGTGAAAAAATACAGCCTTCCTTTCAGTTTTTCCTCAAATTCCATAAAGAAATTTGATAATAGGTTTCAAGATTGGGAAAAAAAAAAAACAAACCACTTTTTTTTTTTTTTTTTTTTTGTATTTGCAACTCCGCTTTCAGTCAACAAAATAAACTGCCTGCAAATTTTCCAATGGAATGTACAAATTTACAAATGGAATGCCATCAGACATTCAACTCAATAATGTGACTTGTTTCTCTTCACCAGATTTTTACAAGCCTCCTCTTAGCAGTGAGAAACATCTCTTGCTTCACAGTCACACCTTATTCCTGTGATTGCTGTCAGGCAGTTACATACATTTCTAAACAACCTTTCCAAGGACAAAGCACAGGGAAGAGTAAATCTCACCAAAAATCCAAAAAAATGCGTTCAGAGCTCACTAAGAACTGCAGCCACTGCCAGCAAACCAGACTGATGCACCAGTTTCACAGAAACAAGGTCACACATCCCACCAGTGCTACGGTGTGGCTGCTCTTTTTTAAATGTTTTAATTTTTTTTAACGTTAAAAAATAAAATAGACTTTGTTACTTACATACAATAACTATATTGTATATATACTTTATATGTGGCCTAAGATAATTCCTCTTTGTTCAGCTGGCCCAGGCCAGCCAAAAGGTTGGACACCCATGCTCTACTATAAGGGATACAATAACTTCAGTTAAAACACCGTTGATTTCTATCCTACATTTAGTTGCACAGAAATCTGCAATACTCTTGAAACTATTTTCTGTCCTAAAAGACTTCCCAAAACCACCTCTTGTACCACAAGCACACTCAGATTACATCACTAAGCAAGCAGCTCACTCCCAAGGTTTTGTGCTCATTTGGCGCAGCCGATCATAAACAAGTTACCAAAGCTCTGAGGGAAACAAAAGCACCTTGAGGCACCTGCTGCCTACGCCCCACATCCTGGACAAAAAGCAACAACACACACCAACAGAAACCAGTCCCCATCTAGCTCTGCACCATGGATGGAAACCAACACACCAACCTGCCAAACCCGGCCCGCCGCTGCCTTACCCTACACGAGGCTCTGGAAGCTTCTGCAGCCACGCCGGCATGCAGCACAGCACGTCCGACGCCATCCGCAGCCAGCCGCCATCTTGTGCAGCCGCCCCGGTGCTGCCCACCAGGTGGGTGCTGAAATGGCGGCCGGCGCGTGGCTCCGTCTTTGTTACACGTGCGTGTTTTGCAGGCGCCGTTATACAGTTCTGGGAAGGAGGAATGCTTTGTTTTGTCTCCTTTTTTTTTTTTTTTTTTTCCCTTGTCTAAAGATACATGTTCCCAGTGTAGTGCAGCTTAAGCTGGAGTAAATATGGGCTGATCTCACCTTTTGCTGGCCACTGTTTTCCCTGCCAAGCTACTGAAAAATGCCTTTTCTAGTAGAAATGTACAGTGGAAACAGAATGACTCATCCTGCAGCAGGGTTATTTGCCATGCAGAGGGTAGCATGTGTAGTCTGCCAGGCAGGTATGCTCATCTCTATAGCATGTTCATTTGGTGAAAAAGCTTGGGATTTGAAGTACAATTGTAAACAAAGGAGAAAAATAAACCAGAACTTCAGAGCTGTTTGATCTCCCAAGGAAAATGAAAATGTTCATTTAGAGTCATAAAATCATTTGAGTTAAAGAGGACCCTTAAAGGCCATCTCGTCCAACTCCTCTACAATGAACTGGGACACTTACAACTACATCAGGTTACTTGGAGTCCTGTTCAGCCTGATCTTGAATATCTCCAAAGATGGAGCATTCAGAACTGGACAACCTGTTTTAATGCCTCATCACGCTCACTGTAAAAAAAACTCTCTTATATCCAGTATAGATCTTCCCTCTTTCAGTTTGAAACCATTTCCTCTTGTCCCATTACCACAAACCCTGCTAAAGAGTCTGTCTCCTTCCTTCTTACAGCTCCCCTTTAGATACTGAAAGGCAGCTCTCAGGTCTCCCTGGAGTCCCAGCTCTCTCACAGGGGAGGTGTTCCATTCCCTTCGATTGTTCTTGTGGCCCTCCTCTGGGCCACTCCAACAGATCCATGTCTCTCATGTACTGAGGACTCCACATCTGGATGCAGTTCTCCAGGTGAGGTCTCACCAGCACAGACTCACCTCCCTCATCCTGCTGGCCACACTTCTTTTGATGAAGCCCAGGGCTGACTCATGCCTAATTTGCCATCTACCAGTACCCCCAGGTCCTCTTTGCAGGGCTGTGCTCTATCCTTACCACCCCCAGCTTGTACTGAAGAGGGGTTGCCATGACCCAGGTGCAAGACTTTGCACTTGGATTTGTTGAATCTCCTGAGGTGTCATTCAGAGAGACCCAGACAGGCTCGATCATTGGGCCCAGGTGAACCTCATCAAGCATGTCAAGCACACCACACAGCTTGACTCTCACATTCCCTTTGCGTGTAGCTGGAAGTACAAAGCTAGGTACAGTTCTTTTGCCTTTTGCTCCAAGGTCTCTAGCAATATGAAACAGCATTTGGCTTCTCTGTTGTCCCCTTCACAAGAAACAGCAGCATCAATTTCTCTACAGGATCAATTCCTTTGTTTCTGAAAGGGATATACTCATTTTTAAGTTATTTGGGAAAGAACAAATGCAGCTTCTCTGCAGGGATTTAATTTTAGAGCTCTTTTCAGCCCCTGAACGTGTTGAGGTTATAGCTCTGGGCAACAGATTAATTCAGGGGGAAGAAAGTGTAATGAAAAGCTGATGGTGAGAGTTGTTTCAACAGGCAGGAGGCTCTAGAGGAGCACAATGAAAGGTGAACAAAGCACAGGAAAAATACTTAGGGGAAAAGTCCTTTGATGGCCAAAAGAACATCATATATCATTTGCAGCTAAACATCTGTGTCCTGTAATCAGTCCTAGTGACATGGGGGATAAAATCATCAGCCTGGAAGAGCTCTAACAGGTATAACTTACAGGTTATCTAAAGCATCATTCTCTTACAATACAATCAAAAAAATTATGAATCTATGAAAAATACAATCAAAAGCAAGTCTCCGTAATTCATATGTGCAGGATCAGAATTCATGACTCCTTCCTTTGCCATAACAGCTACAATAGATACTAAATTGTATTTGTTTCATTAAGTAGAAAGTTTGGCCGGAGTTTTTAAACTCCTTTAGTGACTGTAATCACCTTTTTGTTACTGCCTCTGTTGGCTTGGGGTCATGACTCTACTTAATTTAAATGTGTCTTACTTCTAGGTAATACTTAAATCTGCACAGAGTGTGTCTCAATTCAGAGAATGACGACTGCAAAAACTGGTAAATCATTACACATTGATACTGACTATTGGGTCGAGTTTTGCTATCCTATTTATCTGTCAGAAAACAATTGTGGGATTGGAATCTTGATGGCAGGTCTGTATTACGCAAGAACCTACACTGAGCTGAATGCCCTCCTGTCTGTCTTATGAGTAAAACCCAGAAGCTCTGAATGCTTATGCCTTATTTAGCCTTTAAAATTGCATTTGCAAATTTGGAGAATTAAAGTTGAGATTGTGCTGTTTCTTAATCTTAGAGAAAAATTCTGTTAGACATCCAGCAGACACATATTTCATCCTCCTCAAGCATCTGAAATAGCTATTTGGTTTGGGATGTATGTATGCATGTCCAATACAGGGCAAAATGAGGGTCTCTTCCATTATGAAATTTTGAATGGGACTTAGCACATTTAAAAGAACAGAGCGGCTCAGGTTTTTATGGCAGCAGATCTTTTCATTTAACCTTTTGGGTTTTATGCGGAATTTCTGTACACACAGATGCAGGGAGATCCACAGATGGTCACAGTGCTTCTGTGATACAAGCCACTGCCAACAGAAAAATGAGTTGTCGGAGAGGGTTCACACAAAATGTATGCTGTGTTATATGTAACTCTCTGCAAATGATCCTAATAGTCATGGAAATGAGTTCTGCTTGGCATAAATCACAAAGGCTGCTAACTGAAGGCCTCTAAAATGGGCCTATTAGGAAAGACAGAAATAATGAGATTATGTGCTTTTTTTTTTTCTTTAAAGCTCATTAAAATGGGACAGCTGTTGTTTAACGGCTAACTGCAAGAAATGAATACCAGAAGTAACAGATACCGCAGTTAAGGCTGACTACCTGCCCTTTATCCAAGTAATTTGCATACCATACAGTCAAAGATTGGTATTTTTGCGTGCTTGTTTCCTAATGACAGGTATAGCTGCTGCTAAGAAGATAACAAATGCATCACGCTAAGGGTCCTAAAAGATTGCCTCCTCTCCCATCTTGGTGAAGAATGAACACAGACCTGATCTATCTTCATAATACACAGAATAGGGAGTCAAGACATAACTGGAAAGCAAAAGATGTGATTTGAGACTTCACAAGCAAAAATTTACAGGAACCAAATCTAGGTCTCCTCTCTTGCTAATGCTCTGGACAACAGGTTCTTAATTACAGTGTTGGGGAGAGAGGCGGCATTGCCCTTCCAGCCCATCATTAACAAGCAGTTAGAGCTGTGTTCTGCACAAAGCTATGCGTACTTGGTGCAGTGGGAGCATCCTTTCTAGATCAGCCTTCCAAAGAGCAAGAGCACCTAGTTTGAGATGTTTGTAAGTGTGCAGCAATGACTAAACTATTCCTCCGTAATGAAACCTGGGAGCCTGAGGCGCACGCACACACACGCACACACACACAAATAATCTAAGAACTTCCTAGGTGTTTTCAAAGTTGGTGTGCTAGACATTCTGAGGATCTTATTCTTGCAGCAAACTGCTTCTACAACTAAAAAACTATATGGATTGTAAAACCTTTGTGCCTTCAACCCTCAACAGTGCCCTAGTGCTTATGTGGGAACTGTTTCAGGGCACATAAAACAGCTTACTTTAAACTCTGCTAATTTAATAGTTGAACTCAGAGGTATAACTAAATTTCTAAGCATCTGGAGTTACTTCTGACAACAAGTAATGGCACACAAATCCAACTCTTTCCTACCCTAATCCTTCGGTAGATTTCACCCTACTGTTTGCCAGCACTGCCCAAATGAAGTAGGCAAGCATGCTAAAGACATAAGAAAAACAGTAACATTCCCAAATACCGGAAAAACATGTTTACTTGTTTACAGGGAGACACCTGTATACTAGGCCCTGCTCTTTGCAGCCATCCACCACACTTCACAGTAGTCAACATTATTTAAGGAAAAATCTCCAAGGTTCTTTGCTAGGACTCAAAAACCTTAACCAGAAATAGAAAATTTTAAGAAAAATAGCACTAATAAAAGCAGTCTCACACACTGTCACATGTTGACACTGACTGTTAGCTAAAGATAGGACAAGTAATTGTCTATTATTAATCACTTTGCCCCTGCATGGCCGCAAACCAAAAGTGAACAAGGCATACATTCATCATTCACTACGATAAAAAAAATGAGGAGCATTTCAACCAAGTAAGCCCATCTACTAGTGTCTTGGCATACACAAAATATCTCTGCTTGGGCAAGAGCTAGGTATATAGTAGATACTAGAGTTCTTAGGGAATAAACATTCTAGAGCAAAAAAAATCTCAGTTTTATTCCCGTACATATATTCTTTCTACATGAGCCAGATATAGCCATGCCTTCAATAATCTTACAGCAAATACTGTTATGAGTTAAAGAGTTTTTTGGATCTGTTCAACATCAGATCTCCAGAAGTAATTTCATCAAGTCTCTTAAAATTTGTGAGAATGGAAGGATTCAAAAGTACCTATAGGGACAACGTAGCCACGTCGCAGAAGTATAGATGGTCCAGACGAGATGTTATGGAAGTATTTTCTTTCTTGATCATTTCAACCTTAATAAGGTTGTCATTAAGCTACCTATTAGCCTTCCTGAAACAATAAATCTCATCAACCTGAAGCATTCAGCATGACAAGTCACTAAAGCATTTTTCCTATGGGATTTGCAAAGTAAAAAGAAAGCAGCACAGACAGCACAAGTTTCTTTTCAAGAACTCTCTCCTTCGCAACCAAAGTTAACACATCCACTGCAGAACTGAAACAGTTTTTTCCAGCACATTTACTTCATGTGAACTTAGGTACCATAGGCTTCATGCGTCAAGAATAAGATTAAAAGCCCAGTCTTTAAGTCTGAAGCCTCTGGAGGGTACGTTAGACTATTCAGTCACATTTTTGTAATCAGGTTAATGCCTCCCAGCACTCTGTGCCACCCAGGTCACCACCAGTGTGATTCTCAGGGGACACACAAAGTAAAAGGATATACCAAAATAGGAAAGATAAGGTATTACAGAGGTGTTCAAAGCAAAACAATTCCTTCCCCAAGGATCATTGTAAAAGAAAAATAAATTAAAATAAATTATAATTTATCTCAGCATGTCCATCAAGTTCCAAGCCATATTTGTATAGTAGGCACTGAAAAAACAGGAGGACTTGAATGCATATTTTCGAAGGTGCTTGCATGAAACAAAACTTTGAACATTTTTCCAGCATACATTCATTTAAAAGCAGGAAAAACACTAGTCAATCAATTAAAAGTTGCCTTCCCAAGCTGCTGTTCTGAAACGAGATCCAGCATGACATGCCCAACTGCAGAGGAACTTCCAGTCTATTTATTGCTGTGTAAGCAGCACATACAAGGAATGGGGCACAAACCAGTCTCCAACCTGCAACAGTTGGGTACTCAAAACAAACAACAACAACAACAACAACAACACAGCGCCTAAACATTCAAGTTGTCTAAAAATCATGCATCCCTAACAATGAAAATAACAAAAAGTAGAAAAATGCAACACCTTCAATTAGGGTCTTCCCTCCCAGTTTGTTATTATCAAACAGACTACAGAATAGAGTCGTAGAGTATCTGGAGGGATTGTCAAATCCAGCACCTGGCTCCACACATGACCATCCAACATTCAAACCTTATGTCTGAACACTGTGCAAACATTCCTTGAACTACAGCAGGCTCAGTGCAGTGATCACTGTCCTGGGCAGCCTGTGCCAGTGCCTGACCATCCTCTGATGCAGAACCTGTCCCTAACCCTCACTGCCCCTCTCCTAACACAGCTCCATACCATTCCCTTAGGCCCTGTTGTTGTCACACAGAGCAGAGCTCAGCGCTGCTCCTTTGCTCCCTGTGAGGAGCTGCAGCTGTCCTGAGGTTTTCCCTCAGCTCCTCT
Source organism: Tetrao urogallus (assembly GCF_951394365.1). NCBI lineage: Eukaryota > Metazoa > Chordata > Aves > Galliformes > Phasianidae > Tetrao > Tetrao urogallus. The sequence goes on from NC_136814.1 coordinate 35,023,926, forward strand.
GCTCCGAGCTGAGCACATCCAGGGACCTCAGCCACTCCTCATACACTTTGCTCTTCATTATATTGCTTTCTCTACATAGGTAAAAGTGAGAAAAATAACTACAATATATCCATTGCCTTGTTCCGGAAGGGCAAGAGCAATGACAAAGCTGTGTGCCCATTCATTTTCTTGTGTGGCAGGCAGTTTTTGCTCTCAAGAAGCAATCTTGAATGCAGGTGATGGGGTCTCTTTCTATTTTTGACTCTGTTAGTCCTTGGGGAAGGAGGTTGTTAGGCAACCTGCTGCACTTGATGCAGGATAACCATGCAAGCTTCATTTACCCTGTCACGACACAACAACTTCAGTTTTTCACTCCAGAGAAGCTTGCAGCAGTAACAGCCTGCGTGAGCATAGTATAGGATGTACACTGTCATACATAGTGGCAAATATTACGCAGTAAGAAGTGAAAAATCTCTAAAAATTGCTTCTATTTCATACAAACATTGCTGCTAGCTGAAAATATGATTGTATTCTGTCTGCACTAATCTGGCTGTGAGACAGCATGTCATCTAGCCCTGTGGACTCATTTATCCCAAATTCATTTGAACTACCTCATCTGTTAATAGCAAATCCCAGCAGATGGCATTATGTTACAAGGAAATATTACTCAGGGCACTTGCTTTCTTCTCAGCTCTGCAAGTCCAGACTTGAACTTCTCTGTGTTTGGGCACAACCTTTCCCTCTTGCACCTGTGGTTTTTCCAATCCAATCATGTAGTCGTTAGTATTTCAGCTGGGTGGAAGTGCGAAGGTACAAAGCCAGCTTTATGAGCCTTTTATCTTTATACTTGTCGCTTAATTTTGAAATCCCTTACCTCCCTGTTGTCTCTCAAGCCAGAATAATCTTGATGTCAGCACTGGCACTGCAAATGACAGGCTGATAATAACTGTTTGTCTCTCCTGTTATGCTGTAGACTGCCTTTTGTAAGAGCCAGATGCTCAGGCAATAATAGCTTCAGTGCTGAAATACCTCTGAATTCAGTTGCTGGTGAAACATTAAAGGTTTAAGCACTGTTACATGAGCACAGTTAGTTGTCCATAGCTGACTGAGAAATAACCTAGAACAGAGCCAGACAATGGAGGCTCCCAGACATGATAAACAGTAAGTGACGATTGCAGGTATAGCAGCCCCAATCAACTGTGGCAACTGCTAGCAACAGTCCATCTTCAACTGCCCTGTTCTCCCTTTTCCCAAATTTCTTCCTGTTCTAGTTTTTATTTGTCTTGAGAACTTCTGTACAGCTGTTCCTGAAGTTAGAGATCATACTGGAGATCATACTGTGCAGATGGAGCAAAGCCCTGCTGTGTGCCAGGCTATAGAGGACCTTGCAACAGTTCTTAGCTCAGTCCATGCTCCTGCATGATTCTGAATTCTGCTGTGTTGTTGTGCCCAATAAGAAGCTACATTTACTACTAAGAAAAGTGGAAAGCAATGTTTGTTCAGGGCCAAATACAGACCCAAAAATCTGCCAGCATAAGTGGTAATTCCTTCATCTTTAGTGTCAGAGCTACTGACCATAAAATACCTAGCTCCCTGGAGTGCATGTAGTCAGGTAAAATCAGTTAGGAACAGGCGTAAATGAAGACCCAAAATAATCAGAGCCACTTTAAAAGGTAGTTATTTGAGTGAAATCAATTCCTCCAGCTCTGGAGGAGGTATAGAAGCAATGAGATCAAGTTAATTCTGCTTCACTAGACAGAACTACAGACTATGCTTTGCTTGGTACCCTGTTGGATTGCATGCACAGCTGCATTTTTACATTTAAGAGCCCTTATTTGATATGTCACTGTTTCCTGTTGATAAATCCTCTCTCTGACATGAGCAGGAGTTCTTCTGTCACTCTATTGTTCCATGCCAGAGAGCTGGCATTTCAATACCATTTCCTTACCATTTCCTATTACCTAGACATCACTGATGTATTTTTTTTTTTTTTTTTTTTTGTGCATAAAGTAGCATTACTTTACAGTGATTACTACACCACCACACTAGCATTACCACATAGGAATGCTGCAATACCTCTTTTTGTCGAGGACGCGCTTGGCAATGCTGTTAAGCAGAAGCTAGCCGGACATTTTGACAAAGAAATCCATTTCACGCTACCCCGCAGGCAGACCGTTGAGTATCTTATGCCATCTGCTGGCAGCACTGCAAATTGCGCTTCCCAAGAAAAGCAAGAACTCCTCTTACCTGGAGCTTGGATGCCCACGGTAAAGGAAAAAATCCTTACAGCGCAGATTAGAAGGATGTGCTGAGGTGGATGAGCTGTTCAAGGCAGCGTGCTTCCAGCAGAGCTCTCATCCAACGGAGCTCATTCACCTCATTGTCTGCACTGTGGACTGCAGCTCTTTGCCAGGCCTTAGTTGAGGAAACAATAAAACCTCAGTTTACTAGGGCCTGTGCAGATTTTGGCAGATTCCTGTCAAGCTCAGGATTGCATCTATGCCGTGTTCCCCAGAACTTCTCATTCTAAAGCATGAGGGTATGAAATCTGTGAAGCTGTGCTTCCCTGGTAGCAATTGTACAGAACAGTGCGGTACATTAGCTAATGAGCCTGTCTTGGCTATGTCAGCTGCAACCTATTAGATGGATAATCTGTTGACTGCAGGTGTGCCTACAGATAATTGGGAGCCTTTGAGAATAACTGGGTATCTTGAGAACCAGAGTTGAAGCAAAATGCTTCTGTTAAGTTGCTAGATCTAGATCTAGATCTAGATCTAGAGCTGGAGAAGTATTGTGGAGTGGCAAGGAAACTTTTCCACTGAACTGAGGAGCAGTGTGAAAAGGACTCTTCCTCTGGTTAAAGTAATACATCCTCAATAACTGCTGCTTTCAACCTCTCCTTTTTTTTTTTAACTTTTGTGTGTGTGTATGTGTTAATTAGAGTGCTGCTCCAAGTCAGGATTTATTTCAGATCATCTCTATCCAAAATTGGTGCACTATATCTTATTTATATGTCACAAATCAACATCTGAAATGGATAAATAAACATGGGTGTATTATTAGCAAGTTCTTGATATATTAGGACTTGGTCCAGAACCCACTGAAATTGGAATCTTTCCACAGGTATTAAAAGTTGTGTAGAAAAAAAAACTAATTAAGATTAAGTGTAACATCACTCAGTGTCTGTGGCATGCTCTATCACTGAACTATTTCCTAACTAATGAGCAAGTTCCAACTTAGTGTGAAAAAAGCAGATAGAGAGTTGTTAATGAAACCTCTTTCCTTCTCTCCAACCTGTGAGCTGGTAAGGAATACAGCCTGCCAGTTCTTCTTACCAGAAGGGCAGAATCATAGAATTGCATCAGAGAAAATTCTGATGTTTCCTTCCTTCTTCTTATGGTCAATTTTTGGTGAAGACATAAGATCATGAGTAACTACAAGAGAATAGGTACCAATAGCTGTGGCCAATGAGCATGAGGCAAGATTAACACAGAGAAGCAATTTCAAAATGCTAGAAGCAACTTTGCAGCCAATGTGCTGCCATGTCTTCCTTTCTGATGTGTGACTGACTAGACTGAGCTTTAAGTAGTACCAAAAGACAAAAATTTGCAGGATGTAAGAAAAAACAATGCCAGAGGAAGGGCCCTGAGTTTCTGCTAACCTAACAAAAGGTACGTTCACCAACTGAGAGGTAGGGAAAGTTCTGAAACAATAAGGGTTAACTACTCTTTTTTAAAATGGTGTTTTGTACAGAAAATTTTGCCTCACATTCCTCCCTTCCCCCCCACTAGCGCACATGTGTACATAGTATGAAAACCCACTGCCCTTGTCATGCCTGGTTAGATGTCACTAGTTAGGGTTAACATCTTTGTATCCTCTTCTATGTTAGGCTGCACCACAGCTCCTACCTTCCCTAAAATACTTCTTATTGAAAGCTGTAGGTGGGCAGATCACAGTCAGCCAGAGCGCTTTTCTTTCCTTACTTACATTGTCTCCCAGCTCACACAAAGAAGCTGGTAGGAAGAAGAGAGGGAAGAGCAAAATTGTAAGGGATTGACTTTGCTTTTTACCTTGTCCTTCAGCTCATTTCTTGCCTTCCATTATGTCTTCTGTTTCTCACCAAATCTGCACGTAAGAGGCTAGCACTGAATATCTTGTCACACTCAGAGACAATGCTGAAGGTTAGGGTGATTCCTACGTTTGCCCACAATAAAGAAGTTATCTGTTCTAGAATCACATATGTCTCTTTATGCTTCTTGCATCTGCTTGTATCCCCAACAGGGCATCATTTCAACAAAATTCTGTAGGTCAGCAGAAGAGGGGAAAAAAGTCCTTATTCTCTTACTGAAATTTCTGCTTGATAAGCTCTCTGGAGCAAGGACTATATTTTTTATTGCCTGACTGGAAGTGGCCTTGATTTCTGAGGCATCCGTAGACACTAACAGAGAACAAATACTGAATGTCAGCAGCCTTACAGCTGTGGGAAGCAAGTAGCAGCTGGTGTTCATCTCACACAACAGTTCTGAAACTTGTCCTCTGACTAAATATAAAAATTGTTGGCAGATGGTGGTTGACAGTGAACAATCTTGGGAAATTCATATATCAGTTGAATTTAACCTAATGCTAGTGAAAGTCAGTGAAGGTGACCAGACTTTCAAACTCAGAGCACCAGGTAGTTATCTTCATAATGCATCTTGCCCAGCTACTTTATGTCTGTTTCGTATCTCTCTAGCTTTATTTCACTGATGAGAACAAAATAAAATGTTTGACTCTCCTTGTCCTAGTTTTGGCTGGGCTAGAGTTATTATTTTTCCTAGTGGCTGGTATGATGCTGTTTTGGATTTAGGAGAAAAACAACATGGATAACACACTGATGTTTTAGTTGTTGCTGATTACTGCTTACAGAGTCAAGGTCTTTTCTGTTTCTCACACAATCCTGCCAGCAGGATGTTGTGGGGGCACAAAGAGCTCAGAGGGAACAGAACTTGTACTGCTGACATGAGCTGGCCAAAGACACGGTCCATACCACATGAACAATAAAACTGGGAGAGTTGGCTGCAGGGGACTAGCTGGGTGTTGGTTGGTGAGAGGTGAGCAATTGCTTTGTGCATCACCTCTTTGGTAAATACGTATGCATACTGTATATATCAATATATATAGTAGTTATCATTACTATTATTTTTCCTTTCCTTAGTAAATAATTTTGATGTCAGACCACAAATTCTGCGTTTTTATTTCAACTCTCTCCTGCATTTTGCTGCTGGAGGGGTGAACAAATGGCTACAGGTTGCTGAGCTGCCTTCTAGAGTAAACCATAACACTGCTTTGTGGAGAGATTTCTAAGAGGAGCAGCTAACTGGACAAGAACAATAAAATAGCTTACTCATTTCCAGCACCTTCTAAAACCGTAGACTATTTCAGAGCACATTATGCTAGGAGTCAAATAGAACAAACAACTGCCTGTTTAAGTCTTGTGTGGTGGCATCCTCCCTTACAGGAATAGTGAGCATCTAAGCAGCCCTTTTTCCTCATAGTGCATTGCTCTGAGCCTTCAACTGGTGGCAGCGTATGGGCGTTCAGCTTCAATTCAGCTCCACAGGATTACCAGCTCTTAGGTGATCTTGCTGCTGTGGAAGAAAGTGAAATTACACAGCTGTGGGCATTGTCAAGCCAATCAGAAATCTGCCCCCCCTTCCGATTCATGCTGCAGTATATCTCTCCCAGTAGCGTGTTCTCTCTCTCACCTGTGGGCAGTTAGCCTTCCCAGTGTGACTTAGCAGCTGCAGGGAGCTGGGCCAAGCCCGGAAGAGGCTTGAATATGTTCAGGGTTACATTGTATTTGTTAACATAAGATTAGTATGGGAACTCCAGTACTGTGGTCCTGTGGAGGCCGAGGAGGCCGAGTACAGGGACACTGCAGTCTATGTGGCACCAACAGAGAGCAAGCACAGGAAAAGAGAGGTCAGGTGGGCAAACAGGCAGATACAGAATCACAGATGGGGTTGGAAGGGACCTCCAGAGATCATCGAGTCCAACCCCCCTGCCAAAGCAGGTTCCCTTCAGCAGCCACACAGGACACAGAACAAGGGCTGGGCTTGGAGGAGTGGTCCCTAGGCATCTCTGCCTCATGCCCTGAACCACCCTGAGTGACTGTGGGCAACAGCAGTGGCACTGTTTGGGCCCAAGAGCCCCTGGTGCTGGAAAGGCTGTTGAAACTGACAGCCGTTAGTCTGCAGCCAGTAGTGCTTGCAGCCCCCTGGCTCTGAAAGGTTCTGTGCAGGTGGTAGTTTCCACAGTGGCTGGGTCTTCCTGCTCGAGCACTGTGCTGCTCCCATGAAGGTAACCAAGCTTCACATCTCCATGCCGTCTTTGGCCGTGCCCAGCCTACTGCAGCTGCTAGGCCTTACTGGAAAGGCTAGACTTTGTCCAAAGAATTTAAAATTTGTCTCCAAAACTGTGGACTTGAGGGGGTTTCACAGCTGTATCCGACCCAGCCAGGCCCAAATGAAGGTCAGAAGCTGTGGTGGATGTGTGCAGCATTGCACAGCAGGGCTTCATTTTAAGAGGAAATTAACTACCTCTGAAAGGCTCTGTGGCCGCAGCTGTTGGGTGGTGGGGCTATTCAAGAGCGTATCACCATGTGCTCTGTAATTCTTGTGGACCATCTACCTCTGCAGATGGCTGCTGTGGGGGACTGTGCTGGAAGGACCCTTGGTCCCCCTGTGAGCGATAGTGTAATTAACCCTCTGTGCCAGGGCTAGTGCAAAGCAGCAAACTGCAGCAGGGTGGAGCATTTTATGAAGTGAATATTTAAGTCTTTTAAATATTCACAAGTGCTACTTAGCTGTAAATAAATTATATTTTATGTCCTCACACTATACTTATGCATTGGAATTGCCAGGCCACAGCCTGAAGCAATGGTTGAGCACCAGGTGAGAAGACGTGTCTAACCCAGGAAGCTCAGGAGCAAGCCATGCATCTGAGTGCATGGGGAAGGGAAGGGGTGGAGGGGTGGAGCGGTGGAGCCTGGATCCAGCTCTCCTCACTCTCATGTCAGGCTTAGTAGCAGAGGGAGCAGTATCTCTCTGCATAGAGATTGTTTTCCTCTCAAGCTGTTACTGGTTTTGAGAGGGGGTGATCTGATTTTTATTCTTAAAATAACTTTGCTGTGAAGCTTAATACAAATTTCTGTGCCAGAGTTGTGTCCTTGCTTAAAGAGCCAGAGAGGGGAACCTTGACTGCAAGAGGGTAAATGGCTGGGCAGCAGGGTTGTGGGTGATACGTACACGGTAAAAGTGTCTTCACAGTCTTCTGAGGTAGGATGGAAGGCCAGCTCAGGCTTTGACTCACTGATTTTTTTCCATTACAATTTACATATACTATTAACATCCAGCTCCTGGCAGAGAGATTGCTAACGTCAAAATATGCTTGCTTTTTGGATTCCAACCTGAACTACTAATGCTTGCTTCTCAGAAAATAGTACATCACTTAAACTATTTGCCCAAAATGAGAAAAACTGAGAACTGTTACAACTGTGGCCTTACAACAAAACATCTCTCTATTTTAGCAACTCTCAAAATTGCTGTCTCTGAACATTACTGCACTTATGACAGCATGTTTGTCAGCTGTTGAAAAAGGGAAAGAACTGTGTGTTAAACTGTGTTGCAGAACTAGTGATCTGTGTTATAGTTGGATTTTGTAACACACATCCTGAAATCCTGGAGGCCTCATAAAATGACCCTTCCATGTAGAGCCAATTTTGAAATAAGGGTACTTAACTAAGATAATGTGTTTTGATGTAACACATGAAATGGATTTTGCCTAGATGTTATATGTAGTCCAGGCCAAACTAGTCCATGCCATGGCAGCAACAGTCCTGCTTGTATTTCAGGAAGTCCACACTTTTCTTGTGGATTACCTTGGGATCCTCCTTGAACTGTTGCTAAGAATGAGACAAGAAACATTTATAGCAGACCTTATAACTAAGTTAAGATGCCAAGCCAAAGCTTTGCGAATGAAAATCTAATTAGAATTAATTAGAACACAAATAATTCCATAAGTTCCTGGTTGCAATATTCATGTTCATAGAACATATGAAAAAATAAGAAGTATTTTTAGTATTTTTGTAAGTCATGTACTCTTAAAAATTCTGCTGTCTTTATCTCTGATTAAGCCAGAGCACTGGTGAGTCATCTGTAAAATTTATATTGTAATATCATTTCAGATGGAAAAGATTTGTATACGTCAGCTAGAAGTAATAAGTTAATCTGTGCTGCTTATTTCCTAAGTCTGAAGTTCTATTTGCAGTTAGTAGGTTTTAAGGTGGAGGGAGAAAATACAAATTCATACAATTTTTTTCTGTGTGTAAACAAGGACATTTTCAGGTATGTGAATATCATTGTTCTTTTTCAAAATTGGAGGACCTTGGGATTCATGATGTGTCAGCAATTCACAACCTTGGGAATTTTTTTTTCTTGGTTCATTTTTGTTTAAAGGTGTTGGAGAAGCTGTCCCATTGATGGAAAGAAAATAGTAAGTTTCTCATTATGCAGAAATTGCTAAAGTGGTGGCTGCGCAGTAGAAGATGAATACTTAATGGAGTAATACTGACAGCCAATGAAAAGAATGCAAAAGCAAATGCAGAAGCCAGTAACAGGCTTCCTAGGACAGGTGACCTGTCCTAGCTTGATTATGTTGAAATTTTGAACACAGAGAGAATCTGTAAATCCAAAAGCGGAAAATCAAACAAAATGAAAGAACACTCTTGGGAGGAAACAAAGGAAAAATACTGGGTTTACTTCCAGCTTTTACTGAGAGCCTCACTCATCTTTGATTTAAGTATTAAATGCATCTTATCTAACCTGCATAATTTTTTTGCAGAAAAATCTGCATGAAGCTCTATCACCAGAAATGGAAATACACTTCCACAGTGTGCTGCTCTAGGAAGACCATAGCTTGTCTCATTACATGCAGTGCTATCCTCAGACATGCAATCAATTATTCAAATAATTTGTTGACAATTAATATAACTGTTTCTAATAAAAAATGATTACAGTTAGGAATTATGTGATTACATCAAGATCTATGCATCATAAATTCAGGAGGCACCACCTAGAAGGTGAAGAAACATCATTTTTCAATTTATTCATTTTTACTAGTTAGAAGGACCTGGGAAGGTTCATTTATGTGATCCCTAAGAGGGGGCTCACAGAACTTGTAAGAGAGAAATTACTGTCTTTATTACATTTGTTGCTGTCAGTAAAGTAGTAGAACCCCTTCAGTTATGGAGGAGATAATTCAGCTTTTTTTTTTTTTTTTTTTTTAATAATCGGGAAGGATAAAAAACATTTTAATTGTGTGATTGACATGCAGAAAAAGTGCATATTTATGTTTACTTTTTACAAAATCGTGTCTGTAATGCTAAATAGGCTACTCCTGAGAGAATATAGGCACTGGAATGCAATCAGAAAATTCAAAATTAGTTTGGTTTTAATCCTTCTCGGACTGTTTGCCTGTCTTGCCATACAAATGTATATTTTATCTTTCCTTCTATGATAGGCTCAACTAGGTACTTGATTTCTTGTTTTTATTAAAAACCATTGCAGAGCTACTGGGTCTTATCCTGTGACAGCGGAGGCTGCTGTAGGCTGGAACTAACTGCTGATGTCAATTAATACTGCAAGCAAGGTAAAAAAAAAAAAAAAAAGAAAATGTCTGAAGGTCGTCAATCAAGACCAGTTTTGTTAGATATGTGTTTTAATGGCATTGTCATAAGACTGTATGATATGAAGGAGTGTTTCATCTAAACAAAATACATCCTGTCAACCAGCAGTTTGCAGTATTGGGTAAAATCTAACTCATACTGAAAGCAGCAGAAAGTCACTGCTGATTTCATTAATGATTGGAAGTATCTTGGAAGAAGAATTATTATGATTATTGTAGAAAAATCCTCCTTTGTTTTTAAATTTTATTTTAGAATGACATATCATATGGCAGCCAAGTAGAAAAAAAATCACTTTCTGTGCATTTACACATATATAATCATGTTTTAATTTATTTCAGTTTTTATTTAAAGTTTGTTAGATTGACATAAAGCCCTTTAGGAAATACATGAAGATGGATGAGACCTACTGAAACATCTTCCGCATTCTCTTTCGCCTGGAAGTCTTACCATTGCATATGACTGCCTGATCATAGTAGCTCATCTGGGCATTGAATGCATTTTCAAAAACATAATGCTTTTCTGTTGCCAGTACTAGTAACAGATCTGTTCTGATGCTGGAGTATCAGCAAGTGAAGAGTGAAGAAAATTTCTCTGCTAAAAGTTTTGATGTAATAGAAAATGTTGGCATGACCTCTACTGACAGAAAAGAAGTTCTCCTCAACAGTTTTTAATATGCAGAGCAATGAGAGGTCAGCGAAAAAGCTACATATGCAGAAATGCCTCTCATTTACTCATGTTGACACAGCATCGGTTTCAAGATTTTCTGAAAATTTTGAAGTTAGCAAAGAACCTGAAGCACAGATTTTAAACTACAATCTAGAGATACCACCTCAAGCCCAAGTCATATCAGCACCACTTTCTTGCTTCTCACCTTTAATGCAGCAACTGGTATCTACCACAATTAAACACATCTCTGAAGTAAGGGAACCTACAGAAATACCAACTGTTACTTATATTTGGCCAGTATTAAAGATAGGAGAGGCTTGCAAATATTCCTGGGGCAGACTTCCAAATTCCTTAATATCAAACAGCCCAAACTTAGCAAGGTACTGCTCTAGTCCTGATGTAGTAACTGAAGATGTAACGTGTTCCCAAGTAACCCCAGTGAAACAGCCTGTACAAGAAGAGCAAAGCAGCAAGACAACAAAATCATATCCTCTTATTTTAAAATCTTCCAATACTGCTGTTTCAGGAATTCTGAGGTCATTGGCTAATGCTGAGAATAAGGATTGTAAGAATATTTTACCACTTTCATCTATTAGCCCTATTGGAAGGAAAGTGAAAATTCCATTTAAGGAAAATGGTATGATAATTCATAATGGAGAAGTCTACATCCCTTACATAATGAGACATGAAATTTTGTCAACAGAAATGGAAATACACAGTCAAGATCCGTTGCTCAGGAAGATCACAGTTTCTTTCGTTACTTGCAGAATTATCCGTGAAAGGACAGAACAGGTAAGGCTGCACTGAGCAATGAATCTGAAGCAAAAAGAGCAACAAAAAAGCTCTTTTTAGGGCTTTTTGAAGGCGGCAGAAGTGCTGTGCTTGTGCCAGGGGCTGGCAGCTTGTGGGCAGACTGCTCAGCAAGCAGGGGTAGAGCTGCCACTGCCCACCTTTCACCTTGACCCTTGGCTGCTAGGCTATAAGCAGCCTTAGGGTGATCACACATGGTTAGTAAACAGCCTCACTACTCACTGAGAATAGGGAAGGGTAATCGGTGCATGAGCACAGCCCGTGCTGCCCATATGGTACTGCAGCAGGAGGTGGGTTTAGTGGCAGGGCATGTAAGTGCTGTCCCTCTTTGCTTGAGACTAGCTCTCTGGTGGTCGCTGAGACCGCAATTTACTCATGATTTCCAGTGGACAGCAGGCTTGTCCCAAGAAGACTGTGGCAACCCAGATGGAGTTCTTTACACCTGTCTCTAAAAGTCAGGCTAGCTATTGTCAGGGTACTCTACTCTCTCACCTGGAAGTCTTAGATGAAGAGTGGAGTAAACCCCCCATGATTCAAGAGGAAACAGTCAGAGATTTACTATTCCACCTGGACTGCCACAAGTCCAAGAGGCTGGATGAGATCCATTCAAGAGCACTGAGAGAACTGACAGAGGTGATAGCCAATCTGCTTTCCATCTTCTATCAGTGTTCCTGGTCCATTGGAGATGTCTTACAGGAGTGGAGACTTGCCTGTGTGACTCCCAGGAGGAAAACTGCTATCCAACACTCACTTTCAGGTAGTAAAGTTCTATTTTTCTTATTTCAGTTCCTCAAGAAGGCTGCTTTCCCATCCAGAGAACAGCAAAATAAAAATGAGAGAGAAGCACAATATAAAACAGACAAAGAACTAAGAAAGAAATCTGGTGGTGTTAAAGATATAAGAATACATCTCAAGAGGATAAATCCCAGTGAACTTAAAGAAGATTTTGGCAAAGCTTCTACATTTAGATGGAAGGTAACCACCAGGACAGAGAAATGGAAAAAAATGAGCTTTTGCCCATATACAAAGGACACTTAATTCTCAGTGTAAAAATATACAGCATTCATTACCTTGAAGTGATCATTATTAGTACTCACTTCAAAACTTTTGGGCTTTTTGAGCCTTTGTCATAAAACATTTTCTATTTGAGAACTGACAATGTTTATAAAGATTTACAGCACCAATACATATTTGTATCAGCTATTGAAAGTCAGGAAACTCAGTCTTTGCAGATTACATTCTCTTGTTACAGTCTGTCATTTCTGCAAGCTTTGTGTGAACATTCTGCAAAGCGTAGCACATCATGCTGAAGATAGCCTTTATCATAAGTAAGATTTCAAATAAGTAACATTTTCATATAAGGAGTGGGAGATCCCTGCTGTCTTAATCTTCACATCTGGCTGCACTATGCTCTAGTGGAGTGCATCTTTTTATGTGTATGTTTAAAGTTATTTTTGATAACTAATAATGTTGCATTAAATAATGCATAAATGCTCTGAAAGAACACAGATATAATTCATAGTATCTTAATAGTATGCTCATCAGAATTTCTATGTATTTCTTAGATGCAATTGTATGCCTTTCAACATCAGCAGAGTAATCACAAAGCAAGTGAGTGTAGAACATGAAATGAAATGAAAATATATGCATTTAAATTTTCCTCAAGTGTGAAACTAGTCAAAGTACAAGATCGCAGCCCAGATCTGTTTTTACTAGCGCAATTAATCTACTGGCTTAGGCAAAGGCAGTTCTTTTGGAGTTTATCTTAAAAACTCAAATTCACTAATGTAGTGAGCTCATGTTAGTATTGATAGCAAGCATGACAGGTCCTTTTTAAGATCTTAGTACTATTTGCTACAAAATGTTTGTATGTGAAATGCTAAGGGTGAGCCCACTACATGAATAATGCCAGAATCTCCTCACTGACAGGAACAAGTCTTGTTCTAAAGCTGATTTTTGTTTTTTCTCCTGAATTGTCCAGATTTCCTTCAGTTACATCATCGTATTCAGTTAATAAAAACAGTCTAGTAAGAGTCATCATAATTGATTAAAGTAAAATCAGTGTGTATATGTTAGATCCTTCTTGTTCAGCAGCAAGCTCAGCCACTTGAACCAGGTTTGTCAAAGCGAATAAAAAAAAAGAGTGGGAGTAATCAGAAAAAGCTTATTCAACCTTGAGATGTAGCACTGCAAGAGACCATGAGAAAGGGAAACATGATTAGTCTATGCAGTATGAAAGTTTAAAGAACACCAAGCATGATGCCTGAGTATCTTTTAGGAAGAACATTGGACAAACCCTTTTCTTCAGCATACAGTATCACAGGCAGGCCTAGATATAGGCCAAGTAGCTTTCAGAAAAGCCTGAAAAAGAGATTATTCCTCTTGACATCACTGGAAAAAAATGCAGCAAGGTACTATATGGTATTCATAGGAAATGTGTGGATCCTTTCGCTCTGGAATCCAACAGCACTACTCAAATGACTGAGAGCTCAGTCCTTAATTTTACCTTAAACAGCCTAATGCAGTAAATAATATAAACTTTTGGCATACTACCTTAGCAGAAAATAGAGTTCTTAGAGCTTAAACCTTAGCCTGATATGTTGTTTATACTGTTTTTGAGTTTTCTTATGAAATTAGAGTACAAGTATAGGACACGCATTGTATTCTGAATGTGCCTACTGAAAGCCAAGCACTACGCAGCTGCTAGCTGTGTGCAGATGGGGATACATCCCACTGCTATACTCTCATTTTGTGAAAGCAAAGTTAATAGGAAGATTGGAAGTGGCATTGGGTACAGCGTTAGGTCAGGGTACTTCATTCAGCAAGCATAAATCGACAGATTTGTTTTGTATTTGTTATTTCTTTCTATTCATCATCTCTTTAACACAGCATAATAAATCTGACAAGCTATCTTGTTTTTATTAGTAAACTTACCAGAAAATTTGGGAAAAAGTCTTGAAGGCTTTTGGTTTGTGGGTTTTATAAAAAGGAAAAAAAAAAAAAAAAAAAATTATCAGGACAGAAAAAATTTGCCACTTTACAGGTTCCTCTACCCATCAATGAATTTGTAGTTCACTGACAGCAAGCTTCCTCATCATTACCTTTTTAAAGTACAGTGCAAACTAAAGAAGTGTGCAAAGTGTAAGCCCTATCCCACTAGCTCTCCCAGCGGGGTACATTGCTTTCTACCCTGGTTTGCAACCTTCCTCCAGGCAGCAGTCTGCATGTAAGTACCTCACAGCCCCAGTTTATCTTTGCAAAACTGAGTTCCCAGCTATAATGTTCCCACAAACACTCCACATCTGGCAAATAATATATAAGCTATACAGTACAAACAAAACAGCCAGTTATCTCCAAAATTCATTCCTAGAAATAAGAATGAGTAATTCCTCAAGCATCAGGTTTCTGGCACTGTGCCAAGACCAACACAACATAAACACATTTTATCTTCTAAAAAGTCAAGACTGTGTTTTCATTCTTTCTTCTTGTTAGCAACTTTTTAATTTTTATTTGGCCACCAGATCAAATCCATCTGAACTGACAAGGCAGACACAAAAAAAATATCTGGAGAGAGCAAGGTTTAAATACTTGACATTTTTCAGTTAGCTCATCCTGCTTCACTTTATTGTTATTATTATTTCTATTTTATTGTAATAATACAAACACTTCCTCCAGTCTTTTTTTGAGGTAGAAATCCTGATCTTTAGTTTTCTTGTCTTGAAGAGACAGGAGTTATGGAATTATGCGCCACTGTTCTTATATCAGGTGATTCCTGAAATGGTGTTCTTTGCAATCAGAATTATTCAAGAAATAAAGCAGTAAAGTTCTACTTTTTCTCATTTCAGTTCCCCAAGAAGGCTGCTTCCCCATCTGAAGAATCACAAAGGAGAAGTGAGAGAGTAGCACAACAGAAAGAAGACAATGAACTAAGAAGAAAATTTGGTATTGGTAAAGATATAAGAATCCATCTCAAGAGGTTAAAATTTCCACGCGATTCAGTTGTTTATCTGCAGCAAAGTTAGCAATCAATAACAAATTACTGTTTCTCTTTGATCTATTATCTCCTGTTCAGTCTGTAGCGTTCAAGTCACATTTTGTCAACTGAACCTTAAACTAATGTCTACTGCTCCTTCCAAGATCTTTGAGAAAGACCCACTTTTTTGTCCCTGAGTGGAAACTACACTGATGTACACTCAGCATTCATGAAAAATATGCTATAACTTTCAGTGAAATATTTCAAGGCCGGATAAAGCAAAACTTTCCAGAGTATGCTAAAAGAGTACAGGTATGAATTACTTCTCTTTTTTCCGCCAGTACCAAAATAAAGCATGTGGTGTAAAAAAAAAAAAAAAAAAAAAAAAAAAAAAAAAAAAAAGTAATAATTGTGCTGGCTGTCATTTTTCTTAATTTTTTCCCCAGTAAATATGCCAAGTCAGGTTCTTAGTTTTGTCAATGTTTCTCCATCTATCCACATTTTCATTTCTCAACACGTGTCCCAAAAATCAAGTATGATCAAATACCTAGTGAAACACCTCATGTTTATTCTAGAGCTGTTTTACACAGATGCTTCCACTTGCCTGTCTAATATTGAGAATTTTCGGATACCAACAGTGTTATGAGAAGTCCTCATTAACTTTAATTGTTACTGTCACTGCCTTTTCATTATTTTCTACTGCCATATCCTCCTCTTTATAGATTATATTCAATTTCTTCAGACTTTGTTTGTTGTAATTAGAATTATTCAAGTAATAAAAAGATATTTTACCTCTTCTAAATTATTGATCCTTACCTTTTTCTGGTTTGTGATCATTTCTTGAAAATTAGGTTTGTGTATAGGTTAAAATTCTGGAATTAACCTATGATTATTGATTCTTCCTGAAGCACATTTCACATGCAAGTTCCCTTTTCTAAAGAGAACCTCTGCAAAATGTTTTCTTTTATATGCAAGACAAGATTTATAAGAAGGGTAGGGTCTGTTAGCAAAATAACTAATATATTTAGAAAAATAGACATGTACCATATTTCAACATTAAATGCAAAGTGAGAACAGTTTCTAAGGACATAAAAAAGTAGGCATTACCCAGACAATCCAGGATAAATAAAACATGCATTACATGTAGTGAAAAGTAGTTAATGCTAGAAAAATATGGTAAGTAGGTTATTTCCAAAGGGACAAGTGACAGATATTGGAAGACTGTGAAAGGCAGAGATGGTGGAGTGGGGATTACAATGAATAATACATGCCATATAAAAATAAAAATGCAATGCAAAACCAATGCCTGCTTTTTTTTTTTATCTGGCTTTTGGTATCAAACATAATTATTAATTTTTGCTGCTGGTTTTATGTTTCATCAAAATATTTAGGCTTAGTTACAATTTCAAGATACCTAAAAGCTGATTGTTCACATGATAATAATGCTGAAAATACTGTCAGAAAAATATTTGAGGGAGTTGGTGGGGAAAGGTGATTTAAAACTGCAAGGTGTTATGTGGTTGGTTGGTGGTTGTTTTTTTTTTTTTTCTTTGTAAGAGATTTGAAATTATCACTAAAATTCTGAAATATTTTTAGTAAATAAAAATGCTTGGAGTTTGCCATCTTGAGATAGAAAGTGAGTTCAAAGTCTCATAAATCATAGGAAAAAAATACAGAATAAAGAAAAATAACACATACGTGACAAATGACGGTGAATCACAGATATAACGTACTGTGTTTGGTATTAGACCTTTCACATTTTCAAATAAGATTTGTGCTCTGTTAAGAATTATTTGCCTGCCTTCCAAGAGTGGCACAGCAGTTGCACAGGGCCACCCACCAGGGATTTCTTTGCTTCCAGTAAACGAAGACCAACACCTCCTCTCCCTTCTACTCTATTCTGCATCTCAGAGGAGTCCAGTTAAAGAGCCTTTCCCACTGTGCTATCCCTTGTTAGCTCGCAAATAACATATTATGTACACCAGTGGAAGGCTTTATAAATAAAAAATGATATTGCAGTAGAGGAACAAGCAAAGTCAGGAGTTAAGAATAGAAATTTGCTGTATTGAACAGGTAAGAGTTAAGGGAATATGCTTGCCAAAACTATTTACAGTGCAGAGCCTCTGCTCCTGAAATAGAACTAATAAAAAATATGAAAGGAGGCTTCCTAGATTTTTTTATGTTGACAATTTATGATTATAGGAAAGTATATGGTATATGAAGAATTTACAATGCATAAAATCAAGATTAACTCCAGCAATTTCTTAAATCAAATTGTTGGTAGTTTGTAAATCAAAAATCTGTAATGTACCACAATACCTATGTTTATGAATTCAACCACAAGTCACCCTGAGGCTAAAAACACGTGAATTACTTCCTAAACCGCCACACTTAGGGAACTATCAGTGGTTCAAAATGAGGCATGAAGAACGTTCTTCCATGTAGACAGTTATCTCTAATTAGCCACCCAGTTGTTGATGCTGATGTTGACCACTTCATGGAACCAAGAGCCAACATTCTGGTGTTTTATGCCACAGCAACTCACTGCTCAACCGCTTGCCTCCAGCACAATGCAGGAACTCCCCATTTACATGTGTCTAGACATTCCTGCCTCTGTGACTGCTTTTCCCAAGGGCAACAAGGAGAGATGAGTTTGGATTTAAAGGGCCGCATTGCCCTCAGAATACATTACAAACACCACTGCATGCAAATATCTTAAGTGCAAATGAACACCATTACTGCCTTCTGCCATGAGCAGCTGTCAGGACATTGGTATTTCTAAAGTGAAAGCTCTTCACATGGCATCGCATGGTGAGCCCCTTTGGTGATTAACTATTCTGAGGTGGTCAAATCCATGAACAGAGTAGTAATTGTTTCAGGTGTCAATAGCCAGTCTCCAAAATACTCCCATTTAAATGACACATGGGAGTCATTCAAAACCACCCAGGCATTTACGCTCTTCGGATACTCAAACTGGAGTGGAGCCAGTGTCTGTCAGTATGCATGCACCCAGTACCTATCTGTGAGCAGCAGTGACTACAAGGGCTACTTTCTCCACTGCCGCTCATGTTTTAACCCACTGTTAATTTATCATTGTCGATTTTATTGTCACTTCTGATCTTAGAAAGCTTCATCAGAAGAATGCTTGATTTCTGTGGCTCCTGCAGCTGTAGAAACCGTGAACAGAAACGTGATCATTCATAGGGTTTTCTTGTTTGTCTTCACTGTGCAAACTGCCAGTTATCTCATAAAAACCAGTAAGTTGAATTTTCTCCTTGAGTCAAAATTGCCATCTGAGGATTAAAGAGTGGGAAATCTGACCAACGTGATCTCAACTGTGGGGCAAGCACAACTGCCAGCCTAGACAATGCTACCTGGAGCTAACTGAACTTTTTCTCCCAGCTTGGCCTGGGTATAGCAGTTATCACAGCTTCTGAAGTTCTCTGCTGGCTTGTGGCCAAGCTGCTTCTCCTCCCCCAGCTTCTCCTGCCACTGTCCCAGCCCTGCTATTCAGAAACCTTCTGTCCTCTCCCTCAGGAGCTAGTCCCTTCACTGTTTCCCAAGAGCCTCCTGCTCTGAGAATTGCTGGTGTGGCATTCAGGATAACCAAGATCTGCTATTTAAGCTGCTGAGCTTTTTGAGATAGCCAAGGAGCATCTCTGGTCCACAGCTTTGCTCGTGGGTTTTGTGTGTGTTTACAAATGGTCAAAGAAGACAGTTTGTGATGCAGGTAGATATTTTGAGGAAGACTTCTTCAGCAAGTCTAGTCCAAAGAGAATTCCTTTTAAGAGAACTTGCCATCCCTTGTTGTCAGACTGGTGATAGAAAAAATCCTAATTCCATGACAACACTCACTTAACCCTCCTGCACCCTGCCTCAAAGGAGCACACTCATCTGAGCTAGGGGCCAGGAGTGCTGGCAGAGGGAGCCATCAGTACTGAGTCCAGACAGAAAGATGTAACTGATTCTGCATGGTACAGGGAGGGCACTGGGGAACAGCTCTTCTCTGGATTTTCTTATGTGGTGACCCTAGATACAAAAATCCATAGTGAAAATTAGTAGCTTCCAGGCTGTTATATAGTTAAAAACTACATGACTGATATAGACACCAGTGCAACATTTTTTCCCCAAATTTGCATGTGCTAAATATTAATGAGAAGCTTGCTAAAAACACCACCTCACTGTTCATTTAAAAGGCACAACAGAACAGAGTTGTAAGCTACAGTCACAAAGCTTGGACTAAATTATGTTTTCAAATTAAACTAAGCCCAGAATAGCAGCTGACAGTCTGAAGTTCAGAGGTGGAAGGGAAAGTCCTTTAATTCTCATTAGCAGTACTTGGAAGAACGGATGAGTTTTCCCTGGAAATTGCACTAATGTTATACTATATTCTTTTTTCGTTAATGGCAATAACATTTGAAACTTGCACACTGTATAATAAACAAGATTTAAGTGGTTTGGTGAAGGAGAAGGATAGACCTTAGGAACTATCCGATAGAATCATAGAATTGCAAAGCTTGAAATGACTTGCAAGATCATCTAGTCCAACCGTCCTCCCACTACCATTGCTATCACAAGCCACTAAACCATATCTCGTAGCTCCTCATCCAGACACCTCTTGAACACTGCCAGGGGCGGCGCCTCCACCACCTTCCTGGGCAAATAGAATTTGATCTCATGTAAGAAGAGGCTGAAGACAGGAAGAAAACGTGTTATCTATGGCTGCTGTTGCACTTGACATCATATTAGAAGGTCTAACCATTTCTTCTGGCCCACACACTGTACAAATCTGTGAAACTGCCACATAGATTTTGCTGACTTAAAACCTATTTGGGCTTTGATGGTGTAAATTCCCTTCCAACCCCAGCAGTCAGATTTTTCATCTCTGGAACCAAGAACACATCCGTTAAAGTCTAGTCTGACTTTCCCAATGATTTAGGAAAAAAAAACAGTGTTAGGAGACACACTGTTAGTTTGAATGCAGATAATTCCCTTCTGCACTTCTCATTAACATCACTCATTATAGTCAGCTGTCTTAATACATCTCTTTTGTCTATTGAAAATACAGAGGTCAAGAATCACAGACATCCCAAATTTAGATGTCTGGGTCCTAGCTGGAACTGAGGACAGCCAGGAAAGTGGGTTCCTGCTAACCAGAAACATTATATTTATTTTTCTCTTTCCCTTCAAATTAACTTTTGGTTTGAATGAGACTCCACTCTGCAGGAAGCTGCTCAGACACTGCAACTACCCAGCTAAGTGCCTCCGCACCAACATCAGCAGCAAAGTCAGGTAACTGAAGGTGGGGGATCCCAGACTGCCTGACCCTTCAGCAACCTCACAGAGGACTTGTAGGTGGATGTGTGGGAGGTGGAGTTTACCTCAGGACTCTGCTGTGGAGATGCTGCAAAAGTTCACTGAGTGCAAGAAATTGCAGTCTCTAAAACCTGGAATCTGCCGAACAAAGCTTGTTCCATCTGAAACTCTAAAAGCTAATCTCTTCATCTGGAAGTTCTGCCTAAGGAACCAGTTTTCACAGCATGAAGGAGAAAGTGAGTGGATACAGGACCATTTGTCGCACAGTAGGAGTGAGTCACATTGACAGAAATGGAAATGAGCCTATGCTAAATCTTTCTGCTTATGGAAACTTCTGTAACATATCCCAGGAATATCACATATCAGGAATCTCTTTCTAGTCTCTCTTTAGATGTGCGTAGTGTGGCCAAGCTTCCCCTGTCTGCACCCCAAAGCCCCCTCCCTCACACTGCACGGCCATCCAATCATCTCTTCTGCCCCTTTACACTCCTAAGTGTCCTGCCCAGCACTCAGGCTGGAACTCCTTATGGGAACATCCTCCTTTTTGAACAGTGCTGGGTGCTACACTCACACAAGACGACAAATGAGAAGAAAATACAAATAATAAAACTCCCATTAAAACCATTATTAAAATATATAATTCTCTGACAGTGGATATTCAGCTATACTATTTTTTGGAGATGTAAAGGATGTTTTGTTTAATTAGCAGTCCAGCTGCTCTGTGGTAAGAAAATTACCCCTTAATACAAAAATAAGGTACTGCAGATTTATGACTTCCTTTGCCTAATCCCTGTTTTAAGAAAAGTCAAAGGATTTCATTGCTCTGCTAGAGGTACTCAAAAAGAGAACATAAAGACACTTACATTGCTAGTGCTGTTGGACCTTCCAGTGCACTCCAGAAGGATAACCATCCCACTGGGCAACTATCCTAAATAAACCACACCTGAACGTTAGGCTGCATCGCATTCATCCTGGGCAGTTTCAACTTGCATCTGACGTGGTATATTGAGCAAAAATGGCTTGATGTTGTATGTCTCTCACAGACTGTCATACAATCCTCTGCTAGGCTTTTACAGCCCTAATTCCCACTGTCAGCAGGAAGAAAAAAAGTACGACTTTTTTCATGTTTGAAGCACAAATCAGTCTGGAGCACATTAGCATTTTGTTCCTATCTTCATGGAAGTGCGGTGACCACAGTGAATAAACTCCCAGTCTCTAAATGGCCGTCTGTCTACAAGCCAAACAATCAAAAGTTCCCTGTAGGCTTGACAGTGCAAGGCTTTCTGTGCAGAACCAGAGGTTAACTGAAGTTTTTGGAGTTTTCATTTCAGTCTGTCACACTGCAGTTATAGCGTGAAAACAGTCAATCTAAAAAAAAAACTAGTGCTCCTCACTCTGCAGATGTGCTCCTTGTGTGTCTGAGTCAGAGCTGCCTATGTCACGGACACATCCCCACCCTCCCCAGCCACTTCTTCCCCCTCTCCCCATCCACTCCCCCCCTCCCCCCCAACACACACACACACACACAGAATTAGAAAACAGAGACTGTGCCTGATGCCTAAATCAACCACTTTATCTGAAAGCTGCAGAATATCAGGGCACGCTGTGAAAAGGCAGCCTAATTCTTGCTGCTTGATTTGATCATCTCATATTCATCCTTAGATATTTTAGTAATTTAAAAGCAAAAAAAAAAAAAAAAAAAAAAAAGACTGTATGAACTGACCATAGGCAGCCAGGAGCACTGGCTTCACGCATCAGTTCTCGTATCAGGCTGGGAGCCTCTCTGACCAACAGGGGTTTAAATGGAACTAAGGACTGAAGTAAAAAAGCAATTCACTGTAACCTAGTAACAGAGAATTTTGCTCTTGCATCTTTACTAGATGCATGAACGCACTTCAGACTACTTGAATTTATTCATTATTCAAAATAATCTGACAAAAAATGCCCTAGTTCGTAAAGTAAAACTATGTGCACAAGTCACAGTGTGCATTTCTGTTTTTTAATGGAGAAATAGCCTCATCAAAATCAGTTTTCTATACAGAATATTCATAGCATAGCCCCAATTCTAAGCATAAGAAATGACAGCATCTTCTTTGCTCTCTAGATTTAAGATATCAGTTATATTCCAAATCAGTAAAAGTAGTATTTTGCTAATCCTTGCAATAAGGAATTTGACACCTTTTTCCTATAGATGGGCTAAAAATCCCACAAGAAAGATGCTCCAAAAGCAGACAGAGTTCCATTGCAGAG
This sequence comes from Tetrao urogallus, assembly GCF_951394365.1. NCBI lineage: Eukaryota > Metazoa > Chordata > Aves > Galliformes > Phasianidae > Tetrao > Tetrao urogallus. Next base: position 35,046,644 of record NC_136814.1, read on the forward strand.
CCTTAACACAAGGCAAACTTTTCCTGAAATAATTCAAAGTACTAGATACAAAGTATTTTGTGGCAGTGATTGCTGTATGGTGCCAGAGCTCCACAGGCAGCTCACAGACAGTAGGCTAGGGCAGACCCTGACTGGCTAGCTATCATTTCAGTTCTGGGAAACAAAAAGAGAGCCACACAAAAGTGGCAAGAAGTCCAGTTCCATGGGGGCTAATGGTAAGAATATTTTCACAGGGAATTACCAAACTGCACGGGAGGCTCTGCTGGGCATGAAAGAGGGGAGGATCTTTCACCTGACTGCACCCCGATGAGTGGGATTTTCCTACATTCAGGACACTGAGACTCAGGTCACTGAAGATAATGCAGGATGAAAGACTTCTGCTTTCATTCAGTCAGTCAGAGGTTTGCTCCAGCACCTTCCCAGTCCAAAGGTCCCATCACCACTGAGTATCTGCCTCAGCTTCATCCATCCCTCCATTTTGATTTTCTCAACACAGAAGTTGTGATTCTGCTCCTATTCAGGAAAACAATCCCAAGAGCTGTTCTGCTTGATCAAGACCTTCTCTGACAAGAGATGTAAGGCTTGATTGAAGAAGAGGATCCAGACTAGGCAGTTGGCTCCATAGCTCTTCTTCTGGGAGTCTGGCTCAAATCATTTTTGATTAGTGACTCTCACCCCATTCCCTTTCCTGTGTGACATTAACACGATGCTAGACACTAAGTCACTACTCTGGAAACAGATGTTAGAAAGGCAAAATATCTAGTCATTTTCAGGCAGCTTGCCAGCATCCATCACCAAAACCATTTCAGAGACAACTGCTGAGAGCTGGATCAGAAAGCAGATTTCAAACCACATTACACATAAGAAACAAATACTATTCAGGAAACCATTTTACAGGTCTAAATTATAAATCACTCCTTGGAAGAATTTTTATTTTAGAGAAGCATTTGGGGAAATGCTTCATTTGACCACAGGCAGCTGGATTGTTTAATCATTATATATCATGTACATCCATAGCAACTTGCTGAATCCACTGTGCATATCTGACTATGAGCCTTCAGAGAAAAAGAAGAAATGGCATATACATCTCCATGTGAAAATATATACAAAAACACATACTAACATACGTATGTATATTGGTACTTACACATACATGCACTGCCTGATGTAACACTACATCTCACTTTTTGTTAAAGAAATTCTGACATAATTTCTTGACTCAATATGCTGAGAACACTGAAATTTCAAAGGCAAGAAATTTTAAGTTAATAAACATTTCTTTTCAGCTGTCGCAGTTAACAGTTGCATGGAGCTAATGCTATATAAGAAACAAGGTTGACTAATTTGATTGTCCACTCTAAGAAGATCATGCAGATGCATGCCACAGCAGTTACAAAGCTAATTTTCCCAATAAGCTCTTAGTGATATATGCAAATACACCTCCACATGTATTTCAGTAACAAGGTGTTCTACATATCATGATACTGCTCACACAAATAAATATCAAGTTATTTGCAGGAGAGGCACCTGATGAAATTTGTAAAGATAAATTGAGCTAGAGTATGAGTAAGGAGAACAACTTTGAATATTCAGAAAGAAAAATGCAATATCTCATTCTAGAGTCTGAGCACAGCCCTCTTGGAGCTGTTTGGTTTGAAGGAAAAATCCCAAGCTGCAAACAGAGCCAGTTTTAAAGGTGAGCACCACTGGCTAATGAGTGCCAGAGACTATGAGTCCCCTAGGCAGCAGCACAAAACATCCATGACACTGGTGCAGAACCAGGTGTGCCTGTGAGGGGAGAGGATTTACACTTGCAAGAAGGCTGCAGGGATGTAATGCTAACTTTGCCCGCAACAACTGACAGACAGCTCCAGCGTTCCCTGTTGTCCCCCTTTGAAATGTAGGACAAGCATGTCTCCTCTGAAGGACTACAACTTTCTAAGTTGTAGTCCTTCTAAGTCTTCTAAGTCTTCTAAGTCTTCAGCTCAGCCTTATGTTTGGGAGATCCTCTTTAAAACAAGATGAAAATTTACTCTTGATACTTGCCCTCTTTGTCAATATTTACACTCCTCAGGAGGAGCTGCACAGTAGAAACCAGAGCTGCACTGTCCTATCCATTTGTTCTAGTAGTCTTCATCAGAGACAAGTTGATTAAAGTTATTAATGATTAAGGGAAGATCCACACCAGGAACTTAGTACCGAGCAGCTCATATAAGTGCCATGAGTTATTTGATACTAATGTAGGTCACCAACCTACAGGAGCCAAAGCTGCCATCTATCCTATCTATCCATGCTTATATTTGTGTTGAGGGTTTTACCATGTCTCAGATCTGCTTTACTTCAGCTGCCATTTAAAACACACAAAAATCTTTCTGATCAGTATTTCCTATGCAGGATCAGTTCTGGGAGCTTCACATTGCAGCTACACAGACATCTGGGCAAAGACCATGTTCCATTGCTGGCATATGCTGCATGGCTTCAGCAACCAACAGCAGTAAGTGCTGCCTTCAGCTCTTGATTGCTACAATGAGAAACCATCACTGTAGTGCATCTCAGGAAACTGTTTGTAAGAGGATAGAGAACCTGAAAGCAAACAGGTGATGAAAGCTTTCTGCTTTCAAAGCAGTTAGGTCTGCTTGGGAAGACAAAAAGCAAGATGCTGGTACATGTTTTGCATAGTCAGCAGCTCCTCACATGCAGCATATTGCATTTGAGGTTAAGAACAATTCATTCCTTTGTAAAAATTGCCCACTATAACCACAGTACTCTGGAGGTCAGGAAGAATTTTCTTGTATCCCACATATATATTAGTCACACATGCTATAGTAACACATCTGTTGCGCAGCAAAGTACCTGATGTGGCTCAGGGGCTTAGCTGATCCTCCAGGACTTGTTTAAGATCAGACAATCCAGCAAGTATTGGGAATAGTAATCTAGAGGGCCTCCTTATCAGATCAAACTTCCCTCTCTCTTCCATCATTCAGTTTGGGCATTTCTCCCATCATCTTATAAAATTCTTCTCTATCTAATTCTTATAAAATTGAAAACAAAACAAAAAAGGACTACAAATCCTGAGAGCCATCATTTCTGAGAGCATAATTTGGACATCTGAAACAGCACAGATTTTCATGAGGTGCAGCGAAATTTCCTGATAGAGATCCAACTTGCTTAACATGCACCTAAAGAGGAAGTACCCAAGAAGCCTGGCCTCTCCTGGAGAATGCAGTACATCACTCTCCCAATGAACCGTTCTTCCACCACTGCTCCAAACGACAGCGAGGCTCTCCTGGCTCTTCTGTCCGGCATTCCAGCAGACTGATGACAAAGCTGCCAGCTTTGTAGGGACATGCTAAAGATATTTTTAAAATCCTCTGCTCTCTGTCAGTTATAACACCCTTTCTGAAGGCTAAGATAGAAGCCAGTTTCCACATCTACAACCTGAACTCCAGTAGCTACTTTTGACACCACATGACACATTCTTGGCAGGCTCCACAGGGAGGCCAGGAACAGGTTGGAACACGAAGCCACTGACATCCCTCTAGAAACAGCTCAGCCATACTTGAGGGAAAGCTTTAAAGCGCTGTATGCAAGGAAAACTTCTTCAACCCATCTTAAATAGACAAAGCATAATTTTTAAACCCATTTTTACAGAACACAAGGAACATCACGTGCCACTGAATGACATGGTTAGTGGGCATGGTGGTTGGACTAGAGGACCTCAGTGGTCTTTTCCAAACTTAGTGATTCTATGATTTTATGGCACGCTGTTTTCTCTCACCAAAGAAGTGCACAGTAACATTACTAAAACCAGCAAGACAGAATATAAATGTGCTCCCACACTGAAGAGAAGACACATTACCAGAAGAGGGAAATCATGGTCCCAGAATTCCAGCCCATAACAGACAGCAAAAAAGTGAAACTTATTCAAACAGATGCTCACTAAATTCTAATCAGAGCCAAATTTTGAGTGTTTTCCCCTTCGTTATGCTTTTGCATCAGCTGTTGCTGCTATGCATGTGAAGTGTCACCAATTCTTTGTAACGGGCAAAGAGGCACAAGCTCCCAAAAAAGCCAGTGATCTGGCAGCAGCACTCATTAACTAATCCTGGTCCACGGGAGAGCCTTGTTATCAGGAGCCCCTGAGCATCATCATTCAGTGTGCTCCTTCGCTGCTAGCCACACAGCAGCAGCAACTACAGGTTATGATATTTCACAAAGGGAAATTCACTAACTAAAGCACTATGCTCCATAGAAAAGCTAATGGCCTTGTCCGGTATTTCCGCCTCAAAGGGAAGACAAGAAACTCGGCTGGCAAGAACAATATCAATTCTGTTTCTTCTGTAGGTAGAAGACATGGCGCACAGCATCTTAGCCATGATAATGAGAGAGCAGATAGTAGGAAAGGACATCCTATGATGTTTTCCCCTTTTTAGCATCAATTTAGACTTCAAGCTCAACCTCTGAGGGAGAGAATACCAGTGAACTACTGTACAACCGCAGATAGAAAATCAGAGGTGCGTGTGCAAGGAATGTGACCAAGGCTGGCCAGCCTACACCATCTTTCCATTAGAATCTTCTGTTTGAGCAATTCTTGCAAAAAAACATTTTTTTTTGAGATTGAGATCTCAAAAAATTGAGATCTCAAATTCTTCTCAAATTCCTTCTAAAATGGAAGTACTTACACAGTAAATACCTTAAAAAGAACTGAGAATAACTCACCGTAACACCGCCTGCTCCACCCTCTCAATATGGCTAAAAATTTAATTAGTTAATTAATAAAAAGTAAGTTGAGAAAGGTCTCAAAATCTTTAAATGAAGGATGCAACGGTCAAAAAATATATGTCAAAATAAAAAACTTGCATAAAGAAACTACTCCATCATAGCAAAATCCTACTTGAATTTTGCCATCTCCAGGGCACTGCACATGCATTATGGGCAGCACAGACAAGAGCACTGTAACCTTTCGAAAGCAGCAACCCAGTACAGAAATGAGCTGCACACAGGCACAGGACAGTTACAGGTAGGACAGAGAAATGAAATAAGTCTGACTGAAATTTCTTTTGCAGATCAGACATTTTAAGCTCACAGTCTGAAGCTCTGATACAGAACAGCTGCATGGTCTCTCATTTAAAAGTAACAGAACTCATTTCTAACCCTTATGGCTACACTAAAAGGCAGATAGTTGACCGAGGTTCAATATAAGGGCTAAAAACATCAGGAGAAAAAGAGCCAAATGTACATCTAACCCCCAAGCCAACCAACCCAGAAATACTGCAGTTACTCTTAAACACGTCTCAGCACTTTGAGAAGGGTTCAGTTCATGACCTGAGCCTTATTAACAGGTGAGTTTGGACCATCAATCTGAGAAATGGGACTAAACATCCTCTGAAACATGAGAGCACTCCAAGAAGTTTTCAGTAGAAAGACTCATGAATTTGGAGAGAAAGCTACTTGCTGGCACGCAATTACTTCAGGATCATGAGAAAGAAGTAGATCGTGGGTTTGCTTCTGTGACACAGGAGGAGGAATGAGCAGGTGAGGAGCTGTAGAAGGGGAGGCAAAAGATGCCTTGCACGTAGCTTTGTTGAGGATGGCTCTCTTAAAAACCATTATACAGGCTGTGCCTGACCACTTCAGGGTTTTCCAAACCCCTCTTGATTCAAATATTCAATTTTCACATATAGACAACCTTCATGAAAACATTTATTTAAGATAACTACACATAAATCTTCACAGACTTCCACAGTGCAAAAAATAAGCCTTCATTTTGCCAGCTCACATTTTTTCCCTTGAACATCATGCTGCAATTTTTCTGCCTGTTCAGCTAGGCTGCTTAAATAAATAAATCTCTGTCCTTCCAGTGCTGCATAATTTGCATTTAAGTTCTGAGCCTACATATACCCGTTCTGAGCCTTCTGCAAGTAACTCCTCGGCTGCTCACTCATATATCAGTTTGTATTCAGGATCATTAATGCTGGATGGAATTTATAACCAGGGCAATGCTTCGTTTGCCACCCAAGCTGAGCTGCACTGGAATTAACTTGACACTTGCACACTGACTGATGAAGGAATGCTAATATCACTTTATGGGGTACCAGGATGCCTTTTGCCATGTAACATGGAGTGAATCATTTCCAGTGGAGCGCAAATCCCTCCCAAATTAGTCCATGTTTTTCCATTTACTGAGTTTTTCTCTCAACTGACTCTGAACCCTGGGCTTGTACCCAGGCACAGAATGCACTGCAGAGGCTTCCAAAGCAGGAATGTCATGTGATTACAGACAGGGACTTCAGCTGAATGCTCTCTGCAACTGGCAAAATCCTGGCCAGAGCCTCTTGGCATTTGCATATGCTGCTCAGGCCAGCAGCAGAGCATCCCAGTCCTCTGGTCAGCAGAGGCAGCTCTTGATCTTCAGCTCCACAGCAGCTCACATGCGCATCTGAAAGCAGTACTGCAGTTCCTGCAGACACTTGCCTCTGAGCTTGTTTTGTGCCATACAACACATCTGAGGATCCAAAATCACTTCAGAAGGGTGGAGGAGATTCCAATAAAGTCATGCAGAAGCCTCAGCATCTTCTACAATTATTTGTGTTGTTGCTACAGAGCTTAGAATAACCAAACCACAGCCATAGTGGATCAAGCTAACATCATCCAAGCTCTCATACATGCTACAGAAATATAATTTGGAATTTCTGCTTTGGAGCAGGAAAGGAGGAGCATTCACAAAGCTCAAATAAAATTCCCCATTAGAAGAGGTATTTGACACTCATATTTTGGCACTAGGGGAAGACAAAGTTACAGATCCATTGGATAGTAACTAGATGCTCGTGCACAGCCACACTTCACAGGTTAACATGTGGTTTAATCCTGCCTTTGCGACATGCCAGGGCTAAGACCTGTCTGAAGCAGCTTGTACCTGCTCAAGCAGTCTGTACTTTATATTTCTTCATCCTTCTTGCAGGAGCTACTGGAAAGCTTAGGAAATGTGATTTCTAACATGCAACATTCAGCTGCTTGAGGGCATCTGGTCAGAAATTTTATAGCTTTTTAAAATTTTTAGTGCAATCACACATAAAATCTCAATGGTTGTCAGAGCAACACCAGCATGAATAGAACTGCACAGTCTAAGAGAAAAGATTTACATTAGAGTCCATTCATCATCCTCATCCTCCATCTCTGAAAAACAACAAAATATACCAAAACACCAGGATGAAAAAGTTCAAGAGCCAATGTAATCAGTGAAATGGCAGAAGCTCCCCTCACTTGGTCAGGAGGCAAAGCCTGCAGGCATTTACTCAGTCACTAACTGCCTCATTGCTCCCCTCCAGCAGTATCACTTCAGAGCTCAGCAACACTTCTAAGACAAACCAAGTTTTGTTCTTTCCTGGAAAGCTTCTACTAGCTTACTTCAGGCTACTGCAGTTCTGTCTTTCATGGGAGCTCCCTGGTTACCACTGAAACCAAAACTCTGCAGAATCCTCACTTTTCTGATACCCTGCACCCACTTACACAGGGAAAACAATTACCTGCCTGAAACACCTTGATACTTTGAGACAGGTTTTTAACACCTTTGGGTGGAATGGAACAAGGCAAAAAAATAAGCTCCTTCTTTGCAGCCTTTAAGCTAACTTCTTCTGAGCCAGACTACATAAACATGTAGGTAAATGAGGCTGGGATCGCTTTATTAGAGACAGCAGACAGATCAACATTCAATTGTACAGCTACAACCTAGAAAAAGCTATAAATTTGGCAGTGACATAGGTTTCAATAATACAGGCCAACCTTTTTCTTTAAAGTCCATAGACTTACAGGACTCCTATCAGTGCAGTGTTCAGGCATTTCAGCAGGTAAAAAAAAAAAACAAAAAAAAAAAACCAGTTACCTTTCATCCTTCTATTTCTGCTTCAGTATGGCATTCTGAGAACTCCATTCACTGCACAGAATTACTTCACTAGTTACATGCAAGAAAGAAAAACTTCCAAGGGAAAGGAGAGAAGAAGGAACACATCCCACATTCAAGTCTGAATCTGGATAATTAGATGCTAGTGTGAGCACAGGTGCTATGCAGACACACAGATGACCTCCCATGCTCTCTGCCTCCAGATGATGTAACACAAGGCACCTGCTAACTACATTCACTTTAAACTGCAGTAGAAATTAGAGCCATAACTGAGAATCTCACTGGAATTTCTTTTCTTCAGCTCCCCCTCTCGCTCAGTTTTCTGTCAAACAGCTGTGTTTGTAAAGGAAATCATCCCTCTGGAAACAAGGTGCTTGGTGGTTGTGTGGATCCAAGCCTGTGTGCTCCACATGCAGCTCTACTAGGAGCCCTGGAGCTCTTCTGCTCAGGTGGGGAGGTCTACCCTGGGGAGGGTCCCCTCAGGGAGCTGTGTTGGCAGCACCAAGACCTGCTTCAGCTCCCCTCCTAAGTCCCAAGCTTAGTAGCTCCTCAGAGCAACGCACCTTGTCCTCTCTGCACACTTCAGTTTGTAGTGCCATCTGGGGAGCTGTGCTGTGATGGACACCTGCACTTCCAGGGGAGGAATGGACGGCTCAGCAGTGCTCCTGACCTCAGCACTAGATGGTACACTCTGGAAAGTGGCTGGAAATCAGGACGACTGCACACACATTTAAGTAAAGAAGCTCCTATTCATAGTGACCTGCTGGTTGCTGGTTCTTGAGGGCATGTCCAGTGTTACACAACACTTTGTTAAAAGGCCTTGAGGGTCCTTGAGCCTACAAACATAATTCTATTTTTAAATGAGAGCTGAGATTCTCCTTCAATTGGAAAACTTTAGGAACAGACAATTGAGTCTTGCAGAACACATTGCAAGACTGACAGTAAGAGTACGCAAAGTGACAATCATTGGTTTTGTCTTAGAAAAGCAGCCGAGACCAACACTTGCAGACCTTCACTCACAAATTTCAGCAGCTCCCAGTTGTCTTTGGCATGGCAGATGGAATAGGTCAGGCATGTCCAACCTGTGGCACATGGGCCACATGACCAACCCAGACCATCCTGAGCCCACCCTGCACCATCATGGCAGCAGCTCTTCCCCACTGAGCAGCCCAGTCTGGCCCTGGGTGTGCACCCATCACTCAGCAACAAGCAAACATTGATGTACAATTAGCACTGTCTGGGCTGAAACCAGGGCATGGGGAGGGTGCAGTGCAGTGATAACTCAAGTTATGCAAATAATTTCATGCATTTTCATACATTGGCTTTCTGTTCTGTGAACAGAAAAAATACGCAGCCATGCTTTCTGTTTTGCTAAAGGAATGTGAGAATATGTTTTGAGATTGAAAAAAAAAAGATAAGATCAATGTTTTCGGTATACTTGCAACTCCATTTTAGTCAGTATAAATACATTATCTGCAAATTTTCAAATGGAATGTAGAGAGCTGCCATCAGACATTCAACTCAACAGTGTGATCATATTTCTTCACCAGATTTTATAAACCTCCTCTTACCATAGAGAAACATCCCTTGCTTCACAGTCATGCCTTATTCCTGTAATCGCTGTCAGGCAGTACATACATCTGTGAACAATTTCTTCAAGGATGAAGCACAGGAAGAGTAAATTTCATCAAAAATGTTGCAAATGCCTTCAGAGCTCCTAAGAGCTGCAGCCACTGCCAGCGAACCAGACACCAATGAGTTAGTTTCTCACAAGCAAGGTCACGTACCTCACCAGTGTTATGGTGGTATTGCTCTCTTTTTTCATTTTGTCTTGTTTCAATAAAAAATATTAAAGATTAAAAAAGTTGTATTACTATCATGTATGAACCATATTACATATTTTATGAGGGCTGCCCTGAAAGTAGTGCTTCATATTCTGTGATGGTGTCCCATGATGTCAAAGGCAGACACTGGTGGTATGGCAGTAGAGGTTGAACCCTTCCCACCAGTATTCAGTTACATGCTGTTGCTGTGTGACAGATGTCAGCAGAGGGGCAGTTTGACACAATGGTGTCTGAGGTGAAAGTGTGTATGGAAGCAAAGGTGTGAAACTGAACTCTTCCAATATGTGGAAAATGGCAGCCACTGACATTCATTGATGCTTGCTGAATGCTGATGGAGATTGAAGAATGGATGTGAGCACAGGGAGGTGCACTTGAGCAGCAGTGACAGCGGTCACCTCCACTGGGACAGATTACAAGCACAGCACGCAGGCTCTTGCTCACCACTGGTGAAAATGCAGCTAGTGGTGTGACTATGTTGAAAAATAGTGTTTCATAGCTGAGAACATGCCCTAGGAAATAGCATGCTCCTCCAATATGCTGCAGTTTCTGTAGAAATAAATAGTAGGCGTTCTTTTTGGTACAAAGTACGTATGCACAGCCCGAGGCAATTCCTCTTCACTCGGCGCGGCCCGGGCAAGCCGGCAGGCTGTGCACCGCTGGGACGGATACTAAACTGATACTCTCAAGGCAGCTGCCGAGGGCGAAGCAGGCAGCCCGCCCGCCGCGCACCGCTCATCAGCTCGGGCCGCACGCCGCGAGGGGCGGGCCACGACGCGAGGGCCGGGGCTGGCAGCGGCCGTCAGCGGCCGCACCTCCATTCCGTGGGGCGGCGCCGGGCCGGGCCCATAAGAGACACGGGGCAGCGGTGGCCTTAGGCGGCGGGATGCAGGCGGGTCCCGGGGTGCAGGCGGTGCGGCCCTTCAAGCTGCGCAAGAGTCTGGGTATGGGGCGGTTCGGCGGCGGCGGAACAGGGGCGGCGGGCGGCGCGCGCGTAACGCTTGTGCTCTCTCCCGCGCAGCCACCCGGCGGGAGGAGGTGGCCGGAATCAGGGCCAAGTTCCCCACAAAGATCCCGGTAATTCGCTGCTTTGCGGGCGGAGGCTCCCGGCTTCTGCTTCGAGTATTTTGGAAGGAGGGGAACAGGACGTCGCTGGGGCTTCTGAGTGACTCTAATTTAAACAGGTAATCGTTGAAAGATACCAGAAGGAGAAATACCTTCCCCTGTTGGACAAAACCAAGTTTCTCGTCCCCGAGGAGCTGACCATGACGCAGCTCATCACCATCATCAGGTAGGGGCCGTGCGCTGCCGCTCCCCGGTGCCGCCCGCGCACGGCACGGGGCTGCGCGCGCTGGGGCGGGAGAGCCGGAGGGAAGGGGCTCGGGGCTCCCGCGGTCCCTCTTCCCCTTCGCTGGTGGACGAGAGCGGCGCGAGGCTGCTGCTCCGCTCCCGTTCTGGGCTGTGCTCTGCTTCTGGCTGCTGCTGCCCTGCTCCTGTTGCACCTCCAGGTTACCCAGGCTCGTGGCAGCTCCGTTCCAGGTGTTCTTTACAAATACGCTGGCAAAGAGGTCTCCCAAAAGGGTGGCATTCTGTGCCGGAGTGCTGAGAATTGTAAGGCTTTCAGATGACAGAAAGTGTGTGGAAGCTATCTTTCTAGTTATTAACTTATGTAAAAGACACTTTTGTCTCTTGCAAGCCAGTCTTCATGTGTAAGTCTCTGAATGAGACTCTTCTGAGGCAGACTATAAGTGTAACAAACTGTGCTGAAATTCCCTATTATAGCTGTACTCAGCACTTCTTAGGAATGGGCAACCCCAAGCTCAGGCTCAGTAGCAGCTATGGTCCTGCAGGTTGAGACTTTTCCTGGAGCAAGCCTCCTGTTTCTGAGTACAGTTAACTTTCTGATGGAGATGTTAAACTAAGCAATGACTTCATGCATAAACTATTACAAGAAATGCTGCAACTGTTCTGCTGAATGTATTTTATAGAGTAAGGTTGAAACCTTCTTAAATTTGCTAATGCTTGATCCTTTATTTCCTTTTCCCTCTTCAATCAGAAGCAGGATGGCTCTGACTGCTACGCAAGCTTTCTACCTGCTGGTGAACAACAAAAGCCTAGCCAGTATGTCTTTGACCATGGCAGAGGTGTACAGGGACTACAAAGATGAAGATGGCTTTGTGTACATGACGTATGCTTCCCAGGAGATGTTTGGATGCTGCTCACTCACCCTAGGGAAAACTATGGAATGCCACCATAAAACCTAATGCTGGGGTCTATGTGCTGCGGCTAAGCCACTGTTCTATGAATCATGCCTGTGACATGAAACTCGGAGATGCTCCCTCTAATGTGAGCTCTTGAGCTCTGTACTGGGGAGTTATGACCCAAAAGCTGGCAGGACCAGCTCAAGGCAGAGATGGTGGTACACTTTTTCCATGGATAATAACTTAGGTGTATATTTTTATACTTGGAAGGCACTATGGGTTGTTTTTGCTTTGTTGGGTTTTTTTTTTGTTTGTTTTTGTTTTTCGGACCTGCACCTCCACTTCTTTTTGCAATACCAATCTTGTGATGTAACTGCTTTTTAAGGTGTTGCTTAAGAATAAAATAAAGAAGCTTTTAAGTACTAGGTTGAATGTCAGTTTTAATTTGGGGGAAGACTTTCTGGGAAAAGGTTCTCTAATAATTCTGGATTCTGGGCTCAAGGCCTCTGAAGTGTTGTTTGCACAGCCACTCGTTCAATTTTATAATGGGATAACAAAACTGAAGTCTGCTCACACAGGTGCAGACTCATATCTACAAACAACTTATTAAGTGAAGTACCTGAGTGGCAGGGTTGCATCAGTGCTGGAATAAGGGTTGGTGTTCAAGAATCTGTTCTTTCTATTGAATTCTGCTGTCTGGTTTATGTAGGTAAGACAGTCATATCCTTCACCTATCGGCACCTGCATGGCTCTTTTGCTGAAGGATTTCAGTGAGCCTTGCCTCAAGCGTGGGTGCGTGTGCTGTACCTCACAGAGGTATGTCAGCGACTCTGGAAAATGTCACTACCTGACAGTTTTGACATGCTGATACATTTAATGCACAAGCTTCCTGAAAATGAATTAGAAAATCTCTTGACAGGAGGTTCAGTCTGAAGTGCAGTGCAAGCTGGCTTTTTCATATCTGAGGAATGTATCAGAAAGCTGTAAATGTTCTGATTATGCACAATCAGAATACCAGGTTATCTAAAAATCTGTTGCAGTGTGCAGTTAATCTTCAGAAGCCTCAGCTTAGGATGGTCAAATTGTTATATTTATTTGTTTTATATAAACTATTGCATTATAATAGTTCTATTCAGTACCGTATTGATTTGCAGGATGATTAATGTAGGAGTTGCTGGATTGAAGGAAGAAGTGTTGACAGTGTTTGAATTATGCACGTGCACACATCCCTTCCTTATGCAAGAGTTTTTTTTTGTAGTGGCTGTTCTGAATTTAAATCTTTAAGCATACCTGGGTTCAAGCCTATAAACCTAAAAGCTGCTGTATTCCCTGTAAGGGGCACCTGCATCACTGAAGGTATTATTTGCCAGCTTGTAAAACATGGGGGAAAGAGGGCAGGTAGAAAGAAATCATTGACCTAACCAACTCACTAGAAGTGGGCAGGCTATGTCAAGAATAAGGTTATGAAAACACACAAGCTTTGGGATCCCAGAATCTGATACTTGGACAGAGTGCCATTTTACTCATAATGGAAACAGTTTCCATTTCAGAAACTGAATGCAAATAGTCATTTGTTAGAAGCCCTCAGGGATGCAAGGACACCTGTTTGGCAGGAGCGCTGTACAAAGATGTCAAACAGCTGTGGGAATCTTGTGGTGGGGAAGCAAGAGGGAGTCTTACCATGTTCAGGCTCTTGCCCAGCCTAAGAGCTTAGCTAATATTTTTGCTTCATTGCCTCCTCTGTGTTTGTCTTCCTGTCTTGTGTGATGCTTGGTACGTGAAGAGGAAAGCGCTAGATTCTTGGCTGGGGCAATTTCGTGTCTGGCAGCTGACTTCAGTTTGTAATGTAGTGGCTAAGGGTTAAGGGTTGGTCCTTCCAGCTTTCATTGATGTTAGATTGTGTGCTGTCTAATGGGCTAAGTCAGAGATCTAGGGAAAAAAAAACAAAAAGACATGGGAAGGTCAGTTGCAGGTGAAGAGCATCATTATAAACCTGTTTAAACTGGCCAGCTGAACCCAGAGCCTAATCTCAGGAGCCTGGTAAAGCTCTATCATTGGGTAATAGTAACAAGGCATACCCTTCTATCAGGTGTTAAAGCAAGTGCGATTAATTATCAAAGACAATTTTCAAAGAGTTTTAAAAGTAATAAGCTGGGAATTAGTTGCCCAAATAAATTGGTTAATGTGTTGGTAGAGTTGCCTTGGTGTGATAAGAAGCTCTGAATGGAACTATTCTTTGAACTGTAGGGAACAGCAATTAAAAAAGAAGCAAACACAAAAACTTTGCTCTGATGACTGACATAAGCAATTGAGATAACCACAGCTGCTTCCAGTGAGCTGCTGTTTGAAGAGCTAATATTTGTCTGAGCTACTACGCACTGATTAGACAGGTACATAATTTTTGCAATGAAGGATACCACTGCAAGCTTGCCATAAATAAATTCTGCAGCACTCTCCTATCTAACACCAGCGTAAACAGAGAAGGCAGAGATAGTGGTTATGTTTGTAAAAGTGTATTCATTTATCAATTATTATATGGATTCTTGTTCTTTAATACCCAAAATCTGCATCAGAGGAAAGAAAGCAAGCTGAGGATACTTTGTTTTTGCCGCAGACTACCAGATAAAGCCTGGGAAGTGCTTGGTTCTCGGGTTCCAAATCTACATACTCCCTAGAAGTAACTTGTTAGGTTGGGACCTTGGCTCCTTGCAAGGTCAAACATTCTATCTCCAAATTCTTCAAATGTTAAGCCAGTTTAATTGAAAGGGCATTGAAAGGGTGTGGAACAAGGACTGAATCTGCCCTTCCTTTTGAGTCCTTTAAGTTGTTTTTTTTTTTTCTGTTTGGTTTTTAATTTTTAAGTAAGTATTGTGTAAAATAGAGTACTGGGGGAGCTGTGATTCAACACAATTGGCCAGGTGGAATTATACAGAAATAACACTGGGGGAAAAAATATTAAGGTCTCTTTTCCTTAACTTCACCAAGTCACTCGGAAAGCCCGAGTGTTAATAACCACAGATATTACTAGTGATATTGAAAGGGGAATACAAAAGTAGCTAGAATCAGAAGTTTTGCTGCACAAAATGGTACTCTAATGAAATGTATCGTTCCAATAGCGTAGAGACTGCTCTGTGAACAGGACAGTTTTCTTCTGAAAAAACCTGAGCAAGGGTTATGCAAAAGTGCATACTGTGGGGGCTGCAAGTACTCTGAATACTCATCAGGACAGCTGGGGGACACCATGATAGTAGTTCAGAAAACAACCATCTCTGGGCTTTGGTCAAAACAAAAAGAAAAGGACAGAGGTCTCACTAATGCACCTCAATTTCAAGTGGCCAGAAATTATATCTTTTTCTGTGCCTGTTAAGACTAGAGATTCAGCTGTCAGTTTCAGACTTTTCATGCCACAGCTGACACCCTACAGCCATACACACACCTACAAAATGCATACAATGTTTTATAGAGTGCAAATTATCATTTGCTGCTGCAAAGCAAAGGTAACCTCAGCTTGGGCCTTGGTGCAATGAGGATCAACAGGTGCTTTCCAAACTGTTCGGATTTTAAAATTACTGTGTTTGTGTGGATAAAACTAATGAATGAAAGGAGATCTTCTCTTTCAAGTATTGCAGGCAGCAATTCTTGTGAATTAGATGGGCTTTTTATTGGTTTTGCCTGCTGTTTACAAGTGGTGGTAGCTTCATGATAAAAAACAAAAAACACACTAAGTGACAGACTGTATCCTCCTCTTCAAATTGGTTTGTTGTGGTTTTTTTTTTTTGGGGGGGGTGGGGATGGGGGGAGGGAGTTATGTATGGTAAATTTGGAAACTCAAGTGAAATAATAGGACAGAAAATAACCTTCATCATCAAGTTGCACTGCTGTTTTCCCCTGTTAAGAAAGCCCCTATAGAAACTATGGGAATAAAACCAAAAGACTTAATCAGGAGATAAACCATTTTTAGAACAGTGCTTTGTAATATATGTGCTATAGAGTGAAGAAGGTAGAGAAGATTTCTTTGGAAAACTCACAAGGGGTTTCTGAAGGGTGACTGAGAAACAGGTTGTAGTGTAAGATGAATTTCAATGCACAAAACATCTAATGCCATACACTCATCCTCCAAGCATCACTGCACGAGAAATACATCTGGACACTTCTGCTATGTATAAAGGTATTTCATTCTTTTCATATAGTTCTGAATCACAGAATATCCTGGGTTGGAAGGAACCCAGAAGGATCATTAAGTCCAAACCTTACCAAACTTTAGATTAGCAAAAAATAACCAGGTTCTACTTATAGAAATGTGGTGAATCACTTTGGCTTTTTCTAAGATGCTTCTCAGTGGTTGCTGTGCACAGCTTTTTTCACTGATGCTTTTTTTTTTGTTGTTCCTTAAGAGCACTAGTTTCATAGCAATTTGCTTCTTGTCTGTATATAGTTCACAGTATGTGAAGGTGGATGGGTTCTATGACAATTAACAATTTGGCTCTAGTTTAGAGAAATATGAATATAATTCTAATGGAGGTGGCCAGTGTCCTTAAGGCTCCCCTCTACAGTCATTTGTGTCTGTCCCTGTCTCGTATTTTCCACGTTTCGCATTTGACTGTAGCATTCCTATGACACACAGCTGTTCAGCAGCAGTGTAATCTGGACAGGTCTGAAGAAGCCATAGCAAGTATTGACTCTGGAACCTGAAGGGCAGTGCAGCAGGGCAGACCCTCGGGAGGAGGCAGGCAGTGTGCCCTGTGGGTGTGTGCAGTTTCCAGAGCAGGCAGGAGGGGAGCCAGCAGGGGCTGCGTTGGCCACTCAATGCTTACATCATGTCCGGCAGAGGCTGCAAAGGACCTTTATGAGGCTGCTCATGATTTGTTCTAGGGTGGGCTTGGCCAGCAGTGTTTATTTCTGCAAATGCTGCAAGAGCTTGACTTCCCTTTCTGTGTTTAACAGCATGGTAAGTTTCTTAATTGGGCCTTCTGCTCAACTCCATTTATGTCAGAAAGGTGAGAAAGCTGTTAATTCCACAGTAAGAGCCAGGTTTATTGCCATTGATTGAGCTCCTTGATAGACCTGCAGCTCACTTCCAGTTCTCAAGAACAGAGCCAAGACTTTACAGTCTGTTGGATGGATTTGCAGAGAAATCTTTAGGTCAGCCAACCAGAGGGTGAGGAGAAGGGACGGAGTGGAGAGAAGCGTTGAGGAGTTGTATCACTGCTTCCACCCAAAGCAGCTGCAGCCATGTGTTCTTTACAAGCCTGCCAGTGACTGAATGGAAAGCCTGAGCCTCAGTGCGACATCACTCAAGCAATTATTACACCCATTAGCTCAAAAAGAGAAGTTATGAGAAATAACATGCATGCACACACTTGTGGATACAGCCTTTTCCTGAATAAAATGATGTCTGTCAATGGAAGCAAAAAAAAAAAAAAAAAAGAAAAAAAAGCATATGAGAATGCTGAAAGGAAGACATGGTAAGTACAGAAATTCTATTCTTAGTGCTGGCACTACTTCACAAGGAGACTTGGCCTTTGCTCTAAGAAACTGAAAACCTAATATCCAGTGATGGATACCGTCTCTGTCTGACCTTCCTTTCCCTAAAAAGCTGCATCTGTGGTTGCAAATTAAAAGTCAAATAGTGATACGAATGGTGCATTTGAATGCTGAGTGACTGAGGAAGCAGCTTTATACATTAGTCATCAACAAAATAAAATAGTCATCTATAGGAAAAACAGCTGTTGTGCTACAGGTGAGGGGAGGATCACTGACTTAGCGCAGACATATTTGTGCTGTCTAGACAGTCTGGGTAAGCCAATCACTACAGGGGTTAGGAAGATAATTTTGCTATTCCAAACTATATTGGCCTGCTTATAAACCTGTCAAAACTGTCAAGAGAGACCTCAAGAGGAATACTCCATTTCCTAGCAGGCAGCTGTATTTGGTTTAACCCCCAGCTCTTCCCAGCCATCCTCATGCTCACTGACTTCTGTTCCCATTTGTTTTTTTTTTTTTAAATTTTTTGGAAAGGAATCAGGCCTTCTGTGCAGAACCTGGGTACGGATTCCAAGATTGCTGAAAACTATAAATAACATACCCTCAGTTGCCATGTAACAAACTTGTATGAGAATTCACAGTTGTTCTGTTACTGTAATTCAACTGATGTTAGAGCCACAAAATTTGGCTATGTCTCGGTGTCTCTGGCAGATATGGAACAGGAGTTTAGATAGGATATAACTGAGGTCATTACTGTCATTTTACTGCTCTCTCCCTTCCAGTGAATTGGTTGAGATAGAAAAAGTGTCAAACCTCTTCTTGAATAAGAACAGCTGTATGTTTTAGCACTGATCATTTAGGGGAACTGTTTTAGCTTCAGGGTTAATGTAGGAGGTTTATTTTGTAGCTCAGCTTACCCAGCTGATTTTGCCAAGAAGGAGGATGCCTCACATAGGTATTCCAATGCTGGGAGCTAGCAATCTCTAGAAAGGGGCTGGCTGGTCCAGAGGGAGCATGTTACAAGAAACTGGGGTGACATGAGGAACTGCCGCTGCTGCCATAGCTGGCTCTGGAAGATGATGCTAGGACCCTAAAGCAAGGTATCCTTTGGCTCTGTCATCCAAGACAGCTGGTCCATTAAGCTACTGTTGAGCATGATTATGCATCATGTGCTTCACAGAGCATCCTGTATAACTCAACAGATAAAGCATTTATCTGGAGTTGGGGAGACCTTGCTAGGGCTACCCTTATGCCTGATGAGCCAGAGCCACATATTCCATACTGCACACCCTCGTAAGCACCCAGACCCAGCACAGAAAATGAATGTGGTGCAGCCAGAAGCTACATCGCTTATAGAGAAGGCCCAGAGAGACAATGGAAGAGTGTGGCTGCAGGGCTTGAACTCAGCTCCTATACTAAACCTCTAGCTTATGTTTTCTTTCTGGAAATTATCCAACTGTAACATGTGTGAGTGGCTTCAATTTTACTAGTGGAAAAGTGTAGGCTGTTTTGACGAGCCTGATTCATAACTCTATAAAAGGAAGCAGTTCCAGTAGAACTAGAGCATGCACTGAGCGCTGCCTGGAGCCACACAGGCTGAAGAGGTACAGCTACCATGTTACAGTACAGGAGAGGAAGCACTTGAGCAGGGGAGGTGGAGAGCAGAAGGTCGAACACTGTAGCAGACATGAAAGGTTTACAGTTAATTAGCTGGAAAGCTTTTTTTTCAAAATATGCTTTTTCCAAGCATTTTTTCCCTATTCAGACTGCTGTAGTTTTTCTGTACCAGATTAATTTTGTTTCTGCTGGTTCATTAGGAGGGAAAAACTAAATCTCTACCTATTTTTTAATATGAGGGGATAAGAGAAATGAAAGAAAACATTTGTTGAGTGCAGAGTTATACACATGACTTGCAGCAAAAAACTGATATTTATGGGAACAGGCATACAGGTAACACTGAAAAGCAAATACAGGTTATTCTATACTAGGTGTCTCCTCATTTAAAAGTTAGATGGGGTTTTCTGGTAATTCTTAGCATAGTAATTTTTTGGGAAATCATTGTTTGGCTTTGTGTGTGCTTTAGTTACATATAACAGTCACACTTTTTGGTCACACTGTGTTTTATGGCCATTTTCTAGTGGATGATTTGTTAACTGCAGTACTACATAAAAAAAGCTACAGAGCAGTACCTATGTCATACTATAAAAACCAGAGAAGCAGAGCAATGAGCTGCAGCGGGGAGCAGTTTGCCAGCAAATAAATCTGTAAGAAAGCTTACTATTTTGCATGCATAAGATCCAGAGCTGACTGAGTGCAGACACCTTACATGCATTTCTGTCAAGTAGAACAAGAAATGAGAAACTGAAGAAGGTGAGCAGTTGGAAAAGATGTGGTTTATCAAAACTTCTTTCCAAAAGTGCCATAAACAAGTCATCAGAGTTTCTGTAGGCTAAGACAGCAATTCCTTTTCCAGAAATTTCTCTACCCAGAAGCAAGATCTATAAAGCATATTTTGAAACAGTAGTGGCTGTATGAGAATGGCTTAGTACTCAGAAAGAGCTGAAAAGATACTTTTGGGTTCTCATTTAGAAGATTAAGCTCTTAAAGTTAGCCTTGACTTCCTGCCTTCCCTGGCTACGTTGTCTATTGAGGGATCAGATGATTACCTCATTGTATTATTCAAGAAAAACTCTGGAAAGAGATCCTAGCAGTAAGCTGCACTGCTTCCATGCCAGGCTCTGTCGGCACCTGTTTCCAAAGCACTTCCTCTATGAAACACCAAAACCTACATTCACGCTCACATTATGTACTGTTGAAACAAATCTTCAGTTGAGGAGGGGTAAAGAACCTGGTTTTAAACACAAGGGGAGAAAGAGGAAAGAGAGTT
Source organism: Tetrao urogallus (assembly GCF_951394365.1). Taxonomy (NCBI): domain Eukaryota; kingdom Metazoa; phylum Chordata; class Aves; order Galliformes; family Phasianidae; genus Tetrao; species Tetrao urogallus. The sequence continues at coordinate 35,066,957 of NC_136814.1, forward strand.
ATATATGGCAGTTTAATGAGGCTCTTGTTATCAAAAGTGCCATGAGACTGCATTTCAAGGTATCCTTCAAAGCTTATTATTATGAGGTGAGACTGAGGAGAATAAGGCTGAATGGGTGAAACAGTTGCAGGAATAATTCAACACAACATGTGCATGTGGCAGAAACCACACAACTTGGTTGCTCATAAACAGTTATTTTTGTGATGCATCTAAATTTTGGTAGCTCAATTAAAGACTTCATTAATGAGTAACTTATAGTCTTCTCATACTTATTTAGAAATAGAGGAACTACATCCTGCCTGTTTTCTATGTAACTAGAGCCAAAGCTTAAACAGCAATATTAGCAAAGGGTTGTTTCTTTGAAAACACTTTGTCAAATGCAAACTAGAGAAAGACAATGAATGAAGGAATTAGCCATTTTTCAGATTTATATTTTTTTTTTCAGAATTTGTCCATCAGTGGATTTATCTGTGAATCTCAGAATTTCACTGGAGAAAAAAACTAAGTCAGTCTTACCTTCAGTATACGTTTAGAAGAGTAAGAATACAACAACTTGTCTATGCATGGACTGTGAAGCTCAACTGCTGGTTACTGTTGGTAAAATCTGCTGCAAACATTCTTTTAGGATGTATCTGTATCTTCTCATTTTGATGTAAGTCATACCCTTCTGGAAATCTGTTAAGAAATTTTATCCTTGTGAGATTAACATTAGGAGTTCAGAGCTAAAGGACAGCACCTAATTTTGTGACATTTTAGAATAAAATCCTTTGTACTGACCAAGATTTTCTCCTGTGCTTGTATTTTCTGACGCTTCTGACGAGGACCATAAGCACAGTTATATTAACATATGAGTTAATGCTACACAGAAGTCTGCAACACAACCTTAACTGATAACTGTTTGTGATTTTTTGAGCAATGCAGGATTATGCAAACTGTAAAAATAGGTGCTTCAAAATTATATTGGAACATTAGAGGAAATAAGATTAATAAAAAATATCTACAGCAGAGCAGTGCCCAAAATGTGTCTTTCCAATCAACAAATCTGTTTCTCTTTTACTAATTTAAACAGAGACTAACTGAATATTGATCCCAAAAACTTAGCAGTTTTAGAAGTGAAATTTGAACAATCTTGGGACTCTGGGGAGGTTTGAAGCAAACATGCTGCATTTAATCAATCTAGCATCTTATATCATAGTTACTGCTACAGCTGAATACTTCTTAGATCTAGCAATAAATAATCAGTTACAAAAAAAAGTACTTAGAATCAAACTTGATACTTCTATTTATACATATTTTTATTTCTACAATACTCTCTCAAGAGTGTTCAGCACAAGTTTTGGTCCCAAAATAAAATGCTGAGGATCTGTTTATTTACTTTTGGTTATTAAATGTGAGCTAAGAACTTTATAAACTTATAAATATAAAATACTAGAAAAAGAAAGCAGAGAGAAAACCTATATATGCTGGAAATATATTTTCCTGACTAAAATTTTAATAGTCTGCTTGACGTCATGGAACTTTGCCAAGGTTTAATCAATGTCAGCTTTTGCCTTTTTCTTCTTAACACTGTTTGCTTCACATTTGGGCTTAATCCCTGGTCAAACAAGTCAGAATTTATAGAGTTTACCACACAAATTGAGGAGATTCTTCTATCTTCTTGTCTGCATAGTGGTTATTTGCTAATAGAGCTGGTACTCATTGAACACCCTACTCCCTTTCCTTCTAAAAAAATAAAAGACTTATCTGAAGAATAGCTAGTCCTTGAGTATGCTGTGGGTTTTGCAATAAGAAACACAAAAAGTGTTGGCAAAGATTTTACAGGAAGGGTGAAGATGGCTCCCATCCCCACCCGATCACTATTCAGGAGGGAGAGATACTTCATTTAGACAGGAAAAATCAGCTGCACAGATACAGGATGGCAAACAACTGGATAGTGACTTTTCTTCTTAAGAGTGGGATCCATCCATGGGATGATAGACTGAATCACAAGCTAAGCATGAGTCAACACTATCATGCTACTGTGGAAAAAAAAAAAAAAAAACGCATTAGGATTTCTAAGCAGGAGTAGAGCCTACAGGCTGTGTTAAATAAGCTTCCTGCTGTACTCAACAATGGTAGGGCCTCAACTGAAATAGTTCGTCTCATCTAGGCACTACAGTCAAAGAAGAATATTGACTAGCTGAGAATTCCAGAGAGTAATGACAATGAGCAGAGATTTAGAAAATGCTTCTGATAAAAGATGGAAGATATTGGATTGTTTGGCTTCAAGTAGGCTGGAAAAGGGACACGCTATTCCCCACAAATATAATGCTCCTGCAAAAGGAGAGGGAAGACTTTCTGTTGTTGTTTACACTACCTACTATGACAAGTATTGGGGCTTAAATTACAGCAAGAAAAAGCTACGAAAGTTTTCTACCTAAAAAGGTGGTGAAGAGCTGGAATCCTTGCCTGGAATGTTGTTAAGTGTCCCACACTGGAGGATGATGCAACGGAAAGATTTCTGGAGGTCCTGACCTCCTTTGATTCTGCCTTCTGTTAAAGAATCTAAGGTTTTTAGACATGAGAACTTTTTTTTTTTCCCCCTCAGATTATACTGCTGAGCCAAGAACACTTGTGTAATCACAACAAAGGGGATACAGAACTGCTCTCTCCAGCACAAGGTGAAATTTCTCCCAAGAGAACTTCTTGAATACTGGCTGGCATCAATCAATGCACACTAACCTGAGACTCCAATGCTGGGGATAGAGCAGTTTAGCTGGCCAAACCCCATTGCTTCTCCCTTACTGTCTCTGTGTTACCTTCTTTAATTTTGTGGCACAACCACATGCATCTACACTATAGTTTTCACCTGTGACAGTGCCCCAGTCAAGTTTGCCACTCAAATACTTCTATGTATGCATGAGTGGAGCACAAAGTTGAGGGGAGTATGTAAGAAAAGATTCATGACACCACGGTCTAAACCCTTGGTATTATGTCCAGCCCTTCTGTACCAATCTGAGTAACAAGTTATAAAATAGAATGCCAATACACCAGAGATCAGTTACACACTAGTTTCTTCCCAGCTCTCTTGTACTACATCTGAAACATGGAACCTTTTTATCTGGTTTCTAAAATACATTAAGAAAGAAATACAACTGCAATCAGAATAAGAAAGACTGAGATGTACCAGACAAGAATGTACAGGTCAACAACTGTTTCATTACTCCCACCGAAAATTAAGCTTCCTCAGTTTCTCCCCTCCATCAGAAACCAATAACACTGTGTCTGATACCTGGTTTGGTATGAACCTAGTACTATGACCACATTATATCATATGTCTTTTTCCTGCTTTTCTATTTCAAAGTGGATTTTCGTCTTGTTACTTGCTATCAAGTAGACCTGATGGGTAAAAGTTCTATTGTTCTACCATTTTTTTAATGTATCACCTACTTGACACATCCACAGGATGTAAGGTCTATTGCTTTCATGCCGTTACTTTTAAAAATCTGCTTTTAGAAAATTCATCCTGGTGGAAGTGTTTGAGTGCAGTTCCCAAACAGCATGAAGTGTTTGAAAGTGCTGATGCTTGAAACCAAGCTGACAAACTCCATCTCAGTGATCCATCTGGTCCCAGAGGTCAGCAGAGCCCCTAAAACCGGGGAAAGGTCTCAGATAACTTAGCCACTCTTTCAAGTGAATCCTATAATTAGGCAAGTATTACATCCGTATTACAGAAGATGAATAGAGGCATGCTCTGGCTTTCCAGTCATCAAATGGCAGTTACCGATGATGAACCATATAAGAGTCATTGTTGATATCATTCAAGGCACTTAAAAAAGGAGAGGATTAACTGAAAGCTAATATTGTGATAGTACTTTGAAAGAGTAAATGAATTAGCAAAAGTAAACACAAAACTTCAAGCCTGATATTGATATTTGTAGGGTGTATCGAGGACTTAAGATTAACTACTGAGAGTTTAAAAGGAGATCATATCAATGCTAGTGTGTGCACTGAAAATATAACTTGTCTAGCAAAGTCTTCAATAGGATTACTGTTTATGATTATAGAGGTATTCATACTAATGTAACATACTAGTGTTACGTTTCTAACTTTTTTTTTTTGCCAATATTTTGACTAAAGGATCTAAAAGATGATAATAGCCTATTAAAAAAATGTCCCAAAATACTTCAAAATAGGAAAATCAGCACCAAATAGTTGTATTTCTAATTTGATTCTGTAAAAGCCATGTTTCTGTACTGTGCTTTTTTTAGTGAAGCATTTTAATCATTAATCTAGAAAATAAAAAAATCAATTTCTCCTGACTGTAAATTTATCACAGATAAAACCTGCATAAGTATCAAAAAAAGGCGGGGACAATGAAGGGCAGGTCACTACTACTGGATGATGTGGAAGTGAGCACATGAGGAGAGTGGCAACATGAAAACTACATAGAAGTCAAAGTAAAAGCTATAGTTACAGAAGATAACACAGAGGCTTGTCTTGCAGAAAAACACAATCATCATATCAAGGTAGATATCGTGTGTTGTCAATCATCAGAAAAGGCTAATACAATCATTGGATGTGTGTACAAGCAAGAGAATTTCAGTCCTACTTCTGTACCTGGCACTAGAATGACTACTGCTACATCCAAGGTAATGGCATACAGTTGAGGATTGATGTTGCAACCTGGAAAAAGTTCAGAGAATTGTAAAGAGAAACATTCAAGTACTGAGAAAAAAAAGAAACCTGTAAAGAGCAAAGTTTTGGAAACTCAGCTTATTTACCTTATCCAGGACACACTTTTAAAATCCTTACTAATGGCAAGAAGAGTTGGTAATGGACTCTTCAGTCCAGGAGACAAGTGACAAAATTCCAGTAGGTAAGTATTGGAACTAAATGAAACAAAACTAGACATGGATTTTTTGTTGTTGTTGGATGAAGGTGAAGAACACAGGAACACTCTATTAAAATTAATGGTATTATTTACCTATTTTTTAGCATTTTTTAAAATCAAGAATGCATGCTTTTTGAAAAGTGATTCTCAGTTTGAGCTCTCAGCATTAATGAAAATTTACAGTTGTTGTATAACTTGAATCATTGAAGACCTTTATCATGTTTACACCTATGTGAAAACTAGCAGACAGTGGAAATAAGGAGAAAAAAATTAAAGAAATGAAAATGAGTACAGTGTTTTATTAAGTTAATTTAGACTCTCAAATAGCTTGTCTTGGTAAAGGACTTTCTGTCTGCTGCGATTTTGTTTGTTTTGTTCTCTGTATTGAATGAGCATGTGATATTATCATACCATTTTGGAGAGCAAAATGGGCTCAAACACAGAGTTAGTTACATATGATGGCTCCACCACTTGTTCACTTCTGCTATAATCTGAGATATGGCTTGGCATTCTCTTCTAATCATGGCCCCAGAAGGAGAATATCTTCCTCTTGTTACCCAGATACACCCATATTTGGAAACTAGGAGAGGATACAAAAGAACAGCTTCCTTTCACAATGACCCTTGGGGTCATCCAGAATTGGGGTATATATGATTTGACATTTCTGTTTTCCCATGCCGCCTCCAGGGACCAGGACTGACTTGACATAGAAAAATGCCTACAAATACCACAACTCACACTGTCACTTCAATAAGCAATAGACTTCTATTAACAGGGCTGGACAGATGGATTGAAGGAAGAAGTTCCGTGTCTACCTTACTTACTCCAGAGATTCCTTCAAATGGATAAAATGCACAAAAACTCAACAAACGTGCAGAAGAATAGGATGTGGGCAGCCTATTCCAGTGCTCCAAAGGGGGTTGCAGAGTCTCTTCTTGTGGAGATGTTCAGGACCAGTCTGGATGCCTGCCTCTGCAATCTAATCTAGGGAGCCTGCTTTGGCAGGGGGTTGGACTCGATGATCTCTAAAGGTCCCTTCCAGCCTCTACAATTCTTTGATAATAAAACCGTGTCTAAAGTTAAACTGCTGAAGGTCAGTGGACTGCTGCTGTTAACTATAGCATACTGCTATAGTGGAACAAACACTAGTCTCGTCTGCTCTAGATTCCAACATAAATCTGAGAAATAAGACCGTTGGTTTTTTTGTTTGTTTCCCTCATATAGTGTCCAGATTGAATCAGACCAAAGACCATAATCTAAGAATTGCTAGGTGGACACTAGGAATAGGACACAAAGCAGTGGGAAAAAGGATTACTAGAGAAGAGAAAAGGCAAGAAGTTCTAACAGTCCAGTGAAGTTTCCTGTGACTGGAAAAGCTGAAAGAGAACCCTCATTTTTAAAAAGAGAAAAAAGGAAGACCCAGGGAACAGTAGCCCAGACAGGCTCATTTCTGTGCCCACCAAGATTATGGAGCAGATTCTCCTGAAAATCATGTTAAGACATATGGAATATAAGGAGGTGATTTTTGACAGCCAACATGGCTTCAAAAAGGGCAAATCAAGCCTGGAAAATTCCTTGGCCTTCTATGAAAAGGTTACAGAATTGACAGACAAGCAAAGAGCAACTTACGTCATCTACCTGGACTAGCACAAAATACTTGATACTGTCCTACACAGCATCCTTATCTTTAAGTTGGAGAGACATGGATTTGATGGATGGACCACTCTGTGGATAAGGAATCGGCTGGATGGTCACTCTCAACGACCTGCAGTCAATAGGTTGATGTTCATGTGGAGACCAGTGACAAATGGTGCCTGTCAAGGATCATATTTCCCTCCCTCGTTATCCAATAACTCCACTTCCCATAGAATTTTGTGAAATGTGCAGCTTTATTACTGTTTGTTCAAAGTAAATAATAATATGTTTCAAGCATGGAACAAAAAAAAGTTTAGTCTGAAAAAATATATTAAGAAAAAATGAAATTATGATAGATTTCTGACTGAAAATAAACATGCCAAGTTTAAATGTTTTCCAATAAAATGTTTTCTTTCCATATGCTATTTGTGTATAAATAAAGATTAGCCACCAATCTATCATTCTGTTTAGCAGGTTTGTTGTAATAGGACAAGAAGAAGTTTCAAAATAGAAGAGCAGAGATTTAGATTGTATATAAGATATGAAAAATAAGTTGGTTTTTTTTTTGGAAGAAGTAAACTATACATAGGCATATTTAGAGATCAATCCATTCATTCTGAAACACATGAGAATTACGTAAGTAATTGAAATTCTCCAAATTTCCATCTGATATTTAAAAAAAATAAACAATTTGGTTTGACTGCAAGAGCATGCCAGTATTTCACAACAAATATAAATGTGGGAGATTTAACATTTTTGCATTCCTTCTCCTGCAGGTACAGCTGAGGAACGTTCAGACACTTTCACCACAGACATTTCAGGATAGTATTAGGTATGCACCTAAAATGCAAAAGCAATTTTCTAAGCTTTACTCCAAATGATGCAGCCTTACACATATAACTCAAAGTACTGATGCATTCTTGTGCATCATTCATTCATTTGGTACTGTGCAGTAATAATAATGCATTAGGTAAAATACAATTATGATGGGGGAGAACACCATCTACCTGACACTTCTGGTGATGTCTAGGAGCACTGAACAGGAAAGTCCAGCTTCATCTTCTCTGACCAGTATCACAGATAAACTGTCCTTCTAAAGATCAGGTAATAAATATATGTACTAATTACGTTTACTTAAGTCTTTTCCACAGAGGAAGAAAGAAGTTCCAGAGATTCAAGTTTAGGAGTCTAAGATGTTCTTTGCTCTTTTATTTTCCTGGTATATATATATATATATTCCTGGTGTGTGTATATATATATATATATATATATATATATTATAGTTCATAAGATTTTTTTTTAAATGATATGTGTATCTACACCTCTCTCCTGGATTGCTTATGCCTTGCTTACAGCTATAACAGATTTTTTCATTGAATTTAGTATATTAATCTGTAGAAATGAACAGGAACGGAGCAAGAAGATAGGACGGAAAACTAAATTCCAAAACATTCTAAGTTATAAGAATAATGTTAAGTTACAAAAAGGAAAAAAATAAAGTTTCCTGTTTAAGGAAAGAAAGATTTGGAACAGCTGAAAAGCTATGGTTTGAAAGTCTAAAACTATGTCTCAGTTTTGGAAATAAGAAAGTGGCCCAGAGTGTAAATAGCATGATCAAAACTCATTCAGTTCAGAAAGACAAATCTCAATGAGGAAGTGTGATTAAACCATTATCATATTATGATATTTTCCTGTTGGTGTGAAAAATCAAATGAAAACCCACATAAAAATAGAATGCTGCTACTTGTAGTGGAATAGATTACTTTCAGTTTCAATTCAGGAATTAAAATCCTACCATCTCAAGTGGACATGATCTACTATAGACATCTATTTAATATAAAAATCATCAAGAGATCCCAGTAAGAGTTTACAATGTTTTTGGAGTGGACTTTGAAGTTAAAACGTATGTGCAGAGCTTACTTGCACTACACAATATTGGCAGGTTATTTGCATTTAAACTGAAAACCAAATGTAGACAGAAAATTTTAATAAAACATTAACAGATCTGTTTTTTTCATTATTTCTTTTCCAAACTATATTTTATGTTTTCTGCTTTGCAGTAACAGTTCTACAGGCTGTCGTTTCACCTTTCATTAGTCTTCTCTCTAGACTAAACAATGCCAATTCATTCCACACTCCCGCCTGCTCCCTCCAGACTGTTGCACATTCTTCTTACTCCCTTACTCCCTCCTGGACCATCTCCAGTCTGTGTTTCTCTTGAATTATGGTGCCCAAAACAGTACTCTGAGTCTTACCAATATGTCACAGACAGTGAAGGAATTATGTTATATATCTTGTGTAGAACATTTGTACCCCAGAATCACTTCATTTTGCTCAAACAAGCTAACACTTGATAAGTTCAGTGAGCTTTCTTAATTAAGCTGATAATTAAAATTTGGAGATGGTATTTTCTCACGAAAAGTGAGTTCAGACACAGACACACAATAAGGGTCTTAAGGCCAGAAAGGTTTAAGTTGTTTTACATTATTATATGGTACATACACAGTACGCTAATAAACCAGACATTACCTCTGATTCATAGTAATTCTGGCAGAATAGTCGTATTTAATGCTCTAGATACTAACAGTGTTTTAATTTATTAAAAAAATCTCCTACTTCATTGTATTGCTTTACATTGCGTAATATTTTACAAAGATTACAGAAAAAATTTGATGTTTTTTGTTAAAGTTTTTGTTTTTCTTTGATTTTCAGGAAGAACTGAGAGCAGTTATTTCCTGCTGTGAGAGAATGTACTGTTCTAATTTTAGATTACTTACTGCTTATTTTTCCACAGATCTCCTACATCACATGAACAAACAACTTAACTGCTGTCTAATTGTCTTTTACCAGCTATTTCAGAAAAAACATCCTTGTTTTACTTCCAAAGCAAACTTTTTTTCCTGTTCATTTTTAAGATGAATTCCTGTTCAATAGAGAAAGTCAGAGAATCAGACTCATGTTAGAGTGGATTACTCTACTGATTTGGAGATATTAGCTCCAGAGATGCAATCAAATTATCCTACTATGTTTTGATTGGTTTTCTTAAGCTGAACTTAAATTGGTTTTAAAGAAAAAAAACAATTTAGAAGTATACCTAATAGCAGTGCACAACTAAATCATTAAAAGGTAGATAAAAGCCTCCATTAGTTGTACAACTTTAATATACTCAGAAAAACAAAGCTATTCTTTTTGTTAAACCCTCGTCTAACAAACACGAAAGCTTTGGGTAACACATACGTTATAGCAGCCAAAGTTTTAATACAAGTATAGATAAACTATTTATCTGCCACCTGTATTTCCTCACCAGAAATAATGCAGAAAGCTGCCTTAGTCCTCACTTTAATTTATTCATTCATGAAAACAATTTCTTTTGCTTCTTATTCACTTTTTAAGCCAGAAGTGACAAGTGGTGAGAAAGTACTTACTGAATTGTTTGGCAAATTAAAATTCAAGAACTCTATGTAACAAATAGTAGATATACAAGAAAGTTGGAGTGTTGTAAAGGCCTGACACAGTTTTATGATTATCTCCATTCATTTAGAGGGGAAAAAAATAGCTTCAGACCCACAGACAACTGGTTTTGTTTATTTTTTTTTTTCCCTTTAGAAATTCAAGTAGGAGAACCCCCTATGTGCTGTGCTATCGTTGCAACTACCATGTGATTTGGTCTACTGAAATTATCACTGGCTTACTCTTCCTTCCTGTATCTTGACAGGAAGTACTTAAAAAGTCAGAAGAAAATTATCTATCGAGAAGCTGGTAATGAGATTGTCTGATCAGAAAGAATAAAGGTGGTAGTCAGACTCATGTTGCTATCTGCCACCTTATGGATTTTTAACATAAAACACCTTTAATAAAGCTCTTTCTTGAACATGGTCCCTGTGCAGTGGACTAGGTAGAAAAAGTCAGATTGTACCTCTCAATATTGCCTGGTGGTGGGCAGCTTTTATAGACCCTAAAAGGTAAAGGATGTAATTTTTTTTTATTTTTTTTTTCTCCTTTTTTCTTCCCCTGCTTCTGCCCCCAACCATACTCTGGTTTATCCGATACATCATGAAATTCATGACAGTGTTCTTAGTTACAATGTACTCTGATGGATATAAGTATACTTAACTACAATCCAAAAAATCCATAAGCACAGAATACTCACTGACTGGTGCTTCTCTGAAGACCGAAAATGCCCTCTGCTCTCTTACATTCCAGTTTAAAACAAACATGTCTCTCTCCCTGTATTAAAAGCTGAATCTGCAGTCATTTCACCAGGACCAAGTTCTCTCTCTGACCTGAAATATCTGTTAGAAAATGGTAACAGAACAGAAGTCAGCCTCATGTGAGCACAGATCTTCTGATGGCAAGTTATGGGAGGTAGCGCTTCAGAACACTGCACTAGCGAAGTCTGTATGTCAGACACAGGAAACAAAGAGAAAAATAAGACCAACCACAGAAACTTCCCAAATCATATCATTTTTATAGCTTAGTGAGAAAGTGGGTTTTCTCACTGTGACTGACGTCCAAGAAGATGATTTAAGCCAATACAAATATTAGGTTTTTTTTAATTTTTTTTTTAATTTTATTTTTACTGTCTCTGAACATTCACGTATTAGTTAAAGGACAATCATCCCGCTTGGTTCTGATTACCTCTTCAGACCATTAACCAGCCTCTTTGCTGAGTGAGTGCAGATTGAGAGAACAGCTTTTTCCATTTTTAAAAATATGTTGTTTTTATTTTAAACCAAACCACCAAGAAAAACCACAAACGACCAAACAAACCAAAACAAAAAAAAAGTTGAGAATGGAACTAATCAAGATTGCATTTACTCATCTCTGTCAATGACAATGGTATTCCAGTTATTCTCAGTTATTGCAATGAATTCCAGATTAAGAAAAAAGTTAGACAAATCTGCTAGTTGTTAAAAACCTGTTTGTGATGCAAACTTGGGTGCTAACTGACCTCAAAATCTCCACATTCAAATGCATTCACTGAATGTCTTAAGTGAAAATTATCAACTGAGAGCATATCTGCTAAATTTTACTAAATATTTACTTACAGCTACTTCTGTTTGTCTCCCATGAATGTTTCTGTTACAGATGTTTTGCTTAATTGGATCAAAAGTTGTAAGAGTAATGAACAGCACAGCTACGGTCTGGATTTTCTCCAGCATTACCTTTTGTCCTAAAATTCAGTAACATTTTCAGCTGATATTTCTATCCCATATATAAGAATAACTTTCTCAGCATTTCTGTGCATAATAATGCCAGTTAACTAGATTAATTTCTTAGTGCATTCTTGATTTCTAGAATCTTCCTAAATCAAAGCACAACAAATGTATTTACTCAGGTTCATTCTTTGATGCATGGTAGGAGTGTTTCTACAATAAAGAAAAAAAATTGCTATCACTTATGTAGTAATCATTTCATTAATGAATGTAAAATCTCCAACTGAACAAATTGCATGCAATCTATATTAGGTGCTGAGACTCTCCATGATGACTTTGCTCAGTTATTTTCTTTGAGTAGAGCTATCCCAAATTTCTGATATTTGACCACTTGCATGCTGAAGGGAGATCGGAGAATTAAACATGCCAATCCAAATACAGTAGCGCAAAGTCTCCCTTATCAATGACTTCAATTTCACTGTCAAACTCAGAGCTATGTAATTACACAAGAAAGCCACAGGAAAGAAACAAGTATACACAATTCTGTTTCATCAGAACTAAAGCTTAGGTTACTGCAGCCAGATTCAGGCCTGTCACCAACATGAAGTAACCACTACTGTTCAGAAAAGGATTCAGCCCCTCTTCTTCCCTCCTATGTTGATAATTTTATTAATTTAATTACAAAGCCCTGTAATGAAATCAAGCATATTTGTATACCTACAGTTGAGCTCTACATTGAAAAAAAGAACTGGTAGTTCCACGTTTAGTGAAAGTGAAGAAATGTCTTCTAGCTTCACTACGACTTTGTTACAAGTTTAGCAGACATGAGAACAGGAACACTTCATAAAGTATCAGTAACTGTCAACATGTAACAGAAAATACCATAACACTGCTTTTATTAAATACTACAACAACCTTGTTTGTTTGTTTTAAATCAAGATTGCAAAGCCCAAGTCTTCACATATTCTTCCATCCAGTAAACATGATTCTACTATGTTCACTTATGAAAGAAAGAATGCGTATGGATAATATCAACTGCTGTAATTAGAAGAGCAGACTCAGCTGAATATAGAAAACTCACTTACCTATAGTATCAAAAACATATTTGATTAGGATGCTCATTGTCATAAGTATTCACTATCACACTGAACGTTTGCAGTTTATATTCCTTTTGGCCGCAGAAGTGGCTAGTCAGCACTTCCAGAAGTGAAGCTTGATTAGACCACGATCAGTATATTTAGCTTTTACAGACCAGATTCACTCTTTTCACAGGATACAGAGATGCCATCCATTTCATAAGAATATTTTGAAGTCCTGCTGATAAGAGAATATTATTTATGGAGAATTAAATATGTTAAAAAAATGTCAAATTAAAGCAAACTAATAAAATTCCACCAGCACAAACACACCTCTGGGGTGCTATCTGCTCTCACTTATACTTTTTTTTTTTTTTTTTTTTTCTTTTTAATCCTCATATCCTCAATCTTTTTAACGCCTACTTTTTAAACCAAACTCTCCCTCCCTCCCTCCAAGCTTTTTTTCATCTTTTCATTAGGACACATTTTATCTCACTTCTCTTGTTCCGTTGTCACCTAACAATTTCTGCAATTCTGAAATTTAGTTTATTTATTGCTATGAAATTTTCCCTTGTGTATAGGCAGTCTGAACTTGGGAAGAGTTTTGCAGATATTAGAATATATGCATACAAATAAGTTATTGTGCATCTTTCATAAAAGAAAAAAATACTCAGCCCAAGAATTCCACACTTAACTAAAACATTTACACGTTGTTTTGTCATGTGTGTTAAATAGAAACCTCTATATTACACTGCTCCTTTCTGAAGAAAACTCCCCCATAACATGTCAAAACCTAAGAAGTTAAACACAGTTAAGTTAAACAAGTTAAAACAGAAGTTAAACACAAACAATCTTAAGAAGTCTATTTTAAGAATATAAAACACAGAAAAGTACTCTTGCATAAATGATTCCCACTGTACCTACTATTGAAATAACACTCCAGCAAGTTGTTACACATCCTGTGTCTTCTAAGGTGTTATACGTTTATATTTTCCAGAGAAGGGTACACAAGAAAAAAAATAAAACCAAGTACATACTTGTGCCAAAATGTGGATGTGTAATGCCTCCTTTATTTCCACTGATTCTCTGTTTGAAGAAGCTAGAGAAGAACAAGTGATGGTATTTTCAATAGTTAAGCCACAAAATAAGGTAAGGCTACGTTTGCAGTTAACAGAATTAAAAGCTCCGTTCCATTCACACACGTTGCTTTTGTGTCAGAAGTCCTATACTCCTATTAAAAGTACCTGCCCTTGACAGTGGTAGTGCCTCTTCTGATGTTCCACTAATGCAGGAATCCATGGCTCTCAGTGAAAGGCACTGGGCAGCTGTACAAAGCAACCTTACTTTTCTCGCACTGATAAATAAGTGATGAGAACAACCAATTAGTTTACGTTTTCCCTTCAAAATTTCATTCTGTCATTATTAACACACAGCAACACAGTAATTCATGCTAGCCAATAGTTCTATGCCTGTGGACGTAAACATTCATCCCTGTACTTATAATATTCCTTTCTGCAATTCCCAAATTATTCCTACCAGTAATGTGGCTGCATAATACATTAAGTACAGAAAGCTAACCATTGAGAGAAAAGATCTTACCGTATAGTGAAAGAATCAGCATCAGAGTATAGTGATGACTGAATACTCAAGAGCAGTTTTATTCCTGCCCTGGAGACCAACTAGGCTCAACAGGGAAGAAGCAGCAAGAAAATTTTTAAATGGTCTTAAAAACTAAGACATAAACATATCCAGCTGTTTTCTGCAAAAGTAAAGCCATAGCTGTTTTACGAAGTTCCATCGTGTCTATATGACCTACAAAAAATACTCAGGATCAGCTGAAAGTGGTTTGGACAAAACAGTATTAAATTTTCAACAAGAAAATGGAGATCTGAAGGTTTTATTTCAGTCAGTATAAAACTGTACCTTTCAACTCGCTTTTTATAAAACAAGATGAGAAATCAGTAATCAGACTAAAACGTACAGCTAATTTTCAAAGTATCTTTTCTATACTGATGAGGTCCCAAGGAAATTTTGACAGTGATAAAAAATGCATTCTATTGCACAGCATACAGTTCATTGGAATATAGCTCTCTGAACTTGAGTACGTTCAAGGTGATTGAAGATTTCTTCTTCTGTTTCTGGAGTGAGCTGAATATTATCTTTGATTGGAGACAGTGGGTCTGACTTCTTACAAGAAGGGAGCTTTTCATAGTCTCTGCAGAAAGACAGACAAAACAAAACCCAAAGTTATGACATTATGTGTTTATAGCTACACACTGTGAGAACATATGGCTTAATTGAAAACTAGACCTTTCATCCAGCTACCTTCTCATCCACCAGCAAGTCCAAAACAAAAGTGATGTAAGTTTTATGTCCAATTTCACTATGGCTAACAGTTTGACTGAAAGCTATTTCAACCATTTCAGTTATCCTGTAAATGGAATGAGAGCTATTATTTTTACATCTGAAGCGTAGTACGTACCACATTCTACACAGGGCTGTACACGCTTCCTTAACTTCCAGGTCTTCTGGACAACTGTAGTATTATATTTATTTTGGGAATGTTAAGGCCAGAACAGATTAGAGCCCTGTTTGATCTGTTTGCCCTCAGACAATATAATTGCCTATAGCCAATTTCAGTAGATCACTTAAATCTGAAAAAACAGTGAGCAGAGCACTCAGATCCAAGCCAGCCCTTAGGAGGGAAAACTTTTTTGAGAAACAATTTACAAACAACATCCCTTAAACTAAGAAACAATTATTTTAATTCCATAAAATTAGGTAATACATTCAAAATATATATATCTGGTATACCCCCAGAAATTACAGACCAGAAAAAACGTGGATAAGTGTGTGAATGTTGGGGCTTAAGTCTTAAAACCACCGGCACAGTAAAGGAGCACAGTGTCAGTGCTATTAGGCTCACTATCTTATTATGTCTGCATTCCAATAAATGAAAACACGTGATTCTCTAACAATCCTGTTCAGACATTCCCAATTGGAAGCCAAGCAATACATACATAAACACTGTCATAATACCCCTTTGAAACTAGCTCTTAATCAGCATCAAAAGGATAATAAATACGATTTCTAAAAATGTTAGTACCAGAAGTAATACGCTTTTGAACAGAAAACAGCTGTCAACTTACTATAACCTACATCAGGCCCAAACTTACTGACTAGTTATTCAGACTTAACATACAGGCTCAGTCTCTTTTTCATACTAATTGCATTTCAGTTTCTTTTTCTTACAAATAAGAGACATCTACACAATAAGAGTGAAATAATTTCAATATCAGTTCAGATCAACACACAACTCTGAAGTACTAATGTTTTCTGTGTTTGTATCTACAGAACTTATCAGATTTTTTTTTTCCCCCAAAGTTAAAGTATTCATCTTCTCAGTGCAGGTGAAGTCCCTTCACAATCTGCTTCATGTTAATGAGAATGAAGAAATTCACTTAAAAAAAAAATAATACTTGAAGTTGAAAGAGGTAGTTGAAAGTAGAACAGTTTTGCCATCAGGAGTTTTAACTCAATCCCAAATGGAAACAGCATAAGACAAAATACCTACATTAATATTACCATTTCTGTTATTATAGGAAAATAAATCATCCACACAAGGAAAAATAGCATTTTCTAGTGTCCAAAGCAGTAAAGGATCTCACAAACAGAGACTTTCTTTAGCAATCCTTCATCATTTCACCACCATTTTGAAAAGAAAACAGATGTAACGAACAGCCACTTTGAAGTGTGAGAGGCAATCAAAGTTAAATAAAACCAGTGTGCTTTCAATCAAGTTTGGCAACTTCTAGGCTGCTTTTGTATCTGAGCTAAGAAATGACTTTTAATATTTGATGTAAAGTGGCAATAACTTTCATATAAATTACATTATAATCAGTGCACCACTTCAAATAAATTGATTTTAGCTGAGAGTTCTTTCTGGTTAGTATGAAAAACGTAATTAGAAGTAGAAAGTATATTTACTTCAAATTATAACTCATGGCTACACTAAACAACAAAAAAGTAAATCTGCCTAGGAAATGAAGAACTGTGTGTAGAAATATATATCTGAAGATGTTCTCCTTGTTTCCTCCCAACAATTCAGCACTTATTTCTTGAAGATTTTTTCAAAGCTTTACAAAGGCTTTAAGTAAAGGGTTAAAGCATCTCACCTTTTAAACTGGAAGTTTCTCCAGAGTTCACCAATGGTGGCTTGTAGTCCCAACTTATTTTCAGCATCGCAGTGATTCCTCTTTTGCACAGGAGACAGTTTCTTACTTAATCCACTTACTTTAGCTGGTATCAATGGCTTCAGTTTTGTCACAATATGCGACCCCACAGAACTGGATTTGCGTAAACCAGGAACCTGTAGCATTTTCAATACCAGAGTATTAAGGATTAAAATAAAAATCTACAAGCAGCATAATCTGTTATTAAGCGTTTAATTAAAAATTGCTTTACATTGTGTAAAGTTAATGCAATATGATTTCCCCAAGAGTATATTTAGACAGCTTCTCTAACCCCAAAATCTTCATCTCATGTGGAGCTAATGCAACTGTGAGAACTGATGAATCAGCTTCTGTATATCTTTGCATCTTAAATAGCTGTAGAACTATGCTTCTTTGGAATGCAATTGTAAAAGTTTATTGAATTCTTGTTTTTTCATCTATTCAAATGGGAACACAAGAAAAACTTTCCAGGTCAACTTTCTCATTTCAGAGAAGTTGCGATCTGGTATCACTCTCTAGGATACCTACAATTCAATTTGTCATGAAATACAAGTAGAGAAAAGATATCAGTGCAATTAACCCAAGGATTGTACCTCTAGTGGGACCTTCCGTACCTGGAACTCAAAGCAGTTGTGTTCAGCCAGAACACATCTCAAAGGCAACAAGTCTAAGTTTGAAGACACCAAGAAAGATACATTCTTCCTTTGTTAGATTATTCTAGACATTCCTATTATTAAAAACATATATCCAGTTTCTAATTCCCTCACCAGTGTTCAAACATTGATTCTGTTTCTTGATATTTAAAGCATGTGAAAGTGGTTTTGACATTATACAGCATCCAGCCATGTTGGTGAGATATTTATACTTCATCTCATCCCCAACCATGATCTGTCAGTTTTCTAGGGTCAATGTCAGGCTAACTGACTATAGCTGCTCCCATTCCTTTAAATACTGACACAAGATGATGATTTCCACCTCCCCTCTCCTTACAGAACTTCATGCACAAAGATTACTAATTTTATTTTTGACAACAGAAATACACTTAATACTAATGAGCTAGACTTGTTTTTCTTGCCTGCATGTAGATTACCACATTTCGTAAAATAAAAGCTAAAACTATTGTTATCTATTTTATCTCTTTCCATTTGTGCTACATATGTATAATCATAGCACAACAACCCAATGCGTGAGAAGTTAAAACTTCCTTAGTGAAACAAATGTTAACAAGTGGCCTACGTATATTCTTTTTTTTTTTTTTTTTTATGTATGCTTAATTTTCCCCAGTTTTTGTGGAAGTAGCCTACTGAAGCACCAGAACAATGATTTATTAGTTGAGCCTTCCTGCTACTCAACGGTAGAATACCTTCTTCCCAAAGCTACTAGCAGTTAAGTGATCTTTCACTTGCAGCCCGTTATGAGGAGGACCAAAATATAGTAATTAAAATACAATACAGTAGCTGCAGAGGAAATGGTGACTGTCCACAGATGTAAAAATTGTATGTTATTTATTTTACAGTTGGCTATATAAGATTAGAGTTTAGGACATGTAGGCTGCATACAGTGCCAATAGTTTTCCCATTCGGATGTGATGATGGAAGTATTTTGATCCAATAAAACAAATAATCAGTTTAGAGCATTTATAGAAGACAGCACACCTCTGCCTACTTCAGGTGTTTCAGTTAGATAATGCAAATACTTGTATGAGAGGAAAGTTATTTGCTATTTATCACCCCTTTTTTTTTTTTAAATATACAATAGATGAAGTCTTCTTCAAAGATCTCCTACATCAGTTCTTCCTAAAGTGACACTGTTTCGTCCCACACTCCCACAACACACACATCATACATGGTTTTCTTTTAATTAAAATGACATTGTTTCTACCTGAATGAACTGTGTATTTTTGAATACCAAATAGAATTTGGGAAAAAAAAAAAAAAAAAATGTTGAGTGTTTGTACTTGGAAGGAAAGTACTGAGATGAATAAAAATAAATCCTAAAAGCTTTTGCTTTGTAATTTTTATGCTTTTTATCACCTCAGCCATTCTACAAAATATATCATTTATTTTTATGATATCGAAGCATGTCACAGCTACAAGTTAAATTAGCTAACTAAAAATTAGGTAAAGATGCATGTCCAATACACACTAAGAAACAAAATGAGAGTTGATTGCTTTCTTTTCATTTTGCCAACGTTCGCTTCTTTATTGAGCTCACATTAACTTGTGGGGAAATAACGAGCAGAAAAACCACACAGCTGGGATGCCCTCATAGAAATGACAAGGTCCTTGACAACTTGTATGTAGGCATTGATTAGTGACAAGCTTCTATAAGCTTTGATATTAGAATCGACCAGCTATTGACACAACAACCTAGATTGGAATCACAACAAAAGCCAATGCCTTCCCCAGTGTGCCTCCCTAAATTATTAGGCTTCTCTACAGACCAGCTATGTTATTCAACTCAAAAAAAAAAAATCTGAATTTTTTTTTTTTTGGTGATCAAATTCTTCTATGATATACTCAGAACTCACTATTCATTTCATTACATTCTAGGGTAAACAAAGATCTTCCTTCTCTTACACTTCCAGCAGGCAAATCTAAGGAGAAACTGAGCCGGTAGCAGCATTCTTCATCTCCACCTCATAGCTTCACTAGTAGTAATTTGTTTCAGTTGCACCTCCACTGAGAGGACTCCCAAGAGCTTGTGAGTGAGCCAAACTAACCAATCTGAATACGACCTCTTGGGTTTTATTGCTGAGTTACTTTTTTTTTTTTCAGATCAGTTTTCTTGTCTCAGATTTTTTCTGTTGCCAGCTCATAAAGGTAGCAGAGCAAATGCACAGCTAAGGAAATAAGGAGGACAAAATCTTTTAGCAGCTTGCTCTCGAGTAACATTGTGAACTTCCAGCAGAAATTGGTGCTCTTTGGGCAGCACAACATCCTGAAGATATGCTCAAATGACGTTCATACTACACCTCCGCATCCCCACACACCAAGAATTCCCCAATAGTTAATACATTAATTCTCCAAATATCTTCAATGCAAGAACTTATTATTTAAGCAAACCATACTAAACATTATTAGAAATAGTCACATAACTCTGATCTCAAGATGAGTTCAGTTCATGGCTTAGTTCTGCTGAAGAGAAGCAGGCAAAGTGTTACTCTAATGAGCAAGCACTAGTTTTCGTAAACAGGTCTTCCAGAATGAAGCTGGAATTTAAATCTTTAACGTAGAAACTATGAGGATGACCACAAGATGTCACTATCATATAACACACACAGTACTTGTGCTTTGCAAAGAAGCTTCTGATATTTCTACTCGTGGTGGATGGGAAAGAAACAAGTAGGGGTGTACATGAGAGAACAAAAGCATCTTCCCTTGACTTTTGAATCTTTTAGCCAGTTTTAATGACAACGCCTAAGGAATTAAAGTACCTCCAGATGTTACGGTTCCAGAAGCTGTGTAGACAGGTACAGCTCTTAAAAGTGCCATCAAGACAGGGAATGCAAGTTCATTCTTAGACATGTAAGATACCACATAGAAGACAAGTTACTGACACTCAACAGGAAAAGTAACCAAAATGTGGGCTGTGAAGGGAAGCTGGCTATTCTTGAGTAGTCAAGTGTCAAATAACGCCTACAACTAAAGTAAAGAAACATGCTTAGTTAAAACTTTTTCAGGTTTCTAAGTTAAAAAACTTTTTCTTCTAGAGGGGCAGGAAGCTGCTGAACTAGTGGACTCATCCACACAAGCAATGAAATGAGACTGTATCTTGTGACTGCCTAAAATGACTGCAATTTGCATCGTAAAACTTACATTTTTAGCATTCCAGAGGAAAATAAAGTGGGTTTTTTGAGTTAGCTGGCTTCTTACTAAGCAAGTTGCATCCACGCTAGTCATAGGGAGCCTGCATATATTTCACCTCGGCTCTGATAAAGATGAGTAAGAAAGCAATTTTCTCTTGCTAGCAGGCACGTTGTTGCATAGAAAGGTTTAGAACAAACTATTCGGCTGTGAAAACTCATTTTCAGAGTTCAGTAGAACTAATAGTAAAATTAAGGGAATCCTTACCTTGATCTTTGCTACCATATTCTTTCTGTCAGTTCGAACAGCAGAAAATACTGGAGACCTCTGAGTACATTGGTTATCAAACAGTCTTAAATTGGAGTCAGATTCCTTCAAAGAAAAAATAATTTTGCTTTCAAAACACCTTTCTACACTGTGTATAAAGTTTTTATATCAAATTACCTATACTTTATAAAGTAAATTTTCAGCAATTTTAAGAAACTACATGAAATCCTTAGTATATTTTCAAGGAGAACACCAGCTTGAGACACAGGTTCTCTCAGAAGACTTCTTCATGGACTTAAAGCAGAGAACAAAATGTAGCCTACAATTGTAGTGTTGAAACTCATTGCAGTAACAGCAATGGAAAGACTAGGGAGGGTGAGGGGAGGGGAAGAATAGACTTAAGCTACTAAATCAATTCATACTACACAACAGCAACAAACACCAAAAAGTTTTGCGAGTAGAAGTTCTATAATCCACAGGGTATAAATCAAAGAAGGAGAACCTTACAACTTAATTTCTATCTTTGAGATAGAAAACATAAGAAAAGGTTGAAATATCTAGTTTTCTTACTTCTGTGTAAGAATTATTGTTAGATACCTGTAGTATTTTTGAAGACTCCAACCTGCATTCTGGTGGCTCAAAAGACTTTTGAGACTGGGAGAAACACTGTGGTTCTATTAAGGGAGAGGATTCTTCATCTGATTCACCACACATGGCTTCAGTCTCTGCTTGTACCCCATTACTGTTATCTGCCTGAGATGCCATACAGCTGCTTCTCTGTTGGTGAAACTGCTGTGAAAATACAGTATGAGATGGACCAGGATTTCCTGAATGATTTCCAAGGATGCTAAGCCACTGGAAGCAACTTCTCGGTCTTTCTCCAGGAACTGATGAGACAGTCTTTGTTTTTTCAGTTTCTAAAAATGGAGATTCATCTTCAGCTACATGTTCTACCTCCTGTTGCTTGCAATCCTCCTCAACATCTTGAATTATATCACTCTCATCCTTTTCTTTAAAACCAAACATATCTGCATCATTGCAGAAAAACCTAAAAAAAAAAAAAAAAAAAAAAAAAAAAAAAAAAAAAAAAAAAAAAAAAAAAGAAGTTGAAAGCAACAGAAAAGTAACCGCAAGTATTTCATCTCCAAAACCTTATCCACCAATTTGATTTTTGAAATGCATTTGAAAGACAGATTGTTTTGACCGTGGGCAAATCACCATGGTTTTACTTCTCCAGTCCCTCATGAAGGCATTTAAAAGACAACACAAAATAATTTTACTGTTTCAATGGAAAAAACAAGCACCTGTAAACATGTCATTCATCGACTAAGAATAATGATAGGCCCTCCTTCTGAAAGGAACTAGAAATTATACAAAATTAAAGAAAAATATTATGATAAATATTAATTGATATTTAAATGATAATTAAGTTCTTATTGAGAAATCTAAAATCTATCCAGCTCTTTTTGTGCTATAGGAGCAGCTCTTAAGGATGGGTACTAGTCAAATTTCCTCCCTTCTACTTGATACAAGCTGAGCTTTCATTTGGAGAAAAGCCTGCCATCACTAACAACTCTTTTTAATTAAACTGAACCTCTAACTTAGGGAAGGTATAAGTTAAAAAATATCAATATTCAGATTGTTTTATAAAATTATACCTCTCTCACACACAAATCTTCAAATTATTCAAGGTAAAAAAAACCAAAAACATAATGAGACAGATCTGTGACACTTATTTGTAAAAAGCAGTTCAAATAGCTGTGGTCAAATGCAACAAACTAAAAATCTGAGAAACTCAAAGTCTTTTTTCTTAAACTGTCATTGGAGAAATAAGAAACATGATCTGAAGGGAATTAGGTAAGAAGTGCTGTACCTGGTTATACTGGCTGGTACTCCTTTATTGAAACTTATAAGCAAAAACCTCAGTAAAGATAAGTCAGTATACAAGTGTTGCTTATTTATTTGGCTAAGGCAGCTTTATTTTTTTTTCTTGTTTACTTTTTTTTTTTATGAGTTGTCATATGAAAATGAAGCATGGCCAACACCTTGATAATTGATATGTAGAGACTAGACTATATTGGGTTGTGTCACAGCCTTCGTTTCTGCAGTTAAAAAAAGTACCAGGCATTTACCTACCTATGCATCCCATATTGCATGTTTAGCACAAGAAGTTGCCCATCTCAGCTACAACTACAAGTGCATTGATACAGTCGCATAAAAAAAAAAAAAAAAACCTAAAGTATCCTCTCAGTATACACATTATTTCAGTAGCCATGATACCAAATGCTATCTTGCTATTCATTGGAACACGTGACGCAAGCGTACCTGCTTCTTGTTCCTGGAACAATCACAGCATCTGTCTGTTTGTTTTTCCTTTGCAGAAAGGAAGCAAATTTATTTCTAACTCTGGGCAGAGAGTTAGAGCTTTCTTTAATGACAGAATTCCCTGAAGAATCAATGTTTTCTATTGCAGAAATGCTCTTCTGTGAATGACCATCTTCACCACTCTCCTTGAATTTTTTCGCTTTCGAAAATGAATATTGATTCAACAGATCTCCATCTGAGAGTTCTTCTAAATCTAAAGACAGTTTAAGAATCACTGAAGAAGCTTGTTCTAGAACTAACCAGTTATGAGAGAAATGAACATTATTTATCCCTACTGCCTTAAAAAATGTTCTTGACATTATGGTTCAGAACTTGCTTTTACTGTTACTTTGCATTACATAAGCTTAAAGAAACTTTAGAAATGTAGATGGAAGGAGGACCTAACAGTTGAGACTAAGAGGAGCGCGTATTATGGTTTCAACACCATGAAATCAGACTTCACTAAAAGCTAGAAGGTATGTGTCTAGTAAACTAATTAAAAATTTTGATAAATTAAAGAGTAGGAAGACTGTCAAGAGAAACAAAGGTGAAAATGAAATCCTGGTAGCGTGAACAGAAATAAGGGTGCAAAAGAAGAAAAACAGAGAAAAACATATCAGGTGAAGCACAGTGGCCAGACTTCAGCTCTCTGATAGACTATTTCCATTTCTTCACATGCAACAATAAGATAGAAGTTAAGCCACAAAATACCTAGCACACTTTTCTCCATTTTTAAGAATTGAATCTCAAAATTGAAAGGGACAGTATTTTATAATATGGTAAAATCTTTAATACAATCTTCTGTTGTTACTTAACTAGAAACATACCACTCCTTTGTCTTTTTGCAAAGAGCTCTTTGCCTGGAAGATTTAACCCTTTGATACTGATTATCTTCTCAATGCCTTTCGTTGTTGATTTCTCTGGTAAGTGAGTTGTATGAGGAACATCATCTGTACTAGGGCCAAGCTTGTAGTCTTTGCTCCAAATGCTATTTACATGATTAGCACGTTTGTCATTCCAGCCATGGCTTCTTTGCTGTGTAGGCTATAGAAAAATTAGAAATGAGAAACAGGCTCATAAATTTGCCTTCTAAATAAGATTTCCTCATTTAGCATAAGAGCATTTTGACACACACCCATTGTTGACATGTCCATTCCACAGAAACATTTCCATTTTGTTCCCATATTTCTTATGTTTCCCTGACAAATTCTTTTTCATCTGTGCTGCCATGACTTCTTCATTCCAATATGGCGTAAGTGGCTAACTGCTCTTCTCAAAATTAAAGGCTTAATTATTACCTATATTCAGTAGAATGATTTCAGAAAATGTTTTACTCATAGTTGAATTTACTTAGAAAAAATATACTCTCCAAGTCACTTCCCAAAAAAATCTTGATTAATTACTTCAGTAAATAGGATTAAGGACTTAATGAAGAAGGGTGGAAGTAAAACAGTCAAAAAAAGACAGTCAGATGCCCTAAGAAGTGAGGTTCTACTTGTACAGAGAGGGAAAACTAAGGGTTTGTATGCTACAGGTCACCTAATTTAGGGTCATCTTCTCTGGATACCCTGATACCAACATTTAGCCAGCGTAACTTAGTTCAAGCCCCTACTGTGACTTAAATAAATGCAGCCGTGTCAGGAAAGGAAAGAAAACCCCTCATTCCCCACATGTCTCTTAAGGATTTCCATTAACAACTTCCTATTCACCAGGAAATAATTTGTTCCTATGTCTATCCATACTTATGTTTACTAACATGCCCATTAAAAAATTAAGGAAAAAAAAACCATGAAACTGAAAGCACACCAAGCCCTCAGTAACACAGAAGATTTAACTCTGCAAATGCACACTCTTGGTTGCACAACTATTTACCTATGTAAGTTATTTTATAATTTTAGATCAGAAGCAAGTAGCACATGATGGAAGAAAGCAGTCAGGATAATTCCAAGTGTAGCCAAATCGTTTCTTTCTTTTCACTATTTCAGTTGGTGTTCAATGTATTCAAGGGCCATCTAGGTCACAATGTTTTCCTGCTTACTTTTTTGGAAAATGCAAAGAATTTGAAGTAAAGTGAAGAGGTACAAAACACCAGGATAGGAAGGTGACCACAGACCATTGTGCCACTGTCAAAATAAGCACAGCAATGCAGAAGACCAACAACAAGAAAGGACTACTGCCAGAGAAGGAGTTGGAAGGCATGTATTATCAGAACTACAGTCAGTCAGAAAACAATGGATCTAAAAACCATGCTTCTGTATTTACATTTTCCAGCATCTTTTAGATGAGATCCTCTAAGGGGCTTTACTGGTTTTGACTGTTAAAAACCAAAATTTCAGTTCTCAAGTGCCATAAACACAGTTTACTTTACGTAAGATCCTTTTCCTGGATTAGAATTTATAGAACTGCCTGAATGCATCCGCATCTGGCATTACCTGGTGGTCTCTTTAATAACTAGATGAGTTGTAAAGCCACAACAGTAACTACTGGTTTGTTTTCAGTAATTACTTTTGTGTGCTGCAGAAGTTTGTAGACTAGATGTCACTTGTACTTCAAAGAATCATTAATATTCTACTCAGAATCAGAATTTAAAAGAGTTTTACACTGGATTGCTCTTTGTATCATACTCCTTCATACAATTCCAAGAATATACAGTCTCTGTACTAGCAGAATAGCTTTTACTGACAAGTCAGTTAGGAATAACAATCAGCTGTACTCTTCCATCAGCATTCAAACCTGTGTTATTATCTCAGTATGTAGCTTTAGAACAAAGGTGTTACCTGTGCAGTATCAGGGTTATAGTTATCAATTTGTTCCATCGTATCAATATCAATGTTCCCAAGGGCAATTTGAAAACCAGTACTATCTCCAAAGTGTCTGTAGCCATCATATTAAAGGAAAATATATCTTAATAGTGCAATAAATGAACTGTAGCATTGAAGTTAGAACAGCTATTTCTGAATTTGTGATTAACCATATATAGATACTAATAGTTATGGTTCAATATGATGTGACAAGTCAATGTATCTGCAGTGCTTGGCAAACTAAGCAAGCCTAAAGGTAATCATTCAATCATTAAATACAAGTCACTAGAAAATCATCATCTTTCTCCTTTCTGGCATCTGGAAATGACAGATAGTAGCTAGCTTGAAGAACATACAAAGCTAGCAACTACTTAAACAGTCCTCTCTTTGTTCTCTTCATTTTCCATGCTGAAATTTATGACAAGTATCAAAATTGCACTTATTTTGTAGGGAGACATATCTGTTAAAACTGGGAATGTTTAGATTATAAATTCATAGCAAGAATTAAAGTGATAGAGATTACAACACAGAACACAGGCACAAAATAAGCCATGGAACAATTCAGACAGTTGAAGAATAACCTGTAGTTAGGAGTTATTTTCTATAAAAGGAAATAGCAGCTACATAAAATGATAGGTCATTTTTTATTACTCAGTTATCCACTGTGCTAAAAAAAAAAAAAAAAAAAACAAAAACAAAAACAAACTTTTCTATGCCTCTATAATTTATAATGCTGCAAAAAAAGCAGGATTTAACCAATAGTAGAAGTGCAGTGAAAAACAATGCAAGACACCACAACTGTTCACATTGAATTTTCTCAGTTTCAATACCAAAAGGATACCGTCCTGCATAAATTAGTGTTTCTGGATCAATATCATCAGCATAATCATTCAGAGGAACTAATTTTCTCTTGATGGGATCAAAAACCAACTGATAAAGGAATGTATTATTGGCTCGTGTGAAACCCTGTATGTATTCTTCTGATACAGTTATATTCATCTTCAAGTAGTGCCCCATTTTCTTAATAACCTGTTCAAAAAGAAAAAAATAACTGTTGCTTTTGAACAAATAACAGAATTCCATGTTTGCCTTCAGAAGTATTAATTAAAGACTGAAGGGCTTGGAGTAATCAGAATTTCTATTTCAGCAAGTAATAGAAATATAATGTGAAGAAACAATTTTTTCAAAAAACCTCAAGTAATAAAAAGTATTTACATTTCAATTATAAGGTATTTTTGTTTGTCATTAAATGTAGAACACATTCTGTTACAAAGATCAGCTTAAACAGGAGAGATAAAGCAAGAAAAATAGCCTTGTGCGTTGTTTTCTCCATTCTAGCTGTTTATAGCACAAGCCAACACTTCATGAAGTCTTCTTGTCCAACCAATAAATATCTATTTATATATCTATCTAGGACAGGTCAAAATACTTTAGACCATTCTTCTCAGAACAGAGAAAGCTAAGAACCACTCACATTTTCAATTCAGTGCTTTATATACAGAGACGTAAGCTCCCAAATAGCCAACACAAAGCTACAATCAATATTACCTTTATAATATCTGGATTGTTAGCTAATTTTAGTAACTTGCATGCTTTAGCTAACCCAATTCCATGGATTGATGAGAGGTAGTCACAACCAGACAGAATACACATATAACGGAACTTCTCTTCAGTGAATATATTTCCGAGGTGCTTGCAGTTTCCTAGCCGAGCTTGATCTATCTCCAATCCATTTCCAAATTTGTCAATTTTCAAAAACACCTGGAAATGCAGTGGAAAAAATGTTCACCAATATAGGCTCCTTGTTCTATTTGTACATATGCTAGCTTATTGCACTTAGCAGAAATAACAGAGGCAAGTGCTTTCAATTTCCACAAATTATTGTAACAAACTAAGTCAAACACATTTAGCAACTTTCAACTCTGCTTTTAAGATATCACTGAGAAGTAAGGGCTATTAGCATTTTCTTCTATACCTTTTTACATCCAAAAGCTAAAAGATCAGAATCTTCTGTAATGATGGCCTGAACCACGCCAGTCTTATTAAGGTAAGCCAACTGAGCATCAGCTTCATAGGGAGCAACAATACAATCAACTCCTCGGGCTCGTGCAGCCTGTACACAAACAGGAAACACACAAGTATTTAGTAACCATTTTCTTTATTTACCTATATCCCCCACCTGCTCCTTTTTTTTTTTTCCCCACCCTCCCCAATCTTGAAGTCCTATCTTTCACATTTAAAACCCAAGTTTCAAGGAATTTTAAGGATGGTTGACAAAACAGCCTCTCCTGTGCTGGCATGTAACAGTGTACACGCTGATCACAGCTGCATGCTTCACACTCCTGCACAGTACACTCTCTTCAAAGAAAACAAAGCAATTTTTCCTATGATAGCAGTGGAAGAATGCAAGGGAACCTGGAAAGGTTTTTAAGAAGCAAGAATTTATTCCAGGAACTTAGCTGAGGTGGGTATCTAAGTAATTTTGAAAATTCAAGATGCTACTTAAGTCAGTTCATGGATTTTAAAAGTGCTGTATTTAAGCTGACAAATCACTATCATTTAAACAATTGGGCACAATAAATCTGAAGTGAAGTTACCCATGTCTAACATGATCCAGTGTATGCTGTAGATTAAGAAGAGGAAGTACAGGGAATATTTTTCTTTCCTACGTAGACAAGGTAGCACTGTAGTTGTACCAAAGCAGAGTGAAGCATGCTTACAGACTTATTGCACTGATTTTTTCATTTGATACTGTTCATCTCAGCAGCTCTGACAACTTACTTTAATGACTTCGTGAGCCATAGCATGCGTAACATTTACACTGCGAGCAAAACAGTCCCTTGCTTCTGAAAATTTCCCTTCCCGAAACAACTGCTTTCCTTTCAGAAGATTGGCTTGTCGCTTCCTGAAAGAAAAATATCCATTGACCTCATTGCTGGTTTTTTTTTTCCCCCCCCACTTAAAAGAACAAGTATTACAAAGGACCAGGAGATAGAGAAAAGCAGGCAAGCTGTGTTGCAGTTAAATGTGCCCCAAATCCATTCTACCATGTAAAATTCCAAATAATCAGAATAACTGCAAGCCACCACATCAACAAAAGACACCCAGATTGGCATAGTGAAATACACAGTGAGAAAAAAGCAACAACTCCAACTGAAACCAGCAGTGAAAGAGAAGAGTTGAATTCATAATCAGGATGCAGTAAAATAAGCGTAATGGATTTCTGGAACATCTGATGCTCACTGATTTACAGAAGAGAAGGCATTATTTACTTCATTTCAAATATTAAAAATGGTTTGCACCATATTCAAGAAAATATATGCTCTATGATAACAGATAAACAGCAACAGAGCTTCAGCAAGATGTACAGTTATATAGGACTCGAATCCAAAGCTGAAGTAGTTCTAGCTGTTTATTTGAAGAGAATGATAAGGAAGGTGGTATTAATTTTAAATAAAGTTATATTATGTAATAATATTTTTGTCCACAGAGATCAATCAGCTTGAGTGAACTGAAAGGCTTTAACACATTACAGGATACAGTGCTCAATAGTTTACTTCCTTCCTCTCTAAAAGTACTTTCATTTATTAAGCACATTTCTATTTTTGGAATGAAATCTCTAAGAAGATATTGGTACAATTTTAAATGTAAATTCAGTGAAATTAAACTAAGTCACAGGAAAAGATGACCAAAGATCACTGCCTAACAAGTTTGAAATTTTTCCAAATCTGAAAATGGACTGTGGTGTTAAACATACTGCTGTGCTGGCAAATCAATACTTACTCTCTTCGGGCCTTCTCCACTTCCTTTTTAGAAGGTAGGGTGCATCCATCAAATACCAAAATCGGTTTAATTCCGAATGAGAGGAGCATATCAACAAGTTTCATGCAGAAAGCTACATAACTGTGTCAGCAACAAGAGGGGGAAAAAACAAAAACATTTCATTGATCAGGGATCTTAACAGGCCTTACATCTTTCCTGTATTACAGAAAGATTAAGAACACATGAATGCCCTTTTTTAATAAATAAGTGCTTCACCTCCCAGGTAGGTCTGAGCCTACCAAGCTCTATTTTTGCACAAAATGCACTAAAAATTCAAGCAGCGTTCAGCTGACTCTGCTACAATAGATTGCAAATGCTCTACATTATCTTTCCCTGGAGCCTTCAGAAAGTTTCACTGAGTGCATTTTTATAGAGCAATGGGGTATAAAGCCTCTAGCCACAGAACTATCCAATTCTCAGTTGATGAGTATGTGCTAACAGACAGACATGTAAATATATCCTCCCACCCTAAGCATACAGGCACGCTACTGAAAACATTCAAAGATGGGACAGTTACCCAAACTGCACTAGAAGTAGAGCACAGACCGGGAGGCAATTCTCCACTGCTTGCACAGACCAACCTTCAGTAAAAATATTTGCAGGTATTCCAGATCTTGCATACTTCCGCAGACCTCTCATTTCCTCACCTGTTAGTTCTGGGAATCCGTACAACAGGCTCATCTCATCAGCAGCACACAACTAACATTTAACAGCAAGTTATTCAATATTCTGTAAAATTATTCAGATGCGTTTTAAAGCATGGAGGGGATCTCTACACTATTGTTAAAGAGCTTATCTAATTTATGACCATATGTCCACAAAGATAGATTTTTTTCCCCCCTCATAAAATAGATATAGTTCAGAAGTTCAATAACCCTAAAGCTCCCATTAATGGGTCATGTTTCCCTACCTTCTTTTTAATTCACTTAAAAATACATAATTTCTCAGAATTCCAGAGGATTTCAACTATTTTCAAAGACAAGCAGCAAAGCTGAATGAAACTCTGCAGTTCTCCCCATCAGAAGCAGGAATTAAAGTTTTGAATCAATTTGTAATCAGTGCTCTTTTGTCTCCAGCCACTTAATCAAAATCCCATGAATGAAGCTTAGCCCAGACTAGCTAGTATTTTTATTTCTAAAGAGAAAGGAGGAAAAATATTTTATATGACAATCTAAAACAAGAGCTCAACTCGACTTTCTAGGGATAGGACAAAGGACAAGAATTCGTGCCAACCTGACCTATGCTGCAAAGCAGGACTTGCAGCACAGCCACGGTTTTTGTGTCCTTCCTTAGAAATGAGGCTACTGAGGGAAGAATCCACGTTGCAGGCAAAGAGCTACTGTTACTAAAAATGTAACAAGCCAAGCGAAAAAAATAAGTGAAAAAATCAGTGCAAGAAATTGCTCAAAGAGGGAGGCATGCGTCTGTCAGAACCGAGCTGAAACTGCTTTAACTTCGCTTTTAACTCAAGAACACCCAGACCAACGAGACCTCAGCCCGCGGAAGGGCCGGGACCGAGATGTTCCCGTAACTTACTGGTCCGTCGGCTCTCCCCTGGCCAGTTTCTCTGCACAGCCATAGGAGCCTTTGTGCAGCCAGCAGTACGCGTCCACCGCCACCGCCTGCCCGCGGTACTTCTTCACGTGGCCGGGCTCCGCGGCCTCCTTGATGAACTGCAGCAGCCCCTGAATGCCCATAGCGCGGCTGCGGGAGGAAAAACGCGCGGCATTAACGCAGCCTCAGCTCAGCCCCGCGTTCGGAAAGGGCTGCCATCGAGCCCGCCCGCAACCCCCCACCCAGCCCTTCAAGTCGACAGGGAGCTTTCGAGCGCCCGCTTAAGGACGACAAGGCCGAGGCGGCCACCCCGCCGCCGCTGCCGCCGCCCCTACCTCGGCCCACACCACCGCTGCCTGGGAGGGGGCAAGAAGAGAGTGGGACAACGGTCCCCAACGGCCACAACCCCGCGCGCCGCTACTTCTCTGAGGGGAGCTGGGGAGAAGAGAGGCCAAGCGCTGCCCCGCTCCGCTGCCCCAAGCCGCGCTCCGCCGTAGCGCGCGGCCGCCGCCTCAGGGCTTTCAAGCAGCGCGCGCTCTGCGCCGTGGCCCCGCCCCCGGCACGGACTACAAATCCCAGCGTGCTCCGCGCGGGCAACTGGCAGCGGTGCGGGAAGTTGCTCTGCCCTGTACAGAAGGGCGGGTCTCGGTGCCGCGCCATTTTGATTGGGCGGCACTGAGCTCCTCTGCCGCCTTCGAATCCCCGCGCGTGGCCCCGGGCGTGGCTGTGTGGGGGTTTTTGTTGCCGCGCTCTGGGAGTGCCGCGCGTTGCTGTGCTTCCCGCCGGGAGCAGCGCGGAACCATCGCGCTGCTGGCTGGGAGAACGGCGGTCAGCCCCTCGTAAGGGCTGTGACACTGCGGCATTCAGCGCTTCTTTTCGGCTCGGTGTTTGTATCCCTGCTGCCCCGTCGCATCTGTACCGTGGTACATAGAGAAAGGTTTCTGAGAGCTGTGAATTGAAAAAGAAATACACGTTGCAGAAAATCCACCATAGGCTGCATTTGTGTCTGTTGCTTTCTTACAGTGCTTACATGCAAAGAAACTAGGGGAGCTAAAGATCGGAGAGATGAAAAGAGAACTTAAATGCGGCAGCTGCAGGGTTTCAGAGATCTAGTTAATGGTTTTGGACATCTCGTGCGTGGGAGTGACTTGTTACGTAACCATCTGCTAATACAGCTGCATTATCTCATGTTGCCTATTTGACACATTAAATGCATCAGCTGCAGTTTGATAGCTGGCATGTGGTCTGCACATCCTGCAAACCGGGGCAGCAAGGGGCTCTATAGTGCTCTACAGCGATGGAGGAGGAATCAAATGTTGTATTTCTCTTCACAATCCAGAGTTTGGATATCTGGTCCTTTCGTAATTATCATCAGGAAATGAATTATCTCTACGTATAAAGTTTCCCATTTCCGCAAAACATGAAAATCAGCTCACTGCAAGTCCATTCTTTGTTTCTGTTTGTGTTGGCCCTGTGGAATAGCATAAATGCAATAAGTACTACAAATACAGTAGCATAAAGTCACTTTAGAGCATGCTGAAGGGCATTCTCGTTTTTGTGTTTCACATGTGGGTAGGAACTATCAGATGGTCTCATCCTTGTGTGATGTGTCTTATGTGTCCCAGTGAGATCCTGCTCTCATCCTGGAAGAGCCCAGCCTGAGCCGGTCAGAGCACACCTTTACGTTTCCCAGTGTTTGTGTTGCGACGTAATGTAAGCCATCCTGACGTGTTAGTGTTGCAACTACTTGTCTACTTTCAACGTAATTGAAATTTGGATTATGAGTGCTTATCTTAAAAATACGCTCTTACATCAATTTTAACATTTCTGTTTTCCTTAAGCCGTTCTGCTCAAGAGATGAAGGATAACCAGGGTAGACCATACAATATGTGCATACAATTTAAGACGCCGTGCGGAATTCAATTAAATCTACTTTTGACTATTTTCTGTAGCTGGGATTATAAAACAATCATAAGGTGAACCTCAGAGTCAGAAACACAAATTGAGGAACTTTTGTTGAAGAAAACCAGAACCACATAATTCTTGACCGAGAATTTTCTCTTTGCTTCCTTAATCTGAAAGGATAGATACCTTCATGCTGAAGAGTTAGCATGATTACATTAAATCTCTAAAAGCTGCAAATAGATTTAAAGATTTGGAAGGAATTGGGAATTGGTGTGATCACCCAAAGCAACCTCTTTGTGTTATGTCCTCTAGAAATGAATCACAAAAGGATCTCACAAAAGTGTGTCTGCATGAATATGTGAGTGCTATGCACTAGCATTTATAAAAAGTATCTTAGATTATATCAATAATGTTAGTAAAGTCTTTAAAAACCTGTATTACCTAAGTTAATATAGTAACAGATGCCTGCTGCAGTCAAGCTAGACCAAGAGCTTGGGCCATATTTCAAAAGTCAGCCAACTGTTAAATTTCTAATGCCATGTGCAGACCTCTGAACAGGTACAGAGGAGAACAAGAGAGAAGCCATATCAATTTCCTGCATCAGTTACATTTACCTCATTATCAGAGGTCTGGCATTTAGGCTGGTCGTGATTTGTTCACTGCTGGGTGCACACAGCTTATGGAATCATTCTGCATTGAAAAGATGAGTGAATGTGATTCTGACATTCCATTCCTGTGCAAATCTTACTTTATTTGTGGAAGTCTGCTGAGGTTAGACCCGTGCCCATCAACTTCATGAGAATGCAGCTGTGGAGTAAAGACAGTTCTACTAGGTAATACCTTGTGGAGCTCACTGATGTCAAAAGGAAAACAACCCCAGCTTAGAAGTATTTGAAATAGATGTTTGTCAGTGCCAAGAACATCTGACCTTCTCTCTGTGTCCTCGATTTTTCCAGCAAAAGCAAAAGAACGTGAACCCACGTTGCCAGCGAATAGCTGAAGCAATCTGTTCATGAGTAATGCTATGGAAATGAGCACTGACCTATAATTTATGTGATTCCTACTGCCAGTGGGAACCTGCTGTCTGCCATTCTAGTGTGTTGCCAATGTTTTGATTTGGTCATCTGCCTCACTGCTGTGAGTTCTGCAACTTCATTTTGAATTCTTGGGCAGTAATGCTTGGCTGTGAGGAGTTCTCCCAGATACCCAGATTCAGGGTTGTTTTTTTGTGTTTTTAAGGCAGAATCATTGGCACAAACAGATTCCAAGTGAAATAATAGCAGTGTAGCTAGTTACGCTTTACCTAATGATTTCTTTTTAGGAGGAAATAAAGATTTAAGTGATGGCAAAAAGAGGTTGAGAATAGTCACATACTTTCATCTTTACTAATTACATTAGCTATTCTGAGTTGTGGTGTGGCAATGGTGCTTGTGACAAGTTGGTTTTGATCTCTAAAAATGGATGCCAGTCCAGAGAACAAAAGTTCGCTGAGCCTGTAGTATATTAGCATATATATAATTTTTCCTTTTGTGATCTCTGCATTGTGAAATGATACTCTGAAGTGCAGGTGAAGAAGTCTCTGTGCCAGCAGTTGCAGGACTCGGCCTGCTCTCTAGAGACCTGCTGGTTCAGAGTCCAGAGTGAAACCCAGTGCAGCGGTCAGTTCAGTTTTGCTGTTGAAGGCACCGAATCAGGAACAGCTTGCTCTCCCTTTCTTTGTAGGTAGATCTTCAAAATACTCCTGCAGCAATTGCTACCAGTTTAAAGTACTGAAGACTTTTTAAACCTTGCAATAATGTACATTTATCTACAATATGGAGCCTGTTACAGGGTTCAATTATTTCTTATTTGCATGGACCTCTTCCTTATGGAGAAGACAACAAACAGGTAAATTTTCCAGCACATTCCTCCCTACTTGCAGGTGTTCCTCTGTTGGAGGAGAACAAATGTTCAAATCCCTTGGGAAGATGTGTGTTTTGCTACAAAGCCCCAAATATCCTTCTAGTCTGTATTACTGTGACTAACATTTTTCTTCTGCAGTACCTATGTGTTATCTAGAAAACCATAAACCAGTCTGAAGTCACCAGTTTCCTCTGCTCTGTCTGAGCCTGCATGATTTTCTCCCAGTTAGGGAATCATACAGAGCTACGTATCCAGATATTTTTAAAACAGCATCTAATAGCACTAACAGCATGATTCAATCATTAACAGGAAATTGCAGAGATTCAAACAAACTGGTTTGGCAGGTGATGGGAAAGGTACAGCTGTGTCACCACATTTAAGCTGAACATCAAGAGGCAAAGGAAGCCTGACTCCTAAGGCAGCTGATCAGCACCTACGAAGCATTGACTTCCTTAACTTGGTGTTGAGCCCCACTGTACCTCAGGTAAGCTATGCCTAGACTTATGTGGATCACTTGTGCTGCTTTTTGCAGGTGGGCTGATTCTCTGATAAAAAGGGTTTCTAAATAATAATTTTTTTTTCTACGCATTTCTGGTAATGCAGACAGTGAACTAGTAGATAAAAGCCTATGTCTTGGGGAAACCTAGAGAAGAATTAATAATGCGCTGATGTGGATAAAAGCTTATTTTAAGCTGGAAACTCTAGTGTAATGACTGAAGATCCTTTAAAACAAACAAACTTTATGGCAGCTTGTCAAGTGTAAGTTGTAGAATATCTTCATTGTTGCTGCTCCTTTTGAGAACAAATGTGTGGCACAGGAGTGGAAGGAAGCTCCATATAGCAGCTATACAGCTGCTGTAATATATACTCTCCGGCCAACTCTGGTAGGCAGATTCTTATAGCTCTTCAGCTTTTTCACTCTCTTCTTTAGCTATACCTCATATCCTCTGTATTTCCGTGGGTGATGTGATGATAAAGGCAGGACAGACAACAACACAGCACATTAATGTACTCGTTTACAAACTCCTCAATTGGCCTATGTCATGTGAAGCTTTTTTTTAATTCATGAAATTGAAAGTATCCTTTTCTTCTGCTTTTCACTGGCTTTATTTATTTTACATGATTATGTGCTAGACTCTGGTTTTTCTATTAATGTGATGCCTTCAGACCTGAAAGCACCGTTAGTATCTTGCTGAGTTACAGCTTTCCAAAAAAGCATCATATTTACTGACAGCTTAGAAGTATCTTAGCTCTCTTGAAGAGAAAGGAAACCTGAAAACTAAAGAGAGTTGCTCCATAATGGACTCGTGTCTATGTATGATGATTTTAGAGTAACTCAGCCTGGAAAACAATGAGAGGTAGACCATAGTAGCACTCAATTTTTATCAGCCTATTTTAGACAAACACAGAGATGTTCTGAGCTGACATAACCTCTAGTTTTGAAAGCACGTGGATAATGGAAAGATACTTCACTCAAGTCATTGAGATTCAGACAATCCTTCAAATTTTCTTAATGTTTCAGGGTTGAAAAAAATGAACGCTTAATTAGGAAAATGTTTATTTTTATTATTTTGCTCAGATCTAGTGATTCTCTAGGGTCAGATGATGTGATCAATCTTTGTTCTTTCTCAGGGAATAAAGGAGACCCAATAACCTACTATTTCCATTGCCCTATTATTCTGACAGAATCCACTCTTTTGGAAACACTGCATCAATTACATCTAGCCTCACAAAGTACGCTGTTCATTTTTTGCGTCTCTTGAAAGTACTTTTATTCTTTGTACTACTTGGAGTTAAAGTAGAATAGGTTAATTAGTAGCTAATTTTTCTAGTAGCAGCTACTCTACACTCACATATTCTCATTTGTGAATAATCAAAAATTTCTCTTTTGCTTTTATGCAGGTTCTGCCATATTCTTTTTTGCTGAGCCTTCCAGCAGAAAATGAAAACTATGTATCTGTTCCTCCTTTCCATTCTAAATTTGCTTCTGAAACCCACTAGCAGCAGAGAAGTTATATTTGGCCATAATCATTTCACTGAGTATCAAGTGGGCAACATGAACCTTATCCTCTCTGTCCCACATGGTGGGTCAATGGAACCTGAAGACATCCCTGACCGAGAGGCTGGCTGTTGGGATGCAGAGACATCTTCTTGTATTTTCTCTCATGAGTGTCCTCCTGGAAGCATTCAAAGTTATATAAAGTGTAAAGTATCTACCAAACAAGACAGGTACACTATAGAAGTGGCTCAAGCTCTTGCTGAGGAAATCAACAAAATTACTGATGGTTTCTTTCCACATACTGTTATTAACCACTTACAGAGGTTCAAGATGGATGCCAACAGAGAAAAGGAAGAGGCCTCCTTTGGAGTCCCCCAAGCAGAACAGGCCTGGGAGGATTACATGGGATTTTTGACTACTGCAAAATCACAGATGACAGGGGGCCTGATTTTGGATATCCATGGACAAGCACATCCTGAGCAGTGGATAGAATTAGGTTATACACTTTCAAAAACTTCTCTTAACTCAGGTGTCCTCTCTGCATCAAATTCCTCCATTAGATATCTGGCCAGTCAGCTAGTCGGTGTGCCTTTCGAGACTTTGCTTGCAGGGAACAGAAGTTTGGGTAAATATATTGAAGAACAAAATAACAGTTATGTTTGTGTGCCTTCTCTATCCAATCCTAGCCCAAATAATGGGAACTATTATAGTGGTGGATACATAACAAAGACTTTTGGCTCCTGTCATTCTGGTGTTGTTGATGCCATTCAGATTGAACTACCACAGTGGGTGAGGGCACCTGAAGAACTTCCCAAATTCTGTAAAGCACTGGCAAAGGCTGTAATGAAATTCTGGCAAACTAACTACTGCAGCCAGTTCAAGCATAAATTTCTGCCGTGCTGAAAAAGGTTGTCTTAATTAAGATACCTTTCCATAATATAGTAATGATCTAAAACAACAGAACCACTGATACACCTAAAACACTTAAGCCTGAACTATAACTGTGGATGGTAGAGGAAAAATAGCTTCCAAAGGAATACAGAGACATCAACAGAAGATTCACAACTAATACTCAACAAGCCAGTTAGCAAACAGTTTTGTGTTAGATCTAGCAAAGACTGCCTGAAAAATATCTTTGGAACTATCAATTGTCTGATAAGCTTTTCTGTTCTTAATTTCTTTCCTGTAGCATCCTTTGTTCTCTAGGATACAATAAGTGTCTATTCTTCTAGTCTGTATAGTGCAGTGCTTTAGTAGCTTGTCCATTCAATAAAATTGAGTGTCTCTGCTTTTCTTCTGAAAAAAGAATGAATTCATTCACTACTTCAAGGCAGATGTTTAGCCACTACCTGAGAAGAATGGCCACAGCACACATAGTGGTTACTTAATATGACGGACGCCTTCATCACCTCATCTTTCTCCTCCTTTTCCCAGTCTTTTATTGCTGAGCAGGACATTATATGGTGTAGGATATCCCTGGTCTGTTCACGTCAGTCATAACAGATGTGGTTTCTCCCATCCTGTACACTGGGAGTGGGGAAAAGAAACACATTGATGACACAGGCAACTCTTGGCAATAGCCACAACACAGTTCTGTTATCATGCCTTTTTAATCACAAATCAAAACACAGTAGCATATGGAATGTTACAAAGAAAACTAACTTAATCCTAGCCAGATTAGTGCATTTCTTACTCTCCAGAGACATCTGCATGTCAGCAATGGAAGTATTTTTGGAGATTTACGGCCCCGAACCTTTAAAAAATAGTCAATCACAGTAAGGTGCTTTTCATTCCTATCCATCAAGAAGTGGAGTGAGATAGGCTTTTCTGTAAGCGTCTTGTTATAATTATGTTAGAATTTTTTTTGCTGCTTGAAGAACTGGGATGGATATAAAGATTTTATTTCTATGTGCTCAAGGAACCTGCTAAACTACTTGCCTTAAGATGAACAAAATTTTATGTTTACTTGTCTTGTGCTTACTTGTCTTGATTCTGTTCTTTACTGAGCTCTGTCTCCACTGTCAATTCAGTTAGAGTGGACATCTCAGGTTTGTTCCATTGAGGATCTGTAGAAATAAAATGCAAATTTTCAAGAGCTAATAAATATATACCTACAGTCAGACCACTTTATAGTGTTTTGTAACAGCACAGACAAAAAAAAAATTGTTGTACATGTAGCTCACAAAATAATTTGATCACATTTTATGTAAATCTGTTGTGGTGCCATTGGCTTCAATGTTTGCTCCTAACGTGTCAGGAAAGAAAAGAAAACGGAGTTCCACATTAATGTTCAGAAAAACAGCATATG
Organism: Tetrao urogallus; assembly: GCF_951394365.1. NCBI lineage: Eukaryota > Metazoa > Chordata > Aves > Galliformes > Phasianidae > Tetrao > Tetrao urogallus. Next base: position 35,106,657 of record NC_136814.1, read on the forward strand.
TGCCATCTATTTGAACAATACGTGCCAGCTCCTGCGTTCATTAGGTTAGTATGGATGAGATACTCCATCTGTAATGCTGCTTTTAAAAACCATAAATCATATATATTTGAATGCTCCCTTCATTCCACCTAATGAGCCATCTAAACGTTTGGAGTCTTGTCCAGACTGGTTCACTAGGCTCTCTCTACAGAGAGAAATCAGCACTACTTCAAGTAGTGATTCTTTCCATCCTGTAATAGGTGGCGAGGAGACTGTGGAAGTTCTGGTCTCACTACAAATTAGGAACAACTTAGGAAGCCTTGTTAGTTCACAATAAATCTAAACAACAGTTTACCTTCAAAATGGTATCAACTTACAGTTAATTTACAGCCAAAGCTTTGTGCAGAATCAATAGTCTTTGTACTGGCTAAAAGAAAAGACTCTGAAACAATAACTTAATGACACAAAGCTGAACAGGAGAAATAAATGGTTGGACTACTCACTCTGAAGGATTCTCTCTTCAGCTGGCTTCTCAAGCTTCCACCAAATGAAGAACAAAGTTGGGTTGAGAGTAAGTCAGACCACATGAGAAAATTAAATTGAGAAACAGTTAACAACAGAGTGAGTACGTGATGTTAATCATTTACAAGTGCTAAGGACTTCTGCTGCTTGAACACCACAGCAAGAGGTGGGAAGCACTTGTGCTTACCTCATATATAGGAAGATGCCCAAATACTGCACCAGTCACTTTGCTTCCTGACTCAATGCTCTCCACAGGTTGTCTAGGAAGCTGATCAATGGAAACCAAAGTGAGTTTGTTACTAGCTCAAAACAGAAGGTAATGAAAAAATACTATTATATACTATTACTTTTATTGAATAGCGTGGGTAGCATTCATGTTATCTGAAGAAGTTCATATCATTACTATGTGAAGAGACTGTGGTTTATGCACAGGTTTTGAACATTTTTAGATTAGAAGGGGATTCTTCTGCTATAGAAAAGAGATAGCAGGCAAGATTCCAGCTTCCCAAGGGACAAAAATTCAACACAGTTAATAGCAATTTTTTTTTTTTTTTAAATCACCTAAATTAAATCTGGTTATAAATACTTACCTAGCTATATCACCTATTAACATTTTGTTAAGTTCAGTACAGGAATCATTTTCACATTACTTGTCTGTTTCGGTGGATGCATGTTATTAGAGGACAGTAGAAAGCTAAATGAAGGCTAATCTAGTAAGACCTCCTTCCCACATGATAGTTTCATCTAAGGACTGTCAGTCTGGCTCACTCTTCTGGGCAACACAAGTCACAAACACTTCAGCAACCAGTTTGGAAAGACATAAGAAAGACATAAGTGAACAAAAAGGCTTTGCTGTTGTAAACTGTAGGAAGCTTCAAATTAGTGAAAACAGCTCAAGTACCTTGATAGTTCATTCACATTCACATGAATCCTTAGACTTACATAGGTATTATACAGACAGGGCAGGAAGTTCAACTGTTCTTACACAACATAACAGCGATTTCACCCTAAGAGAGGATCTAGTGCAGCCACTGACTGCATACAATCAATGAATACACAGATGTTATAGTATAGCAGAGAGCTTGGCTACCTAGTTGACACACCAAAGCAGAAAACAGAAAAGATAGAGACACTCACCCAAATCCTGGGCTCACTTATGAAACTCCAACAGAGCAGATCTCCAGAAGAGATCCTTCCCCATTAGTAGTCATCTCTTCAATGGGTCTAGGAGAGGTGCAGCCAGGCTCCACCCCTTCCAGCAGCACAGATGAATTGCCTTCACCTGTGCTGACTCATTGCTCGCCTCAGGTGATCAATCAGAGGTTCAGGCCATGATTCAACAGTTCCCATACAGACTGATACTGTCAAATTCATGTTTTGTTCTCAGCATCAACATATTTTTTTCCCACTTCTCTTTTATTATACACTGCTGTGTCTACAGCTGCTGAACAGCAGGGGATCAGTGTACAACTGCCATTACGTTATACTGTGTGCCCTTTCTGCATAAAAGCAGTTATCCTGATTTAAACAGAGGTCACTTCAGAGACTGTGCAGCATACCTGACTGGTATAACTGTTACACAAGGAAGTTTGTCATCTTCTTGATGCCTTGGGGTGAAATGACAGAATGCCTTAAAAGTGCATGCTTGGCAACAAGTAATCCATTAGCTCCAACTAGCTGAACATTCAGAGGAGATGAGTGCTGATCCTTGATATCACAGAGCAAGCAAAAGAAAAGGACTGTTTGGGCAGGACAGGGCAATAAACGCTACAGAAGCGTGTCTCGTTCTTGTCATTTCACCCAAGCTACACAGAGAGAACTGGTCACATGGAGTAATAACTTTCACTGACTGCTGTTTAGATCTTAGCTGGCCCCATTAGTGTTAGGATAATGGATTGTGGTACATAAGAGACCCACTGTACCACAAATTTTAGGAAAGGATGTAAAAGAAATCATAGCCCTCGCTAAATATGGGGAAAGAATGCTCAGAAAGGTGTTAATGGAAGCTTTTCTTTTTTTGAAAAGTGCCTGTAGAGTGTGCATCTTTTTCCTTTTCTAGTCCAGATCCAAAAGGAGAAGTTTGATTTGTTCCCATGACTTTTAAAGGCTATGGCATATAAAGATGGAGGAGTTGCACCACTATTCAGTTAAAGCAGTAGAAAGAACTACTATTTATAAGTAGGTGCTCACCACTGTTCTAATATTTTCACACATTCTTCAAGTAAACTTTGGATACTACTTGGATTTCTGTTGGTCCATGTAAGAATTCTGGGTTTGAGGTTTTTGTTGTTAATTGTAGGGGTTTTTTTATGCTGTCAAGCCAAACAAGTGAATCAGTTTATTCTTTCTTCTACATTGGAATTTAGAAGTGTAAAACAAAGAGAATGAAAAACACAGAATTTTCATGGATCTCTCTGTTAATGCATTTTTGTTCTAGCTTCTCTACTGACTGAGAATATATAGGGTTATTCATGACTGTTTTCTAAATGAGAAATACAGTTGCACTTCCTGCTATGTTGCACAGAACTGAAACAAATCAGTATATACACTAGATACCTTTGGAGAAGCCAGAGCTTTGAAAAACTTCAAGTCCTGAATTGTGTCCATATGTTTATCTTTTTTTAAAATTGAAGGTGATTTAGTTGATTTCCACCTGTGCATGTAAAACAGAAAAGGACAAAAAATCAGAAGCTCATATCTACACAGCAAATTTAAATTCAACACTCTCAGTTGACACTAAAATAAAATTATTTTGAAGTATAAATTACTACATATGTCTTCAAAATATAATTTATATTCAAATGTGTCATAAAGTGTTTCACCAACACTTCTTCAATCCAGATACTGGCTTGTCATCTTTAGGAGGCTGGATAAATTAACACATAAAACAGTCTTTATTGCAACTCAGTGTTAATTCACTGTCTGGTAATGTCGTTTTTCAGTTCTGACTACAATTCTTCTATGCCTCTGTAATAACAGAGAAGGTTCCCTCCTGTCCACCTTATGAGGCTGTAAATGTACAAGTCTATGGGGCCAGATGATATGCATCCCAGGGTTATGAAGGAACTGGCTGATGTGGTTGCCAAGTCACTCTCTGTCATACTTGAAAAATCGTGACTGTCAGTTGAAATCCCAGGTATGGGAGCCAGCAGTGTGCTCTTGCAGTCCAGAAGGTCAACTGTATCCTGGGCTGCATCAAAAGAAAAGAGGGATGGCCAGCAAGGAGAGGAAGGTGATTGACCTCCTCTACTCTGCCCTCGTGATATCCCCCATCTGGAGTATTGTGTCCAAGCCTGGGGCTCCCAGGCTGAGCTGTTAGCATTTCCAGAGGTTCCTGACTATTTGCTGCCTGTTCAAAAAGACTGTAGGGATTAGTCCTTCAAACACAATCAAGAACTTCTCTTTACTGATGAGTTACTGTTCTGACTTCAGCAGGACTACTCACATTAGTAAGAATTCTGTGTAAGAATAAGTTAGCAGGAAACCAACCTAAATGGCCTATCAGTAAAGGATCTTGGAACTTTCCCATCGTCTCGGAGTTCTGTGGTTAAAAGCCAGCTAAAAATGCACATAATACACGAAACCTTATAATTAAAGCCTGTTTGACTTCTTTAAGCCATGCAGTAACTTTTCAGTTTGTCAATAACAGCCATGCGCATTTTGCTTCTGCGTTCCCTCAAAACACTGGTTAATGAAACAGGGAGATCTGGGACTTATTACAGTCTAAGCTAGAGGACTAAGGTTCTCCAGCTTGACTTCTAGCCAGTCCACAACCCTTGAGAACTCTGCCTAGAAGGAAAGAGGCCCAACACTGCCATTGAGCATACAAAATTTATGTCAGTGTCAGTGCATTAGGATTGAAGGCGAATCCTTCAATTAGGATATGAATGTGAATGTACCTACAATAATATCCCAGAAAACTTAATTAAAGCGTCTTTTAAATGGAAGTATTGTTTTTAGTTTGAAAATGTTCATAGTAAGCTTTTCTAATTAAGTTTTGGGTATCCCAGAAGTATAACAGCTTGCAGAACTGAAAAAAAAATAGGTTACTAACCTGAACAGTGTAGATAACATGCAAACTGTAATTAGGCTAAAACCAGAGGCGATTATCTAGTTGTTACTATTATTCAGTTCAAACCTTGATGATCACCTAGTCATGATAGTCACCTAGTTACAAAAATATTGAGATTTATCCATGGTTTGTAAAACCTTTTTTTTAAAAAAGGATTATACTAGTTCCTCATGGGAAACAATTTTACTTTTCTGACCTTCAAATAAAAGGTGCTCTGTAAGTATCATATTTCAGAATTATTCCCCACTCATGCATGTATGTAAATATTTGAGATCTTACTTGTCTTTGTCCGGTATGCTCTTCTTTTCCATATGCTTGCTTTCCTCTTTCATTATCATAGGAACATCTTTAACATCACAAGGCAAAATCAATCGACTGAGATCTGATAATTCAAATTTCCTGGGCTGTCCAAAGTAACCAAGATAGCATCCATTCATAGCATGCCAGAGTCTACGGATATAGTAAAAGCAGTTCCAAAGAACAGAAAGGAAAATTAATGCTTTTAGAAGTGGAGCAAGAGTGAAAATACATTATCAGGTTCTGCTGCACTGCTCTAGAATGCAGTATGTTAGCTAAAAAAACATCAATGAAAATGAAGTTCTCTGTTTACCATCAACACTTCAACATCAAATACAACTTGAGAGCAAAAATTCTCAGGATGTTGTAAATGTCAGAAAACAAATAAATAGTTCATCATTATAATTAAACTGTGGAACAAAGGCACCAATATCCTGAACTGCTCCAACAGTAAGGTGCCCTCACCACAGCAAGGTCTGTACAAAACTTCCTCATTGACTCCCTAAAAAAAAAAACAAAACAGAAAAACAAAAAAGAAAGCACCCCTTCAAATGTACTTCTTAGCCCAGAAGGAATCACGCAGTTTTCCTATAAAGTGGCTTGAGATTACAATGGCTTAATTTACTACACTCATTGCTGGGGACCCATGTTAACTTAGCAAGTGCTGAAAAATAAAATGGAATTAGAACAGGAGGTCATTTCTAAAATTATGGTATTGTTTTTTGCAGTCAAGGCTACCTTGTTGACAGAAAATGAGTCTTGTAAAAGGTCTGACTTACTGAGAAAAGTAGAAGTGTTTACGTTAAAAACTTAGTTCTTACAGATACAGAACAGAAAATGTGCCTAATGTTGTACTTTATTTGTCCAAGTCTACATGTGAGTCCATCAAGAAGAAGATTTTAGGAGGCAGCTCAACTAACTGGCCTGGAAGTAAGAAGTATTAGTTATCTTGTACCTGACTGAACCATCAACAGATGCTGTTACTACCACATTTTTCTGCTCTTCGTAAAATAAGTCAATGACTTCAGCAGAGTGTGCCATCCAACAGAGCTCCTCCTTTATTTGCTGAGGGGAAAAAGCAACATAACCACATTTTAGGCAGTTCTGTATGTCACTGTGGTTACTGGCTTAGTGATTTTACCAGCAAGGCTTTCTGAAAATTAACTGATGATTTATTGTTCCCTTCACCAAAGAGGCTGCAAATGGTAAGTGGTAGAAATTCTGCTTAGAAGACAGGGATAAATTCATTCTAATGTAACCTCTTTTAACACAATAGGATACTTCTATCAGCTTTTTACTTATAGCTTTTTGTTTGTTGGTTGGTTTTTCATGGCATCAAATTATTATTTGATGACCTTCATGTGTGGGAAACCATTTTAGTCCCCATAAAGGTCTGAATCCATTTTTTTCACTACTTGTCTGATCCTAGTATACTATTCAGTATACTATACTATAAGATTTTCCCTTACATTCTTACTGTTTTGTGGATCTTCTAAGAATGAGGCAATGCTCCAGCACATAATATGTCCTTCTATTTAAAAAAGAAAAAAGCAAAACATCAATAAATTTCATTATTGCTACACAGTTTCTTGTTGCTCACATATGCTCTTGGTAAACACCCGGCAGAATGACAAATAAAGTCACAGGTCAGTGGAAATTCTTCTAGTGGGAAAATCACTATCTCTTATCAAGCACACAGAGTAGAATATAATACACATTTAGTAATATGCAAATACACATATCATTTTGAATAATGTTTCTGTAAATAAATTTGAAATGGAAAGAATGCAGAGTTCTTTCCTTGAGTGACAAGAGTTAATAACAAGAGTAATCTTTTCCAGACTGTTATCTATTACACAAGCTAGATGAGAGTTTCTGAGGATGAAAAACCATTTTTCAATCCTGGTAAAATGGACAAAGTTTGTGATTAATTGCATATATAGTGAAGGCTTAATGTTATACAACCTTCTAGTGCACTCAGGTGGAACTAGAATCAAAGAACCATTTTTCTCATGACTTGTGACCGCTCAGTTTCCCACCTAGGCTCACTCTTCCCTGCTGATGTCGCCCTTTACATCCATAATTTCTACTACTAGACAGAGGAATCTTTTGTGCTATTCCAGCCTTCATACTGGACACATCTGACTTTTAGGAACGAGCATTATCAAGCAAGGAAAAAGGAAAATTGGTAAAGGGAACAAGACATTGACATTAGCATTGCAGATAAAAGAGAAGTGTGCAGAAGGCATGAGAAGCACATTCATCAGTGGCGCAAACACAAAAGGACTAAGGGAGAGTGTCAAATGAACAGGTAATAGGGTGGATGCTTTTCCACAGTTCATTAAAATCTTGTTCAGTGCATGCCACCTTATTGATTTGAATCAATGAAGACTGGAAACTCCTCTTCATTTTCAGCACTTCAGTCTCCTGCTCAGTTTTGAACCAGATGAAATAAAAAAAAAGAATACAAAACACACAAACAAACAAACAAGAAAAACCTGAACTTCTCAATCCATCCAATGTTGATAGCATAATAGCAGGAAACCAGTAGGAAACAGTTCTAATAGATACTTCAGCGGCACATGACAGGACAAAAATCTCATATGACTGATGCAGAAGAAGATTTCCAGGGTGAATGGAGAGGTTTGAAGGAGAGTCAGACAGGAGATAAATTCACACCAAATCTGGCTTTTAAGTCTAATAGTGAGCTGCTAGCACAGACTACAAGTTCTTTCTTTCCTTACATAGCTGTGTACTGATGAGGCCATTATTGTGCACACCATATCAGTGTCTAAATCAAGGCTCTCAGTACAGACACAGGATCAGGTTTTTATTTAGTTATGTTGTGACATTTTTGTTTGTTCTTAGTAGCCTTTGGTATTACTACAGTAATTCAGATGGAAAACGTATACAGATTTTGTAAATAAAAAAAATTGTAATGTCTTTTTGAAAGACTACTGAAAATGCTACTAATCCTGAGCTTTAATCTACCAGCCTTTCCTACCAGGAAATACCATTTTCAATTGTTTAATTAGCTTTGATGGAGAAAGTCTAGCAGCATTTGCACTTTCATTTTCACATTTCTGGCACATTAACAGCATGATCTTATGTAGCTCTTCAAACTGTCCTGAGCAGAACGACCAGTACATTCACTTACCCTTACTGCCTGCCAGAAGCATTTTAGTAGAGATGTCTGTACATATTGCTGTTAGAGGAACTGGATGATATTTTGAAAATGGCAAAATTTCTTTCAGTAAGTTCCCCTAAAATAGAATAATTAAAATCACATTTCTCTTTATAACACCTTCATGCAAAAAAAAAAAAAAAAAAAAAAAAAGCATCAGAAGTTAAGTGCTATTGACTTAATCTGTTCAGCATTATCAAGCTTATACCCATCCAGAGAGCTGCTGAAAAGGTAGTTTCCTAATCTAACGAATGACCAATATAGCTGGGATGTACTCGCTGGATTGTCATCTCTCCTTCATCAAAAGCACAACAGATTTTATTCTTCAGGCAATTCACAACTCAATCGTACCTATCCCTACTTTAACACTTACCTCTCATTTGCCATGAAATATCACTATGCATTTCATTTTCTACTGGCCTGTCATTTCTTGCTGAAAATACACACATGATGTCTCCATCACCAACCACGTTTTGTTTTCAATCAAGTACCAGTAGCCTTTCTCCCCTACAGTCCTCTCAGGTCAGGGAGGTGAGGGAAAGTCATGCAGATAAGGAGAATCTTGACAGTGTGATAATGATGTCAGTGATGACATCACCATCATTTGAACTTGGGATGCTTACTGGAATCTAAGCACACAAAGTATGTATCTACTATGTTTGTCAACATTTACAATTGTATTGGTTTTGTTTTTTTACAAAACATCAGCAAAAGCTACTTCACCATCTTCCTTCTGCATTTGCTGTTTTACAGGAAGCTAGGGCTTCCTCTTAGGCTCCTCGTTCTATGTGTATTTACTTTTCACCTCTTGTTTAGAATAACATGCTTTCTGGAGCAGTCCTATGGATTTGTCACTAAGCCATTGGCATTCTGTTTCAAGATTGGCTTTACATGATTATAGCTACAGATCAGACATGATCAGATACTATTGTCTCCAAATTTGTAACCCTACTAGTGCTAACTGGCTTCTGAAATGCTCCGGCCATATTTCTCCTCATCAGAGCTCAGGATAGTCTCCTTTGTGTATTATGCTTTCTTAAATGGTACATGAAGTGAGTGAAAAATCAGTTCCTACAATTTCACATAACTTTACAGCCAGTTTTCATTATAAATCATAATATATCCACTGGATATTACTCTGTTACCATTATAAAAGCAGAACTATTTTTTGTCTGGGGAAAAAACTCTTTATTAAAAAAAAAAAACAAAACCAAAAATACAATGAAATATCTACTGCTGCAAGTGCTACTTGAAAAGCAGGTTTCCAAAGATCAATAGAATTAACTTTTTAACAGTCCAATCCCATCCCAAATACATTCAGAAAGCTACCTGAATACTCCATAGGTAGATGCAGCCATTTTCATGAGCAGAAGCCAGTATTGGTGTGCATCTTCCTACATCCCTGGGTAATTGTGCATTTGTCTTTGAGTACTGGATATACTTAAGTGCGTCTTCTGCTTTGGAACACAAATGATCACACATTTTCTAAAAAGCTTTTGAATGTACAGAAATTACATAATACTAGAAAAAACTAAATTTGAAAATAAATGCCAACATCAAGATAGCATTATCATGAAAATGCTACAGACATGGATAGAAGACAACTGACAAGAAATGAAAACAATCTTCATGGTATCATGCAAACCGGCCAGCATTATTACTCCAATAGCATTATTCAGAGCATAGCAACAGATTTTACAGAAACTGCACATGCTAGTGAGAATGAAGGAGGTCATCAGGACAGCTGAGAAGCAGTTCTGAGGCCTCTGCATGAGGGTTCCAGAGATTATTATAAAGTTAGCAATTAAATGAAGTTTAATAACTAAATGACACTGATTCTGAAATCAGATTTTTATACTCATTTCTCAAATTCAAAGATGAATTCAAGGTAATGGCCACAGCCTTTTCTGACTTCCTGCTGTGACTTGACTTCCCCAAAACTAGAGTTGCTGGGCATCCCTTGAAGGTCCTCAGAGGAATGTACATTCATTGGGGGCAAGACATAGCATGAGTGTGTATTTCATTGAGCAGCTATGAGGCTTAGGAATATTCTGTTTTCAGAGCTTGCTTCCTTTGCTGAATGTATTTAGCCTAAAACCAGATTTCAGGTGACCGCGTTTGTTGTTATTGGAAAAATCTGCTATCAAGCAGATGATGTTTAAGGGTCCCAGAAAAATCTAGAGGATCTACTTCTCACAAACGCACCAACTCCCTTTGCACAGCTTTAACTCTTGAGCACTTGGCTGCCTATTTTTTTCTGTTGTTTAAAGATATATTGAAGGTCTGCTCCAAAAGTAATTACTCCTATTTTATTACGTTGGCACATCAGAGGCAGATATTTGTGGTATGACAGTAGATGTTGAACCTTCCCACCAGTATTCTGTTACATGTTGTTGCCATGTGACAGATGGCAGCAGAGGTGCAATCTGACAAAATGGTGGCTGACATGGAAGTGCATAAGAAGCAAAGATGAGTCATTTAATTCCTCCACATGGAAAGAATGACACCCATTGACGTTCATTGGCACAGTGAGGTGGTGAGTGGTGTGTTTCAGCAGTGGTGACAGCATCAAGACAAGCTGTGTTCCAGTGAGCCATGCAGATTTTTCCTAAGTGCAGCACACAGGCTCTTGTTCATCATTAACAAAAACTAATGGTGGTGAATATGCTGAAAAAAAGTGTTTTGTAGCTGAGAATTTACCAAATAGTATTATCATGCTCATTGAACATGTTGCATTGTTGTGATTTTTCCATGAAAATCACAGAATCACAGAATTGTAGGGGTTGGAAGGGACCTCCAGAGATCATCGAGTCCAACCCCCCTGCCAAAGCAGGTTCCCTACACCAGGTCGCACAGGTAGGCATCCAGGCAGGTCTTGAACATCTCCAGAGAAGGAGACTCCACCACCTCCCTGGGCAGCCTGTTCCAGTGCTCCGTCACCTCACTGTAAAGAAGTTCTTGCACACATTTGTGCAGAACTTCCTGTGCTGCAGTTTCCGGCCGTTTCCCCTTGTCCTGTCTCCACTCACCACTGAAAAGAGTCCGGCCTCGCCATTCTGCCCCGCACACCTTAGATACTTATAGACCTGGATCAGGTCTCCTCTCAGTCTTCTTTTCTCAAGGCTGAACAGACCCAGTTCACTCAGCCTTTCCTCATAGGAGAGATGCTCCAGGCCCTTCACCATCTTTGTGGCCCTCCGCTGGACTCTTTCCAAGAGATCCCTGTCTTTTTTGTACTGGGGAGCCCAGAACTGCACGCAGTACTCCAGATGAGGTCTTACCAGGGCAGAGTAGAGGGGGAGGATCACCTCCCTTGACCTGCTGGCCACGCTCTTTTTAATGCACCCCAGGATGCCATTGGCCCTCTTGGCCACAAGGGCACACTGCTGGCTCATGGCCAACCTGTCGTCCACCAGGACATCCAGGTCCCTCTCCGCAGAGCTCCCCTCCAGCAGGTCATCCCCCAACCTGTACTGGTGTATGCAATTATTCCTCCCCAGATGCAAGACTCTACACTTGCTTTTGTTAAACCTCATCCGGTTTTTTTTTGCCCAGCTCTCCAGCCTGTCCAGATCTCGCTGAATGGCAGCACAGCCTTCAGGTGTGTCAGCCAATCCTCCCAACTTCGTATCATCAGCAAACTTGCTGAGGGTGGCCACTATCCCCTCATCAAGGTCACTGATGAAGATGCTGAACAAGACCAGACCCAGCACCAATCCCTGGGGAACACCGCTAGTTACAGGCCTCCAACCAGACTCTGCACTGCCAACGACGACACTCTGTGCTCTGCCAGTCAGCCAGTTTTCAACCCACCTCACTGTCCACTCATCTATCCCACACTTCCTCAGCTTTGTTATAAGGATGTCGTGGGGGACAGTATCAAAAGCCTTGCTGAAATCAAGGTAGACTACATCCACTGCTCTCCCCCCATCCACCCAGCCAGAGAGAACATCATAGAAGGCTACCAGGTTGGTCAAGCACGACCTCCTCCTGGTGAACCCGTGCTGACTACTCCTGATAACCTCCTTTTCTTCCAGTTGTCAAAATAAGTATGAGGCATTACTTTTGGAGCAACCAACATACTATAAGACTTTTCTACTAACTTGATTGTGAACATTATTCACATCCATTTATTCACACTCGACTCAAGTTGGCTCTTGCTTTACCATTCCAAAAATTCATTGCTTGGAAGCTTATGTGGGAGATAAGTTTGTATTATTGACCATCAAAAATTCTGCAAGGTTATCAAATCATGTCTCTTTAGAAAAAAAAGAGGATTTGAGCCTTACAGATCCTGCATCCTGACCTAGCTTTCCAGAAATAACTACAAAGCAGGGTTGAGCAAAACTGAAGTGTATCATCCAGAAAACCAATGGTAGCTCAGTTATTCTAAACCCAGTTTACCAGACAAACTGACACAGTTGCTATGGTAATCTGGGCAGAACGCAGGGATCAACAAAAGGGATAATGAAAACCAACAGTTCTCCATACCTGCTGTTATCTGAGTACTGTTTTCATCACTTCTTGCATTTTCCTAGAAGCAAAGAGTAAAACGTAACAGAATTATAAAATGGAACTTTGGATAGAACAGTTTTCTAGTAGAAATTATTTCAAGAATTTATTTTGTAAATGGAGGATTTGATTTTTCCCCAATTTTTATTCATCCCACAGCATTTCATATGAAGGAAATCAAAATCAGAAATAAAAAAAACACAGATGAAATTAATTAGAATAGGCTAGGAGGATGCTAAAGGTAAATTTGGCTGAAGAGTATTTATTTTTTAGGAAAAACAAAATTCATCATTTATAGTCATTTGAACATGCTCTAGGTCTCTTAGTGAATATAATTCCAAATATTCTTATTGTCGTTCTTGTCCTGAGTAAAGATGGAAAAAAATGCATGAGTAGCCACTATATTTATCATGCAGATATGCCATATTCTTCTGGCATAAAAGGACTAGAAGTACCACAAAACTCATAATGCAAAAATGTGCAGATTGAGATACATGCAGCTTGATGGTAAATTTAAAAACATTATCCTATCAGTCATTTGAAAATCCCCTTGAAATTGCATCCAAGTAAATGTGGTTGCAACGTTGATACAATTCTCTTTTTATTCAAGTACTTTAGAATTTGTCTGTTTGACCTTCCCATTCTAGCTCTTCATGCTCCTGTTTGAAAGTCAGAATTGCTAGTGACAAGCAACTGACACACACTTTGGTAGTCAAATATTTCATTTAGCAGAGATCTAGCTGCCTAATAGAATGTGTTCATAATTCCCTACCTCATTCCCATGCAAGTTGAAAGTTCTTATTTTCTGTAATTCTTGATCTTGAGTTCTGTGCATGGCTTTATGGAGAGATTTTAGTAAAGTACAACATTTTAAAACCTAAAAAGAAATTTGTTTTTGATGCTATTTAATCCCTGAAACTGCTATACCTACCTTATTTTGGTTCAAATGGCTGTTCTTGTGCTCTGGGAGATCATCAATACCTCTGTCAGTATCAATATCACTACTCACAACAGCAGTAGAGGATAGAGAGCTAATTTTCCTGTATGAAAAAAAGAAAAACTGGGCAAAGATGGTTGAAAAGACCTCCGACAGTCTTGAAGATGCTGTTTGCTATCTGGAAATCAACATGATCCAGTGTAATAAAGCACAATAAAATATTTCTTGAAATGATTGGACTGACTAGACTAAGAATTGCTGGTGTTTTAGAAATTTATGCAAGTAACTTGGTAAGATTTACATTATTACACAGCCAAACTGTCCTATCAAGACTTTTGAGCAAGCGAAATCCATAGTATACCAAAATTAACACTGGTATTAGTCTTCCAAAAGCGAAGAGGGAAAATTCACTGCATGCCAGTGAGTTTTCCCCTTTCATTTTACACAGTGTTTTTCTTTGCGAAGAGTTTTCAGCTAATTACAAAAAAGATTTTCAGTTTGTTAAAATAATGCTCAGAAATAGGATTCTGTGGAAGGAGAAAAAAGTTGGATGTAGTGTTTGATGTCTGTTTCTGAGTTAAGAAAGGTCAAGGAGACTCCATAACCTTCTGGCCACCCTGTGCCAGAACTCCATCACCCACACAACACAGAAGTGATTCTTGATGTTTAGATGGAACTTCTTGCATTCCAGTTTGTGCCCACTGCCCCTTGTCCTGGCACTGGGCACCAAAGAACAAGGCCTGAAAGGCCTAATATCAAGAGCAGCATCAATAGTTTAAGGATAGGAAAGCAAAAAGGAAACCATTTGAACTTGATTAAATGCAAAACAATTTCCAGTTTAAATATGGTTTCTTGGTCAAAGATTACAGTAGAATTCCAAATGATGACCCTTGTCATGGTGGAAGTCAGAGTTACCTGGAAGAGGAAGCACTATGCACGAGGAATAACACAGCATTGACTCCTGATGCTTGAGGAACTGAAGCCTGGCTGTTCTCATTAAGTTTACACCTGAAAAATAACGATGTTTGTACTGAATATATTAGATATGTTGTGTATCATTTTCAGAAAACCTTGTACACTTCATTCACAATCTAAAAGTTTAAACACTTCATTTCTTAAAAAAGCATGTCATCTACGGTTTTAGACAGTTTTCATAATTAGTTAAATAATTGTGATGGATTAATGACAGTAAAAAGTAAGTAAAAAACGTACCTGTGCAAGGAAAATGCTAAATGGAATAATGTAAATTCATTCAGCCAAGTATTTTGTTGAGATAATTTTAGAGAAAACTGAAGTAATTTTTGTCAATTTTTTTTTTCTTTTTATTCCTGATGAAGTAAAGGCAGGTTTTCTACCTTTCCTGTTTCCACTGTGAATAAATAATTGAGTAGACCTGGGTTCATGAATCATTCTTGTCTTGCAAACTGGAATTGCTCCAAAATAAGAAAAAAAGACTTCCTTTTTTTTTCTTTTTTTCTCCTCTGTGCTGCAGAATATCTTGTAACATAATAGTTAAAGAACTCTTGTGAAAGCTGTGGGTTTAAAACCATCAAGATAGAAATAGGAATTGAGCCTGTATCTCCAACATACTGAGGAGTACCTTAGTCAGGGGCTTACTGAGTGAAGAGGATTTTCAACGTTGCAGCTTTGTGAAACAAGGTTATTTCTTCTTTGTCACAAGTATCTGAGCTAGGCATTTCAAATTGAAATGAGCATTTTCCCCTGATCAATTTTTGTACCTTTGAGGTGAAGAAAATGAAACAAGTTTTCAGATCATGCTTATTCAAAACATAGTTTCTTCCCCTCAGTTCAACTTCCAAAAAAACTTGCACTAATTAACCAAGAAGTTTTAAATTAATACTACTGATCTATTTACAGTATTTGCTGGAACTAGGCAAAATTGATTACTGATACTCAAAAATACTTGGTATGGCATCTTATCTGGGCAGCCAGCCATCTGAATCACAAACGCCTTTCATCAAAAAGCTGCTACTGCCTAGTGAGTAGGCAAAAACAAACAAACACACACTTTCTGTAACATGTCTAAAAGTAAGGATAGATATTTCAAAAGGAGAGTATTTTAATCAGACTTGAAGGTAAGACTAAGAAGATATCCGAAACCAGAAAGTGCAAAGACAGGCAATACCACCAATATAGGCCACGGGGAAAAATACTGAATTGCAAATAGATAGCTATTAGAACAGTACAAAGGTCAAAAAAAGACCAGAGGATAATACAGAAAACTGAAATAACAAAAATTATAGCTGTAGCCAAAACAGTTCTTTAACAATCCTCTCCAGATGAATTTCTTTTATCTAAAATAAAAAGTTATTTAGCTTTCACCGGTTGTGTCTCTCTTCTTGCTATTTATTGAATAATTCAGTTTTCTCTCTTGACACTTCCCCCCTTTTCAAGCAAGCAGAGATATCTGCTCATCATCTTCAGGTTTTTGAATGGAATACCTTTCCACCGTTCTACCTTTTTCATTTTCAAAATCATCAAGATCCCTGCTTAATCCCTCAATCTCAGCTCAATGGACTGTGACAGACTTGTTTCTGTCTACCTCATTTTTAATGATTAGTTTGGTAATGCTGCATCATTCCCCAAAAACAAGCCTAAAGAAACTTTTTACTGAAGGACAGCTGCATTTCCATTTTGAAAGTACATCATAATATAATTAAATTCCAATCTGAAGTACAGAAACATGGTCTATTGGACATTTCTATTTCCCTTTTCAATGAATGGCTGGAGCTCAGGTTCACACCTGTGAAAGTCACCTCCTTGCTAGTAAGAAAAATATTTTGACTAATCGTTAGTCCAACCAAACAAGAACAGTGGGATGATTCAAGAGCCTATCTACTTCAACATTTGTACTCAGAAATACCATAAGATAATGACCATGCAATATACATAAATAATATAAAGACCATGCAATCCTTTGAAAGGGCCATAAAAGAGCCTACACCAAGTCTGCTTGCCCATTCCTACACTGCCAGAAATTTTCATATGAAAGTGAAAAACCATCTCAAAAATTGCTTATGTCATAGCAAGAGAATGAATGACAACCTTTTTTTTTTTTTTAGGTGCCTTTCTTTCGAAAAGAAATATGAAGAAATAAGTTAAAATAAAGAGCAAAATTACATCAGTCAGCAAGAATGTAATATATCTGTGATTATTAGCTGAAATGGTCATATTTCCAAGTATATTCCCAGTATATTCTCAAACACAAAACTTCAAAAATAAGGAAATTCTACAGCTCCACAGGAGTCACTAACCAATGACAGTGACTTGCTCAGTAAGTTTCCTTCAGTGGCAGTGCTGATACGTGAAAACACTACTCTTGATTACTTCATTCCTTTCACAAGTCACTCTTTTAATTACTTCTACTAACTTCAAAAAAAAAAAAGCAAGACTTACATGTATCTGACAGAAGCAGATTCAAAATCCCACAAAATTATCGCACCATTTTCACTTCCTGTAGTTATCAAGCTACGTCCTTCTACTTTTAAAACATCAAAGCACTTCATTTCCACAGAAGGCACAAATCCCTGTAATGAACATTAAAAAAATAACTTTAGTTGGAACAGTGTGGACACTGAAGAATGACTTCTTTTAACTGCTAACTTACTATGATGTGTAAATCAACAGCGTATACTACAGCTGCATATTCAGTGTTATTCTAATACTACTGTATTTGAGCTAGGCAGAAGCACCAGAAGGAAGCAGGGAGTGATAGCAATGGCAAAGTCCCTCCTGCAGAGGCTGAAGGCCTCCATTTACCAACCCGTCTTGCTATGCAGAAAGGTTTTCTGCTTGGTGTGAGCTCGGATTTGGAATATTATGAAGAGGCTGCTGGGGCTTGCCTGTCCTTCAGATTAGTACACCCTGCATATCCCAGTGGATACAAATGATCCCATAAGGAGAGATGTGGATTGTATCAAAATTGACTGCATAGCTCTGACAGTCAAAGGCTTAGCAGTTCAGGTGATTTTCTCTTTTATCTTACTTGACAGAGAAGGAATTGAGGTTGGTCAAAAACTGGATATGCAGATTCTATCAACAAAGATTTGTTTTAATGAGTAGGGAACTGTTTTTGAGACTTGAAGAAGAATCAAGATGCACCTGACAAACTGGAGCATAAACATATTTGCCAACAGGCTGACAAACCTACTGAAGAGAGGTTTAAATTAGGACTGACAGGGGAGGGAAAGGATGATCAAAAATAAAGTGAGAAGGTTGTGGACCAGGTTGGCAAACAAGACACGTGGTGGTGTAGATATGAGACCTCTTATCAACCAAACAGGAATGAATGAGCCTACTCTAAGTATATGAACATAAAGATCTTTCCACAGGACAGCACTGTGGAAAACGTTTTCAATCCTTACTAGGGAATTCACCACAACAGGATGCCTCTATGATGTATGTACCTGTACACCAGAGCATGCAGCAAACATGCTCTGAACAAATAGGAGGAATCAGGGATGTGTTTGCAGCTGCAGGGCTTGTTAAACATGCAAATAGATACCACTTTAGCACTCAGCTTGACTTTCATGTGCCACTATTACTAAAGGTCAGGGTATCTATAGCACTGAAAGAAATTTGATTTCTAGAAGATTCCTAATACAAGGACTTCAACTTCTTTTTTTGTACAGGAGTATGAAGCATATATTCAGAGCTCCTTAACCATGGCAACAATAGTGCAATGAGTTATTAAGCAGATCTATCTCAGAAACAATAGCTCTCTTACATGATTTATTCAGAACTTCAGTGTACTGGAAAGTTTGGAATATTTAGCTGGTTCTTATCCTGTTGTTAAACCGTGAGATCCTCAAGGGCACAGTAAACCTTTCACTTTCTAATCTTCTGTAATGGAACTTTAGTGTTTCTCACCTCTGCATCACTGCTTAGAGAACTGGTATCAGGTGGCAGCTGGATATCAGGAAAAAATTCATGTTTTTTTAAAGTGTCTGGATTCAGTGACAGAAATTCAACTGGATTTCTTTGTAGAAACAACACTGCCTCAGGAAGCACCCACGTAACCTTTAAATACCTTTGAATTTCATTACCCTGTTAAAATAATTAAATTAAAGAAAGAGGGAGGAAAATATTTTGTTACTCATAAGAAAATGATCAGCAAGCTTGCTTTCTGTGCCTAATTAGAAAAACCATTTCAAACTTTATCTGGCAGATGCAGTTTAATTTCCCATTTAAACTAAGTTAAGAAACTTGCGTTATAGATGCTTATTTTATTAACATGGATAGTCTTCAGTTCATATCTAGCATATTAGCAAAGCTGATGGTAATCTCAGTTCTGTGAGAAGAACAAGCCATACTTAAGCCATTGCTTTGAGTTATCAGTCCTTCCCCACTATGCCTAGAGCTCCTGCAAATTACCTTCACAGTTTTTCCAATTATTCCAAATTCTCTTCAGTAACCAGTTTCTTTTTTAACCTTAATAATTCTGTCTGTTTTGGAAAATGGTACTAAAATCAGCTTCTTAGGTTTTCTCGTGTTCTCACCGTTGTCTCAAGCTCCAGAACAGAGCAATGACTAAGATTTTATTAAGTCCTACAATATTAATTGCAACTGACAAGAAAAAAAAAGAAAAATATGGGGAACGAGTGAAAACTGTGAGAGAGTATGGTAGATTCTTCCAAGGAACAAACAGTTTTTGGAGCGCTACTCAAGTTTATCTTGCCATCATGTTTAGAGCCTCTTTAAACTCTCATAATAATAACCTGCATTTCTTATTATTACTGAGGCATTTTTACAGAAAAAGTAGTTCTGCAACTATATACAAGAATAACATAATCACTTAGAATCACATAAACATGGAAGAGATTAAACTCTTCACCAATCTGTTAGTCAAGGGGCACGTTTACATTACATGAATAATACAGCAATTCAAGTACTAACACTGCAGAATAGTTGGTGCGCCGCAGTATTTCAGGTACAGCTTTGTATCAAAAGCAAACTCTGAATAAAACAGTTTTTTAGTAATAGGAGGATCAGAAGTAATATATCACTTACCAGCATAGGAGTTTAAAGCTTTTAACTTAAATAATCTGTAAGTACTGAAAGTTTTAAAAATACCTTCCTTGAGACTAACACAGGCTTGGCTAAATCTATGCTTCCCTTGGCATAGTGAGCCTAGCAACCTTCTGGAAGAGTGGACTGAACGACCAAACTTGGAAGGGATCTGAATCTCTGTCTTAGCAGTTGAAGAGTGTTGGCTACCCCTGATTGTTGTCCCAGACAAAAGGCCTAAACAAGTCTGAGAACAGCATGGCCTAATAGCTGCTTCTCTTTGAAAAGAGAAGATATTGTCCAGATAAGAATCAGTTCATTTTAGCAGCTTCCTCTCTCACTTGTATATATTCTATGCTCTTCCTGTGCAGTTGAACTAGCCTTCCAAAAGTACACTAGCTCTTTCACACCTAAAAGACATTACTGTGTATGCTAATGCATATGCCATCCTTGTGTCCCTCCTTTGGAGTTTGTCCAGAGGGGGGCCACAAGGATGGTCAGAGTATTGAAGTACCTCTCCTATGAAGAAAAGCTAAGGTAGCTGAGCTTCTTTAGCTTGGAGAAAAGAAGGCTCTGAGAAGATCTCATTGAGTTCTTCCAACACTTGAAGGGAATTTACAAACAGGAGGGACAGACATACTCTCATAGTGACAGGGCAAGGGGCTTTAAACTAAAGGAGGGGTGACCTAGATATTAAGAGGAAATTTTTTACTTGGAGGGTGGTCAAGCACTGGAACAGGTTTCCCAGAGAAGCTGTGGATGCCCCAACCCTGTAGTTGTAGCCAGGCTAGGCGGGGCCCTGGGCAACTCAATCTGGTGAGTGGCAGCACTACCCACAGCAGAGTGATCAGACATTCTACGATTCTGTATCTTACATCACAGTAGTAAAACATTGAAATATGACTGAGTTTCCACTTGTGAAGCAAAGCAGTTGTTAATGGTACAGCCAGTAATAAACAAAACACAAAGGGTATAGTTATAACAGCTAGAACTGTGTAAGTGAGCACTGGTTGTGAAAATTCCAGAGCAGCCAGAATGAACTTACACAAACTTCTTGCTGCATCACCACTAAGGAATGTAATCAGGGCATTAGGCAGCTGCTTCCCAGCACAAACATTATCCTGAGGAATAAAGTGGTACCGCCTGACCCTTTGTGAACTGCCAGCTCATACACATTAGATGCACTGGGAGGGGAGCACTTGTCTATGGAAGATATGAAGAGTAAATGTCTCCAAGGTGTTCTGCACATAGCCATGACTCAATCTGTTCCAATTTTGTTCACTGTGAGACTCCTGGTTTCTATTCAACTTTTTGTTGTGTCATATATGCCAGCTAAACAATGTGTATCAAATACCCTATGCTGCAAAACAAATTCTTGATTCTCTTGTTTAAAAATGAATGGTTAACAGGATTGAGAGTTACAGAATTCCAGCACATGATAAAACCTCAGTGTTGCTCTGCAAACTTTCTGTCACTGATTCAGGTTATTGTAGTCCCTTTGCATCAGATAGTCAGATCTCAGCCTCAAATGTTATCTTATGAAGATGAAGAAGAGCAGTGAAACAGTTTTTCAGGTGAAGAATCAGATTCAGCAACCGTGAATGACTTCACTTATTTGAGTATTCACATTTACATTAATCAGTAACATGTACACACAAGTTAAAAAAGATCTGGTCCTCCAGCAAACACAGATTATCTTGATAACTGTTACAGTCTATTAGTAAATTGAATCAAAAGGCCTCAATTACAAACACAAAATATTCATTTTCCATTATAGTGAGTACACGAGAAGAAATTATCAGAATGCTGAAAACACAAAAAGCAATGGACTAATGAACTTAAAAAGAAAGAAAGCTAACTTGATGACTTACAGAGAGAGAGAGTTACTTCTTGATAATTTCTATAAGTTCATCTACTGATTAATGAGAAAGTCTTATTTTACTTGAAAATTAGTAGCTAATGAAAGAAATAATAATAATTAGAATGTATTCATAGGTATATATATATATATACACATATACATGTAATTATGTTAAAAAACCTGAATGATTTTCATTTTCCCACTCTGTTCCAAAACAAGAAGAACATGTTGACTCTCACTAGCCTTCAGATAGACCAACTTCAACAGGCAGTGTTCATTTTTGCTATGTTGGGTCAAAGGCAAGGCTTTAACTTCCTGTCCACTGCCAAAATTCCAAATTTTCACTGTTCCTAGACAGGAATAAGAAACATACACAAAAGGGAATGAACTTTCAACATTGCTTGTGCTTGAAACTCAGGAATTTGAATGAGGACAGGGAAAGGAGAAGAAACAAGAAAATCTAATTGAAGATGCAGAGCTAAGTCAATCATCTTCAAGAAGCTGTAACTGTGTATATGTTTATTGAGAAAGCAAGCTTAGGGAGAAAAAATATACCAAAAATCACCTTCACCATTAACCCCTCTGTTATTTCATCCCTTCTATGCCCATTTTAGGCTGCAGCCCAGGTTGAAAGGCCACAGCCCAGTTCATTGCTGTTTCTGGATTAGTGTCATCAGAGAGCAAACAGAATGGCAGTCAGGAAGACCACCTCAGGCTTTGATATACAGCAAGGAGCAGAGCAACACATTTTTTGGACTTGTCCCACAGGATAGTGGGAAGAAGAAGCTAGAGTATTATCCTAAGTGAAGCAGTGTCATGGTTTCATGGCTTTTCATCCGTATTACACGTCATAATATCTTGCCTTGTCAAGGAAACCAGGCAAAACCATGACAGACAGCTATTATTTATGAATCCAGTTTTGTAGGACTTGATAGCATTCACCTACAGTCATGCTTTTAAGATCCATAAAGAGTTCATTCTATGTTGCAAAGTATAAAATTCTAAACATTATTCAGTATTCTGTGTGGAAAAAAGGGCATTTTCTTTTTATGTGAGGCAGCCTTCATATAGCTCATATATTTCAATAATTCAGGTATATACTTGAACATCTGAATTTGGGAAGAACTGTTCTTCAATGTTCACAGATTACAAAATTATTAAAGTTGCAGCAGAATTTGGTGTAGCATCAAATACGTGAATATACTGAGTAATCCTGTCACATTCTGTACAACTGATGCACTGTAAACAACATGGGAAAAAGTCAGGAAACATACACACATATTCTGTTGTTCATTACAAAATTGAGCTGAGACATTATAAAATCAAAAAAAAAAAACTACCATTCTCCATTTGGAGCCATTCACTCATAGTGCTATAGAGATCTAGGTCCAGAGATGAGGAGACATCTTTTCAGATCAAGAGCTTTGCAGGCATTTTTTTTTTTTTTCCACAAAGTCATAGGCAAGCAAAGTAACGGAGCCCCAGCATTCAAAAATCTCCTTTCTATGAATCACACAAATAAAACCTAACCAGGGAAAAAAAAAAAACACAACAACAACCCTCTATTTCTTTGTGGGAATACTTCCTCCCACCTTGGTTGAAAGCCAAAATTCATTCTATCACTGAGACAAAGTGGTTCAAGACAAAGAGTTCTGATTGCTTATATGCCATTTCACATAAACATAATAAAAATATGGGAACTATTTAGTTGGTTTACCATCACAAGCTCCAGAAGCAAGATAGAAACCATTTATTTCAATTGCTGCACAGGTCACTTCAATATTCAGCCCATGTGCATCTTCAATCTGGTATATTTGATATCCTGTTTCTAGGTCCCACACCTTAAAAAAAAAAATTGATCATTTGTTGTACATCCTCTAAAATTCCTCATACATTTTTTTCCTAGCATAATTGTATAAAGATGAATACTTCCAAGAGCATATTTAAACTCCCCATGAAAAAAATTCTCTTATTTCAGCAGACTCAATAGCACACAGTCATGTTCTTTTACTGAGATCCTACTGCAATTTCTCCAGATTCAACTGGATTTGTGAAGTAGCCACTCATGTCCTAAGCACTATGTGGATCTGATGTTCTTCAGCAACAGATGCCAAAAACTATCTTGTAATTGTAATGTTGTAGCCATCATGATCTAAAGAAGTTGGAGGTTTACAATGAGAAATAACTCATTGAGAGTAAAATATAGACAATTTACACAAACAAGCCGTCTGCCAAAAAAAATGGTATGTATTACCATCTGTCTCAATAACAGTAGCTATATCACCCTATAGATCTTGCCACTTAACTTCACTAGTAATTAATGAAAACTGTAGGTCCTTAGCACTTGTGACAACCAGTATCACACTGTTAATTACACCTATAATGATTCACTGTATTTGTCTATGGGTTTTCTGAAATTTGTTTAGTGATTACTTTTAGTGGTTCAAATGCAAATAGTAAAATTAATACACAGATTTAATATTTAAAATAGCATTTCAGCTGTTAGCAGTGATAAAAAGTAACAAATGAGAGACATCTCCATCACTTTATTTTTCTTGTTAAATGGCTGTTATATTCAACACTTCTCTTTCACTGTATGACTGAAATCCTGAAGGCTCAGAACAACATGTTCTAAGAAACTGAAAAATAAAAGGATATCTGCAGAAGGTCAGCAAATTGGCTCCAGATCTGCTAGTCAAACAGAAACAGATTCAGAAAAAAAAGGAATAATAGGAGGATAAAAAAAATCAGGTTCTGTGTTTTGGTCACACTGAGTGCACCATAAAAACTCTCAATTTTTCTTAAAGAATCCTTATATCTGAAATACAATTTTAATTAAAGAACCCTTTTGTATATTTATACCTTTTTACATTTTACCTTCTTCACAAAGTGACGTTATTCATGTTTCATACCAATCCACAGTGCATCTGAAGTATGTTTTTTATACCCCACTGAGCTGTCTGGGACTCCAGCATTTACTATACTTTAAGCAATGTTCATGAGACATGCCTTCTGGATGAAAGAATAGCATGCAATTAAGTTTGCATAAATTGTTTGGATACATATTTGATGTGGCATTTAAAATTGTCCTTTGCAGCTACTAAATAGACAATAGACTTTTACTATTATTGCTGTATTATCCATTCTCGATCAGGTGAAGTGTACCAAAATATGGCCAAAGGAAATAAAAGCACAACCAAAATTGGCACTTCTGAAACCTTGCTGTACTGCAAGCACCAGACAAGTCAGAGAAGTAGTTTTCTAATAAAATTAACGCTGTTCAATCCAATATAGCTGATTTATCATGGCTATCACTTCCCTGAAGAATTTGAGCACAAAAATGGTCGCAAAGCTAACTGTTTAAATAATAAACACCAGTTGCTTAAGTAACCGCCCAATAGCTCATCTGCAATAAGAAAATCTGAGACTTTTTCAGCTTAAAGGACAACTTACACTCACCTTCAGTATTGACTCAGAGCAGACAGTGAGGATTTGGTTAAAAGCCCTGTTATAAGCCAGAACATTTATGCTTTTCTCATGTGTTTTTGGGACCTGTTTTGTATCTTGCATCATGTGCATTAGCGGATAAATATCAATGACAGTTGAACCTGCATGTAGTGAGACAAGAGAGCATATTTTACAAAGGTTCATACAAGGAGGAGTGTTCATTTGAGTTTTTCTGAAAAGCGTAAGGAATCTTGTCTGTTTTTTGAGACTATTTGTTCTTGGAAAGAGAAAACCTCAGTTAAACAATAGTTAAGTATTTCTCTGCCTCAAGCCACTTCCTTAGACATAAGATAATTTTATCTACAGGCAGTAAGATCTCTCCTGTACCTTCCTTTATACAGCACTGCAGGTCTGAATGAAGTTTCACTTTCTGGTGCTCCCTGATCAGAAGGATTGCAAAGACAGAAAGACAGATAGGGAAGACAAGACAAAGGAAAGGAGAAGGCTTTTACAAAGCAGGCTTGCAATCCAGACTCCTATTTCAGTTCTAGTATAGCTACAGTCTAACAGCAGCATAATGCAGTCAGCAGTAAATATGCAGCAAAGGACGGAATTGCATTAATTCTTGGCATGAGAACAGGCACAGGACTGCAGTTTGGAAAAAGACACAGAAGGAAAGCTGTGGCAGTACTGAAATGAAGCATGAAGGTGAGCCATAGTACATGGATGTTAGTGAACAAATAACTGAAAATCTCCTCTGTAATAGCCATAAGAATTAATGTACCCACATACAGCCTCAAGCCTTTTGTCTAGTTCAGGAGCATGGGGATATTCACTTAACCTTTTAATGGCACCATTAACAGAGTCCAGGACAACATTTTTACAGATATTTAGACACAGCTCCAATCAGTGTTTATAAGGACAAAGCTATCTCATTCTTCTGAGGACTTAGCCATGTAAAACCACTATGTTACTATGCCTTGAAAAATCTCATGAAGTGAAATTTTAACATAAAATTCTTCCCATATCTTTTAGTTATTAAGCATATTTATAAACTAGTCTGAATAGTATTCTGATTTGTGGACTCCAGTTCAACGTAAGTAGGTTTATAACAGGCTTATTAGCACAAATATTCAACAGAAGCCGACAGGTCATTGAAAACAAAAGATTTCATGTTCATCTCAGATTTGACAAGCTATTTGCCTTGTTCTTGGTGCAAATACTGGAACTAGATGTTTCCAGACACAAAACAATGACCTTATTTCTCTCAGGTTTCTCTAGCCCAAGGTCAGGCTTCAAAGCTAAGGAATCCAGGATGTCAGTGACTACGTCTTTGGGCCAGACAAGGCCTGCTGGTTTCCAGGTTCTCTTCCTTAGATACAGAGGGCTAAAATACTTAGTGACACCCGTGAATCTCTAAGCCCTCAAAGATTCTGCGCTCCTTGCTAGGAAGTTAAGCAGAGCCAAGAAACATGGGATGAGTTCCCACAATTCTTAATTCCTGATCAAGTGGGTCTTCTGGCATCTCCAAATGGAAGGAGGGTGCCAGAGAAAAGCTGAGTCCAGGAATACTAGCAGCTGAGTAGCTTTTAACAAAGGGTAAGGCTACAGAGTAGAACAGGTAGCTTATTCTTTCTCAGAAAGGTTTGCCTTGCCTTCACAAAAAGCCTTGATCATTTACTGTTTCCTGCTGTTAATTCCCATGCTGCATATTTTCACATATATTTCCATATTGAAATTAGCAAAACATGTAACAGGACTCACTTCAAAGTGGTCTTACCATGCAAATACCCTCCCCTCTCTGTACATTTCATACACATTATTTCTTCATTCAACATTTATGGAGACCAAACAGTGGATGCAAGCACAATAAGGCTGTGGGTGGTGAGTTTCCAGTGATATGAAAGACAAGCCATGTTCCAGATGGCCATGCACAGCTGTCACACACAAGATGAAGAATGCCTCAATCAGCTCATCCATGCAAATTGTTGGATTACAAATAGGGAACTTTGGATGGAACTGAACATCAATTTCAATGCACTGGAAATGATTGTGGCAATGCTAGAATATTGCAAAGCTTGCAACATGTGCATCCCATAGATGCTCACATAGGAACAGAAAGAACACCATATGCAAGTTTGTCAGGACCTACTGAACCAATATGAGGTTGAAGGTGACAGTTCTTTATTGAATTATTACCAGTTATGAGACATGTGAGATGTAGTGTCACCACTACAAGCCAGAGTCAAAACAGCAGACCATGGAGTAGCAGTGTGAATTCCCCCTTGAAGAAAAAGTCCAAGATGCAGCCCCAGCTGGGCAAAGGGATGTGCACTGACATTTAGGATAGGAAATGAGTGATCCATCTAGATTTCCACAAATCCAGAGAAGCTATCAAATCAGATCGCTATACTGGAACAGTTATTAAGCTGAAGGCTCACATTTCCTGAGTCTGACCAGAGAAGGCAACCTTTCTCTTGAAACATAGCAACACCAGGCTGCACACCAGTTTGAAGACCAGAGAGCTTATTTGCAATCTTGGCTGGACTGTCCTTCCAAACCCACTTTATAGTTCAGATTTGGCACCTATTGATTTCTTCTATTTGCGTTGATAAAAGATGGACTGCATTGGGAAACATTTTCTCTAGTAATGATGCTGTCCTAGCAGCTATGAAACAGAGGGTCACCTGTGCTAGTGCAGATTTTTACTAGAGATGGGCATGCAGTCTCATGACAAAAAAGCTCAGCTAATGGTGGTCATTACATTGAAAAAATTGTGTTTTGTAGCTGAGAATCTGCTCTATCAGAAGTGTCATTTTACTGTTTGTTGCTGGTGTAGTTTCCACGGTAATGAATAGGAGACATTACTTTTGAAGTGATCTATACGGGGGGGGGGGGGGGGGGGGGGGGGGAAGCTCTCACACATTAGTTACAGTAACATACCTGTGATAAGTGTGCCACAGGCATTGTCAAATACCATGGCAAGGGTCTCAATCGCTCTCGGACTCCCTTGATCCTGGAAGACCTGCAGCATTGAAAGGGTCTGTAGATCCCAAACTATAAAAATCTAGAGAGATGGGGGCAGGGAAGTTAGTACAGTTGAAAATCCAGTAATGATACTATTTTTCATTTGTATGAGAAAAATAATATAGCATCCAATGAAAGTCACATTGTTAAGTGTGTTACATCTGAAAATAAGCAAGACAAATACCTAAGGCATTTTTCATCATGATTTCAATGAGAATAAAAGGCATAGAAAGGCTAAGATTTGCAATGTTGACCTGAGAACGAGATGAGCTAAGAGCCATCAACACCAACATAGAACATAGAACTCTGAGAAACAAACATGAACGTGACATCTGTCAAACTCAAAATGAAAACAGTAACAGTCAAATCCATTTCTGACAACTCAGAAAACTCAAATCTCTAGTTTTAATCCCTCTTTATTAGAAGGATATTTGAAAGCAAAATTCCACTCTGAGAACTATTTTACTTGCAAATTTGGGACTAGATTTTTTTTTTTAATATTAGGGATTTCTGCAGTCTTATGTCTGCCTGTTTTCTTATGTACAAGCTTAAATATTTCTATTCAGGAACAAAAAAAATAAAATAAAAAAATCACCTTATACATTTAAACAGAGAAAGTGTTTCTCCAAAACACACCCAGAAAACTGTACTCTGAAACATAACGAGAGTTTTGACTTTTTCAGTTTTCCTCATTATATTCCATTTCTTTCTTCATTTAGAATTCTATTTTCTATTCTATTTACATCGTTTGTGCCCATTATAATCCATAGGCAGTATTCTCAGTCCTTAAACATGTTTTCGATAATTAAGAACACTTCAATTTGTTTGTAAACGCTTTGAAAACTTCAGTGCAATTGTTAGGAATACTTTAATGATTACTTCAGAAGACATACATTCTACAACTGAACTTACATTTCTTACTCTGTATGCAATAAAGTACTGAAGTATAAATCTTTCCACTTAAAATACGATCTCAGCATAGAAAAAGTATCATGAAAGAAATAAAGTAGAAGACTGTTCACTGTTTGCAAAATAAAAATGAGTATAAAATATTAAAAGCAAGAGTAATAGAAGTAATAGACAGAAATTATTCAGGATTATGCAGTATCAAGAAGGGATAAGATACACAGATTTAGATATCATTGGAATTTCCATCCAAAACCTGATTTTAAAGAAATTTACAGAGGATCCAGAAAAAATTTGAAAAAGGAAAGAAAAGAAATAGATACACCAGTTTGAACTGATCACTTCTGACACTAGAGGAAAATACATATAGAAGTGTTTCAGGATTTTGAGTAAAAAGGAAATTTGAATGCCCTGTTTATTTTCAGGAAAACAAAAAAGGAAAAGTACAGGAAATTGTACTGATTCAGAACCATGCCCATCATATTTCTGCCCAGAGAGGCTGTGGATGCCCCATCCCTGGAGGCATTTAAGGCCAGGCTGAACGTGGCTCTGGGCAGCCTGGTCTGGTGGTTGGCGACCCTGCCCATGGCAGGGGTATTGAAACTAGATGATCTTTGAGGTCCTTTTCAAGCCAGGCCATTCTGTGATATTTCTCTAATAGATTTCTGACTATTTCAGAAATTTACTCAAGCATGCAATTGCTGAACCATACAAAAAGAGCCTTTTGGAGGAATAAGCCAGTAAGAGTGTTTGAAGAAAACTTGGTTAAATAGAGAAAACTATGAAGATGTTTGTTCACCTAGAAAAAAAAAAAGTGGAGAAGCAAAAATACAAAGAAGAATTGGTGATGGAAGTTGAAAAAGCTAGGGCAATATTGAAGGTAAATCTCCAAGCTGATTTCTGGCCCAATCACAATTAGGTGTAAAAACAACTCTAAGAACAGAATATTAATCAGAAGTAAGTATCAGTGGAGATACTCAAGTCACGTGAAAAGAATAAGGCCTTGAACAGAGACCTTCCTGGAAATACCTATTAAATTAATATTCTATTAAAAATTGGAATAAAACTGAAGATACACAATTTTAATAGTATCATGTTTTTTTTCAAGCAAAACTGGTCAGTCAAAACATAAGTTTGACATTTTATCACAGCAGTAAATCACAGAGAAAATGATTTTACAGCACAAGTGAATACAAGCAAAAACCTGGTCATTAATAAATCTCTTCCTTCCACTCAACCTTTCCTCTTTTTGGGGGCAGGAGATGGGGAGATAACATAAACCACTGTTTCATATAAGTAACTTTAACACAAGGCATCACCAGCATGGCAGTGTGATATAATGTCACTGCTGCTTATCTGCATCAGCACATATAACTAGCATGAATTCATGAGGAAAGACAAGAAACAAAAACTGTGCTGAATTTGAAACTAGGAGGCCACTGGGGGAACTTTCTGAGGAACATTTTTAAAAAACTGTTCAATTTAATAAAGAACTTCCAAATCATGGTAAGCATTGGGAAACACTGGAGCCCTTTGAAGACATACTCTTTATGGCAAAATGCTTTTTGACTGTGTCTTGTGAAATCACACACAGACTATTTTTGAGAAAACAAAATCAGAGTGGAGGCAGAGTGCAGAAAGAAGGATCTTCAATTGCTGTTGAAAATTACTGTTTTCCTTCTTCACACTGTTTCCACCATACAGGAAAACTTAAGCTACACTAACAGTGATACTGTCTGCAGTGCTGACTTAAATGAAAAATACTTGTTGGCTCAGTTCTAGTATATTAGCAGAATTAGCATTGACCCATGGACATTCCTTTTGCATATGGATATTGCAGTCCGAAATGGTGCAGAGATTCTTCTTAAGGGATTTCATTTGCTACACAGCTTACCTACTTCAGTGTGTCATTGAAGGTTCCATGCTGCAAGTGAAAAAGTTACAAACTCATATCCAAAGTCCAAACCCCCAAAGAAAAATCACCAGGCATGAAGCAGAGGTCAAACTGCAGCTCTGCTTGCCATGTTATTTAATAGAGTAAGTTACCTGTGGAGTTCAGTTTTGCATCCTGTGATCTCTGAAGGTGATCCTATAAAGTACTACAACTCCCCGTAGTTATTAGAAGACTTAAAAACAAATTGATGTCAGTGGGATTACTTTTGAGGCAAAGACAAGGAGGATTTAGTTCTAAGCACATTAACACAACATGATGCAGCAGCTGATCCTATACCTAGTGCCTTACTGAGACAGTAATCTGCTGAAGTTCAAAATAATATACATTTCAAATCACTTCCTTAAATAGTACCACAAGCCTGGTAATACATAAGGCTACTTTCTCAGTCATTGAGAAATAATGAAAAAAATTAAACTGGGTAATAAGCAACAGTGAATCTGTTTGCAAATTAATGGGTCTGCAGGCTATTTACTAGGTCCTATACAGCGACAGAGATTTTGTAAAAGACCTGTATATCTGTCTGTACTGTCTGCTCAGTATGCTGACAATAGAACTGCCTGACCACTCACACAAATACGAAACGACCCTTAACTCTTCCAGAAAACAGTTTAAGTGGATATTTAGATAGTGTGTGGGTCAGAAGCAAGAAGTCTGAGGTTCAAGCACAGACATGTGGCCCTGAACACCTGGGTTGGGTGAGCTCAAAACAACAATCATGTTCTTCCTGCTAATGTTCAGCTTACCTTAGAATAATGACGCAGCTCTCACCTTAGATGTAGTATTGAAATATTCTTCATGTAAACACCTCATTTGCATTTTAAGATCCAATATTTCTTCCTTTACCAATCAAAAAACAAAGGAACTAGAAAACTGCAGGTCTGCAAGTTCATTCTTAATGTAGCTTAATCCTTAGATCTCAGTTTTTGGTTAGAAAATCTAAATAAATTAACACAGGCTGAATATGGCTCTTGATCTTTTTTTCTTCTGAGTAAATACAGATTATTTATGCTTTAATAATAAAAATTTAACGCTTTAATAATCAAACATTTGCCCAGAAACAGAAAACCTACTGGATCATTTCCTTCGTATATGCCTAGAATATATGAAGGCAATTCAATTATGAAGGCAATTCATGCATTCTCATAAACTGAGAAACAGCATTTTGGAAAGATACCACCATAACTAGAACAGATTTTCCTCAAACAGTCCAACTGCACGCTGGTTACAAGCACGCATGTATGTTATATGTCATAAATTTAGGTGCTAGAGAGAAAAATATAGGTTTAAGCCAAAAAAGCATATTTAAAATTAGTTCTAAATCCTTCTTCTTCACAGAATCATGGCTTGGCTGAGCTTGGCAGGGACCTTCTGGATCCATCTGCTCTACCAGGCTCAAGCAGGGCTACCCAGATCAGACTGCACTGGACCACGTCCAGAGGCTTTTTAAGGTCTCCAATGGCAACCTCTCTGGGCAACCTATGCCAGTCCTCAGCTACCCTGAGAGTAAAAAAATGCTTTCTGATGCATAGATCATTTTTCCTGTGTTTCAGTTTTTGCCCACTGTCTGTCACTGGGCATCAATTAAAAAAGCCTTGCTCTTCTTTGATAAGAGGCTCCCTGAGCCTGCTCATCTCTATGCTAATTTTGCAGTTCTTACTTGCAGACTATTCAAGAGAAAAAGTAATTTGCATTGCAAATACCAGGAAGTTGGTTAAGTTGATGAAAAAAATCAAAGAACATCAAATATTCTTGAAGGTTTGTGCAATATGAGAAGAATATGATATCTGGGAGGAGTAAATAAAATAAAGAAATTATTATCATAAAATCACACCAGAAAGGACAGGATTAACTTTGACTTTCAAAGCAGTATATGAAAATGTATCTGATATAGATGTAGCCAAATAATTTCTGTGCAGGGTATCTGGAGGAGATTTCTCAAATGCCTTTTTCTAATTTTCTGGATTAAATTTAATATTGTTGATGTACATTTTAGTAACAGTCCTGATTAGCAATGGTTAGACATTAATTAAACAGTGTACTTCCAGCTCAGCTGTTGTAATTTTTCAGGAAGATGGATGACCGTATTATAAATACATCCTTAAAGCAATGTTATCTGATTTCAAAATAGGCTAGAGAAACATAGATGGTAATCTACACAGGCTTTGATACGATGACATGCTTGGTTCTAGACAGGCAGAAAACATTTATGACTCCTCTGTGAGATATTACACAGCAAGTTTGCCATTCAGCAGACCTGGAGAGGAAAAGCTAGAGTCTGCTAGTATTAAGATTCCTGTAAATTTGCAAAATCACAATATATACAAACCAATAACATGTCTTGCTCTTATTAACTTCTGTCTTAGTTTCAGCTGGGATGGAACTGTTTTCTTCAGAGTGTCTAGTATGATGCTATGTTTTTGTTCTAGGAGAAAAAACAATTTTCCTAACACACCGATGTTTATTGTGGCAGCTAAGTAGTGTTGAACAACTTTGTACACTTTCGTTCACTCATTCCATCCCCTTCCCTGTCAGATATGGGAAAGAATTGAAAAAAAAAAAAAGTCCCACAAAGTAGCGCTTGTATGGGTTGAGACAAAACCATTTAGTAACGTAGAGAAAAGGATAAGAATTAGGACACACACACACGTATGTATATAACAAATGATGCACAATTAATTGCTCACCATCCCCAACCAATGCCCAGCTAGCCCTGAGTAGCAGGGGAGAGAACTCCCACTCCCTACAAAACTCCTTCTGCATGATATCATATTTATGGAATATCCCTTTAGCCAGTTTAAGTCAGCTGTCCTAATTCTGTTCCATCCCAGGTCCATGGGCCCTTTGCTGAGAATGGCCTTGGTTCTGTACAGAACTGCTGAGCAGCAACTATAAAGATCAGTATGTTATCAACATTGTTTTTTCTCCTAGAACCAAAACGTAGCATCATATCAGACACTGTGAAGAAAACAACTCCATCCCACCTGAAACTAAGACATCCTTCCTGGATTCTGTCAGAATAAAAACAAGAGGAAGGTATGTTTATAACAGAGTCAATTGCAGTACTTTCCCACCACGCATAAGTACATACATTACTTTAAGTATTAGCTATTAAAAATGAAATTACTTTTAAAGAGAAAAAGGGCAAAAAAAACTACATTGATTTGAAAATAAAAGTTTTGTGTTGTTTATAAGGGATAGCACAGAGTGTTATAGTAGGAAGGTACTCCTTATCCTCGCCCCATTGATCAACACATGTACTGAGATTGTTCTTAGGCATTCAAGCATGTAGTGTCAAATCTTGCTCACCTGACTCACTTAAGCAGTCTAATTCAACCACAGGAATAGTTTTAGTTAAATTAGGGTGGCTTTCATCAGTGATTCAGCAGGCAAGACAAAATATTTCGACCTCTACTGTTCTAGTTCCAAATTCCCACTCCACACTAAGTGAGACACAATGGTTTTCACGGCTACACAGCATTTCAGTACCACTGCTATACCACTATCCTTAATTTTCTCATTTCCACTAATCATTCTGAGGGAAAAACCACAAGAACAACCCTCTTCCTGCAACCAGGTTTAATAGCCCCTACCTATGACTGTTCTTTTCCCCTCAGTGGTTTCTGAATGTATTGAAAGCGTTCTGCAGCATTAAAAAATAAAAATAACTGCTTCCAGTTGCAGTAGAATGAGCAAAATAAACACAGAGAGGAAGGGACAGTGTTGAATTATATATGTTGAGATATCTCACTCTATCAGTGAGACTATTTGTTCACAGTTTTTGTCTGTTCCTAAAAACATGAGAGATTGAGTTGCAGTAGCCAGTGAATATACAGCAGGTAGAAGCACTGCTATGTCAGATAATGAAATTATTTACTGCTAGACATCCTTATGGCAGGCTAATAGGAGACTCTTAGGATGTAGTTACTTTAACAAAGAGCTTGTGTAGTATTTAAAAGTCTGTATTCTGGTGAAATGTTTCATGCTTTTTCAGCATGGTCATCACCACTGGCTATACATTTTGCCAGCAATGAATAAGAATCGGCATGCAGTACTTGTAAAAATCTGCACAATTTCTATTCACAAACAGTACTTTTAATTACTAAGTTTCATAGCTGACATTGTTCAAAAAGAGGCTGAGAGTTGATCATGGTGCTTAGAGTGGCAAGTATAAGAAAAAACTCACATATTTGGTGGGTTGACAAAGAGAGGAAAGGGAAGTGAAGCAGCAGGAAGTTGTTGCAGATGATTAGTACTGAATTAAGCATTCAGACAGCAGTTTTGTAATAATTCTGCCATAATTCAGCTGACAGGTAACACAGAATATCAGAATTTTAATATTTATGTGTTTTTTGCACACACAAAGAAAAAGTCAAATATGTCAATTCTAGTCTTGCTACTAAAAAAAAATACGGAAACGTTAAGCTAAAAGCCTACTTTTTAATTAAAATAAACAGATTATCAATAAGATTAGGACTAGATGCTATCAGTATTAATTACTCAGAAACACATTGCTATTTTGATTGGAAATATTGATTTGAAATTAGGAAAAATATTTTACCTTTGCAAATGAAAGGCTGATGACATGCTGATCTTTTTCATTCGTCACGATTTCCACAATACTGTGCTGATGTCCAGACAGCTTTCCTGAAGGCCTAGTATTAACATAGGGATGCCACAAACGAAGGAGTTTGTCATGACCTGTCAGAAAAATATATATATATATATTCAAAAGACTGAATAGTCACTAATACTGTTAAGTAAGCTTCTTGATGAAGGTACTGGTGCTCATAAGTCTCAGCTTTCAGCGCACAGCCAACTCACATGAGAATACTAACTTTTCATTTTAAAGGCTGGATTCCAGCTTACATGTTAACATGTATTCATTGCTTGATCCCATACTTGCATTAAAACCACATAACTGATTAGCATTTTGAAGGCTTTTAATTTTGTTAGGGGAACGTCAGAGGCTCTGGCTGTGATTACATATGCTGGCCCTGTAAAAGCTTAACACATAATTAAACAGAGTTGGGGTGTAGATTTTTTTCCCTCAGAGACCTTATTTAGAAAATGATCAAAAAAATAATAACGTCCACTTAGTGAAGGGGGGGTGGTCATACATAATGGCAAGGGGAGCAGACATGCAAGTTGAGGGCAGGTAGGTAACTAGTGATGAGCAATTTTGTGTCTTAATATAGTGAGAATTAAGTCTTCTCCTTCTATTTGTGCGTTCAAACATTGAAATTACTTTCAACAATAGAATCACTAATACTTGTTATTCTTCTTTTTAATACCTGAAATAAATTAGCCTCATTAAGAAAGAAAACCTTTCCCTACGTAAAATGCTTTCTACATGAAATTTTTATCAATTTTTAAACTTTATTCATGCCAGGAATGCACAAAGGCTATTGGGCAAGCACAGAAGACCATTTTTATCAGTCTTGAACTGCTACTTTTAGACTAAGAAATCACTAATAGATTGGATTTTGCTTTATTACTCACACGGGAACAGTAACTGCATTTGAAAAATCAGTGGGGTGAAAAGATGATTTATCATATTATTCAAAGCTGGTAATTTCCAGCTTCTGTATACATACATAATTTGCTTTTTACTGTAACTGTTCTCTGATGTAGTGACTAAGACATAGTTAGAATTGAAATAAATATAGAGTAAGAGGAAAACCATATCACTTAAAGCATAATAATAATGCAAAATATTACACAAAAGTTACTCTAAACTACCATGGGCTCTATATTTTTGGCCACTAATGGGATTATATCATTTCATTCATAAAAGAAATACAGGTTTAAGCAACAAAAGTGAACTCTGCATCAGTTTTGCTTGTATCTTTCTCATTCATTACCACAAATGAGAAACATTTGGAAGACAAAGTTTGGATGTATCACAGTACTGGTGAAACTGATTACAGTATTCAAATACAACTAAATAAATGATTGAAGAGTAGGAGTGTTAACACACTGTAATAGTCTCTTCCTAATGAAAAATGCATTGTAGGATTCAGTACTTTGCATACCACTTGTGCTATAAATACTTCCCTAAATAAGAATAGATTGAGGCATAGCAAAGTCATTAGCAAATTATCCTCCTTGATTACACAATAAGCTATTATATAATCAAAGGCTGGACTTTCTTTTTAATTGCTGAATATGACAAACTATTTTCACTAGTGCCTGTACATTCTTTATGTAAAATTCCTAGACTATTTAGCTGCTCTGGCCATTGATTTTCAGGGTGTATTACTAGTCAACAAGACTTTACTAACTCAGGTGCCTATATTCATTTGAAAGAGTTTAATTATGTCATTAACTGTATTTCCTGTGTTTCTCAGAAAGAATGCTGGTTTTTAGGTTACAAAGACAAAACTAGCATGCCCTGGTGCAGCTTTGCAGTAGTCCTGTCTGATGTAAACTTCACAGTAAATTTGAAAGGGACTATCACATCCTTTAATTGGTTTAGCAGTTCATTTTCACTCTTGCCTATGACTATTAGCTGTACAGCCCAGGAATTCTTTCTTTTGTATTCAAGGGAAGCAGCAAGACTAAGCACTACAAATGAGGGTGAGGCAGGAGGATGCCTTCTGACATCAGTAAAGATCAGTGGGCAAACAAGATAGACAGGATTCCAAATCAAAAATATAAGTGTAATGAGCATGAACAAACTGGAAGATTGTTTTATGTAAGAATAATTGTTACGCTTCAAAGACATAATTGCAGACTTCTTGAACACAATATTGATCTTTTGTCATGTTGTTTATGCTTTCTGTGGTTTTTTTTTTTTTTTTTGCAGTGAAAGTCAAGATAAATTAAAATGCAGTGGCAAGACAGCCTATCTTACAAAAATACTCTGATTAGGTAGTGGTTTAGATAGGATAGAAGGCCCTACAATTCAAGTGTAGTCTCTGGTCAACACAGACATATATGTAATCTATCTTTTTCAAAAATTTCAAGCACCATTTTAAACAAAGAGGATATTTCTGCTACTTCCACTATTCAGTGGTACACAAGTATCTTAAGTATTGCAACATGACTGCCCTGTTTTTATACCACTGCTGTTCTTATTTTTCTAGGAAGTTTATCTAGATTTTTTTTCCTCCTCTAAGAACAATTTTCAGTGTGTAACAGAAAGCATTATTTCTTGTGTATATCATCTTCTGCCATGCTATTTTACTCCATCTTACAGATATTTTACTCCATCTTTATCACTACAGTAAAATTCTCCAGTTCTACCTGCAGGAAATACCAATCACATTCTTACAGGGCTTCCCTACTTTACATCATCATAAAATTTCTTCAGGCTTTGATTATTTGTCACAAAAAAACAATCTAAATAAGATCTCCTCAAAGGATGTACTTCAGGATTTTCACTAATAGCCCTATTACTTTCCCTTTTAATTTTGTGTCTAAAAAAAAAAATAAAATAAAATAAAATTTATGAAATCTAAAAATAAATATCAGACAAGATGGATATCATCTTAGTTTTCCCTGTAGTAAATTTCATTTAATCTTGAATTGCATTATTTCCTTGTCTAGGTGTTGCGCTTTTTCCCCCCTCAAATTTATTTTCATGTTTTGCTTATTATAAAGGCTGGGCAACAGAGCCTTGGCCATTTTCACCAACAGACAGCATCGCTGTAGTCACTCCAAAGCACTACTATATCAAACAGAATACACCAAGACTGCTGCCATACTCTAGATGCATTTCTACGGAATGAAATATGACCACTGCAAT
Organism: Tetrao urogallus; assembly: GCF_951394365.1. Lineage (NCBI taxonomy): Eukaryota > Metazoa > Chordata > Aves > Galliformes > Phasianidae > Tetrao > Tetrao urogallus. Next base: position 35,145,129 of record NC_136814.1, read on the forward strand.
AAAAAAGCTCCTAAAATATTAGATAATGGAAATAAATGGTTATAAGAGTACTATTTTTGAGTCTCTATTGGGAGGAAAAAAAAAAAACAGCAAAACTTTGGTGAAACATGATCAAAGAGAAAAGCAACAGAAAGTATTAAGGTGGGCCAGTGTGACTGCTTATGACAAGAAAGAAAGGCTAAGGAGTAATGCAAAGGGAGCAAGGAGAAATTTCTAAAACCTGACTAAAACAGTCATCACTCATAACCATAGCTTGGAGAACTGTTTTATAGTAGATCAAACAACTGTTTTCTCTTGTTTTGTCATATAAATAACAAAATCCCTGAATCAAACACAAACTGAGTCCTTATTAGATTTCTTTGAGGGACTGCATCTCTTCAGAGCCAGCAATTATAAGCAGTGTCTCTGTTACCTGTAATTTAAGAAGGAAGCCACTATTTGTACTCTTAAGATACTAACTCAGTTTTTATTTTATCTTTTAACTGAAAATAAAAAGTTACAACGAAACAATATCTTGAAATAATATTATATAAGCCTCATACTTACCCCCAGTGACAATGACCTTTGCTTTCCCACAGTACGTGAAGGCATTGACTCCTCTAGGAACAGAAAATTCTTTTACAGGTCTGTAATCATCAATAAAATAGTTAATCGAGTAAGAAGCATTAGGAAAACACAGTCAAGTGCAATTCTACTGTACTCCTCTGTAGTAGATAGAATAGCTGTTTGCATAACACATAATTATTATTTTTTATTTTTTAAACAAGATACTATATAAGTGAGTTAGATGCTAGCATCAATGAAACTGTAACAGAAGGCACTCTCCACTAAAATAGTATGTCTCTGATTTGAGCATCTGAATCCTCAGCCAGACACACTCCAAACACAATCCTAAAGTGGTAATTGTTGCCAAAGGAGGCCTTCACAAAAGAATATGCTCAAACCATGCTTCAAGTATTAAACCAACCGTCTTTGCCTGTTTCGGATATAGAGTGGTTACTATTTTACATAGACCAAGTACATTTTTCCCCAGTTTATTTCATATTAGTCCACACAGTGTAATTATTTTATCTATTTTATCTTGTATAAAAGCACGAAGAGACTGACAAGCTCCTGAAATATATTTTACAAAAATTCTCTCATATTCACTAAAACAAAACACAACACCAAAACAGGCATTCAGCCAACAAAGAGAGATTGACTCTGTGTTCAATCTAAGCCCATCATTTGAACAACCTCACCACTCCACATTTCATGAATTGCTACCAATGAATGAGAATTTTTCGTACTTGGGATTTAGCAACAGCAAGGCTAATACTCATCTCTGCCAGGAAACAATGACCGCCAATATAGTTAAGCTAGACAGACTGAAATGAGAATACACTTAAAGATATATATTTTTTTCTTTGAAATCCAGATAGGTAGCCAATTCATTTATTCTGAATGAGAGAACAACTATGGGCATCGCTAACTGTAACTGTGGATGTTGGTAAATATGTTGAAAATCTCTGGAAAATTTGAGGATGAAAGTTTTTCCTAGGCAGATCTAAATAAAAGACTGTTGAGTTTCTATTAACTAAAGGGAGAACAGCTTTCTTTCCAGAACCCTAACAAAGGAATCTTCTCTTGATGATGTAAAATAGCGAGTAATTGATTGGTAGATAGCTTCACAATTTCTTATCTTTTTCCTTAATTTTTTACCCTTTAACAAACTGTCTTGATTATTTACCAGTAACAGCATAAATAAGGGGAGTGTGAGGTCTTGCTCAAGTCACGGCTTTCTTGCCTTGTACCTTGTGATCTTTGCCACACTTAATTTTTTTTATATATATACTTTACAGGAAAAGATTATAACCACTCATTAGCCATCATCTACACAGAAACTAAATAGTCACATAGGAGACATGACACATTCCATCCCTTTTCAAGTACAGTAGCAGCTGCTTGCTGGAAACAATTGGGCAAGTTTTGTTAGCACTAATAAATTATATAATGGAACCACAATTACTTATGGAAAGGACATTTCAGAAGTGATTTGATGCACAGCTATTTTGATAATGTAATTATTCAATTGGCTAAATGTAATTTCAGTTAGCCATTGTATGAAAGTGCATATAGATATATATTTTATTGCATTTGAAGTTAGTGTTAACTGAAAGACCTACCAAGACATTCGTGGTTAACACTCTACACAAGAAACAGATTAGTGGTAGCATGTACAGTTTTGACTATTCTGATTTTCCAGTTTGTTTTCTTTCCAAATTAATTCTAGCTTCCCAAAACTTACTGAAAACTCAAATGGAACATTTTGCAGTTCACAGAATAAACTGTTTTCTTGATTTAAGCTAGTGGAACTGAATCTTTTGAAATTAAATCTGTAGCTGAAACTTTTGGTTTTGTGGATATTTAGTTTAAATAAAGTTTAAATAAATAGATACATGATATACACATAGCAATCTTTTCTAACTATATTTTTCCTGCTGAGAAGTTAAATCAGACAACACTGCCAATGTAGTTTATTTTTAGAGATGCAATAAACACAAACATCAATTCTTGCCTACATTATAAGCTAGGAAACAAAAACGTTCAGGTATTCAAGCAGTGGTATTTTTATATGCATTATCAGTGCTTTAGAAAAAACAGCTTCAATACAGCAAGATGGCACCTTGCAAGGCACTAATCTCATGCAGTTATGTTTTTCTGACTTTATCACATACTTACAAGTTGTCCTCTAGTCGCTTTATGTCATCTAAAACAAATGAATGAATGCTGTCCGAGGAGCAGGATCCAAAACAATTTAGGTCAGAAATATATTTAACTTTCAAAACCCAGTCAGCGTGAAGCTTGCGTTTAACACTATGGATACAAATTGAGATGCTATTATTAGGATTTAGTAGCATCTACTGCAACATGCCCATAGCTGGACACAAATTTTGTCAGTACGATTATACACAATAAATGCTATCACTGAATATCCAAGCCAGGTCCGGAACACATCTCTCAGCTCAATAGCAAACATATTAGAACAGAGCTAGTGTTAGAATTGAATTATGCTCTTCTCTAGTAATAATGATGCTTCTATTTAATAAGACACAATAAGGCTTCCCTATATCTGGATAAAAGCAATTGTGAATTCTTCCCTGAAATTTCACTCTCCAGCCCTTCTACTGTAAGATCTACTGAAAACTTTATCACTTCCTTCACACAACAAGCAAATTACATTACTTGCAGTTTTAAAAATTATTTTCTTTGTTAGGTTGGGTTAATTCACAGAGAAGCTGACCCTTCACTCCGGCCGGAGAACACTCCAAACTAACTAATAATGCCCAACATAAAATATTTTATCATAAATAACTTACATGTTAAAATCTTTGGAATCCAAGATCTGAAGTTGAGATTCTTTTTTACCTTTACATTGCTTCAATCCAAAGTGATCACTGGTCACTTTAAGTAAGTAAACATAGCCTTTGTCATCTCCCATTAGGATATTGTCCTCACCCACTTGATCAGACATAGTTGCCGTGCAAACACAGAGCAGACTGTTTTCCATTGGTTTGATGTTGAAGTAATTACCCTGTGAAATTCAGTAGTTTATTGGGATGGTGTATTTGCTAAGATCGTAAATGGTTTTCTTCTAGACAACATCTTTGTCAACAGGAGATGTGAGATAGCTGATTTACAGAATCACTAATCATAAAGTGAACAGTAACACACAGTTCAGAAGTTATTAATACAGCCTAGGAGTACCAAATGTGCTTAAACAGGCAATTAATTTTATTAATTTTAAGAGAACAAATGAAAAAATGATAAAGCTTTATCTTATTATAAAAATATTTACTTTGCTTCTTTTCCTTATATCTCCTCAAAGCTACTGAGAAAACCACAGAAACTGGGTGAAAGAGCCAAAGCATGGATGAGAAATCCTTGTAAAAAAAAGTCATATTTTGTAATAAAGTATAAGCTTGCATAAATATAAACTTGCTTGAACATATACTATCAAAATTGAGAAGCTTTTACATTTGAAAAGTCCAAACAAAAATATAATATGTGAAGCAAGATTTTCTTTAAATCAAGAAGTTATCTCAAAGGAGTATACGCTGAATTCCTTTGGAAGACCTGTCCCTTGATTTTTAATACAGTCCAAGATAGCCGTGCACACACATCAGATACATACACATTCTGCATTAGATACATGCAGAAAAACAAACTGCTTTTGTCAGTTTGTTTGCAACAACAATAGGACAAAAATTTCCTTTTTCTTTCAAGTTTTAAGACAGTCTAAAAATTACATTTGGTGTGGAAAGAGTATTCTTTCTTTAGAATGAATGGTTTCATTGAGTTCCTTCCTACAAAGACAAAAGTTAATGCATTCATCCTGTTGGGCAAAAGGGATATGAATGTACATTGAAAAAAAAAGTAACTTTCTCTAAATTTCCCTTCACATTTGCTTGATCCAACACACTACCTTTTTCCCTACTGAGGTATAGTCCCAGACGATGATTGTCCTTTCAGTTACAGCCACAACACATTTCAGCTGAGTTAGGAAATCACATCCATTCATCCAAGCAGTATCCTGATAAAAACAAAAAGAGCAGCTAAACAAGGATTTTCTGAGAATTTATAACCTTGTCTATTGTTTTAAGAAGTATTTAACCATCTCTGCATAAATTTCATATAGTCAGCTAGATGCAGTCCAAGCTAGTGAGACTGAGTTCTAACTCCAATAGTAGCTCACAAATGCAGTAGCTTGGCTCAGCCTGTAATCAGAAACTCACAGATACAGAGATTGCACATAAGAGGACATACACAACACAAGTACACTGTTTGTTGAACTGTGATAACACTGAAAAAAACTTATTCTGAGTACAGCAAAATGAAGTTAAGGGTTTATGTATCTGTGTTAAAGTGGATTTTTTTTCCTTGGATACAGTTTAATTAAAAATAAAAGTTAAAGGTACTCAAATTTCCAACTGGAGGTGAAACCCTACCCAAAAAATAAACCCTACAAAAATGAATGTCTCTGAAATAAGTATTTTGTATTAAATAATATAAAAACATGCTTCCAATAGGTAGATTCTATATTTACAAATATATGCAGAACATATGCTTGTATTAAACCATCTTTTGAATATACCTGCAATTATACAGATCATAACGTAAAATAATTAACCTTGCAAAGTGGAGACTCAAATTTACTATAATACTCTGAAATTTGCTTTTGTTTGACCATTAAACATATATACTGGAACAGTTATCAATTTTTGAAAATGTAATGGACCTTCCTAAAATGAGAGTGGTTTAGAAAAGGAATATGCTCCAGGTTGTATCAATGTTTTTTTTTTTTTTTTTTTTTTTTTTTTTTTTTTTTTTAAGCTTTAAAAAATTTCCATTCAAAATCTTACCCCATGGTTTATTAATAGATTTTATCTTACTTATTTTACTTATATTTATTTTCTACATTAACTCCATGTACTGTAATACAGGATGTTTTCTGATATACCTGCAATAGCAAAACCATTATTTTAAAAGTTACAGTTAAACAATGACGCAGACTTAAGTCACTTTTTCTCCCCTCCCCCCAGATCTTCAAAGAATCTATACCTACCTGTACCCTCTAAACAACACTAGCTCTAGTGGAAGTACTTGATAAACAGCTAAAATGGGGATCTGCGGTGCTCCATACACAGTTTTCATCCTTGAAGTGAGTTAGGAAGCAAAAATGACGGTGAACCGAAGTTTGGTCAGCAAAGTATGAGCCAGCAGTGTGGCCAGGTGGCCAGGAAGGCCAATGGCATCCTGGCTTCTATCAGGAATGGTGTGTTGAGCAGGACTAAGGAAGTAATCCTGTCACTGTACATTGGTAACGTCCCACCTTGAGTAGGCACCTCAGTACAGAAAGGACATTGAGGTGTTGGAGCAGATCCAAAGAAAGGCAACAGGGCTTGTGAAGGGCTTGGAGAATATGCCCTACAAGGAGACACTGAAAGAACTGAGGCTGTTTAGGCTGAGAAAGAGGAGATGCTGAGGAGAGACGTTATTGCTCTCTTTCAATATCTGAAAGGTGCTTACAGTGAGAGCGGGGCTGGTCTCTTCTCACTGGTGATGGGATGAGGCAGCAGCTGATGCTTCCACTTTTGTTTCAATTGTTATACACAGTATTGATTTTGCTGTTAGTGTAAAGGTTCCATAATACTGACAGTGATGTCAATACTCTATTGTTTCTTTCCCTTCTAACGGCCATGTGCAAGCGGTAATCCATTTACAAGGATTTCTTGAACTGTTTTTCTCCAAGAGACAAGAGGAAAATTGTACCCCTTCAGAGGCTACGGAGAATGCTTGGTAATTCTTACAGAAGACTTTGCTATCTCCAACTTTTTGGGTCTTCCACAATCGTGTCAGATAACAACAACTAACTGGCAATTAAAATTTTTTTTTCATAAGTTACCACCTTGTAGACCTGGTTTGTACTTATGCAGCCAGAATAACCAAGCTGCATCCTGCATAGGCTTCAAAGGCTATCATACACAGTGAGATGGCACAGAGGCAAAAAGATTATCAAACTCAAGCAATAAGGAGAATCTTTGCACTTCTTGACCACCTACAGAGGAAGTCTAAGAGTGTTTTTTTCTGCGTGTGTGTTTGTAGTTAAATTTTAGGAAATATAATAGGCCCTGATGAAAGGACTTAAAACCCTAACAACCAGAAACCAGAATATTTGTCATATACTTGCCTAGGAATACAAACAGGAATCTCAGATATTACTTGGAAACAAGTAAACAAAACTCATTGCATTACAGGACAGCGATGTGAGAAGACATCTGATACTATTAGCTAAAATATCCGAAAAGTCCTGCTCCCTGAAAATAATGTCCTGGCAACTGAATCCTCAAAAGTCAGTCAGTATTCAACTTCTGGAGTGATTTATCCCAGGTGAACACCAAGTATTTCTCACCTACTTAGCAGAAACAATCCAGTTACTGTGTGAAACACTGCTGAGTAACCAAAGAAATTAACAAGTAGCAACAACAAAAATAAGATTTTTGAGAATTACAGTAAGAAATACACACCATCTTTTATGTAACAACAAGCACATCTTTTCATAAGCAAACAATTCACATTAATGAAAACAGAGGTGTAATCCCGTGCAATTATAATGATATACGTGGCAGGGAGAACACTGTTAGAATATGAGAGAGATTACCTGATAAAAGCGTAAATCTAGCAATTCTTAATTTCTATATCTATACTACTTATTCTTCTCTGAGGATAACAGAAGTGGACAGCACAAGGAGTACATTTATTTTTGCTATGTTCCTGCTCACTATCTGCTGAAATTCCTAAATAAAGGCTTTCTGTAATTCTTAAGGCATAAGTATACTACAAAGAACAAAAGATGTAACTGTCTTGCTCAGATTTAGCTAAGAAGTTTAAAGTAGAAATTCCTGATTTTCCAAAATCTCCTAGTTCTAAACATTTTATAAAGGCACATAGGCATCACTGGCAAATGCTTTCACACAATGCTACAAATATGAAAATTGTTCTCTGTTTCTCTATGCCTCTTAGCTAATACATGGAGACACTGAGGCATCCAGATATTTGTAAGAGGATCTTGCTCCATGCAGCTAAAACTCAGTACAGCTTATAGATAACTGACAACCTAGTATAGTCCAAAGGAGGATACTGATATCACCTATCACTTCCATTTTTATTTTTTTTGTTTATGGAATGACACAGCCTTTCTAAATCAGTGGTTCAAAAATAAAGGCCTGGTTTAAAAGAGCATTGATTTGAGAGGACAAGTAGCACATTTGAAGGAGAACCAGACCTCAAGTGCTATTCTGTAAATGGAAAAAAACAATTGGACCAGAAAAGAAGTATAGACTAAACTATACTAGAAATTACTGGAAATTCCTGTAAGCCCAAAATTTAAGCCAAGAAAAGTAAAGACATTTTGTGTTTTATTTCAAAGATAAATTTTCTTAGATGCCTATTTAGAGAATTATTTCTTTTTTGTAGGAGTCAGTTCTCTAGTTGGCATTTTAACACCAACACTACAGGTAGAGGAAGAAGTGCTAGTTATGTTCTTCCGTTTCAGTCTACAGATGATAGGAGGCAGTATGATACAGGCAGTATGACACATCAATAGAGTGATGGAAGACAATATTCGCCCAGTTACACCAGTATTCTTCTTCCTTCAACAGAATTTTTTTTCACATTATAAGTGATTCACATCTTAAGAAAAGTTGCACTAAATTTGTCTTAAATAATTCAAGAGAAATTACTTAAATTACATCGAAGACCCATAGATACAAAGGTCTGCAGAAACAACTGAATTTGGCTTCCTTCATAGCACGCTCCAGAGAACATTCACTGAGAAATATAGAGCTTAACAGAAGTGCAGAGATTGTTGCCAAAGTTGAACGCTCTCCTGCAAGCTAGTTCTATGTTCTAGAATGTTAGCCATGGAATAAACAGGCTGTGTAAATAGTAGAGCATGGTGCTATATCCTTAAGATACACAATGAAATTTCTTGCCAAAACAGACTCCCTTGTGGGATTTGAGAGTTATCAGAAACAGAGTGAAGTCCTGAAAAAAAAACAATGTGCACATTGACAGACTGATTTGACTCACTGAGAAGCTGCAGATAGAAGAGTCTGACAGACTATAAGCAAAACATGTGGCCTACATTCAGCTTTAGAATGAAAGCTTTATGTGCTTCTCCTCTTTACAGTGCAGTACTTGACAGACAACCCAGTCAGCTACACCAGCTTTCACTATTCTTTCACCCCGTCACTCCAGGGCTCTGTCTTCACTTCCTCATCTTCAAGACAATTTTTTTTTTATCTCATCTGACTCTAGCTTCCATCCACTAGGTTTGTCTATGTTATTTTGTATTATCTGTCTTTTAAGGCATTTCACTTCCATGTTGCAAGAGAAGCAACTTATTCACTATCAATATTTCCATTCAACAGTGTTCCCATGCTGCCTACTATTTTTGGTCCCTGTCAGTTGGACAGTCCTTAACTCATTTAATATGTACTTTGATTTTTTTTTTTTTTTTTTTTGCAGTGGCCATATTTTAAAAACAGAAAGTCATGTGGTATTAAGTCAAATATAGCACAGTTTTAAGTTTTATATTTATGCCTCTGTTATTTCTGCTCAGCTACATAATCTCATCAAGGAATGAAATCAGGTTTGATTGAAGTGACCTGTTCACCATAAAATAGCTGGAACAAAATCATAAATGATTGACACGATGTAGTCACAGCTCAATTTCTATTTATACTGTCACAATGCTGGGAAAACTCCGATAGCTGCAACTTATGCTTGATTTTATTCCTAGAACTACTGTATCTCGCAGCCTTTCTGCTTTTGGAAAGACTCTGCTTACCTTCAGAAGGCCCCAGGTACGCACAAATGTCCAGCAAAGTACCCTTGCCTCCACTGCCAACCCTTAAATGAGGTCTGGGAAGGAGGGGGTCCTGGCTCCACTCCTTCTGGTTACTCAGATGCATTGCAATGCTCCTGAGTTCCCCTGGGTTGGCCCTGCCTTCCCACCGGATGCTCAATCACTGGTTCAAGCCATGACTTAGCATTTCTGCTCCACATACTATTTCTACTGCATAAGAAATAAGTGGAATTTATCCTCTAATCCTCCAAGGAAAGTAGAACTTATTATCTCAACCCATTTTATTTTACAGCGATTTGGGATAAGGATATAGCATCTCAGTTTTAAAAATAAAGTAGCTTAAAACATTATGTTCTATAAAGATCTAAATCTTTTAAAAACATCAAGAAGTTTCAGCCAAAACTAAGCAGTTTCACTGTTTTCAGCATAGTAACTAGAGGAAGAATGAGAGCAAGCTGTATTAGCTAAGGAGAAGACCTTTCAGTGCAAACATTTAAATAAGAATATTTAATTAAGATTGCTCATTTCCTAAGACAAGGCAGAGTAGGAAGAAGAGAGACATTTTTAACAAAAGTGGTGAAAATTTCACAATTCTCATACCAAAAAAGGAAATAAGCAACTGCTAATCCTCCAGACAGAGGGCTTAGAAGGATTTCATTGTGTGCAACAATGATCTCCACCAATCCAGTGATACCCAGCAGCAATGATACCCCATCCCAAAGGGGAGAAATCTGAACTATTCCTATCTTCCCTCTTTCTTTCCCTAGGGAAGCATATAAAAGTAGGTGCACCTCAGCTGGAAAAACATTGGAAGATGGAACATAGTAAAAGAGACAGCAGATGGTGCAGAGCTGAAGAGCTATCAGCACTCACAGATACTGTAAAATGTACCAGTTTTGATATTGTATCTGTTTGGAATCATAGTTTCAACAATTATTACACTACAACATGGAGAGGTACCATCATTTTAAACCCATGCTCCTTTCTCCCGTACCATCATTTTAAACCCATGCTCCTTTCTCCCTTCATATGTCAAGTCTCCTTGAACAGTGCAAATTCTGCCATTGCTGACAAATATTTTCCCATAAACACCGTCCACCTCTACTGATGATTAATTCTAAAATTAGTGTGTAGTGCCCAGAAGAAAAAGAGTACTATACACACACATACTGCCCAGTGCAACATCAGATTGGCATCCCAGCTTTTTCCCTTTGGTGTGCCTGGGGAAAAGCACTGAACATTGTTCTGATCTAATTCTACCTTTACATATATGGACTGGAAAAATTGTTTTTAGAAACAATGCAGGAGTAAATTATTAAAATTCACTCCTGTAACAGAATTGTAAGAGAAGTTCTAAATTGACCTTAGTCTGTTTCTAAAGCCAGCAGGTCTCAAGAATGTTCTTTACAGTTTCTCTCCCCACATCAATTCCACAGGACAGATTAGCTTGCAACAAATTAAATGCAATCCATGCCCAGACTTGCTAACTTTGAATAGTTGGGCCTGCGGCCTGGAGTATTTCTATTTCATTTTAGAACACACATGGTATGTGAATAAGAATCAACACAACTGCACTGTCCCCTGGCACAAGACGCCCACACTGACTTTAAGGTCAGGGGATCACTTCGCTGTGTTAAGTCTGATGGCACTTCTCTTGTCTGTAGGTTAACTAAAGGAAATTAATTACCAAAAATGTGCAGTGATAATCATAGGGTAAAAATCAGCTTTTAAAGTACATACCATATTGTCTACCAATCCAACTAGCAAGATGCCGAACTGTTTTTCACTAACAAAGTTATATTTTTTTCTCAGTCAAATTTTACACCAACAAAGGAAGTGTTACAGCTTAGAAGAAAATGTCTTAGAAAAGTAATGAGTAAAAATTTTACCAACAGACAATTCGGTAGAAAAAAGCAAAATTTATCTCAGATTTCTTTTATCAGAAGAAATAAATCAGGTTACATAAACGCTTGTTTAACTGAAAGGAAAAAAATTGAGTGTGTTCACCCAATGGGATCCCATGTCAGGTTACACAGAAGTCTCAAGGTCAGAAGACATACCGAACGATACTCAGTCTCCGATTATTTCACCATAACAATTCTTGAATTCTACTTCAAATGATTTAAAAGGAGGAAAATGAACTTACTTTAACGCTGGTGGTTGCCAGAACTTTCATCTGAAAAATAAAAATAATAACTTGTTAGCATTTAAACTAGAAGTCTGAAAACAGCTCTCCTGTATCACAGGCAGAACAGAAGCTAAGTAGCCAATAGAAAGAGTTTGCAGTTAACATCTGAGAAAGGTATTTAAACCTACTGACGATTCCTCTACATGTAAAGTGAGGAACTTAAATTCTCCTATCCAAGTTACTTCACTTCGTTCGTTTTTAACATTTGTGATGTTTGGCTGAGCAACAAAGAAAAAACACAATTTTTAATAGTGGAGTACAGATCCACTGTCTTTCTAATGAAATCGTACTTATAATGTTCTTCCACAGCCATAACTCCCATGAGAGATAGGATGTGGGATACAGAAACACAAGCTGATTCTGGCCCAGATTGTGTGAACTCGTGCCAGCCAGGTAGAGACAACACCTTACATTGAAAATAGAAATAACCATATTGATATAGCACCTTTCAGCGTTAACTATTATCAGGCAGCCCAGTGTATGTCTTGGAAACTAATATGTTGAAAGTCACAGGGAGGTAGGCATATCTGGTGTCACTGTACAGCAGAGACAGGGTCATTTTCTTTGTGTTCTAGCTCTATGTTCAGTTTTCAAAAGCAGTTTTTCCCCCTCATGAAACACTAGTAGATGCTTTTTCACCTCCTCTTGCCCATGTTCCTCATCCATAATACATCTGTAGCTCCTCATTCCTATCCCAGCAATTCCTCACTTCATAAAATGAGAAGCAGTGATCATGGTATTTCTTCTCACAAAGGTGTGATGCACAGTGTTACCAAGGATGGTCTTCAAATAGAGTACTGTTAAACAATTTTCACATTAAACTGAAGTTTACTATACTGAAAAGCAGAGTGGTGGTTTAAAATCTCTTTCTTATTCTTATATGTAAATTGGGTTTTTTACCTTTTTAAGCTATTCTCAGATTTCACACAGTATCAATTAAAAACTAGTTATATGTGCTTTCCAAAGAGCAGATAAAACAATACTAAATTGATCTTGTGGAAAGCTTATTTGCACTCGACATCAGTTTTCTTTAGTGTGAATGAACAGGATATGGCCCTGTCTTTTCCTCCATGTAAAAGTTTCATAATAGTCAAATGTCTCAGATGTGGCAAAGTTAAAATGTGTTTTATGTCAGATTCCCTGATTATATCAGACCAAATACTCATCACTCATGTACATGGAACACACTGACTTGTGTGAGATATATATGAATCCAAGAAGATCATGTATTTAATGGTCTGTACTTTAAAAGTGCAAGAATTAGACAAGAATAAATTTCATTGTCTGATTGTCAGTACGTTTCTCATGAGCTCATATTTTGAGCAGAAGTCTTACCAAGCAGCACCTCCAGGGCAAGTATATTCATAGTCCTTTATCAACATGCTAAAAAGACAGAGTAGACATAACAACTCACTAGCTGAGGTTTAAGGACAGGACACATTAAGTCCTTGGCCTTTGACTGAAGAAAAAAATGATGTAAAAGGTGTTAATTCTTTATTTGGCTTTATGATATGAAGTCATATCTTAGTAACAAGATTCAAGTGAATGCAATGCTAAACTGCTATATTTTTCTCTTGCTTGCATCAAGATGCATCAGAGCAATTTTAACGAAGTCAAAGGTCATTTGCTCAGATCAACTGAAATGTCATAGTGCCTTAATCATTTTCAGAATGTAAATCCCATTTGTAAATGGGATTTGAGGTTTCCTGTAATTCACTGCGTTAAGCAGCTGGGTGTAATATCAGTTACACTGCAGTCACTGATGTCACAGTGACATCAGTCCAGACTATGAGAAAGCAGCAATTGAGAACTTCAAGCAGTTGGAGGGCTGGAGGAGGTGGGGGAAGGAGAAAGGAAACTAATTTTAACATTGTACTTTGTGAAATTATTTTTTGTAGGTATGCAAGAGGGATAAGTCTCTGGAGGACAAAGAACTAGGCTTTCAAACAAATTACTTCAGTATTTACCAAAACTGCAGTATTGCTTTGTTGTTTAATCATCCACAGGAGAACATTGTTGCTTTGCGAGCCGCTGTTAGAAGCGTTATACACTAATTAGCTGACCCCCTAGAAAATATTATTGCCATTTAAAAGCTTCACTGCATTGTTTGATAAAGCTTTTAATAAATTAGTCATATTAAAATTATATAAATGTAAAGTGCCAATGAACATAGAACTGTGACGTACCTCATGGCAGCTAGGATTGTATGTTTAAATAGTAATATCATCTGAGAGACTCATTTACAAAATGTACTTTAAAATGATCTTGAACCTGAACTTCTACTTAAAATGGTACAGGTTTCTCTACAATTTGCTGACAAGAGAAGTGACTGTGAAGCAGTGTCATGAAGACTGACAAAATTCAAGACTTTCAAGCTTTAAGAGCTTACTGTATAGAATAACTTTTTTTTGCAAACAACCAAAAAATCTTTCTGCACATTCTAAATATTCCCAGTAGCTGCAGAAAACAGTTAATTCACTGGTTTCCACTGTGTATGCAATACACAGTGACAAATACAGCATATGCAGAATTTAAGAATAAAAAAGAGAAAAGGCAGATTATTTTATATTGAAGGGACTTCTAGTCATTTCCTTATTGGCAATCTCTATTTACTTATTTGTTTATGCTATTTACTTATCAATTTATCTTTTATGGATTGTTGAGTAGGATTATAATTAAAAATAACAATGTACATTTCCCACTGTATTTAAAAGTATAGGCAAAGTTAACTTAAAAAAGATGCCTGGCTTTTTTATGGGTAAGTTTGCACTCTAGATCACAGTTCACTCAGTTCATGTATATACTACCTAGTAGAACAAGGAAAAGTTTGAGTCAGAATTACCTTCTTGTTAAAAATAGTTAGCACTCCTTTCTGAGAGGATGTTACTGTGAAATCCAGATGGGGCACCTTCACTATACTTGTAATCATATCTCGTTCCTTGACAACTGTGAAAGACATAAGATGACTCTTCATCTCACAGACAGAAAGCTCTACATACAGTACATACCAAAAAACCTCCCATAATACTAAACAAATCAAACCATGTACCAAGAACATTTTATCTCCCTGAAATACATATTGGCACCAACTTCAAGGCTGTAAAACATAGTCATATTATTCTATACTCGATTTTATAAATCATGTTGCATTTTAAAATAGCATTAATACATCATCCATCTGCTAGTTCTTTCTAGAATATATGTATATATGATGTATTTTTTTTAAAAACACAAAAGGCAAATAAATAGTCTGAGTCAGACACCTTACTAATTTCAAAATGATTCAGGACTGCTCAGGCACCTTAGTAAGAAACTTACTCTGGAACACACAAGAAGCAGCAGCATGATTAGTAAACAAAAGCAACCGTGAGATTTTATCACCGTAACTTCAATAAGATGTGCAATAGGGAGCACTGAACAGACACATTTTGGGAGTTTCTGTTTTAAACACAAGATGATTACCTGGATAAGTAATCTGCTGTTTTGCAGATGTAAGGAAAACTGTGTTTTCTTCTTTGAAATGGGAAGGCGTAGCACCATTTCCTCCTATGAAATAGCCAAAAACCTGAACAAAACAAAACAGAACAAAACTAGCAGTTTAAAACTATACTACATCTGGAACATCTGTTTATATACAGATAGTCAATTTCTGTGTCTCATTTTTCTATCATCTCAAATTCCTGAATAAGGAATTTCCCTCCATTATTCCTCTCAGTTATTAGCTGTCAATATGACTTTAGATTGCAGAGATCTGCTAGTCAGGCACAACTTCTCATCAACACTTGGGAAGAAGCCAGAATAAACAGGATACCAGGAATAAAAACAGTCTAATTGATAAAGCTATTACTACCAGTTTGGTTTGCTATGATTGCATGTAAGCAGTCATTTTCCATTTCCTTTTTCCATTTTTATCTACTTGTGCTTCCTGAGCTAGACTTCAGCTAGAATGAAAGACTGGAGGAAGCAGATGAAACAAAAGTCACGACGTTTGTAAACTGATTCAAAGTAGCATAGTGGTTAGTCTACATAGAAGAGCTTTTCCCTCAAGATCCATAGATTGCTGCTTGCTTGGGGGAGAAAAAAAAAGTATACAGAATGTTTTTTAAAACTTTTTTTTTAACTATTTCCCTCAGCCTGACGATGTTTTATTTGTAGTAATGGTAATGAAGATTCCTGGAGGGGAAATGCAGGTTGGTAGCTAATTTCTCCCAGGATGGCAAAACATTTCAGCTGAAATGCTCTCAGCAACTCAATCCCTGTACCCAAGTGTAGGTTAGTCATCTCCTCAGGAAATGAGGTCAGCCCTTTATAGCTGTACAGAGAGATATTTTTTCATCTCTTTTGTCGTATTATGGACATCATCTGGTCAATTCCTTTAATGTGCTCTGAAAGCAAAGCTCATTTGTATGCAAGACAAAACTTCACACTTCTTTCTAGTTTAGTATTTTTCATACACTAGAACATTCTATTTTCTTATCTGAGCAATTCACGTGTACATCTTTCAACAAAAAGCATTCTGCATATTCTTACAGAAAAATATTAGTCTCTATCTTTCACTTCATAGCACCCTCCTTACTATGTACACAATTATAATCTATCAGAAAATATCAGTCAATACATCATCCATTACAATCCTTTCCTTTGTTTAATTTCTTGTACCACCACCTTGTCTTTCCATCTTGTTTCCAAACAAGAACAAATCTGAACAAACAGATTCATGCTTGAATGCATCTCTGCAACAGGTGCACACCTGGAATTCCTATCATTTACGTCATCAATTAAGATATTAAATAGTATATTTACCAATACTTACCCCTGGCACATACATCAATATCGTCTTGCCTTAATTGGATTTTATGCCACTGAGAAATTCAGCTAGTATTCTTTCTGTCTCCCTGCCCACTAACCCATCCTTGGTCAGCTTGACTAAGAGTATGTCATGGGAGACAACATTACAATCCTTACTATAGTCAAGATAAACATCACCCACTGCCCTCTGCTTATCCACCAAGATAGTCATGCCATTGTAGAAGCCTATTAAGTTGGTTATATGCAATTTCTATATTTCCCCTTTGGAAACTCATGTTGACTATTCCCAATCACTTTCTTATCTTTTATGTGTTTGCATATATTTTCTAGAATTAGTGGTTTCATCACCTTCATCAGGGATTGAGGTTAGGCCTCTAGATCCCTTGATCATTCCTCTCATCTTTCTAGAAGATAAGAATGACATTTTGTATTTTTAGCACATTCCCATTTTTCCAGGCAAAGGAGAACAGGCTCTTCACCTTTCTCAGGACTAAGTTTTTGGTAGGAGAATTTTTTTTTTTTTTTTTTTTTTTTTTTTTTTTTTTTAAGTAGTACACTGACCTGATATGAGGTCACTGCTGAGTCTTGATGGTGTGGTTGGGCCAGCATAGTATCTGACCTAAGGCCAACAGAGGTGGAAGCCCTCTAAGTGAGATGCCCAGGTGTGCCCTATCATGCCTCTTACAGACATCAGACAGTGACACATCTGATTTCTGCTCAGCAAGCAGAACACTGCCCTAAAAAGGCATATCTCTTTAGCAGGGGTTGTGGTGACGGAACAAGGGGAAATGGCTTTAAGCTTAAAGAAGTTAGATTTAGGTTGAGTATTAATAAAAAGTCTTTTACAGTGAGGGTGGTTATACACTGGAACAGATTGCCTAGAGACATGGTGAATTCTCTGTCCCTGGAGACTTTCAAGGTGAGGCTGGATCAGGCCCTGGGCAACCTGATCTAACTGTGCACGTCCCTGTTCGTTGCAAGCTGGTTGGACTAGATGGCCTTCAGGGGTCTCTTCCAACTCTAAGGATTCTAGGATTCTGATTTAAGAAATACCTCAGAGTAGCATAAATGGCTTCTGCTGACTCCAACATGGAGACAGGGGATCTCAACTAGTGCGCAGCCCATAAGCAGAGACTGACAAAGAACATACAATATGAGGCAAAATGCAATTTACATATATTTCATGTTTGCCACTAAGATAGAGCTTTCAAAGGGTCAACCACCTTCAGGGAAGAAACGCAGAGGTTTGATAAATGATAGCTGTTAGACTAGGATATATTTTAGAACCACTGAATACCTAAGAGTGAACTCTAACATGACTAAAAAGAAGATTTTAATTTTTTTTCCCCTCACAGAAAAGTACCACCTGAGTATAGGTATATTGCTGTGGAGAATGCTGGAAACTCTTGAAAATAAAGGTACTTGAAAAAGGGAAACATCTGGAAGAGAAAGGAATGGAACACTTGCATAAGGCCATGCTTTTTTAAATAATGGAAATAAATTCTGCAGATTTTGTCAAGCTAAAGAGGTGCCAGATATGGAGAGGTAAATTTGAAAAGTTTATAACTGTGAGGGCAAGAAGGAAAGAAAATGGTCAGAGTTCGGAGTTCTGGGAAGGGAGAGAGACAGAGACGATGAAAGAGGAATGTCAAAAGAATGAAGTGATGTATGCTTCCTCCTTGGCTTTCAAGATAAATGAAATGCTCAACAGTGTTAAACAGCAGGAGAATTCAGGAGAACAGGATGAAATTAAGTCCTTGTAGAATAAAATTTGAAAACCAGAGCATAGATCACAAAAGATGTGATGAATATTGGGTAAGTTACAGAAAGTAATCAAGATTGATGATACAATTGAAAAAATAAGTGATGAAAAGGAAGCTAAAGCAAGATCAAGGCTACTTCCATTTTTCATAGAGGGTAATCAATATATGTTCAAGCAGCAAGTTAGAAATGTGATTTGTCTAATATAATTAGCAGTTTAATGAACATTATAAGAATGAATATATCAATTAGAGGAGACTTATTTCTGTCACCATCTCTCTCAAACAACTGGTTTCAAGCAGAATACCCAAAATAGTTTTCAGTCTCTTAAGAGAACAATTACCTTTCCAATAGTTTTCACTAGGCAAAACAGAAAATTTGCTTCTTTGAATAAAATTGGAGTTCAATTGTAATTCAAAATTCTTTGAATAAAATTTTAAATTTCATTTAAAAGCAATATAAAGCCTAAGGAAGAGAGGAAAAGCAAATGCAACTTAAGCTCATGAAGTTAAATACAGCCAGCTTTAAAAAAGAGAAGGAGCTTAAAAATATAAGTGGAAAAAAATAAATAAATCTACCTTTCCTACTGCATAATCAAAGAATATTATGATGCTATAACCACAAAATAAACAAGAGAGTTAGGCAAAGCAGACTACAATAACAAAAGTGAATAAATAGAAGGCTTTCCCCTATCCTGGGCTCACTCACAAAACACCAAGAGAGGTGATCTCTAGAAGAGATTCTTCCCCCACTGGTAGCCAGCTCTTCAATAGGTCTAGGAGAGGCGCAGCCAGGCTCCACCCCTTCCGGCAGCACAGGTGAATTGCCTTCAGCTGTGCTCCTCTGGCTGACTCATGGCTCGCCTCAGGTGATCCATCAGAGGTTCAGGCCATGACTCAGCGGTTCCCATACACCTACCAGTGCGTAAATACACACATCTTTAAATATTGAGAATTGAAAAAAGATAAGGAGACCATAGAGCTGCAGCGTAGCTATAGTCATAAACCCTTAGCATAGTTAGAAGAAAAAGAACACTGACTTAATTTCTGATATTTATAACTCTCCAAGATTCAGTGAACTCTCCAAGATTTTTCTCTGTAGTTTGACAGAGAAAAAAAGAATAGAAAAAAGACCCACCATCAAACATCATAGGACTGTTTTTATTTCAGTAGAAACCATTCCAATAAGTCTGGAAATATCTGTTTTGTTCCGTTCATGTCAGAAAGGATTTTACCACAATTACAGTAGATCAGAAGCTAACATTCAAGTTACAGCTGATGTAAATTGGGCTCAGATGACTATCAGATGACCTATACAATGTTGTTTCAGTGTAAGCTAAATTTGCAGAATTCTAAATTCAGTTGTATGGGAACTGCTGAATCACAGCTTGAACCTCTGATGGATCACCTGAGGCGAGCCACAGGAGCACAGGTGAATGCAATTCACCTGTGCTGCTGGAAGGGGTGGAGCCTGGCTGCACCTCTCCTAGACCCATTGAAGAGCTGACTACCAGTGGGAAAGGATCTCTTCTGGAGATCCTTCCTTTGGAGTTTTACAGTGAGCCTAGCATAAGGGTAAGTGCTCTATTTTTTTTTTTATTTGTGATTTAATAACCTGCTTAGCTAAACTCTCTTGTTTATTTCATAATTATAACATCTGTATATTCATTGATTATACGTAGTTTTTATCTCTTTCTCTATATCCACACTACTTGTAAGAAATTCTTACCTTTCAACAGAGCTTTGATTGATGCGTTCCATAATGCATATATAGCTGATGATACGTATCACTAACAAACTTCCTACTAAACAAGATTAAAATTTGAAAAACTCACTGCAGCTTTTCAACGAAGTAGTATTGTATTTCAAACTTTGCTGGGTAAGGCCACTTCAAGTTAAAAAAATTAAAGTCAGACTTCAGAGCAATGTAAGTAGTCTGACCTTTGTATATGTAGTAATGGAAGTTTATCTGTAAGGGAAGTTGTAGTTCTAGCAACTTTGTGTGAAATACTTCTCTCCCCTAAAGAAAATACATTAAAACAAATAAACAGGCAGGCAAAATACAGGGGGAATAGACCACCATGTCTAAAAGAAACAAAGCAAAGTACTTTTTCACAAAATGAATAAAGTTGTGGATACTATAGAAGTATCTCTTTTTTACAAATGCAGAAGTAATTTATGAGCAGTTAGATAAAAATCCTATTGGAGGATACTAAGCACGTTCTGCAGCTGCAAATCTGGCACAGAAAATCCTTAAGCTATATGCTACCAGAAGCTGGGAGGGGGTAAATCAGATTCTGTTTCATACTTACCTCATTATTACATTATTTTTTTTCCTCTCCAAAATTTGCTATTTACCATTAGAAGACAGAAAAATAAATTACAACAGAATTCAATAAGGAAGAATGCTCTTGTTACAAAACCCTCTACTAAAATGGCAGTATAGCTCTTAATGTCTTCCACCTAAAGTAAGGTGTAGATTTATCTCTGAGTAAAGAGGAAGGAGATGAGGGAGAAAAAGAATTTATGATGGTCTAGCTAAAGTTAGACCTATCCCCAGGGCACAAACTGCATACTGTAGTGATAATATTTCTTGCATTTTATTGCAATGCCTGAGGCAAATGTGTATCAGTAAAGTAGTTCATGACTGGATGTACTGATTTCTAGCCTCAGGTCCATGCTCCAGATCCAGCTGCCATGTGAGGAATCTAGTATATCAAACATTGCTTCAGGATAAGCAGCTCTGGTAAACAGCTCAGTGCTCTTTCACAAAACAAGCAGAAAAAAGGATTTTATTCAGTCAGGATATTCTTCAACATGCATTCATGTACATCAACATAGTAAGTTCAAGCATCTTAAAACAGAGGACAGCTTTCTCAAACTTATATGAACAGTGTAGCATAATTTTGATTTGAAAACTCAGGTGATATATCAGGGTTGCTCCAAAAATAATGCCTCCTGTTTTATTATGTTGGCCCACAGTGTCAGAGGTGAATGTTGGTGGTATGGCAATAGAGTTGCTTATATTTAATAAATATTAAAAATCCTTACCTCGCACCATTCTGTCCTTGCATCAGGATTGTTGCTTACTTTCCTGAAAAAGGCCTTAACGTTATGCTCCTTGACTTCTGGACCAAAAAGTGTCTGTGTGGTTCTATAGAACTCATCATAATCTATCTCATCTGTATCGGAGGAACAACATCCAGAGTTAAAAACTGTGAAGCTACATCTTCTGTCCTTATCTTCCCTAGCTCCTGTTTTCTCTTTCAATATCAGTAACATGCTAGTTTCAGCTCCTCGCACTGTATTCACTAAAGCATTTTGCCAAAAAGATGTTCAGCCTACTCTCCAAAAGCACCCACTTTGCAGAACACAATAGGAAACAGATAGGTAAAAGAAAAGTTATTCTTGTCTTCTCTTAACTCCATAATTTATATACAATCCTGTTCTATTAAAATGAACCTGAAAAATGACCTAGGATAAAATCTATTATATATAATCTATATATCTATAATATAATATATATATAATATATAATATAATATATATATAATATATATTATTATATATTATATATTATTATATATTATTATATATTATATATAATATAATATATAATATATCTATCTATATATAATCTATTATAAATATATTTTATTATATATCTATATTATATATATATATAGATATTATATATCTATTATAAATATACTATAATCTAGCCAATGGGATGAGTTTCAACAAGGCCAAATGCCGGGTCCTGCACTTCGGCCACAACAACCCCAGGCGACGCTACAGGCTTGGGGCGGTGTGGCTGGAGGACTGCGTAGAGGAAATGGACCTGGGGGTATTGATTGATGCTCGGCTGAACATGAGCCGACAGTGTGCCCAGGTGGCCAAGAAGGCCAATGGCATCCTGGCTTGCATCAGAAACAGTGTTGCAAGCAGAAGCAGAGAGGTGATTGCTCCCCTATATTCAGCACTCGTCAGGCCGCACCTCGAGTACTGTGTCCAGTTTTGGGCCCCTCACTGCAAGAAAGATATTGAGGCCCTGGAACGTGTTCAAAGAAGGGCAACGAAGCTGGTGAGGGGTCTGGAGCACAGGCCATATGAGGAGAGGCTGAAGGAGCTGGGAATGTTCAGCCTGGAGAAGAGGAGGCTCAGGGGAGACCTTATTGCTCTCTATAACTTCCTGAAGGGAGGTTGTAGTGAGCTGGGGGTCGGCCTCTTCTCTCGTGTCATTAGTGATAGGACCAGGGGAATGGTTTCAAGCTACGCCAGGGGAAATTCAGGCTGGACATGAGGAAGTATTACTTTTCAGAAAGGGTGGTCAGGCACTGGAATGGACTGCCCAGGGAGGTGGTGGAATCACCGACCCTGGGGGTGTTCAAGGAAAGACTGGATGTTGTGTTGAGGGACATGGTTTAGTAGGAGCTATTGGGAATAGGTGAACGGTTGGACTGGGTGATCTTTTAGGTCTTTTCCAACCTTAGTGATTCTATGATTCTATGATTCTATTCTTTCAGGCAATAAATAGTCACTTACATTGAGGAGAAAAAAAAAAAAAGCAAAACTTTGTCCTAACTGTTTACAATCAAGACAATGGATTTACATAATCATTACGTGCTCTTACAGATCAGTGGAAATGCCACAGAAGTGCTAATCTGTGTATGTGGCAACTCTGTGAATTATATTTCATGAGCAATTACTATGACTTTATAATTATAATTTACCATAGGCCATAAAAGGAGATTAAAATCACTTTCTCAGGGCAAGTCAAGAAGTCTCAGTTTAAATATGTTTGATATTTTTCCTACAGTCTTGTTTCTATGACACCTATTATTGATGTGAAAATTTTTACATATCATTCAGTAAGAAAGAGTATCTCTTACCATCGTCATTAACGTACCAGCCTAATCTTTCCTTTTTCTTCTGGATTACTATTCTTTCAACTAGTTTCTGGAACTGCTTTAAAGCATTCTTGAAATCTAGCACCTCAAGAGCAGAGCAACTCTCGTTATCACAATCCTTTGATTCAGACATCCTTTAATAAGGGTGGACAAAAAGGTAGGAGAGAGCTCTCCTTACAGTGTGGTTCAAGCCTTGTTTTGCTCCTTAGATTTTAAATTCCCACATGAGTTCATATGAGATGCAGTTGTATGACAGGTATACCAAACAGTACATAATGAGGTGTCCCTAGTTCAGCATCTCAAGCTGGCAAATCTGTCAGTGAACAGCTGATGTCACAACCCTCCCATGCATCACAGAATTCTCTCATTTGAATGTGTTGCTTCAGCCACCACTTGGCAGTTGTTGGAATGTCCTCATAGTTGGTGGAAATAATTGGTGGTTCTCCCATTTAGGAGCCTATGTACCTGAATTACTTCTCCATTCTCTTGTTATTTAAAGCACATTGAGCTCTTTACCTCATACTACACTTTCCTTCCAGCCCCTCAAAATAATGCTTGTGATTCTTTACTGCATTTTCCAGCTATTTTTTTTTTTAGTACCTTTTAAAAAAATGCTGAAAACATGTTGCTGTAAAACATAATAATAAGCAAATTGTCATTCTGGTCAAATAATGAACTTAAATCTATTTATTAGACCCTCTTTTCACTGGACCATATAAATCAACTTATTTGTACTGTTCTTTGTCTATTTATCTCCACATCAACTTTTGTATTTCTTCAGCCAAGGTTGATGACAGTCTCATTGCTCAATGTTTGCTTGAAATCCTGCACATGGAGCTGCTAAACTCCTGTGGAGAACAATTCCTATAAAATAAAGTCCTATCACTAGTGAATTTCACAGGTTTATTGTTACAAAAGCTGGTAATACTTGTCTGATTTAGATTTACACGTTTAAGATTCAAGCTTTCCCGGAGCTGTATTTGTATATCCAGGGCAGGTATATTGTCAGCTGGTGCAAATATGTATCATCACTTATTTTACTCACTCTATTTAGTAATTAACAGGTGCCACAGAGAAATCAATGGCCATCTGCTGACTAAGTCTGTATTACAAATCCACCAGATTTCCATAGACAAGATGAAATTCCTGTGATCTCACTTAGGCATCTAAAAGTTAATTATCAAGCCAGCTTATAACCGGATCAACAGTGAAACATATCAAGCACTCTAATTCATTTTATTGGTCTTAAGTGTTTAACTTTTAAATGCCTTATTCAGGTGAGATGAATTACACCTGCATCTAGTATAGTTATTTGTACATATACCAGATGTACTAGAGCTCAGATGTTACTCACATGCTGCAGTCAACTTCTAGATATGGCACAGATGTTCCAATGGTATCACTCCACCTCCTAGGATTACCTATTTGGGTCACCTCCCTGCTGAAAGTACCTGTCCTTGCCTCAGTGAACTTATTTGAGGCAGCCTCTTCTCTCAGTCCAGATTCTTGCAGCATTTGTCTACCCTGCTCTGCTTTGAAGTTCACATCCCAGTACAGACTACACTGTATAGCTAGGATTACAAACTCTGGAAGATCAGGCCCTAATTTTGAACTCTTACCATTAGGTTTGCGCATGTTTGGTTTTTTCTTATATACTGCATTATCAGCAGATGTCCATCTATATTAAAAGCCCCTTTTTAATGTCGTGTATTTTAATGCCAAGACAAAAGGATTCTTCTTTCTATAAACTCTTCCTTGTGCTATACACAGGTACTGCAGCTATATATAGATAGAGAATAATCACTAGGCTTTCATCTGCACTTAAGGCTAAAGTACATCAAAAAGAACATGTATGAAAAAAATGCTAAAAGAAGGCTGTAGAAATTTTAATTAAAAAGATGAAGATGAGTAACCACTTCTGTTTTAATTTTTCTTATTCTTTTTTTTAATTAATGTTTTTCTTCTTTCAGAGATTGTAGTCTGGCTTTCTACCATACCTATGAAACAACAAGTTTTAGAGAGTTCAAAACAAGCAACAAAAACCCAGCACCGTCTGGTATGTCAACAAACTTACTGAGTACTGAGGGATTTTCAAGTACTGTTTCTAAGGTACAGCACTGGAGACATTATACTCCAGCTTGTTGCTGCACTGCTTTAATCCCATAAGCTCAGCTACGTATATATTTAGTCCTTTGAGATACACCTCCAGTAAGCTGCACAAACGCTTCCAGAAATTAAAATAATGGGTTGTGAAATAGTGCAACCCTGAAAAAATGCAAGTTGGATGTCTCAGTTTCGTGTTTCAGCTTTTTAACAACAGGAACATTTAGAAAATGATTGGCATTAATATTTTAGTAACATTTTATTTATAATTATATTCATAATTTCTAATTATTTTAAATAATATTAATTCCAATAGTATATATTGGAATCAATTAGATGATCAAAGACACAGCTGTGTTGGCTGTGTCAATCTACACTGTTAGGCAGGACAAGTGCTGGACTAGAATGGGAAGTCAGGATTCTGTGTCCAGCTTTCTCTTTGATCTGATACAATAACATAGCACTTTTTTGTTTGCCTTCATATTAATTATGATTCTGTATTTGCCTGGAAGACAGATAGAACTCTGCTCAAGAAGAATTCGAGGTCACTTGAATAATGTTTGCAATTTGACTGTATTAATAATGTGACCACCATAAAATAAAGCACTGAAGAGACTGCATACTTATGGATCTATTTAATTTTGCTATGAAAAAGAATCTCTAACCAGGAGTTTTGAAATATGATCTTTGTCAAATTTAACTTATGCATTCTTCCTCCTATTTTTGAGAAATCCATAAGACACCTAAGGTGAGTA
Organism: Tetrao urogallus; assembly: GCF_951394365.1. Taxonomy (NCBI): domain Eukaryota; kingdom Metazoa; phylum Chordata; class Aves; order Galliformes; family Phasianidae; genus Tetrao; species Tetrao urogallus. The sequence continues at coordinate 35,171,063 of NC_136814.1, forward strand.
TTTTTGTCAGGTGCTGCAGTTGAAATATTACTTATTAGCTCTGTATATATTATGGAATCTGCCAGTGGACAGTACACTGTCTAGAATTTACTACTCGCCTCGCTAAATTACCAGCTTTTCTCATTTCGCAGGGCAAAATAAGGTATGCTCTCAGTTTAAGGCTTTCTTTTAAGAGCAGAAGATAGAGATCCTTTCACCTTAATGAGGTGCATCGCTAATTAGTTCAGTCATGTCTTATAATTATTTGACTTCTACCGTGCAGCATATAGTCTATCACGCACAGGTAAATTACTTCCACTAACAAAGAAAGCTAAGAGTTAGGCCTTCCCTAAAGCTCATGCTGAAGTGCTACTGGTCTGTTACTGGAAGTTTTGAATGGAAGTAATGTGTTCTTCCACTAATCTAAATTTCAGAGTGGAAAACAGAAATGATTTGGGTAAGACTTCTGCTGCTTTTGTAAGCAGCAAAGATGGGAGACCAGTGAAGTCTGGTGAACTAGCTTTTTAAAGGAATTAAATATATAGGTTATTAAATATATCATATTTGGTGGATTTGAAAACATTGTAAATAAAGCTTATAAGGACAGATACTCTAATTAGTGTTTCATTTTCCTGACACGCTGCATTCCAACACTACTTTGTCATACAAAATTGCCACTTGAAGCTCATAATTTGTATACTGGAATGCATCTTTGAAGATATCAAAATCATTTCAACTACCCACGTTTTCAGTTTTGGTCAACAAGGAATCATGCAGTCAGACCAACTTTCTAAATACCTGTATTTGTATTGAGAGGGGAAAAAACAAGGAAACAAACACAAAATAAACAGGTAAAATTTGTCATGCCACAGTTCCATGAAAATCCTGTTGAAAATGCTTCCAAAGGTGATGTGGAACTAAACTGAGAATGGATCTAAAAGGAGTTTTATCACAGAATGGTTTGGTTTTGGAGGAGACTTCAAAGATCATCTAGTTCCAACCCTCTGCTGTGGGCAGGGCTGCCTCTCACCTGGGCATCCTGTGCCACTCCAACAGCTCCTCATCTTTCTTGTGCTGGGTGCCCCAGGTCTGGTTGCAGTATTCTAGATTGAATTTACAAGGGCAGAGCAGGGCGAGACAATCACCTCCCTCACACCTACGAATGCTGGTCCACACCAGCACACACACTGAACTTTCCAATCACAGTACGCATAGGTCAGCTAGTAAAGAAAACAAATGAGAGTCTTCCCATGGGTAAGACTGATGTTTGTTCTGGCATGATGTGTTAGGTCTGAAGCCACTCTGGGCAAAAATTGCAGTGATACGTATTCAGGGAGATGCAAAGTTTGGAGACACTACAACTAATTTAGAACAGCTAGGTTGGTACTGCACCCAGACTACTGCTAGCTAGATGTGGGCATAGGAAGGTTTGCATGCCATTTTCTCATGACGCACGCAAGAAACAGTGCTGTAATAATTGGTGAGGTTGCTGTGTGAACTTTAGTACCTGCCACAGCTTGTCTCATATCTGACAAAAAGGTTTCCACCTGCCCCACAAGGTTACCCCTGGTAGGACGCTGCCAGCCGCGGCTGTTTGCAGCCACCTCAGAGTGCCACAGGAAGCACCTTGCTCCTGTGCGCCGGTCCGAGACAGGTGTAAGCAGAGACTGCTAACTCCGCCTCACTAGGAGATGCACACACCAAAAGAAGCCAATCCTAACGTAAACTATTTTTCACAGTAAGGGCTTTCACTGGTGAAACATCTGGATATTGGCTTAGCAGTTTCTAAATCTTCCTGAAGCACAGCTGAAAGATCTGCCCCGCACGGACGGCAGCCTCACCGAGCCCAAACACGCGGAGCATCCAAAAGCAGGGGGCATCCTCCCGCTAACCGCGTCTGGGCCGCTCACGGCAGCAAGCGGCAGAGCGAAGCCGGGGAGGTGCCACGCCGGGGGCGAAGGGCGCGCCCTCCGTGGGCGGGAAGGTGGAGAGCGCTCCTCCTCCTCCTGCCGCCCAGGATAGCGGCCGCGGTCCGGCCGGGCAGCGGCATGAGCTGAGCCATGCATTCGGGGAACGGCACGGGGGCGACGAGCCGCTCGCAGCCCGCGGCGGCGGGGCACGAAGTGCCCGGCGAGCGGCCGCTCTTCAGCGCTGGCACCTACGAGCTGCTGGCGCTGCTCATCGCCACCATCGGCACGCTGGGCGTGTGCAACAACTTGCTGGTGCTGGTGCTCTACTACAAGTTCAAGCGGCTCCGCACGCCCACCAACCTCTTCCTCGTCAACATCAGCCTCAGCGACCTGCTGGTGTCCGTCTGCGGCGTCAGCCTCACCTTCATGTCCTGCCTGCGGAGCCGCTGGGTGTGGGACGCCGCCGGCTGCGTCTGGGACGGCTTCAGCAACAGCCTCTTCGGTGGGTGCCGCCGCTCCCGTCCCTCTGACCCCCTGTGGGCCTGGGTCCCTTCCCGCTCCCTGCCGCCCTCCCGGGGATCCCGATGGTTGCGCCCCCGGCGCGAGGAGCTGCCGCCCGGCGGCCGTCGAGAGACACCTTCTGCCCGGGGGGCTGGCGGCCGAGCTCGGGCGGAGTTGGTCAGCAATTGGTTCCTCTCGGGGCGAGGGGAAACCTGTGGAGAGCGGCGAGGACGTGGTTAGAGGTGCCCGTACGGGCTTAGTGAGCGTAAAAGATTGTTTTTCAGCGAGAAAACGCTACTGTGTGTGGATAAAGAATATGTACGGTTTCTTTAGCTCCAGCTGGTAGAAAACGGAGTGCTTGCTCTCAGTATCTCATTTTGCACCGCGAAGGGTGTAGCCTCCCCTGTATTCAGACTTCACCTATAAAACTATTCAAAACGTGGCAGCACCTTGAGGTTTTTTTCCCTTTATGAGAAATTCACTGTGATTTTTCAGCCACAAGTGAGGCACAGGGGTATTTGGGCAATTGTTGATTGCTGTGAAATGAGATATGGCTGCTACAGAGGCACATCCATCTAAAAAAGCAAACCAATAAACAAAAAGCCAACCACCACCAGCAACCCACACAATGGGTCTCAGTTTTCTTTCCTGAAGTTTGTATTTGCCCTCTACAGAAATTTGCAGAGGATGCAGCCCAGCTGCGTTTTAAACAGATGTGCTATCTGTTAAAAGAAATAGATTCAGTTTTTTACTGACAAAGGATGTTGTAAAAAACATATTCATGTTTCTAATGGTGAAAGGCAGCATTCAGTCATTAGCAAAATGTTGTTTTTTTTCTGGCAGAGCTGTGTAGATGAGAGGTGGGTCACTGTGTGCATGCACACAATGTGTACTCACAGAAAGTTGGTGTTATTCAGGTTAAAATAATTAAATAAATTATATATATATATATATATATATATATATTTGTAGGAATTGCAGTTTTCCTGCATAACTTTCACTTCACATAACTCAATAGTTTGCTTTTGGTGGGCTTCTGGGAGGAAGGTACGTGCTTCCTCTTGATTGATTTGGCTACTGCTAGATAGCACTGCCAAAATGCTGGATCTTGGAACGCAAGGTGCATTCAGGAGGCAGTGAGACCTTTGTGCAAGGTTTGGCATTGCATAATTTTCACTGTGCATTTTGTTTCCTTGGGTTAGAAGGGAAAGTACCAGAGAACCCAGCTAGCATGGGGCTGTCTCCGTCAGTCAGCCCACTCAGATACTTGGAGCTGATTCTACTGGGCAGCTGAACATTAAGCTTGCGCAAGAGAAGTTGCGTATTGTTCTGTTCCTATCTTTATCCTTTATGTTTTACGTAGGATTTTTGGTGAAGGCATTTTGTGTAGAGAGTCAAAAAATAAGATGCATAGTAAGGGCAATGAAAAAAGACTATGGTAATCATCTCTTATCTTCCGAAGTTGGAACAGATAGAAATAATGAGATGTGAAATGTTCAATCATACATGACTTTTCATTTCTGTTTTTAGCAATATGTTATGTCACTATATATTCCATGTTGATGCTTTCTTGCATTGCTTTGATATAAAACTTATTTCCAAAGAGGTAAAATTCATGGATCTTATTTACCGAATGATCCAAATAGCATTTTTGTTTGCAAAATTACATCCTCTTGTGCTTGACTGGTCATATTATTTTCCTCTTAGGTAGTGTGTGCAAATAATTTTTTAATTGATGTATTAAAGTACATATTTGTGTGTACAGTCTTTCGCATATAAGTGGAGAGTAAGCACACCACTTAATTCAGGCATCCAGTATTCCTGAGCACTGCTTTGTTCAGCTGCCTTATGAAGTAATAAAAAATTTTCACTTGAATATTATAATTTGACTCTAACCTAATAAAGTTAATTCCAGTCGAAAAGTCCACATTTTTACTTCCAAATTCTCCTCTGGAAATACAAAGATTGTTCTCTTCTGCCAGTGAAGATTAATAGTTCTACACCTAACTGAGTAGGACAACAGAGGCATGTAAATACTGGGGAAAAGAATGCCCTGCAGGTAGCATCTTACTTGCTGTCTGGACTACTGTCACCACAGCTTCTGTTTTCCATTTTAATATGCCTATGAAGAAAGCAATGACTTAAGGATATTTTTCTATTTTGGTGTTATTAAAGAGGCTGATTGTAGATTTCATTCAGGTATTATACTTAAAATACAGTTCTCTTTGTATATAAAAGCCCATGTCAACTATTTTCTTGAGGTTAGGGATGGCAGGGGGAAAATAAAATATTGGAATCTTGTATGCATCATAACTAGTAGTTATTAAGTGTAGCACATGAATGCTACTGTATGGGAACTTCTGAGTCATGGCCTGAACCCTGATTGATCACCTGAGGCGAGCCATGAGTCAGCCAGAGGAGCACAGCTGAAGGCAATTCACCTGCGCTGCTGGAAGGGGTGGAGCCAGGCTCCACCCCCCCCAGACCTATTGAAATGCTGGCTACCAGTAGGGAAGGATTTCATCTGGAGATCCCCTCTTCTGGTGTTTTTTGTAGGTGAGCCTAGCATATGGGTAAGCCTTCCATTTATTGTCTCTTATTACCTTAGTCTATTTTGCCTAACTCTTGTTCTTTTTGTGATTATAACATCTTAATATCCATTGATTATACAGCGATGCTATCTGATCAGATGAAATTGACAGCTTAAATTGACATTTAAAAGTAGAAAAGTAGAGGCCTTACTAACTAAGCAAGATAGTTGCAACTTTGAACTTCAGTAAACCAGAGTGATCTAGTGAAGACCTTTCTAGAATACAGAGGAGGGAAATATCTCTGTGGAGTTCATTCACTCATAATAACAAATACTGTGAGGTTACTTTACTGCTGTGAATATTTGTTTGCTGGATTTGGACACATTTCAGCTCATTTCATACCAAATGACCAGAACCTGCTTATTTAATGTGATGTGATTATATTCTTGATTTTATTTTATTTTATTTTATTTTATTTTTTTTCCTTAGCAGAGCACCCATGAAATCAGTCTAAACTGACTTCTGCAGTTAGAATAGTTCAGATGAAAAGGTCCTAAAAAAAAAATTGAGTCCAATGACCTGACAGCTTGAGGGCTAACCAAAAAAGTTAAAGACTGTTATCCAAATTCCTCTTGAATGTTGGCAGGCATGGGTCATCAAGCACCTTGCTAGGAAGTATGTTCCCATGTTCACACTTGTAGTAAAGAAATTGTTCTGAAACTCTCCCCTGGTACAGGTTTTTGCTGTTTCCATTTGGTTGCTATTTCCTGTATTGGTTTCCAGCATTGGTTTCCTCCTCAGGGACTTGAGAGCAATGTCACTTCTTGGCCTACGTTTCTGCGAACTAGTCAACCCAAGTGTCCTTAGCCTTTCCTCATAAGGACATGCCTTCCAGAAATAGTTGCAGAGTCTGTAGCTGATGTATAGATGAGAATTGGGAGGAAAGCTTTTAGATTTGAGATGTATAGGGCTGAAAAGCACTACCACTTCTATGCCTGTTACTGCAGCTTGTTCTAATAACTTGTTATCATGCTGAGTTGCAGACCCTATCCTACCTCTGCATTTGACTTCTTCTGGTCACAGTATTATTCAAGTGATGAATTCAAACTGCTTCCTTGAGAAAGTGAATGGAAACAATTTCAAATAGTGGAATTATATTCACTATTGATTTTATAGCACTTCAGTCTTGAGCAAGTTAGGTTTTCAACAATTTAGACTGACTATGAAATCGTTTAGAATACGTGATTAAAGCTACTTTAGAATAGTTGTGACTTTCGTTTTAAACTCAGAGTTTTTTCTCAACAAATGTTGAAAATCAGATTCTTTCCAATTACTGTAGCTAATAATCCAAAATTAGGATTCATTTTGAAAGTCGTTATCGTGCAGCTGTATTTTTGTCACCTATAATGTTGCAGATAGAGCATGTGGTTAAAATAAAGTGGTAGCATTTGCTTTTTCAGCAGTCTTTGTTAAGTCATGATGAAACCTGTTTGTTTTGAGAGCCCTCTCTGCATCTGTCATAGAAACTTTGCACCCGAGAATCACCGATATTACGAGAATTACCTTTGCAAAAGTGCTTCTGATTGTACCAGCCAGTCTGAAAGACTGGAAGCATGTGAGAGCTGTAGGCTCTGTAAGCAAGCTTAGACATTTTGAAACTTTTCAGTTGAGAAGGAAGTAACAGCTACAGATTGTTTGTCTGTCTAGGGATACACAGCTATTTTTGCGTTCCTTGCAATAGTTACTTATGCATTATCATAACTTCATCACTGTGCAAGCCTATGTAGCAATTTCTGCTTTGTTTTTTTTTTGTGAAAATTGCGACTTACTACATGTGAGACAAGCTGTAGTTTAGGTGCTTGTATCATCACAGCAGAGATCATGAAAAGAGCTTCCATATGCCACTGCATAGCCATTCTCAGCACTCCATGTACCAGAGGAAAATGAGTACTGGCAAGTTTAAGTTTCGATGACGTGGTAGTGTGTCTTGGATAATAATCCCCATCTAGCGTAGTTTACTGAGTTCAGACACTTATTTTTTAACAGGTGCACCATCCTGATGGAATAAAATAGGTACTCAGTTAAGTGACGTTTAATCTGTGGGATTCAACTTTCTGTAGAGTTGTGCAGTCAGTTCAATACTGGTGCCACTGAGCCTGCCCCCCTCTCTGGGTGTAACAGTTTGTAAATCTTTTCCTGTCTATAGTAGTCAACCAAGCTGCAAGTAGTAGAGATCTGTGTAATCTCTAGGTCCGATTATGTTACACAACTCACACTTCGAAGGTTTTGTGTCATTGAGAGTGTAGAGTTTTGGGTCTAAGAGTGAGAAAAGAAACTTGACAGTTAAATACACCCAAATGTCTTATTTAATAGGCATGGTTCCCCCTTTACCTGAAGTATTTCAGTTGCAGAATAACTGGCTAAGAGCATAATAATCTTTATCGGCATCTATTGGCTCTTCACAAATAAGATTTTTAAATGATAGTGACTGTTGCAGAACATGATGTGTGCATCTCCAGGTTTATCTATTTTGTTTCTACATGCTGTGAAAGAATGCTACCATGTAACACCATTTTGCATTACCAATATATGTTACGTGCACTGATTTAATATCAGTAAAAGCATTTTGTTACTTGGCAGAGGGTTTTAGGATCTTGTGTTACAGACAGCTGGAGACTTGATCAGCATGCCTTCTGCATTAGCAATTTGTTTGTGGTGAACTAATTGCTTGCAGGACTCGGTGTGGAGGAGGTGATTAATTCTGCTGTACTTTTATACTTCAGATGTATATAAAATACACTTTCAAGTCTGTTCAGTCCAGAAGAAGTGATTTTTGCCTGCCTAGATTGGACTGCAGTTAAAATTTGTTGCAAGAATAGGAATGGTAATGTGTTCTTTGACAAAAGACTTTGACTGTCTTAGAAGTGAACCTCATTGCTGCATTAGGTTGTAGTTCTCTTGTAAAGCTGCTCAGTCCATCTGAAAGGTGTCACAATATTTTGTTCTAATTAAGATTTAGAAAGTTAGAGTATACACGCATTGTATGGAATGATACACTGAAGATCGGATGGATCATAGAAACAAAGAGTTGTAGAATCACCAAGATTGGAAAAGACCTTCAAAATCATTCAGTCCAGCCATTCACCTGCTGCCAATACTTCCCCACTAAACCACGTTCCTTAGTACAACATTTAAATGCTTCTTGAACACTTCCATGGACAGTGACTCTACCACCTCTCTGGGCAGCCCTTTCCAGTGCCTGACCACTCTTCTGGAGAGTAATTTTTTCCTCATATTCAACCTGAACCTCAGCTGTTCCTCCTAAGACTCAGCCCAAAACTGAAACACAGTACTCCAGGTTTAGTCTCACTCTTTGGCACTCTGTTGAGCTTTTCTCCACGATGACTTACACTGTGTAGCTGGAGGTATTTCATGATTTATCAAGAGTAATGTGACTTCTGGAAAAAGGGTATAGAAAAGAGAGAAGTGAAGAAATCTACACCAAATGCAGTATTTCAGTAGGAAAGTAATGTTTTTTTTTTTTTTTTTTTTTTTTTTGGTTTTAATTGGTAAGGAGTAGTGAGCTGTTTTTTATTTTCAGCTCACCTACTGGAGAAGAGGAACGGCTGCAACGTAGAGATTGCATGTTAATAGCTGAAACAGAAAGACTCTTGTTCTACTATGTTTGACATACGCTATTTAAATGAGAGTGACTCCTCTCATACCAATGTAATTGTAGGTTTAATTCAGATTTAAAACTAGTATCTGTAATTCCTTGATGCAGAGCATTTATAATTTGTACTTAGGGAAAGAAGTGTTCTAAAATCTATAAATCTATAAATCAGAGGAATATTATCTGTAAATACTGGTTAGTCAAGTCTTCCAGAAGGAGTTTGGGATTCTCTGATTTGCTAGTAAATTAAATCTATCTTCAGAATATCGAGCCCTAGTCTTGGAAGAGAATAAATACTTTCAGTTAAAAAACATTTAAAATTTTTAAATGCATGTTTTGTTAAGAGAATTAAAGAATTGAATTTTCATATTTCCCTACTTTGCTTGAAAAAAAAAAAAAAGTGCAGTTTCTCATACCAGGGATTAATACCCAAGTAATATCCATAATGGCTTTCTGTAATGCTTTTTTTTTTAAACACTTAATCAGTATATACTTCATTATATTAAAATGTAAAACTCATTCAGGATGAAATCTACATCATTTATAGAAAAGCTGCTTAAAGGGGGAAAAAAAAAAAGTAAAATTCAGTGCTTTCCTCTGTGCTGGGCCACAAAACCTGATTCATATGTGGAAAAAAAAAATGGAGCTATGTACATACATAAATAAAATGTAAGGTAAGTCGAATCATTGTGAGAGCACAGGTGATGCAGGTAGCTACTGGGCTAAAAAGATTTTTCTAGGTGAGAATTGCCACTATTGATCCCAATCAAAGGATGGCATTATGCAAAGCACTGCATTTCTGTGGAGGCTGCACAAGAAGCCCTGCATCTGGGTGCTCTTGTCAGAACCCTGCCAGGATTTGGCTTGATCTAAGTAACACCTTTGCATTCAGTGGTTACAATAGGCATTTTCATTTTGTGGTGCGGCAGCTGTGTATGGCCATCCAGAACGTGGCTTGTCTTTAGTGTCACTATTGCCTCTGCTGAAATGCACCACCCATTGCCTCACTGTGGTCACATCCACTGTTTGGTGTCCACGGACATTCAGCAAGTGTCAGTGAATGTCAGTGGGTGCCGTTTTGTCTGCATGGAGGAATTCAGTGACACTCCTTTGCTTCATATGCGCTTCCATGTCAGATGCCATTCTGTCAGACTGTGTCTTTGCTGCCATCTGTTACACAGCAACAGCATGTGAGGGAATATTGGCAGGAAGGTTTCAGCCTCTACTGTCGTACCGCCATCTACATTTGACATCATGGGCCACATAGGAGGTATTACTTTCAGAGCAACCCTTGTGTGAATTTTTTTTTCCTATGTGTGCCTGTTCTGCGTAAAAGTATGTGTAGAGTTCCTTTCTTTACTGCATTAACAGCTACGAGTTCTAAGAGTCAGCTGACTGTTCCTGCTGCTCCACATGGATATTGTTCCACTCAAACTGCCAGCTCAGCACTAGGGGAGAATTGTGGCATTAGGACAGACGTGTTGCATACCTGAAGAATATTCCATTTACTTGATATCTGAAGTGCCATGGATCTAGCCTTTGAAAGAAATGATCCATTCTGCAGTGTTATCTGTAAAAGAGAATCTACAGAAAGTCTGACTAGCCAACATAAAGTTAAGTAACAGATGCATGTAGCCATTTGTGAGATATTGAGGACAACGAATAACCTTCTGCTGCCCCCAAGCACCAGGAAGGCTTAACCTCACAGGATATGTAGTCTTATAAATGATACCATCAATACTAAGGATAGTTTCTAAAGCATCTGCAGACATGTACTTGCCAGCCTCTGTGGTTGAGCTTATGAATAGTTAAAGAATACGTGAATGCTAGAGAACAGGTGGAAGGTAAGTCCTGGAATCTTTTTGTAATTTGACTGCATTGAATCGTAGCTAGATTCAAGATAGAGATATCAATATTAAGAATTCATCTGTAGTTGGGTGGGGGCCCCAAACTCACCTTCTGAACACTGCTGGCTCCTGATGAAGTTCTGTTTCCCCTGGAGCTGCCCTGGCTCAGGAACTCCCTGGGTGCTACCAGCCCTGTGCAATGCACATGCACCACAGAGAGCACCTCAGTGAGAGTGGGCAAGTTATGGAATGATAAAACATACCACTTCAGAGCAGATCTTGGTATTCCTTTTTTTACGGTTATTTCTGCTTATCATCTACCCACAAATAGGCAGGCATGGCTCCACTGCACATAGGACTTTTGTAGGACAAAATTCTCTACATGTTGATGTATCCTGAAATGCATTTTGTTTCAAACTTTCTTTTTTGTGGTAACTACTTTGACCACTTTGTATGCTGTGTTATAGTAGAGATCCAGCACCAAAGAGAGGAATGTAACCGGATATGCTCTGACTGGCATTATGTGCCTTATGTCATCAGACCCTTCCCAAATACCCAGAAAGTCAGCACTTGCATTTCAGTACACATTGGCTAACAAGTTTCCTTTTTCTGGTAGAAAACTCAAGTTTCCTTTTTAGGAGTACTGGCTTCAGGCTTGAACTGAAACTATTTGGAGAACTATGTGCAAGTTCCACTTGTTAGGGATACTGAACTTCCAGTGGCTTTCTTGAAAATGTCAAGGACTCAGTAAATTACTCATGCTGAACTGAACACCTGTGCTTTCAGATTGTTCAGCTAAGTATGTGTGCTACTGATTTTGTCATTGCCAAATTCAGTGCTTGCATATAAATACATATGTAAAGCATTAAGTGTATATGGGGGCGCTACTTGTTAATTGATGTTGTAGGTACCTTATTTATCATCTTGATGTCCCTGAGCTTCTAATGGAACAGAAAGAAGTGATGCAGACCGAGCGATTAAATTAGGAATTCTGCCCTACCATACTGTGAGGCAGAATCCTCTTGCTCTACATTGTTCACAAACAAAGCCTCATACACCAGATAACCTAACTTTGCCTAGAGTTGAATGATGTGACTTCTCCTCCATAACCACGTCTGTGGATGATTTTGTTACCCATCAGGTAAAATTTTATAATTCCTGGTCTTTGTGTACAGAGCACTGGGAGGTGATCTTACCTTACCTTGTGCTCAGGAAGTAGACTACATTTATTTGTAGAAAGCATTCACCTATATGGGTATAACAGCATAGAATATCACATATATAATTCTGTTATTTTCTAATTCCTGCTAAGATCTTGCTTAGTTCCAAATCCTTCATGCCATTTTCAGTATACTAGGTCTTGGATAGGGATGCTGCCATAAAGAACTTTCTATCAGCTTAATTAAAAAACAAACAAAAGAAATACAGAAAAGAAAAACCTCAAGTCTTTCAGAAACCTTCATGTTCACATTTTATAAACCAGTTTCTCTTTAAAGCCGTGAAAAAGAAACTCATACAGCAATGACTTGCACAAGAAAAAATTAAACTATACAAAACTATGAAATCAATAGACCTTCCTTTCTGCATGTCCAGCAAGATCTACTTTTCTTTGTGCTGAAAGTTTAAAGATAACACTGACAAAAAAATGTATATAATTAAAATTTTGGGAAGTTAATTGTTTCATTTCATGATGAGCAGTAACAATGGTGTCACATTTTCCATTAGAGTGTTAATGTTGTTAATCAAGAAAGCTTTTTGAACTCGTAACCTTTTTAAAATGAAAAAGATCCTTAATACTTGCAGAATAAAGCAACTTTTCTAATAGAGATCTTAAAGCGTGTCTTATGAGGTACTCAGTTAATCAGCAAAGCCAGCATACTATCAACAGATTAAATATTTCCCTAGATTTTTTTTATTCGTACTTGTCTCCCTAAAATTCACATTGCTGATGCTTAAAGACACTATTGTAAATTTGTATTGCTTAATGCTTACACTTTTTCAAAGTGAGATGAGAAATTTATGATATCCTTTGATGGTTTTTGATGAATATAATGATTATTCTCTTTTTAGCAGATCTGCACATTTAACCTTCTCATAGCTGTGTAAATATGTATTATGACTGATATGAATGCAGTTGCAGAATTGAAACACTGTGTGTATGTGTGATAAACACTCATGCTTTTTTTTAGATAAAACGTACACACTTGAATATATTCAGTGCTGTGAAAGACTTTTGTGTGTAGATTGTGTTGTTCAAAAGGCTGCGTGTATGGTGTCTGAATCATACATATTTAAGCTTACTGACATGTGTATAATGAGAAGATTTGTCCTTGATCATTAAATTTCACAGACCACTCAAACTGAATTTCTTATATTCTAATCAAGACAGAATTACTTTGACTTCATTAAATTATAAAAGTGTCTGCATAGAATAGTTCTAAGAACTGGAAATGACACATCATTTCTGTCCTGACAAATTAAGTGTGTAGTGTATTAGAAGTGGACAGAAAAGGACAAGAATGCAGAAATAATAATTGAAATAAGACTATGCTATTTTTATGGTCGCAGCAAGATAGAAAGGGATGCACAAAATAACCGGATCTCTTCCAGACAGAACTCCTTCAGCAATGTAACACTTTGCTTTGGCAGTTGTTTTTTGGAACAGAAAGACTTCTATGAAATCTGTAAAGAATCTGGAGTTCTGCTAGTTATTTTGTTCACATTGCAGGTATATTTCAGTGCTTCCAGTTCTTGGATGCTTCCGTTGACCTAAGTCTTGACTCTGAATTGCTTGGATTCCTAATAGGTTTTGTTATTGTTAGTTCTTGCATTTTGATGTGAAAGCTTTTTCTTAAAAGATGAAAAAGAGAAAGGAAGGAAGGAGGGAAGGAAGGAATCCCAGAACGTGGGAGCATGAGCCCTCAATAATAAACTAATGTTTAGGGAAAAGTACTCTCTTGCTCTTTCGTTTTGCTTGTTCTGCTTTCTTTTCTTGCCCACCATAATGGGCCATATGCAGTGCCCTGCTCTGAGTAGTTCTGAAGTAAGAGGATCTGTTTGAGTTAGTAGATAGTGATTACAGAGTTGTCATCAGAAAAGCTTATTGATGTTAGATTCATAATATGAGCCAGTTAGTTTTAAATTAAATGTTTCATTTGCTACAAAGTTATCAGAGAACTTCAGTCCAATATACAGTGTTTGTGTATGATTTAATTAATTTTCCTTCTCTTACAGGAATTGTTTCAATTATGACTCTCACTGTTCTTGCCTATGAACGCTACATTCGAGTAGTCCATGCAAAAGTGATTGACTTCTCTTGGTCTTGGCGGGCTATCACATACATTTGGCTTTATTCATTAGCCTGGACTGGAGCACCTCTTTTGGGCTGGAACAGATACACACTGGAAATTCATGGATTAGGTTGCTCAATGGACTGGAAGTCAAAGGATCCTAATGATACTTCCTTTGTGCTACTTTTTTTCCTGGGCTGTCTGGTAGCACCTGTTGTGATCATGGCCTATTGCTACGGCCATATTCTATATGCAGTAAGAATGGTAAGTTGGTGGAAGTAAGACTTCTGTGAATGAAATATTTTCAGTGAAATGCTGATATTGTATATCAAATTTGGATCATAGCCTAAGTTTACATTCTAACTTCCTGTTCACGTTTCAAGACCTTGATTTTTAGCTATGTCAAGAACCATTAGAAAGGGTGTAGAGTTGAAGGAGAATCAACCTAGAACTACCAAAATCTATTTGCTAAGTCATTTTACTGGGCAGCAAGTTATAGATAAATGTCAGGTTAGGGAACTGTTCGTGCTTCAATCAGTGACAGATCCTTCCTTAAAAAGAGATAGAAGAGAACTTTAGTTGCAGTTCTTATCATTAAATAACTATTTCTCTCTCCTCCTTGTTGTCCTTGAAAGGATAATCGTGTAAAATTATTCCAAGCCCTGTTAAACAAGCTTTCCATGTTCAGGCCAGATCTTCAGGTATTAGAAAGTATTAGTGTTTCATATTGTGTGGATAATAAGTCTAATGATGTTGTTCAAGTTTGTGATCAACAGTAACAGCAAGGCCGACAGCTCTTGCAAAGCACATTCACATACATGTCCCATTTTTCTGCATCTTAATCACATTAACTCAGATGACTTTGGGAACCGGCTGCCTAGAATTCTGCTTTGGAGATTTTATAATTTCAGAGTGAAAAACTAAGCGGCAGAGAAGAAATCTATTTATCCTATTGTCATAAGCAGTCTTTAGAGGAAAGAAAAAAAAAATTGCAGTCTCACCTAAGTTTTCAAACAAAGGACCAGTAAATATAAACCAAATGTGTTCATGTTAATGGATTAAAGAAAGTTAGATCTCTGAAGTTTTTATATACTTAATATACACAGTAAAAGTCTGGGAAGCACGATGCAAGCTTTCAGAAGAGCTGCAGTTCATAAAATGAGCATATAGCCATGTATGCCTAAAACTGTTAGTGAACTGGTTTTTTATAAATATAAATGGAACTGTTCAGTGATTTTACTTTAACATTTCCCTTTGTCTTTTACAGCTTCGATGTGTGGAAGATTTTCAGACTTCTCAAGTGATTAAACTTCTAAAATATGAAAAGAAAGTGGCTAAAATGTGTTTCTTAATGATCTCTACCTTCCTTATTTGTTGGATGCCTTATGCAGTTGTCTCCCTCCTAGTAACGTATGGCTATAGCAACCTTGTAACTCCCACAGTAGCTATCATCCCATCTTTCTTTGCCAAATCAAGTACTGCTTATAATCCAGTCATCTACATCTTCATGAGTAGAAAGGTAGGTACAGGAGGATATTGGAGCTGGCCTGGGATATGGGTTGCTAAACTCCAGGGGTGGAGAGGGAGGAAAGGGGTTGTAGAACTGTTGAACTTCATTTAGAACCTTGACAACAATCATATTCCAAAAGAGTATTATCAATTGAGTGATTTAAATATGGTGGCTCTAGCACTGTACACAGATGTCAGACTGATTTGTTTAATTTAATCAAGATTTTCTAGGTTCTGATACCCAGAAGCAAATCAAATCAGTACCAGATACAAATTCCAGTAAAATCATAGCCAGGAAAAGAATGAATCAGCTAAGCGTTTATACTGGAGTTGCCTCTAGAAGTACTTTTCTCTTACCTCTAATTTCAGATTAAGACCAAAGTGGTAATATTTTTGCTTGTCTTCTGGGGTAATTTGGGAATGAGAAAACAATTCTTCACTGTTAGGACCTTCTTAAATCTGATCTATGCTTCAATGCTATTCAGAAGTACCACATTAACTCTGAAATATTCAGGGCCTCCGTATTACCATTCTGCTGTGTTTTCACATAGCTTCAGATCACCTTTCCTTGTCTTTTTAGGTTCCCTTCCCAACAAGATCTACTGCCTTCCCATATCGGAGTAGGATTAATTTCTTATTAAAAACCTTGTTCCAAACTGATTTGCTAGAGAGTTTATTGTATTTTGCTAGAGAAACAAAGTCATTGACAGTGTAGGATAATATAGAGTAATCCTTAAAACCGCTAACTGGAAGGTAGCTGAGAAGGATGTCCTACTACTTTTCCAGAGAAAAGGTGTTTGGGTGTTTTTGGTGTGCTTTTTGTTTGTTTGTTTTCTTTGTGTTTCAAGTGCTCTCCAAGAGCACTCCCGGCATGCCTTATTGTGAGTTAAAAGAAGATGCTGACATATTTCTTGTAAAAGCAGAAAATTTCCCCAGGTGGTCATACTTGAGATTTAGATGTGCACAGATATGGAACTACTGAATGGATGCATCTTATAAGCCCTCATACTTGAATACTTTGCTTTGTGAAGGTGAGACCATATCTGAAGCGTTTAGAACAATGCTGCTTCTGAAATCGTTTTGTTTATTGATGAGAGTTTTCACTGAATATCTTGCATTTTTTTGTCTCAATGTAGAACAGACTACCTGTGTCAATAGTGACGTCTAATCTGAAGCTGAAAGACTTCCCTGTTCAAAGGGAACATTTTAGTTTTGCATTGCTGACTTCTGAAGTTTTATTTTACATTGTTATTCAGTGATTTTGTTAAAATTCCAATCCCTTGAGTAATGTAAATGGGAAACTTCACCTTCATTTAATTCCCCTTTGCCCTTTGTTCCTTCTTTCTGTGTCCTCTGATGAAGTGCTTCTGAGAATATTTTTCCCCTGCTCAATGAAATTTGTAATTTTTTAAATACTCAGATGGAACAATACCTGGCATGTTCTGAGGCTGAGTCCTTTTGTTCTTTATTGATTGCAGAGCACTGGTAAAATATGAAATTGCATTTTAGTACCTCTGCTAGCTGTGTCATCCTATGTCCTCTTGGGTGTGTGGGGGAAAAGTGCTTGCTAAAACGCCACTGTGTTCATTACAAAATTGAAACCAACTGAGAACAAAGAGGGGATAAGGAGAAATTGGTTATTTTGAGCAACTTATTATATTACTCTCTTCACTGGATCATACATAATAGTGAGCACATAGTTACAAGTTGTAATTTCATTCTGTTTATTTCCTCTTGCAGTTTCGACAATGCCTTTTGCAACTCCTGTGCTTTCGCTTGATGAGATTCCAGAGGACCATGAAAGAGCCTTCAGGAGCAGGGAATGTCAAACCAATACGACCAATAGTGATGTCTCAGAAAGTAGGGGACAGGCCCAAGAAGAAAGTGACATTCAGCTCTTCCTCCATCATTTTTATTATTGCCAGTGATGATGCTCAACAAGTAGATGATAACAGCAAACACAATGGGACAGAAGTAAATGTCATCCAAGTAAAACCACTATAGGGATGAGCTACATAGACATTAGAATCTGAACTCCAGTCAGTGACTGTTTGGGCTGAAGACTGGTTTCAGTGATAGTGCCCGTGGTCTGCCAAAGGAAGTCATATTAAACTGTGAAATACTGAAGTAATTCTGCATCAGAAGCTCTGTAGGCAGTTCAGTTTTGGTCGCGATATAGATATCTTCACATCTGTGCCAAACTTGATGAATGTTTTTATTCTGAACTTTCTTAAAGCATATCATAGTGCTTAATGGATTGTACTCTGCCTGGAGGCCCATAAAGAGAGAAATCCTGCTGGGGTCTTTGCTGGGACCTGTCCATCTTTACCAATGACTTGGAGAGGTGACAAGTGCATTCTTGTCAGCTTTGAAGATAACACTAGACTGGGCATGAACAATCTTTAGACTCAAGGATGGGACTGCCATTCTGGAGAACGTGGTCAGGTTGAAGGAATAAGCTGACAGAAATGTTACTATATTCAACAAGGACAAGTGCAGAGTCCTGGGCTTGAGGAAGAGCCATGTGCAGCACAGCAGGAAAGGCCCTGGATGCCTGGGATGTAGCTCTGTGTAAAAGGACCTGAGCTCCTGTGTAGCAACAAGCAGGGCATGAGCCTGCAGCGTGCCCTAGGAACAAGAGCACTGGCATTCTGTGCTACACTGACAAGAGCAGAGCCTGATAGATTGAGTGAAATGATTATGCCCCTCAACTCAGCTGAACAATCCTATCTACACTGCATCCAATTTTGGAACCTCCAGTACAAGAAAGGCTCCTGTAAACTGGAGTGAATGTATTGGGTCTGCCAAAATTGTCAGGGTTTGGAACACTTGGCCTGTGGGGACAGTCTGGAGCTATTTGCATTGATGAAGCCTGGAGAAAAGAAGTCTTCAGGGGAATGTAATGGCAACCTTCCAATAGTGACAAAGCAGTTTTCAAGAAGATGGAACCAGGCTGTTCAGGGTGATACATGCTGAAAGGATAAGGGATGAGCATGAACAGAAAGGAAATAAAAAAAAGCTTTTTAACTCTGAGAACAGCCAAGCAACAGGTTAGACTAGAGAATTCTTAAGGTTCTTTCAGCCAAAGTTATCCTATGATTTCCTAAACTGCCAGCACTTCCAGTGCACAGAGTTCTTAGGAATGAGGGAGAAATATTTGAAATTGGCTGGGTTTAGTTTACTTTACTTGATGCTTTGCAGGAAAGGAAAAAAAAAAAAAAAAAAAAAGTGATATCCACAATGATTGGGGCAGGGGTAAAACCAAAAGCCACCTTAAGGCTGTGCATATGTACTCAGCAAGCCATTCTGTTTCTTGCTCCCTGGAGGAACTCCTGAGTTGTGTTGTAAGATACAAGTCATACAAATCAAAGCTCAAATGAAAAACAGTCAGTGAAAAAGGATTACCAGTTTTGTTTTATTTTTGCTTGTTTGTTTGTTTGTTTAAATATGTACTTCATGCATCTTTATCCCACATCCATTTATGATATATATTTAACAGGAGCCTTGTACTATATTAATGCTAATCTGCTCTGGCACTTTGGGAAAGTAATGACTAAAGAAGAGCAGGGGAACTTTTGCCTCATTGTAGTGTGAGTAATGACTGTCCTATTTATTGTTCAGTAAACAGAACGGAAACATTCTGAAAAATTTTTCTCACCTTTGTAAATGTTGATGATATCAGTTGGCAGTGGGATTCTGCTCTGGGCAGGGCTGCCTGTCATGTTGGATGAGTAAGTTTGAGAACCAGTTTTGAGTTATGGGAGCTGATTCTCAGTCACATCCATTACGCTGATACGATTTATTTGCTTCGGTTTAATAAATGTGCATTGTGAATCTGCAGCTTTTCCATCTTGGTGAAAACTGTGACAGAAGCTATTAAGAAACTGCTTGCTTCCTCTAGGGGTAAATCTTTGAGAGGTATAAAGTCAATGTGAAGAATAACTGCTATGACCAGGAGCCACTGATCTCATGGTCAAGACGAAAACTTCAAATAAAGGAAAATCAGACTCCAAATACAGAACCTTTTGGCCTCAATCATTGAGGATATCACAGTATTCCTGGGAGTAGGGATTGATGATCTCAGCTCAAAATATATGTTTGTGCATGTGCTTTTGAAAAGGCAAATTACTCATACATGCGCCACTCTAGAACATCAGCACTGGCTCTGCATCATGTTTGAAAGTACTTTGAGTGCACTCTGTTTTCTAGATTAAATCGCAAGCTAAGAGAAAACATAACTACTCATCTTTCATGTTATTTTTGTTTTGCTGTAAATGCATAGATAAATTGTCCTAGGATGTCAAGGGTTCGCCATTACAAAAAGCATATTCATTTCAATGCCAACAACTTTGTTTTCAGCTAATGATCACTGTATCTGTGCACTTTTAGATTTGCAAAAAGAGAAAGATGTACCCTAGCATTGCATACAGTGATTCCATCCTTTTAACAAAATGTTTTATATCTTAGTGTTTCATGTATGTTGAGCCTTCAATAAGTGATTAAATTTATTTTATTTATAGTAATGTGTTCTCAGTGAAATATTTTTTTCCCATAGAGAGGAAGATGGTTTAATACCATCACCTGTTGGAGGCAGCTTGAAGGGTATCATTAGGCACTAAAAAAAAAAAAAAAAAAAAAAAAAAAAAAAAAAAAAAAAAACATTTCAAGAATGCAATTGATATTTTGTAGAACAAATACGAATTTGGTGTAAGGAGAAACTGTTCAGATTTCCAAAACTAAAATTTAAGTAATTCAGAATACTGTACTCGGAATTTTTAATAATTCATGTAAGACAAGATATTTACTGTGACAATTCCCTGGACAATTAAAGTTATATTACAATATAGGAAAACTAATCAATAAAAACTATTGTAAGTTTGTTATTTTGGCTACTTAATGTAAATTGGTGGCCTAAAATGGTAAAATTTGTAAACTGTTTAAAGTAACTTGTTCTTGCAGCCCTGAAAAATGTCACTAGATTTACAAGCACTGCTATGTGCAGTTAGCATGCTGCGGTCCCAGTTATTCATATCTTAAGAGCAACTGTTTTCTGTGAGTATGTGCAGCACTGACACAGAATTCACACCCTGCTACAGAATTTAAGTATTGTAATGTTCGATCTTGAGAGCATCACCAGACTTATTATTTTGTGTGTGTGTGTGTGTGTGTGTGTATTAGTGGAAAAGTATGCATGATGATTCAGCTAGAATGTTGTTTGTAACCTCTGAAGTGCAGGAGCCTAAAACAGTAAAACTGTCTCCCAACAGCCAGTAGTGCCTCCGCACTCTGTTGAGATACATTTCTATATCTCCTTCATATGCTCTGTTTTGAGGCAGCCATGAATCTAAGGCTGTGTGTCTATGGCCCTGCCAACACAAGGCCTCTGCTGCTGCCCTAAATTTCATGAAGACTGGAAACTATGGGATATGTGATGCAGATCTGCTGCAGTTTTATGACCTCCTCCTTTCTCTGCTCCTAGAATGTGCTGGATTTATGCTGAATGTAAATGTCTTCATGCAGAAAAGTTGGGTTTATAGTACTGAGATATTATCTTTCACCACAGCGATTAAATCTGTGAGGCAATCAGTATTCACAAACATTATTCTTCATGTATCTGTCCTTTCCATAACAGCAGTAGAAGACAATGCTGTTTCCTGCCAAAATACTTCAGCAACAGCTAAGTGAAATGGGTATTCAAGTGTTGTGTAGTGTTCTTTATGGATGGTTTAGCACAGCTTTTAAGAATATATTTATTCCGAGCTTGTATCAACAGCTTTCATCTCAATAACAGAATTTGGTGTGAAGTTTTGAGACTCAAAGAAATGCGAGGATGGAGCAGAGAAGGAATGGGAGCATAGAAGTGTGTTAGTAGTTGGGGGTACTTTTCCTCAGGGCCGGGAAGTAGTGATGATGCTTTTGTCTTTGATGAGACAGGCATCCACTAATTTCATCAATTACAGTACCTATCACTGCTGATGTGCTTTGGAAAGCTTCTTCTATAAAATATAAAGAGAGTGCATTCATTTATCAGAAGAAAATAATCTGAAAAATCAAGAGTCAAAGATCTGTGAAGATCTTAGTGTGGAAGACACTATGAACTCGAAGCCTGAGAAAACAATTTGTTACTCTTTTCAGACCTTAGTGAATAGAAGTGGCAATGGAAAAAGAAGCAATAAGCAGTATGGAATTTCTTACATTATGTTTTGCAGAAAACTTTTTAAAAAAAGTTGACAATAGCAAATGGCTTAATGGAGAAGGTTCAAGAAAAAACACATAGATGAGTAACAGATCTGTAGGCCTGGATTATATGCGCAGAATGGCAGTGATGGATGTGGAATTTGCTTTTCTCAGCAGCAAAGATGCATTTAGTAGCTTGAAATGGGAAGTAGAGAGAGGGCTTGGGCATGGCAATTTGTGTTAATGGTATTATGTGGCATTAATGTAAACTGTGCTGAGAATTAATGCCTATTTCACTACAGTTAAGGAGCCCTATTTTTGACTCCTCAAAAGGAAAAGAGGAGAGGGTGAGGTTGGAACAGTTCTCTCTCTCTCTCTTTAACAGATTAATATTGAAGATTTACTTCTAACAAATTAAATTGGAAGAGGAAATTAAATTGATTTTTCACTACAAATTAGAATTCAGGCTATTAGCTACAGACTCAGCATCTACATGCTGCCTGGACCTGGCTGTTCTACCAGGTGTTCCATTGAATTTTCGACAGTGCTTTTACCCCCTCTTGTGGTTAGCTCAACACCTACAGTAGAAGAAAGATCCTGTCTTCATAAAATGTATATTTTCCTTATTGCATTTTCCCTGTGTATGAGAAGATTTGCTAGGTCTATTTAACATCTAATGTATTTTGGTTCTGTTGCATGTGGCTCTCTATTGGAAAAATAACGGTAATGACACATTTGTAGGAAGTCTGGTACTTTATTATGGTATCTGGAAGAGGTAATGTCTTTGCATATGTTGGTAGAACGCTGCTTTTTATAGAGTGTGTAGGTGTGGTGCTGGAGCAGTGTGTTAAAGTGTGTCTATTTTTTGCTTTGCTGCAACTTTCTCCAGAGGAAGGTGGGATTGAGGTTTACATGAGAAAGGACAGTTAGCCACATTGGTTTTTCACCTGTCATTCTTATAGATAAGTGAATGAGACTGAGGCCAGGATATGATGTAGACTTAATAAATTTTATCTAATAGGCCTGGTGTGTAACAGAAATGATGCTTGCTGCCACCCTCTTCTTTATATTGACTGACTTTTGTTACACTAGAGAGTTTCTGGATGTCACTGAAATGGAATTTTGTTTCAATTATGAGTGGATCTGAGGCAAAAAATGAAAAAATACTCTTTGTTTTTACATATATCTTTACCTTCATGGTTTATCTAATGGACTAGTATCAATAGACACTCAATACACTGTGCTTTTTCTTTGGTTTCCTGTGCTGGTATGAGTGGTGTACTGAGTGCATGTTCTAGGCTGACTGATGTATTGAATTGTGTCTGTTCAAATTCCATGTGAAGTTGCCTTTTACTGTGGCATGCTGAAGCATTTCAGAAGAGACACAAAGTCAGGCAATATGCCAAGTTTCTTACATCAAATATGCAAGTAATGCATTGCCTAGTTAATAATTGTTTTAATCACAAATTCACTGACGTTTGTCTACCAGCTGGGTCTTAGGAAAGCTTAAAGAATGATTTATGTGCTATTGAATGTGGATTCTAATTATCCTCCTTGAGTTAAAATATAGAAGAGACATTTGTCCACTTTTGAACCTTCTTTCATCACTAAGCTTATATGATCATTTGAGTAGATAGCAAGGCATTTACATACATGACACATGACATCAATCTGAACTTCCATTTCATACGCCAGCTTCCATTAATCATGAATCAGTCATTTGTAGATGTAGTACTTCATTTAGTTGTAAATGAAGTGTTTTTTTTTGAACCACTCAGAAAACAATGAAACTTTACAAATCGTGGAAATGTGTATGCTTAGTTGCCTGAAAATTTTTAAATGAGATGATAGTAGATGAGGAGAAGGCAAAGATGTAGGTATAGGAAGACTTTTTTTTTTCATAAATACTAGAACTAGTACTAGATCGTCTAGCATCTTTAGACGCTAAATAAAAAATTAGTTCAATTAATGTAGCTATTTATGGTTACACAAAATTGCTCACCTCATGAATACTAGATGTATTTAAAATTTTGAATAAAAGCTTAGATATAGCCATCTTCTTTTCCTGCCCTGAAGGTGCTTCTATTTAAGTTAATAGCATGTCTGGTTTCCAGAGAATCGCTATGAGATGGCCTGACAGTGGGGAACATTTGCTTCAGTAGCTGTATTGAAACAGCTTATTGGTTTCTATTGTTGGAATAATGTGTGATAGAATAATAATCATATTTACTTTGCGTTTCCTCCAGCTACATTTTGTACTTCCAGATCAGAGTACTGTTGTAGAAGACACTCAGCTTTTAAATTTGGGAGAACATAAGCTGCCAATTTCCAAGGTGAAATGAGAAATCAGTGATTAGAAATAGACACACTGCTGCCAGAAGTGGACAGAACATTTCCCCAGAACAGTATGTCCCAAGCCTTACCTTTCAAGTACTATCTCCTAATAACTGGTCCTTGAGACATTAAAAAGAGACACATAAATGATGATATCTTTCTCAGAAAGATAATGAAACACAAAAGGAATTGTGTTCTAAATTGTCAAATGTAGGAAAAGTTGGTAACAAGATCTCCCTTTCTTTATGTACTCATTCTTTAAAATTGAATTTTTAGACTAATAAGGCATTTCTTTTTCAGAGTGAAAGCGTCCACATTTTTCTATTTTTCTCTTTTTCAACTGGTCATAACACTCTTTCATTAAGATTTCATTTTCTTCTAACAGAAAGCCTCAAATATGTGGCTTTTGGTGTGTAAAAAGGGAAATACAGCATACTTCCTGAGAACTCCACCTTATTGCAAGGAGGTATGTGAAAATAGTATCAACTTGACTGTGGGGAAATGGGACTGAACTGAGATCTACTGAAAATCTTAAGAGGATGATGTAAAGTCAGATTGGGAAGTACTTTAATGTATCCATATGCTTACTTTGCAATTAGTACACACTTATATATGAATATAAGGAATAAATTATTCCTAAGAACATTGTAATTTTCTTTGGAAAGCTTGAGATATGCAGTGATTACACGGCAAGACTGTATTTATCTGAATAAGGCATCACCCTGCAGAGGGAGCCATTGGGTTATCAAGCCGAGCAAAACTATGACATTTTTATTGCTAGAGTTTGACTTGGTTTTGTGATCTTGGTTGTTTGTTTGTTTGTTTCAATATATATATATATGTTGGTATTTGCATGATTGCCTATGGACTGTGTTTCTTCAGGTTTTGCTATTGCAAAGTCCATCTCCTTTAACTGTTCTTTCTAGAGGTGAAAATAAATGCTTAAGGGTTTCTCTGCAAACAAAAAAAAGGAGAAAAGGTCCATCCTGTTCTAAAGTAGCAAGGGCAAAGCTTAATTTGTATGAAATACAGCCTGTCTCACAAGTGATCTGAATATCATATTTGGGTATACAATGCTCTGTGCAAATGGAAGCAGCATTCTGCTGTGACAGAAGAAAGAAGAAATGAGTTGCTTTCATGTAAAAGAAGATGCTCACCATCAGTCTAATATAAAATGCATAGAAAAGAGCCGGTCATTTCTTGTATTGGGGTGAGTCCAAGGAGAGCTTGCATTCTTTTGCAGGTCCAAATACAAGATGCTTTAATCTACAACTTTATTTTGTCCAAAGCTCTCATCCAAAGATTTAGGTATTGACTATCTATACAGTATTGCTGCCTACGAAGAAGCATTTAGTGTTTAGAAAATGCCAAACAGAAATATTGTCTCTTTTTTCTCTACAATGTAGTCCTTAAAAAAGCCTAATGCTCTCTAAAATTACATCCATTATAATGTCAACAGAACATTTTCTTGATTTCACAGTTGCAAAGATAATCTCTGTTGTAAAACATGACCAGAGACTAGAGAGCCTAGACAAGCTGTTCTGCTGTTTGTGGTAATGGTTTTTGAGTTTTCTTTGAAGCAACTGAAAGATGAGCTCATGGCTTTTGTCAGGTAAAACAGTCACCCTCTCCACACAATAAGCACTGGCTATCGTAAGGGGTGCAGGTCTGCCACTGGTCCTATTATCAAATGTACTAGTCAACCCTGGATGAGTTGAATACTGTGGTGAATCCCAGTTGTCAGGAGGCACCTACATAGCTGCACAAGTATGGAGAATCATCTCCACTGGCTACAACACTGTTAAGTGGGGAAATGCTCGCGGTAGGTGGACAGTTGGACTAGATGATCCTGGAGGTCTTTTCCAACCTTGATGATTCTATGACTCTATATGCTTAGGTCATACTGAAGTAACTACATTTTATACATCCAAATACAGGTGTCTGAATTTGGGCTTGAATCTTCCACTGCTCTGCTCTTGATCACGGTGATTCTCTCACTTAAACCTGAGGACTCCTATTTCCTTCCCTACTTTCTCTCTCTTGTCTCTTCCTTCTTTCTTCAGTAGGATACTATAAACTTTACCTGGACAGCTTAATTCCATGGCACCTAATCACCTAGCATCTATGCTGACAGACGTAATGACAGTTTATCCAGATGCATGATCTGACCCAGTTCTTTACAGTTATGTCATGCAGCTGCAGTCTGAGGAAAGCAGTTGTCTGGACTTTGTGCATCATGATTATTACTAATTTTTTATGACTTTGACACTGAAAAACACAACTCCACTAAACAGTATCATTTTCTTGGAATCATTTTTTCTGACTGAAAAGCATT
This sequence comes from Tetrao urogallus, assembly GCF_951394365.1. Classification (NCBI taxonomy): domain Eukaryota; kingdom Metazoa; phylum Chordata; class Aves; order Galliformes; family Phasianidae; genus Tetrao; species Tetrao urogallus. Next base: position 35,197,149 of record NC_136814.1, read on the forward strand.
CAGTTGAAATATTTTTGTTAGTACTACTTAGGAAGAATCAGACAACTAAAGTCTTTCAGTCTTTTCTATAAAGAAAAGGTTTTTCATTCCAGTTTGTAGGGGTTTTAGTCAATTCGAACTGAGCAGCTGCTGAAGTACTACGGACTAGAACCAGAGATAATTAGTGCTACAAGGGCTGCTCTGAAAGTAATGTCTCCTATTTTGTTATGTTGGTCTATGATGTCAGAAGCAGATGTTGGTGATATGTCAGGAGAGGTTGAACCTCTGCACCTATATTCTGTTACATTTTGTTGCTGTGTGACAGATGGCAGCAGAAAGGCAGTCTGACAAAGTGGTATCTGACTTGGAAGGGCGTATGAAGCAAAGGCACAGAATTGAATTCTTCCGCACAGAAAAAAATGCACACATTAACATTCATCATTGCTTACTGAACATTTCTGGAGCCCAAACAAGTAATGTGAGCATATGTAGGTGGTGGATAATGTGTTTCAGCAGTGATGACAGCAACATGCAAGACAAACCATGTTCTGGTCTGCCACGCACAGATGTTCCACCATGAAATGGAGTGTGTCTTGATCAGCTAATCCACGCAAATCATCGGATTATGACTAAGGAACAGTGTATGGAGCAGAATATTGGCTTCAGTGCACTGGAAACAATGGTAGCAATGTTAGAATATCAAAAAGTGGGTCCCATGAGTGCTTGCACAGGAACAGAAAGAACACCATATGCAAGTTTGTCAGGGCCTATTGAATCTGATGGTGACAGTTTCTTGGATTCATTCATTACTAGTGATGAGATGTGTTGTCACCACTCTGAGCTTGAGTTAAAATGGCAGTCCATAGGATAGCAACATGTGAATTTTCCATGAGTTCAAGATGCAGCAAGTAAAGGGACATGCATTGTCTTTTGGGATAGGAAAGAGGGGATCCTTCTAGATTTCCTGGAATCCAGAAAAACAATAAACTCTGAGAACCATGTTACACACAGACCAAGCTGAAGGCTCAAAATTCCAGAGTCAGGCCAGAGAAGAAGACAACCTCTCTCTTGCAACATGGTAATGCCAGGCCCCATACCTGTTTGACTGTGGAGTGCAATGCCAATCTTTTCTGGACTGTTCTACGCCCACTGAATAGTCCAGGTTTGCGACCTTCTGACTTACATCTGTTTGGGCCAATGAAAGATAGACTGTGTGGGCAACATTTTCCTAGTAGTGATGCTATCATAGCAGCTGTGAAACAGTGGGTTGCCTCAGATGGTGCAGAATTTTAAAAGCTGTGTGCAGGCTCTTGTTCATCACTGGTGAAAATGCATAGCTAATGGTGGTGGTTACATTGAAGAATAGTGTTTTGTAGCTGAGAATTTGTTCTGTCAAATAGTATTATTGTGTTCTTTGCATTTGTTTTTGTTTCCATGGAAACAAATAGGAGACATTACTTTCAGGGCGACCTACATACTGTAGACTTAGCAAAAGAGAGAAAAAATATGTTCTAATCTAAACAGCTTTCCTTAGGAGCAGAATATTAACTTGAAAAAGACAATTTTTAATCTCTCCATAAAGAGAGGAACACTGTTGACATGTTTACTTTTTCTGATAATCTTTCAAGTCCAATAGTTTTTATTCCTTCAAACTTGTAGCAGTGATCTGAATCTAAAATAGTTTTCTACTTGTTTATATCATTTCATTGCTGTCTAGTGGTGTATGGGAACTGCTGAGTCACAGCCTGAACCTCTGATTGATCACCTGAGGTGAGCCATGAGTCAGCCAGAGGAGCACAGCTGAAGGCAATTCACCTGTGCTGCCGGAAGGGGTGGAACCAGGCTCCACCCCTCCTAGACGTATTGAAGAGCTGGCTACCAGTGGGGAAGGATCTCATCTGGAGATGGTCTCTGCTGGTGTTTTGTGGTGAGCCCAGGATAGGGGTAAGCCTTCCATTTATTCTCTTATGTTATCACGGTCTACTTTGTCTAACTCTCTTGTTTATTTTGTGATTATAACATCCTAATATTCTTTGATTATACAAGTGGAAAGGAGATGTAAAATGCTGCCAAATTAAGGTGGTGGGATTTCTGTACATTTTGCATTCTGAGGAAACAAACTGCAAGAGATATAAGTCAAAAAGGGCCTCAGGATGAAGCCTTAATAGAATCTACCTGAGTCCTGGAACAGCAGGCGTCTCCATGTGACTCCTCCATTACTGTATTGCCTAAGTACCCCAAATTATTCTCACATTCCTCTACTGTGGCACAGTACTTGATCTTATCCAAGTATCCAAGCTACTGAAATGTCACACAGGAAAGTGTGGTAGCAAGAGGAATGCTTTCCTATAGTTTGGTGCTCTTTGGACTGTCCTACTCCTGAATAGACAACACCTCCAACAGAGATTTGAACCACTTTTCTTGCTGGGAAAGAAGATACATTTACTGCTGAAAACAAGGAAAGAGAAGAAAGCAGGTCCTGCACAGAAAGCCAGAGGGGGGTGATTTTTATGAAGGGGTGATTTTTATGAAGAATAATTAAATAACTTACAATCTCAACTTTCAACACTGCTTTCCTTAGTGGCTATTTTGGGATTCAAGAACATTTGGAAGTTACATTTGATTCCAGTGTCTAATTATTTTTTAATCTTCATTTTAAAAAGCTGCTGAAATAAAGGTCTCAAAATGCTAAGTATAAATTTCCTAGGTCATTGCTTTTCAATGACTGTTTCCAGAATTAACAAAAGTGTTGTGACAATAATAGAAATTAAATGTCTTAAAGAATGTTTCCACTCCTGCTACACTAGCAAACATGAACATCACAAAGCATAATGATTTAGTAGGTGCTATTCCATGGCTCAGTATGACCATTGAGATTATATAAGAATCTCTTTCAAATACTGTTGCTAGCAGTAATAGCAATGCTTGACATACCTTTTTATCAGCTAATGACTTAATTACAGTGAACACTGGTAGACATGGTGGCTTTTTTCCATAGTGTAGCACAAAGTAAGTCATCCTACGTTTAAACCCTCAGAATGCTGAACAGATAAAAGCTATCTTTGTCTTGGAGACAGATTTTTCCCTTAATTCTATGAAAAAAGAGCAGAGAGTTTGAGTGCCTTCCCATCTTGGAATCTTACTCCAGCTTCATCATCTGTCAGATTTTCTTACAGTCACTCTTACATCTGGATATCAGTATTATACTGAACCCCTAACAGTAGTAACATTTAGAAAATTATTTGCAGCTTAACAAATCAAGCTGTTTGGGTCTGAACACTTTGCTTTGTTTACATAGTGTGCTTGTTCTAGGCAATATTAATATGAAGCGTTTGATAGCTCACATTACAAACCATTGTGTCTTACATAGGAAAAAAAAAAAAAAAAAAGAAAAAAGTGTTAATGCTCTTACTGCTTCCTCTGTCAGAAATCTATCTGGAGGAAATTTTAGCACGTGGAGTAATAGCTCCAAATGGGCGAGAGTGATTACTGTGGAGATTGTTCAGATAGCCAAGGATTGACCTTGACTAGTAAAACATTTTGTGTTCACGGATGAACTTCATGATGGAGAGCCTTGCTGGCAATGCCAGAAGCTGTGCCTGGGCCCTTGCAGGGTGGATAAGCAAGTAGTTAACCAGGAAAATGAGTGCCACTTGAAATAATGCATAGCAAGCACTTGGATGAAGCAACACATAGAGAAGGTAAGAGAGCAGAATCTGGTTATAGCTGTACAAAAAGTTTTGGCTTGGACAAAGACACTGATTGACATTGAATTATGAAGCATCAGACCCACTAGATAGGGCATGGCAAAAGGGACACAGTAACAAATGCACTGCCCTGAACATGGGGAGAAAAATCTACAACAGAGATCTGGACAGGAGATGAGAGCAGGGGAAGTTTGGAAAAGCTTCCAGGAATCTGATGGTCTTAGAGGTAGCTGTGTTCTCCCTCAGACAATCCTTCTGAAAACAGGATAGCTGCTTCTAAGTGTAGCTCTTCTGCTGGTAATATACAGAAGCTGTGTTTTAACAGCTGATTTTCCAGAGATTTCACACACAAAAAAATCACTAAAATCCATACAAAAAATAAATAAGAATCTCTATTTAACATGGGCTGAATAACAAATAGCCGTTACAGCTGAGTTTGCTGAGTTAGAGGAGAGTATATCTCAGAGGTCAGTTAATGATAGAAGCTGTGCTTGCTCACCACAGAAGAGGTTAAATTCAGAAGGAGATTGATGTAGGCACTGGTCTTTAGAGTTAAACACAATCATTTAACAGATGAAATTGCCTTCATTATCTATGGCTTTTTTTTAAGTGAGGCTATACCATTTCTCCTCGGTCTCTTTGCATTGGTGTTGACAGCTGCTATTGTTTACAGGAAGCATTAGAGGAGAAGCTAAGCTGCAAACCCAGCAGCACTCCTCAAGGTCAGCTCTTACGTAGTAGTTGTCTATAAACAGCATTGTGAATACGCCATCAAGGTCCATGGGCTTTTCATTCCTGGCAACTGCCATTTGCTGTTAGTGGTAATTGGGAAGTAAATCAAGGCCTTATTATATATCAAGCTATTGATTCAGAGCTTCATTTCTTCTACTCCTTTTGGTTTGCATGAGCACTGAGAAGCTTTTAGTATGAATTTCACGTTACTACATAAGGATACTTGGATATTACATAGGAGCACTGGAATTCAAGGGCAGAAAAAATACAGCACAAAGAAACACATGCATTTTAGGGCTTTAGATGCAACAGTGAGACCCAGTAGGAGGCAACACTGTGAAATACATAGGGCTGTACAAATTAAACAATTACGCTAAGATTAAATTCCTTTAAGCCATCTGTAACAGCAAACTTTGACCTATGTTAGTAGTATTTTGCATTAACGTTAAGCTGCCCCAGCTGCCCTTTCCTGTTCCCTGTTTGTGACTACTGGTGAGTTGTTCATAGCTGTAGGGTCTCCTGTGCTGGTCTCTGTCCTGCTTCTTCTCATTCCGTGCCTGCACTCCTCTGCACTGCAGCTGATATGGCCCCTATTCAAGATCCCTCCTGTCAGAGTAGACCTGCATTTCTTTATGCTGCATCGTTATGTTAGTTATAAATATCTCATTCTACATAAAACATTATTTTTTACTTGTTACTGTTGCCTATGTAAAAAATTTGGATATTACCAAAAGAAAAGCAAATTGATTACAAAGAAAAGCAACAGTAAAGTACAAATCTGTGTTACAGCCAAACCAAATGAAAGCAAAGCTGCAGTCCACAAGTCCACAGAGGGCAAACCGATAATCCTTGGTCATCAGGCCTTGCAAATTCACTACAAAGCCTGTGACTTGTGAATTGCAATGGCAATGCTTCCCTGGCATTTGCTGTTTGTAGTACTTAAGAAAGAAGCATGTTTAGTTTCTGTGTGCAGTGCCGTTATGGCATCCTACCAGCTCATTCCAGCCTCCATTCCTGTCTCTATTTATGTTTATGTCAGCACTTTCTCCTTTGAACTAGAAGCAGTGTATTTCTTTCTCCAGCTGCAAGATGTCAGGGAAGACACTATTCTGAAGCTGTAGACACTTTGGGCAGAGACAAAGTGTAGAAGGTTCAAGCTGAAAAGGAGGATATAATGAGTAAGGAGTAGTTTCAGATAGGAAAACTTAAATAACGTTCTGCAATCTTACTACCTGCAAAAGCTCTAATGAAACATCTTCAAAGCTAGATTTGCCTTCTGAATTCATGCTGGGAGTTCAGCCTGTTATATATGGGAATTTATTCTTCCAAGTGGAGTACAGGGGCTGACTTTGCAGAGGTAAAAATTGGGGCAGGCTTATACCTGATGTCATTCTTTAAAAGTCACATCATTGCTGAACCCTCTGTTTAAAAGTGTCTGCTGTAACATTAGTTGATAAGTCTGCTGATTCTTCAAGTCTGAGGGAATGATGTGTTCTTCACAAAGTCAGTGTGGAGTTACTATATACTATGCTCTAGTAGGGTTATCTTAGGCTACAAAAAACTAACGAGGATGCCATCATTTTGTTGCAGGAGATGCACCCTTCAGTTTCAGCGACAAAACAGCTGGAAGCTTAACTGTTTTCTTCACTCCCAACTGTGAAAGCGTTCCGCAGGCAGAAAGTACTGCTTGACTCAGTGCTACCATATTGAGAAACTGTGCTTTTTCCAATTTTTAATATCTTAAATCTGAAATAGAATGGTATTCCCTCAGCTCTTCTCTATCAGGCTGTGGCAGCTAAACCAAGACCGATGGGCTGTCATCTGTCAGTGGAGGGCTGTTATAAAGCCTTCACAGGTAACATTTTGCTGTCAGTTGCATCACAGGTGTCACGAATTGAAGTATCCCACAGAGTGAATTTTCCTCACTGAACTAACTCAGTGCTGCTCAGCAGCATGGATAAAACCAAATTTTCACATCCTAAGCATGAAGGGCTGTAAGCAGGGACTTATTTACTCATGTCATGAGAAAGCAGTAGTGGAAAGGACAGAGATTGGATCCAGAGCTAGAGAGAGGAGGCGGGGAATCGCTTTTCCTCTACCACCACTGCTGGGTGATCAGGAGGTGAGTCAGCAGCAGTTGCTGTGTCTTGGATTCCCTCTCTTTCTCTTCCACTTTCTACTTTTCCCTTTCTTCTCCCTGTTTTCCCTCTGTCCCTTCAATATATATCATCCTATGTTATGTATTGGCAGCAAGTGATATGTGCTCTTCAGGACTTCAGTGAGGTAAAATAGGCGCCAGGACCACAGACATTTCAACCCTCAAGCAGTTCTGCCACTGCTAAGTCTGGTGACAGAGCTTTGGGAGAAGATTGGCAAGTTAGGGAGCACCGGGGAGACGGAGAAGGAGGTAACTGATGTAGTTGTGCTTTGGCGTCCTTGAGACAGATGCATCAGCTGGCCACAGCACAAGAAACACTGGATTTCAGCAAAGCTTTCAGTACTGTTTGTCACAGTAATCTCCTGAACAAAATGTCTAGCATACAGCTAGAGAAAAACATAATGTGGGTGATGGGCTGTGCTCAAAGTTTTAGAAAATGTGGTTACATCAGGCTGGCAGCCAGTCACCAGTAAGGTTCTGCAGGGCTCCATTTTAGGGCAAGTTCTCTTCAATCTTTTCATAAGCGACTTAGGTACACGACTTGGGAATTGGGAAGAGCTGTTGACTCCGCTGAGGGAGAGATCTTAACAAATGGAGGGCTGGGTAACTACCAACTCCATGAATTTCTCACTTGTGTGGGGGTACCCCTGAATATATGTACAGATTGAGGGATGAGAGGCTGGAGAACAGCACCACAGAAGGGCATCTGGGGGTTCTAGTTGAGTCTGAGCCAGCAATGTGCCTTGGCAGCCAGAGGGCCAACCATACCCTGGGTTGCATCACTGCCATCAGGGAGGGCAGGGGCTGTCCTACTCTGCGCTGTGCAACTTCACATTGAGCACTGGGAACAAGTTTAGGTGCCACAACATAAGACAGATATAAAACTATGAGAGAACATCTAAAGAAGAAGATGGTGAAGAGTCTGTAGGGCACGGTGTATGGGGAACAACCGCAGTCCCTGTGTTTGTTCAACACAGAGCAGAGGAGAGCTGAGGGGGGGCATCATAGCAACCTGCTGCTCCTCACAGGGAGCGGAGGGGCAGTGTTGAACTCTGCTCTCTGTGGCAGCGACAGGGCCTGAGGGAACAGCATGGAGCTGCGTTAGGGGAGGGCCAGTGAAGGTTAGGGACAGGTCCTGCACCGGAGAGTGATAGGCATGGAACGGGCTGCACAGACCCAAGTGCCAGAGTTTAAGAAAGTGTAGGCAATGCCCTCAGAAATATGGTTTGAATTTTGGCTAGTCCTGTGTGGAATCAGGAGTTAGACTCAGTGATTGTTGAGACCTTTCCGACTCAAGATGTTCTATGATTTTGTGTGGCTGGGGTAACTTAAACCCACCTTACACTTGTAGTGAAAAGATCCCTCTTCATTAATGAATTCTGAGCTGAAACAAAGCTAGTATTTTCTCAGGGCTTTGGAAGTCCCCCAGTACCTTTCTCCATTTAATAACATCTGCAATTGATTTTAAAACATGGGTCCTTCGTCACCTCCATACTTCCTCCTGTCCTTTCCCCTAAATAGAGACAAGTTCTACTAGAGCTGATTTTTCAGCCTTCCTTTTTGTGGGTGATCTTGACGTGTCAGGAAAATAAGTGTTGGTAAAAATATGTTACAAAAGAGGTTTTGAACTTACGCATTTGTCCTTGGTAATTAAGTGGCACGTAGCTGTCAAGGACATGAGAGGTACACTTCAGTGACAGATTCAAAAGGTTTCTCTTAGTGTAAAAACTTCCTGCTTAATTACCCACAAAGCTCCTCCTCTTAGAAACACTAAATTGCGGTCAATGCAAGCTTACAAGTGAGATGGAAAAGGAGAACAGGAAATGCCACTTGAAGGTTTCATTAATGTGTCGAGCTCTTTAATAAGTCAGCACTTGAATCTGTTTATCAACCTGACAGCTGCTTCCCTCATCAGTCTCACTGGTGACATCACGTTTACTTCTTCATTTCTGAGAATTTAACATTAATGCAGCAAAACTGGTGTAAAAAGTGACTGGTGTGGGGAATAATGAAGCTAGTGGAAATGAAATCTTTCATTGATTTTTTTCTTGAAAGGAAAGGTGACCCTACTCCGTGTGAAGCTGTAACCATGGTAGCAGATCTAGTCACTGTGAGAAAAATGATGCTGCTTTTACAGTAGGAGGTAGAAATGGACACTCTGAGCTGAATGTTTTCAAGCCCATGATTGGTTGCTTGAGACATTTTCATTTAATAAGCTTAGACTTTGAAGATGGATTGTGCTACTGTATTTTTTTTACAGAAAAGAAGTCTGTGGGAAGAGAACACTTTTGGTAATTGGGCCACACCTGCACTGAGAAGCTGAGGGACACCTATGCTGGAAGAAAGCTGAATCCCTGATGATAACAGTGATCTAATAACAGGTGTCAGAGATACAACAGGGAGTCCCAGATATGTAGGGACCAACTGTTAGATAAAGGACCTCTACATTACTAGCTGCATAAAGGGGCCTTGAAGCATTAAAAAAGGGTCTGGATATAACCAGCAATTTAGACCATGGGCAGCAAGGGGCATTTTCAGTCTCTCAAGTGCTTTAGAAGAACTAATTCTCATTATTGTCTGGGAAAGAAGACTGCATAAATAGTGAGCCAGGAAGATCAGCTTTATTGCCTAAACCCAGACAGAAAATCTATGTCAAAGCTAGTGCTGAAAAGCATGATTTAAAATCCTGATCCTGTCCCAGTTGCCCTTGTAGCTCTCAGAGTATCCTCCTGAGCCACATAGATACGATCACTGTAATTGCTGCTGCATGTTGTCCTAAAACACATGCAGCTTCTTTCTGGATTCTGGAGAGATATCTACACATGGAGATCTATTGGAGACTGATTGGTCCCAATCCTGCAGCTGAGTGCCTGCTCTAGTTTGTACCATAGCTGAGCACAGTGTAACTCAGCACTATTGGGCATACTTTCTCTTTTGCAGCTGTAGTAGAAGCTGGTTGAGGGCCGATACCCATGAAAAATTTAGCTCCTCTGTGTTTCCCCAGACTTGCTATAGACAGTGTTCAAAGGTTTGCTGAGCACTAGTACATAAGCAAGAAGGACCAGCACGCTCATTCTTCATCTTAAAGAATAAAAATGTTTGCAGTACAAATGTATTTGTGATGTACAACTGTTTGTCATCTGCATATTGTAACTGATTCTTGGTTTAAAGATCAGTGATATCTAAAGCCCTACGTGGTTGTAACTTTGGGACAGTTATTAAGAACAAAAAGACAGGGAGCCAAACTATTATCTGGTATATTTCAAATTAGAATTAATGTACTCCTTGTGTACAATGATGGCACCACAAACCAGTGTATGGTCCTGCAACCCAAGAGAAACGTTCACTGTTATATTAAAATATTATACCTACTAGGCAGTGTCTAATTTGATCTAGGAGAGTTGACATGGATCAGAAACAAAGTACTTGTTTTGTAGCAGCACTTTGATTCAAAAAGCATTTATAATCCCTGTTATGCTAGATAACCACTGTAAAATTAAAACACTTGTCCGTGTAACGCTAGGTAAGAGACTCATTGGCATGTTCACAAGCTGAGGCTTCTGCTTGTTTTTGTTGGAAGTTGCCACGTAGAAGTAATCGTGTAATAATGTAATCCAGCTAGAGTATATAGGAAATAAGAGAAAACAATATGCAACTTCAAATATAGCAATAGCAGGAACCCCGCTAACTGCGACAGGTAGGTAAACTGCATGCTTTTCCCAGTGAGCTATATGCTTTTTGTGCATAATATCAAATGTTCCATTTTTAAGTCCAGGCATCTAATCTCAAGCTTTCTTACTAGTTTTGCAAAAGGCTGTCACCTTGACTGTACATTCTGGGGACAGGATTGGCATAAGAATTGCTGAAGAGAGGCCAGCAACATCTCCCATGGAGCCATAAAGAAATCTTTCCATCAGCAGGCTGAGTAGCTCTGGTTGGTAACCTGTCCGTGCTCCAAAAAAGACACCCAGTGGGTTTTGTATCTACAACTCTGTCATGCGGCATGTTGCAAGCTACTGACTGCAGTGATAAAATGGTTCCCTCAGCTGATTCAGCCTGCCCTGGTTTTCGAAGTCATACTTGTACTGCTGTGAGCTTTTGTGATCCTTCCCATACCACCCTTGGAGGGGAGCCACATTTACTGTGGTAAGCACCTGCTGTTTGAAGCCCTCAGAGGAGCTTAAGTTGCACTGTCTGAATCTCCATAGCTGTGTGGGAAAGTAACTTTCAGCAGGCAACAGGGTGAAAGAGAATCGGTTTCTGTAGGCACTGAGGAATAAAAGAGTTCAGGAAGATTGATTTCAGGATAACGATTAGAGGACAAAAGCAGAGGTCAGAGAAAAGGCCAAGCGTGAAAGCCAGAGAATCAGAAGATGAGAGAGAAGGAAATTTAAAAAAATATAGCAAGCACTTTAATGATCTCAGTAGTGAATTTCAAAGGAGGAGAAGGATCAGACTTCCTTCAGTTTTGGGTCATTGCTGGAGGACTTCACTCAGATCCTCAGATGATGAATTTTCCATCTTGACATCTAACAAGTGATTGTGCAGGCTGACTGGCAAATGTTTTGTTTTTTTCCGTAGATTCATCTGCCGTTGGGATTTTTCTGGCACCATTTTTTTGTGTAGAAATTGAAATAGAAGTGATAAGACACAATAAAGCAGATTTCTGCTTTTCTCTCTTTCCTGCTCTTCCCATATCAGAAGTAATTTGGGTTCTGTAGGGGGAATATGTATATTCACAATAGTAAATAATAAATAGGATTAGGGAAAGGGAAAAACAGTCAGTCACGCAGAGACAGGAAAAGAGACATGAAAAGAACAGAACACGCTCTCTGGAGGAGAGTATCCTAAAAATAGAGGACATCAGAAAAAAAATAAATGAAGCAATACAGTTTGTTTTTGCATGACCAAAGCAGAACTAACAAGGCATATTTCTAAATGACTAAAAAAGCTTGTTAGAAGCCTTTGGCAAGACTAACTTTTTGTGAGTCAGATTAGCATACTGAAAATGTATAATAATGTTCCCAAAAGGAGATTGAAATTTCTAGTTTTGCAGAAATTTGGGTTTTTTTCAGCATTCTGATCAGCTGCAAATTGTTGCCACATTGCGCCAGAAGTTTATTAATTGTGAAGCTGCATAACTTATAAATGCCTTCTAGTGGTATATTTAGCTCAAATGTAATTTGTAAAATCTTCATTTTGCTTAGCAAAAGTAGTGCTTATGACACGGTCATGAAATGTTTTTATGCAGAGAGCTCAGAACAGTCCACAAAGTGCTCTAATGCACACTGATCTGGATAAGCCATACTATTAAAAAGTTCTTTAGGCTTTGATACAGCTGAGTTTCAAAGTGGATGGTAAATATCAGTGAGTCTATGCATATGGGTATGCGTACATTTGCAGACAGAAAGGAAAAATACAGGTACATACACAGAGGGCAAAAGAAAATGGTATAGAACATGGGCCTTAGTAATGGAGTTGTATCTGTTGAGTTACTGTGCCATATTCCAAAAATGCTAAGCACTGCTTCTAATAAACAAATGCTCTTCGGATAAAAAATGCATTAAACTTCTAAAACCTCTTAGGAGATGCCTGCATCTCCCTCACTGGCAGCTGTGTCGTCACAGTTTAAGCCAATGGGGGATCAAGAAACCAATGAGAACGTCTTTTGATGGAAGTGACAGAGCTGAACATCCATGTCGACAAAAGCCTGAGGCAGATGCCTGCCTGAGCACACAGAATGCATCTACTTCAAAAACAAGGCATAGAATGAGCAAGCTAAATCATACATTACTTCAAAACTGGCCTTTGTTACCAACGTTTTTATTTGACTCCTTTCTCCTTAATCTCCTCCCTTTCACCATGTATTGTGTTTATTTAGATGGAGGACTCACATCAGTGAATAGTTTCACCATATTTAACAGTAAGTGGTATCATGAAGGGAATGGCAACTATTTTTTGCTTGTCTAACAGCCTAACATCTTCCCTACTCGTCATGTTGAAGATCTCAAATGCTAAATAACCGTTTGTATAAAAAAATCCTACTATATATAAATCGGAGGGTGAAGAGTGCTTAGATAGGACCTTGAAGAGAGCTGGGAATCCAGACTTTTGAGGATGTGAGTCATGTGTTCACTGGTTATGCTAAGAAATTACGGAGGAATGCTAAACTACATCTGTAAGATAATGAATAACATTTCATATCAAAATCATGTAGGTCACTGTTTTGCATTTTTTATTAGCTATCTGCTTGTTCTTCCATACAACTCGGCAAGGGGGCTCTTTACCGAGGTTGGTTGTACCAAACACTCTGTTGTGCTCATCATTTTGCCTCATGAATACTGATTCCCCAGGGAAACCTTTTTTCAATCACCTCCTTTCTTGTATGAACATGTGGCTTGAATGCTGAACATCCTTTCTTGTCCAGTTACCTTTATTCCTATCCCGATTAGAAATGCAGGCATTAATGTCAAAGACATTAAATTGTTTTCAAATAAGAAGCTAAACACTGAGTATTGTTCAAAGACCATGGTTACCTTCAGCAATGTCCTTTACCTGAAAGTGAACTGAGGTATTCCACAGACAGGGCTTCTCTGAGAGCTGTCACACAGAGGAAGAGAAGGACTTCACTTCATGATGGGCTAGGGCTGAAGATACCCATTTGTCATAACGCAACATGTATTTTTAAAGTGCTGAGCAGGTCCAGATAGTGTTTTCTTGCACTCTGTAATTCCTGCCTTCAGACTGCTCCATTATTTGGAATATAAATACCAGTGTATCACTAGGAAACATACCAAACATTGCAGTGGGGCTTATTCTGACAGTAATGATGCCCTTTATTTTATATAATCATAGAAAGTGAATTGTGTAGTTCTTCAGTATTCCTCTTCTGAGAACGTGGCTTCAGTGTCTTGCTTTCAGGCTACATAATCAATTGCTCTTTATAGTTTCACAGGGATGAGAGGAGGATGTAATTGAATAAGTAAGTCAGAGTAAGATTTGTGCCCATGGCATGTACTACGTGTAGAATTACATGGTTATAGTAAGCCTGGACCTGTGCAGGGGGTTTCACCAGTGTTCATCCTGCCTGCCCTCTTGGCCAGCTGCAAACATTTAACTGCAGCTGGCAGACCAGAGGAACACATCAGAAGAAGGGAAAGAGAAAAGCTCAAGAAGAGGACTCCAGGACAAGATTTCTGATTTTCTGTTCTTGTGTCTTCTTCAGGAGCTCCTCCAGTTTATGTTTGCATGAATTTACTTCAAATTCCAGTCACAAAGGAAGGAAGTTTACTAGCAGCACTCATGAAGAAAGAGCTTCACTGTGTTGAATATCTTTTGATTTCTCTCTAAATTTGGCTTTCTTGAACCCTGTGAACCAGCAGGCATGAGAGCCACCCAGCAGCAGGGTAAGGGCGTTGCTGCTCTCTTTGGCAATATCAGCACGTATGAAAAAATGTCTTCTCCTCCTTTAATCCTGCCTCCTTTTTTCTTTCACGATTCAGTGTCAGGGAATCAAAATGCCAAGCAGAATATTCAGTAGCTAATAGGTGGAAGGATCAGCAAAATAAAATAAGTAGGATCAGTACGAGCCAGCTAACCTTATTCTGTAAGGAAATATGTGAGTGGATGTATTAGTAGACAAAACAATGTTTGGTTTTGGATTAGGTGTACTGCCCTGAACTCAGCAGTTATTTAGGTGGAAAACTGCATAGGATTTAATAAAAATGCCAGTGACAGCAGGATGAATTTGTTTTCCCTAGGGCAAACCTGAAACTTTGCATGTGCCTGCATATATATAATTCTTTTTCTGTGACTGGGAAAGTGGCCAAATGAAAATGCTTTCATGGCAAGTATAATTAAAAAAATTGCTTACTACCTGAGCAAGTCTCACCAGATGCCAGTGAGTACCAATGAATATCAATCAAGAAAATACTTGCTCAAATAAAATCGTAAATTAACTAGCTAATTCTATAGGATACATGTCATCCTTGATCAAAATAATACACTCCTCAGTGGGAGTCAGCCACACAAAAATTATGATTGCACTATGTAGCCTGGGGATCCATTCTAGGAGACAAAGAAAAAGTCAATAATCTCATGAATCGCCTTTTGAAGTACATACATATTTCAAATATAAAATTGAACGAATAAAAAAATTTTATATATCTATCAGGATATTCCTCATGCAAGTAGTGGAACTATGGAGGTCTGAAAGAGAAAAGAAGAGCTGCTGTTTGTTCCCTTGGATAGAAATCTTTAGTTCTGTTGGCCCAGAAAGGCTGTTTACTTTCAAAAATGCTTTTCAGTGGGGGTGCTGTTAGATGAAGAAGGGACTTATCACAGATTATTATAAAACCAGTCTAAGACTATTGAACCCCTCTGTTTTTCCCTTACAGTACAATTACAGATTTTTTTTTTTTCAAATAGAAGGCTACTGAGCTGAGAGGGAGGAAAGCCAGGCAGGAGTAGAGGGAAGGCTTTAGCACAGCATCAAGCTTAGGACCTCCAGATTTATCAGTATGCCACAGGAAGTTAAACCACAAGAGTCCATAGCTTCTTGAGAGATGAAGAATACATCTTTGTAAGAGTCTAAATGTTAGCGTTTCTATGCAGCAGTGCAATGTAGAAGCATCCAAATTATCACAAGGACTAAGTGTAGTTAAGCCATATGTTCGTGGATCTGGCCTGCATCTGGCCTCCTAAATCAGCCAAGACAGAAGGCCACAGTGTATAAAGGCTAGCCTTAGTCTCCGAAACAGCTTGTGATCTCTAGAAATTATGCATATTGGGATACAAAGAAGGTGCCCAACGAGTGGCTTGGGAGACTAAAATGCTTCCCAGGATTACTTGAAATGACTGAGAAGCCATTGTAAGCACTCCAACACAGAAGCAAACCTGCCTGGAAATCCACAGGGGCAGCAGCACCCTGCTGCTGACAACACATCAATGGGAATGATGCTGTGGACACACTGCTGGGGAGATGCTTTTAATACTAAGCAGGAGGAAGAGGCAGCTTGTACTAGGCCACTATTCCAGCTAACCCCTAGAAAGTGAGGTTCTTTTGCTGGGGATGGAGAGTGAGTTCTGAGTTCACGGCCAAGGCTACACAGGTCAGGGATCATGTGCCTCCTGAACTGCCTGGTACGTTCGAGAAGTCTGACTTATCATTCTGTCCTGGAAGGGAAGCACTTTCATTCCGAGCAGAATTTGTGCCTGCAGCAAAGAGCCTTGCCATGGTGTTGACCTCACATTAATAAAACAATAGTATGAAGGATGCAAAGAGAGGTAGCCTGAAGTATTATCTGCAAGAAACTTCCTTGAGTCACTCTAAACACATCTTTCTGTAAGCTATTAAGCATTAAAGAAGCATATGCCCCTCACCACTCTAGATCTAGAAAATAGGAATCAGTGGAAGGAATTTTCACCTTATATGACTGCCATTTATACGCTATTGGTTTGAAAATCATTACACCTGATTCTAATTTACATGTGAGAACTTTTACACAGCATGAAGGGGCCTTACGGGTACGATTTACATTCAAGAACTTCTATATTGCCAAAGTACCTAGCAGAGCAGTGATACACAACCTCCATGAACGTGGAGATTGGGCACAGTCACCCAAAAATGGACATCATTTGACAGATCTGGCTCCAGTTGGTTCTGGGGGAGGGAACAAGATCTGAACAGCCAGGGATGACAAGAACAAGTGCTGTATAAAACCACGTCCATGAAGCTATATCCTTTGCACATACTCTTTTCTTTTTTTCCTCTTTCCTCCTCTGTTCCTGCATCTGTTGCAGCAAAGATCTCTGCTCTAAGTAACACAAAAAGAGAGAGGAAAATGATTTCATCATGATTTCATGTGATTTCCCTGGGTAGGTAAAAATAAAGTTGTTAGACAGGTGATCATGCATGAATGTCACAGAAGCAACAGCACCATCTTCTCTGCGCTTTTCCTATATATGTAGAGCTAAAAATAGCTGATACAATGTTGGCTTAAGATTTTATCTGTCTATATCAGTGTTCTCTCAATGATGGTGAAACAACCTGGCAACACTCATGCAAATGCCAGATTAGTATCTGGCATGGAAGACATTATGTCAAGAACAGCTAGAAATAGTAGCGAGTTTTTCCATTAAAAACTTATGAGAATGCTTCACTGGGGAGAGCAGGAGACTGCTTGGATAGGGCTCAGAGGGCTCAGATGAGACTAGATACCAGGAGGAGACAGAGTGTCCCATGTGGAGAATGGGCACATCCCCTTTTTTCCTCCTGTATGTTAGAGCTAAGTTTTTTTTCTTTTTTTTTTTCTTTTTTTTTTTTTTTTTTTCTCCCCTCTGGAAGTCTAAATCTGATATCCAGATTCTTCTGGTTTTGAGGTCACTGGATACCCTGAGATAGCACTAATGCTCACTGTCACTGTCTCATCTGCCTTTCTTCCTTCTTCTGCTCTCAAGAATCCAAATAAATGTCCACTCATATATTTTCTTTTGTTTTCCTATAAGATCAAAACCTCAGTATTATTCATGAAGCTGAACTTAACACTCCGGACAGTACTAGTGAGAAAAAAAAAAGTGATGATTGAGAGTAACTGTAAAATTATTTTTCAAAGTACTTCAGTAGCGTAAGAGCTAAGGGAGGCAATAAAAACGGCTCAGAGTTTTTTTGTTTTTAGTCAAGAAAGAAAGAGCTCCTCTCTGATCAGAATCCCATCTCTGTACCCTTTTTGTCCTCAGAAGAGTTTCCCAGAAGGCTGGGAGAAGACCTGACCCAAGCACGCTCTCAAACAGAAGTTAACAGAAGTGTCTAATAGACAGATCATGTAAAAACACTTTGTGATTGCTGTTGCTTTTCAAGCCCATAGTCATGAGTAATCCCTCATTTCCTTCCTTCTTTCTTCCACAGGATATTACAAGGAAGACCAGATTGCCAAGAGAGCAAACGAAGGGATGGCACCAAAAGCAGCTGCCGAGTTTGGATTCCTCAGACAGGAACAGACTGATCAGCAACAAAGCCCAAAGAAATATTTGGCTTTGAGTCATTTTCTTTAGCACCACGGGGAACAAAAAATGGAGGAGGGAGAGCAGTGGCAGAGAGCTGCAGATGATTCTGCTTCCTGTTTAGTTTTTTTATACAGAGCAATTTAATTGTGAAGTAGAGGTTTTTCATGTACATTACATAAGAGAGTTCCCAATATAGTAAGCACATATTGGGTGTTTACTAAAGTCCCGAAGGACGTCACATTAGGAATAGTGGTACCTCAAAGACATTTACCAAGAGCATCTTTAGCAATTTAAATTTACAGATATCTAAAAAGGAGAATTATTCCTATGCTAGATGAAAGCAGGGCTATGCAAAGACTAGATCAGCCTATTTGTTACAGAAATGTGAGTGAGTAGTTCAAGACAAGAAGGTCACCCTAATTTACACGGGTGACCTTCAACTCTATGATTTCTTCATTCCTTTCAGTTTTTACCTTTGATGTCTGGTTTGCATTTTCTAAAGAGATTCAGGAAATTAGTGTCACTGTTTGAGGTCTGAATGGCCTTGTAAAGAATTAAAAACAGACAAAAGAGATGTTTTCAATGTTTTTTTTTTAACAGCCATATAACTTGTTTCAATGCTTGTATGACACTAAGTGTGTGTACCAGCAACTTTCCAATTTTTGCAAGAGCTGGCAGATAGAAAAGCTCCTTAATAAAACAGCAACATATTTTTCTTTCAGATTTGCAGTTTCTAAATGTCACTCTTTTCTTGCTGATTTATAAAGATCTTCTCTTTCCAGATCCAACCAGAGCAATACATACACATGAAATATACTGTACTTCAAAAGTAATGTCTTTTCCCTTGATAGAATCAAAAATTGTGGTGAAACACTGAAAATTATGTCTGCTTTACAAATTTTATTAAGTAAATCAAATGGTTGGATCTTTCTGAAAGAGAAGTCTTCTAATTCTATGCATAAAGTGGCACAGTGCACTGTAGAGAAAGGATGCTGATTTACAGACACTCAAAACCACGCATTTAATTTCTGTAAAAGACTGTCTTCTAACTATGTAATTCAATACATTTGAGTAAACAATGTACCTGTGCTATTTACTGAAAGGTACACTTCAGAATTGCTTCCTGATATGTAACTTGAACAATTTAATACCTCAAGAAATTGCATGAAGTGAAGAAAAACCTAGTCAGAACCATACTGTAAATAAGATTTTAATTGAAAAGATCCAGGTAAGACAATCAAACAAATTTCTCCTGAAGACAGAGACAGTATTCAGTGGCCACCCTTGGAGAAGTCACTACGTGGGGGACAAAAGTGAAAATTTAGAAAAACATAACATTTTCTCTTTATTCAGAACAGGATTCTTATTTCGGTACAAACTTCAGGGAGTTCTGGAGTTATCCCATGCTCCTGGGCTGCAGGTGAGAAATCTCCAGAGCTGTATGAGTCACTGTGGTCAGTCATGCAATTTGCACTGGGCTCTGTTATAAATAACTCCTACTGGCAGCTAAAATAACTGCCAGTGATGCTCAGCAGATTTGCATGTTTCATGATTTTTAAGGTCCTAACTGGGCCAATAGCTTCACCTGTGCCTCACAGACACCAACTGTCTGTTTTTCCAGATGAAGAATGCTGCTGTTGCTCACCCATCACTTACCTTGCCTGCTTTGTAGTTTCTGCCTTCCAGTGACTGGGAAGTTTGGTTTGTTGCAGTTAGCTTTCTAATGCCTCTTGCTTTTTCATATGTGGAAAACAAAGCAAATAATAAAAGAATAATCTTTGCTGCAGGTGTAAAGATTAAGCTGCAGTGTCATCTGAACTTTGCTTCCTTGAAATGCGTGCCTAAAAAGGCTCCCTGAGCCTCTGATTTATGGGGGAGCGTTAAACATTTGGGAAGCTCTGGCATGTGTTGGGGGGCACCTGGAATTTCCTGGAATGTTGTCAGACTGTGGCTGAATATGTTCTAAAGAAGAATTCTTTGTACAACCACACTGCTCTCACTCACAACTCTCACTTATAGGGAAAGCATCACAGAAGAATAGTCCTTCATGGAAAACTCTCAAGCTCAGTAAATATATATTTTTATCCATCCACAAAACAAAACAGGGTAGAAGCCAGCTACTTAAAACACACCTGCCAAAGGTAATTTCAGGCATGGACCAGAGTATGAAGGGGTCTGAAAGAATGTACAGTAATTAGCATTAAACTCATTTATTAATCCACTGATCTCTTTATTTTTACCAAAACAAAACAAAACAAAACAAAAAAAAAAGGCAGAAATTAGGAAGGAGTGAAATTTGAGGAAGGAAATAAAATATTTGCTGGTATCTCTAAGACAGTTTGAAGCTGCTATAAATGGAGTTTTTATACTGATATCATGTAAGTAACGTCTTGGCACGGTGGAGGCACGGTGGAGGCATGATATGGAGCACGGTGAGATGGTGAGAACCTGCCAGTTTAACCAGTGCTACAAACATAACCAAAGTTTGCTGAAGTAGAAGAATAGAGCCGATAGCCTTCTTTGAAGCAGATCTCCTTGTAAGGACACGTCACATCAGAGATGCTCTGAGCAAGATTACGCCGTTTTCTAACAGGGATAACTGTCCTGAATGCAGGTGGTTTGGTCACCTGCAGACCGTGCTTGGAAATTATCCTTATGTAGTGGGCACATGGGGCTGTAGCTTGAGTTGACCTTAGCTAATTAAAAAGAATTCTTTGTATAAAGCTTTTGCTTTTCCTGTCAAAGATGATCCTGTATTGAAAAGAGATTTGAGTTTTTCAAGGAATCACATTGAAATGATACTGGAATTGCTCCACTTGGCTCAGTTTCTTGCATTGTTGGAGCATCAGCTATTTGTCTTAATATTAATTATTTAACATTTAATAATATCATTTGTCTTAATTGAGCAGTGTGTGCTCATTCTCTGCAGATCAGCCTTGAATGGAAGTAGAAAAAGGACGGCCAGGACCTCTGTCAGCTGGAACTGTGTCCTACAAACATAGAGCATGCTATTCTACAGAATGTCTACTCGCAAAGGATGAGCATATGAGGCTTTCACAGATTGAATATACAGTCAATGTGCAAAGTATTTAGATTAAATTTAAATACAGTATATTAAACAGCTTTG
The DNA here is from genome assembly GCF_951394365.1 of Tetrao urogallus. NCBI lineage: Eukaryota > Metazoa > Chordata > Aves > Galliformes > Phasianidae > Tetrao > Tetrao urogallus. Next base: position 35,217,856 of record NC_136814.1, read on the forward strand.
TAAGACCAAATACATACATGTTTTTTACAAGTATGATATATTTTAGACAATTCAGAGGACTGAATTCTGTAGGTGGTACTGAAGTTTCTCAATAATCTGAATTAAAGGAAGGAGAATGACTGCAGAGAGAGCCAAAGATGGTTAATTTACATGCAGAGCTTGGCCTCAGAACAGGGCTGAATTTAAAGATGTAAACAGAGTAATTGCCAGTGTGAAATAGAAACATATGTAATAGTTGGATATGATAATTTAAGATGTAATTTTGGATAATAAGGGTGTTTTCAGAGAGCAGAATAGCAATGAATGTCTTTCCACTTTGGTGCACCACAATGCTATTATTATTTCCTGCAGTGTTTTAATGAAGTTCAACTGCATAATCTACAATAACTATTTCTGCATCTTTGATTAAATTCATAAACAGACAATAAGAAAATAAAATTACAGGAAATAATGAAGAACACAGCAAAAAAAAAAAATATATATATATATGGGGGATTTTTTTTACTATGACTAAGGATACCTTGCAGTGAGTGAAATGAAAATTAAGAAAATAAGGACTTAGTAAAACTCTTCTTCAGAGGCACTTGCTGAAAAATTCATCTCCTAAATGGCTGTTGAAGAAGAGGTGTGGGCACTGGGTCTTTCATGGCATAGTTGTTTTGTCTCTGTATTCTGGTTAGCTGTAATTGTGATGCTGTAAACATACTTATGGAAGTAACCACACTAAGCATGACTTTTCACACAGGAACTCCCGCTGGTGGTGTGGCTGACTGGTAGCACAACTACAAACATGACTACCATACCCCCCTCCAATCACAGATGTGAGCTAATAGCTAGCAAAAAGCTGCTTAGCCCCCAGTCCCTGCAAGAGATTCTTTATTGCCTGTGTGGATTTAATTAGGGCATCCAAATTGGAAGCCCTGAAACTTGTAAAAGATGTGAATAAGATGCAGGTCTATGAAGAACTGAAAACCTGTGATTGAATTAAAGGAAAGATGGCTCTAAAGGCTATCAGAAGGCAGATTGGATCAGGTGCTTCTGTTTTATGCTTTTCTTGTGAAATGGCCAGACCAGGAGGGACAGTCTTCCATACTGGGAAAGAAATCTCAGAAAATGTGAAGAAAAAATGGACTGAGATTTCAGACTGACAATTTTCAGAATTAATCGGTCTACAAATTATTTTATTAACTTTTTTTAATAGAAGAAAATCTAGAGACACTGTCTTTATTCTGCCTAATTCTTGCAGTGACAGACTTTCATCTGGAAGGACTATTGCCTTTCATCTAGACTTGATCTGTTGTGCTCCCAGCTACCAGGAGAGAGGAAGTCCCCCTTCCCACTGAGGCACAGCAAAAACATCCTGAAAAAGCTCCAATGTAATTGCCAAATTCTGCCCTTAATTACCCTTCTGTACTTGCACTGATTTCCACAGGAATCAAAAAGCCCGAGTTTCCAATGCTGAAATGTCCACATAGGTTTTTCTTCAATTAAATGGAATGTATACCCATGCATTTTTCAAAGATGAAAACGTTTTCAGTCACTTCAGGCTACAGCACCATCAGCAAATAGTGCAGAATAACGTGAATGGAGCAGTAGGCTGGAGCAGCTGAGGACAAGGCCCGGAGAACATCTGGGAGGTTGCTGCAGAGTAGCTTTGGCATTGCCCTGCTTTATGGCATTACTGCAGTCTCTGAAGCCAAGGAAACTGCCATCCCAAATGGGAGAGATGGGTGCCAGAAAAGGAGGGACAGTGAAAGAAGAAAGGAAGACAGAGGCAAACCCTTTGGAACAGTTCATCCATGCAGGGATGGTATCAGAGATGGTATCAGAAAGAAAGCAAAAGATAGTGGTGAGGGGATGCCTCTGTTGGAGAAACAAGAGCTGTTCTCTTGGAGGACTGGCAGCAAACACGGAGGTGCAGATGCCTTTGCACGGTACAGGGAGGATTCAGGTTAACAGAGGATGACTCAGTCTGGTTAAAGAGTGCTGTACAGGTGGATGCTTATACCACACATGCCAGTTGCAGTAGAAATTCTAAGTCATGGCTTGATCCAGTGACTGAGCACCTGGTAAGAAGGCAGAGCCAACCCAAGGGAGCTCAGGTGCATGCAGTTTACCCGAGTGACCAGAAGGGGTGGAGCCAGGATCCATCCCTTCCCAGACCTTATTTAAAGTTGGCAGTGGAGGTAGGGGGTATCTCCTTGGAGCTTCCTGTGTTCTTGAGGCCCTCTGAAGGTAAGCAGATTTTTTTTTTTTTTTTTTTTTTCCCTTCCATTTCAGTGCCTACAGCTGTTGTATTTGACCAAATCCTCACTGAGAACTTTATTTGCTGATTACTTTTTACATTTATTATGTGTTACTAATACTATTTACTTTATTTATACATCTTTACTGAGGCATTATTTATTGCAGGGATCTTATTATGCATATCTGTTTGGGAAATAAATACACACGTTGTATTATATATTCAAAAGCCTTCAGATTAAGACTACTTTCTGTCCTATGCAATTAACTGTTAATGATGACCTAGATGGGACAGCTGCTAGATACCAACTTCTGTGTCATCTGGTCTCAAAAAAGACAAAAATCCCACATTTCCTTTGAAAGCAGCTCTTCTATGTGGTAGCATATGACTTATCTAAACTTTCAAGGTTGAAGCACATCTTTTACTTACTATGTGTGTTTTTAAAATTGCTTTGCAGTCGTCTGCCATTGGATTAGCATCCACATTGCTGCTCTAAACATGAGCCACAGAGCTCTCTTGCAGTATTCTAACCCTTTTTTTCTATAACAGATATGATCTTCATATTCATTTGCCAAACATATATAAGATTATATGTTCTCAGGAATTTATTTGACCTTTAAGATGCTGAACTATATGTGTGTTCAGTGACTAATGTGGCTCAATTCCTTTGTAAACAGTTTTCATTTGGCCTGCAGCCAAATTAATTCTAGCACCTTGGCTTGACAGGAAGATGTAACTCTATTAATTTCTCAGTTTTTGCAAGTATGCTTTTATTTAGGTCCAAATAATGCTCAAATTCTAAGGAGTTTAGTGTTCACCTGAGGCCTCCTCTCTCATCCTGAGGATTGATTTTAGGCAAATGTCAGCTAGTAATCAACACTAAGGATCAGACTAGTTGTAGTTATTCCAAACTGCTGAATTAATATTTAGGTGTTAGCCTTGATGAACTGCAATGAAAATGCATTTTATATGGTACTGTAAATTGTGTGTAATGCCTTTGTAACAAGAGTTCACTTATTTTTCTTCAGAGGTGTAATCAATGCCAAAACTCAGGAAAATATGTAAGTGTGAAACAAAGAGACCAGCTAGACTTTCAATAGCTTCTGCCCCATCTCTTGAGATAATGTCCCATAAGTGAGATGGGGGTTACTTTCCAGGCACTCAGTATGCTTGAATTAAACTGGTCTAATAATTTGTCTGAGTTTACCTAGATTTAACTGCCTAGCAAGCCAAAATCATTCCCTGATCAAACAGATCTGTTGTGTCAGCGTTGATTTCTTTCTGATTTTTCTCGCCTATCAATCTGCTGTCATCTGTGAAACGCTAATGAAATATATTGTGGCTGTGCTTTACTGCTTTACTGGAGCAGTCTGATAGCATCCTTTCTGGAGGGGGGGGGGGGGGGGGGGGGAGGGGAAGGCAAGCAGGCCCAGAAAGAACTAAGGCAGTGATTAAAACATGGTGCTGTTAAGGAAGGAGCATAACTGTGAATGAGTGACAATGGGGACAATGCTGGTGATGCTCTTGCAGTTAAGAATCTAGGAATAAGTGAAATGGATGGGACCAAATGCTCTATGAACCTGGTATTCTTCTCCAAATCTGGCCAGTAAAAGATGCAGAGAAAAACTAGAGAAGCACAGAAAAGATTTGTCCAGCAATACAATGCTAATTTGCTATGTCTTGCAGTGAAGTGAATTCTTGAAATTTCTGTAGATGTTTTTGTGTCCAGGAGCTCTTGGCAAACTCTTCTTCTATGTGTTTGTCCACCTATTTTCATAACCCTGTAACTTAGCATTCTCAGCATCCAGAATTAGGAGCCAGTTTATTCACCATTTCTGCTGTTAACAGATCTGCAAAGGACCTGTTCGCCTTTAGAGAGAGCCAAGTACTTTCTCCTTCAAGCCTTCAGAAGATGCAAAAATGATTCTGAGTATAATGAAGTTCAGAAATCCCTTGTGTGAGCTTTGACAATACATAATGATGGAAACAGGCTAGTGTCAGTTACTTCTCACTGCACAATCATTTGGTTTTTGCATTAGTTTTCTCTTCTGACACCTAGTTCTAGACTTTCTAACCTTTCCACACCTGAATTAGAAATAAAATGAAAATGACTTTTTGCTCGAAGCCACATTTATTTTCCTGCTTCTCATTTTGCATATGCATTCATACCTGCTATCACAACTAAAAAGCAATTGGAATTCCTTACTTTTAAAAAGACAGCAGTGGCAGTCATCATCAATTTCACCAAGAGGCAAAACTGGTTGTACGAGGCAGGGGATATAGCTGTCACTGATTAGTTTTCAGATCAGCCAAGAAAGGTACTAATCACAGTCTGACAATAAAGAAGGAATAGCTTACCCCTTACTGAGGATAAAGACTTGCTGGAAAATGGCCAAAGGAGGCAGTCTCCAAATAAAGATGCTTCCCCTTCAGCTGCCAGCCCTAAAATGAGGTTAGGTGGATTCTGTCAACTCCCTCTGGTCCCACATGTGAATTGCTGACAACTGTGCTCTCAGGGCTGGCTATGCCTCCCTAGCATGTGCTCTGTCATTTACCTGGACCTGAGCAAGGCCTCTGACATGGTCTCCCATAACATTCTTATCTCTAAATTGGAGGGATGTGGATTTGATGGGTGGACCACTCGATGGATAAGAAACTGGTTGAAAGGCCGCAGACAGAGGGTGGTCATCAATGGCTCTATGTCCAGGTGCAGGCTGGTAACAACCAGCGTCCCCCAGGCGTCAGTCTTGGGACATTTTTATCGATGATAGAATTGAGTGTACCCTCAGCAAGTTTACTGATGACACCAAGCTGAGTAGTGTGGTTGACAGCATGGAAGGGATGCCATTCAGAAGGAACTCAACAGACTTGAAAGGTGAGCCGGAGTGAACCTGATGAGGTTCAACACAGCAAAGTGCAGCGTTCTCCACCTGAGCTGGAGGAAGCAGTCCTTGAGAGCAGCCCTGTGGAGAAGGACCTGGGGGTCTTGATGGATGAAAAGCTTAACATGAGCCAGCAGTGTGCTCTTGCAGCTCAGAAAGTAAGTGGTATCCTGGGCTCCGTCATAAGAGGGGTGGCCAGCAGGGACAGCGAGGTGATTGTCCCCCTCTATTCTGTTCTTGTCAGACCCAATCTGGAGTACTGTGTCCAGGTCTGGAGCCCCCAGTACAAGAAACACAGGGAGCTATTGGAGAGGGTTCAGAGGAGAGCCATGAAGATGATCAGGGGACTGGAGCACCTTCCCTATGAAGACAGGCTGAGGGAGTTGGGCTTGTTCAGCCTGGAGAAAAGAAGGCTGCAGGGTGACCTCAGTGCAGCCTTTCAGTACCTAAAGGGAGCCTATAAACAGGAGGGGAGTCAACTCTTTGAAAGGAGAGATAACAGCAGGACAAGAGGAAATGGTTTTAAGTTGAGGCAGGGAAGATTTAAGTTGGATGTCAGGGGGAAGTTCTTTACTATGAGAATGGTGAGGTGCTGGAACAGGCTGCCCAGAAAAGTTGTGGATGCCCCATCCCTGCAGGTGTTCAAGGCTGGGTGGGGCCCTGGGCAGCCTGGTCTAGTATTAAATGGGGAGGTTGGTGGCCCAGCCAATGGCAGGGGGATTGGAGATTCTGATCCTTGCGGCTCCTTCCAACACTGGCAATTCTGTGTGATTCGGTCACTGGTTCAGGCTGTGACCTGATCATTCCCATACGTGAGCCCTAAGGAAATGTCCTGCTAAAGGGCCTGAAGTGGCCCTGTAACCCAAGAGGAGGACCCTTTTATCTTTAGCAAATGCTCATCCAGTTAGGCTGGGCATGAAGTCCCTGAATATGCTGCTGTAATGCTGTAGCTGTAGAGATATATATTAAGATACATGTATGATAATAGGTGTAACTGTCATAGCATATCTCAAGGCAACATCTGGTTGCCTTAAGCATAATGGTAGGCTTTATTTTGGGTATGTCATTGGGAAGTTTATACCTGTGCATTCACACTGCTTCCAGCACTGAGCATACATTTGTTCTGGTAGCCTAGGCAGTGAAAGCAGATTTAAAGTTCCCTGTAACTGTTCCTTGTACAGTACATGAGTCTGGATTTCATTTTGGTAGTGACACCTGCATTTTTCTAGTGACACATTTGGGAAAAGACTGATGCAAAAGAATAGTTTTACTTCTATCTGAACACAGAATGGACATTCTTCTTCAGAGTGAAGGACAGCTATTTTTGCTTGGATAACAGCATAGTGTACAGGACGTTTTATGAATACACATCTTGCATCTGAAGTGCTGTCTCACATCTGAGGCACTAGCAGCTACTTATGCCAGCTGCAGAGCTGCCTCTGGTTTCATTTCCCTAATACATTTTCAATTACTACTTCCAATACAATCTAAGCAGGCTGCTAATAATAAAATTTTATTATCTTGCAGTATCAACTACCTTGCAATTTTTTTAATGTTTATTCTTTATTGTCTAGCTTTCTACTATGAGAGCTGTTAACCTACACTTTTATATCTTCATTTAACTTCAGCCACTGGTCCACTCTTTCACATAAATACAATGCTAGAATGCATTTGGGAACTTAATACATCTCACTGAAGACTTATATTCACCTTTTTTGTATGTATGTTTTTTAAACACAAAGTCTTTAGGCATTTATGATTTACTAACAATCAGTTTAAAACCGTTGAAATACGATTCCAATCGCTTTCTGGCAGTGTGTTACAGGAATGGCTCGGGAGGCATGTTATGGCTAGAATTAGCTGTTTGAATGGATCAAGCAACCAAAAGCAGCAGAGGAAAATAGCACAGCAAGCCAAAGTCATTTGCTAATGGTTAGTGGTAGAAGCCAGATCATCGTCAAGGTCTTGTGAGCCTCACTTCTGTCCTTGTTTTTTTGATCACTTTGCTCCATCCTGCATGTGTAAATTTTGGCACTAGATGTGCCATATTTCTTTGCAGTGAGAAAATAACATTTGGTTTGCTTCCAGCAACAAACTTTCTAATACTTAAACAGTTTATTAGAGCATGAAGGAAAATTGGTCACGGCTTCAGTTCCTGTACTGCCTGAATTAACAAGCTGGCTGTTGCCAACACCAAACTTGGAAGTGCTAATGGTAATTAAAAACTATTTTCACATAGATCTCACAGTTTTAAGGTGGAGAAGTATTTGATACTCATGTGAATTTCCAGACTATGTATTTTTTTAAAAAGTATTTTAAAAAAAGTGATACTTTCTATGAGATGATGTTATCGGTGGGAAAGAGATAATTAATGAATTATTAATGCTGTGTGTGATGTGGCATTTGTTCACCTTTAGTATGTTCATGACTACTATGTTCTCTAAAATCTCTTAAGAGAAGTTTGAAACTACAACTTATAAATATTACCATTTTTTGTTAACTTCATTGTTATGTTCTTGTTCTAGCAGCAAAATACAGAAAAAAATAGTGCTAATATTGAAATGGACAGGCTATCCGTAGCTTCACTCTTGTTTGGCAGAAGTCCATGTGACTCATTCAGTCAAGTTTCTCTCAGGTGCATTTAGGTAAAATGCCTTATATTAACTAAGTACTCTTACCTCAAGCTCAAGTGGCACTGTGTTCCAAAAGGTGAATCTCCTCAATTATTCAACATATTCACACTATACGTTGAGGGGAAACAAGAGAAAGATAATCATACTTTGTTTTCCACTTCATTTTCTAAGCCTGCTTCCTAGCTAATTCAATCTACTGCATCAGTAGGAGGGACAAGCGAGAGACTGAAAAAAAGTTGACTGTCAGATCGACAGGGGATTTGAATTAATGTTCTTTAGCACAGAATGGAAGCATATGGGCCGCGGGATGCAGCTCTCCTTGGAAAATTACTACCAAAACAGTACCATCTCTATTAACACAGCTGCTGGCTTGTGAAGCAGAAATCAGTTCTACCTTACATTAACCTTCAAGAAGCATTTTCAGAGTTACTGTACGCTAATATCCTGTCTCTTGCTTCACTTAACGTTGCCTATTAAAACTCTATTCCAAGTCACACCTGCACAGCTCAGTAAGCATTACTGCAGGATGTAACATCCTATGGTAACGTGAAAGAATCGAAGTTGTGTTCACCCAGCCTGATAACTGTTACCAAACCTCACTTTTCTCATGTGAAAAAGGAAAGCACATTTTGATAGAACGTCTTTCACATAAATATTGTCTGTTCCCTGCTACGAGCATACTGCTCAATTTGCCTGCATGTCAGCTGATTTCCAAGGCAGAAGTTCTGTCCTCCTACATAATCAGATACAGACATTTCCTTTAGATAATACTGCCACAGATGTTCTAGTTTTCTTCCCCACTGTTTTCCCCAGGAAATAGTAAGGCTTCCTTATCTCTCATTTCTTTACTTGCAAGCTCTGAAATAAATATTTTATCTAAAAAGAATGTTAAAGATTCATACTTTAACTTCAGCATTTTATTCTTGGAGCTTAAGCGTAATCTATGCGCTAAGTAGGACTGCCTGCAATGTGCAACCTCTTTTTTTCCTGTGGCAGTCCAGCTCAGTGTGTGCCAGAAAGTAGGTCTGTCCTTAAGGCTCTGTGTGGGGAATCAAAGATTTGGTATTTTCTGTTATGGCCTGTGCTACCATATCCTGTATTATCATCTTATATAACTTCCTTAATCTTTTCATGCTTCATCTCTCAATGTAAAATAATAATGGACACTTCTGATTTATGTGGGAAACGGTATAGCTACAGCTATAGCTTCTGAGTGGTTAAACAGTCTGCCAATGGAAGGCACAGATAAGTTCAGGGACTTGGGACTGCTGAGAGGTTAGCAGGAGTGTGTAGGGACTGAAGGGATGCTCACTAGGACTTTTGCTAAAATGAAGTACCACTGATTTACATTGTTAAAAAAGAATACTGGTGAAATGGGTACAGTCAGATAATAGTCAGAATGCATGGGTTCTTGAAAGTGTCTCTTTCAACTCATTATCCTTGCTGCCCAAGCAAGAATGGGTTTGAATTTGATCTCACTGAAGACACTGTCCTCATCCCATAGTGCTGCTAGCACTGCGGTGTGCGTTCTAAAGCTGTCCTTTGGAATGATGTGAACGTAGTTTTTGAGTTCTATGTGTTCACTGTGAACTTTGCTCTTTTGGAATAGTTGCTTCGTTATTTTCAGCCTAAAAAAAAAATTTGCTCATGATTTACTGTTTTCAGCATTAGCTTTCTCTATAAAGCCTTAGGAAAATGTTGGAATTTTCCATTACTGTTACATATAAAAGCTTCAAGGTGTCTTTAAAAACCAACCAAACAAAAAATGGATGAGCTCATTTTAGAGCATAAAATTACTGATTTTTAGGACTATAGAAATCAATACAATTCTGGTTACACTGTTAAGGAAATTGCATAATAAGGACTAAGATTGTGGCTATTGGGTCAGAGATGCTAATTTAGCATGCTCAGTTGGTAACTCAGTGAACCATTTCTTGTGACGTTTTTGTGTACTTTGTTTTAGTAATTTCATGCACAAATTTTACAGCGAATCAATTCAGTGTTGAAGATTTGACTAAAGACTTGTGAATTCACTATGAGCCTTTGGACTAAAGGCGACAATGTAAAAGGCAAGGCAAAAACACTATTTGTCTTTATTTCTTCTTCTTCTTTCCCTTTAGTGTCTGAAGACTGATTTCAGTGCAGTCTATAAAATCTGCGAAAGAAACACAGATCTGTTGGGCAATTCTACAATTTCTTACTTAGATAGCACTACAATTTTTGCAACCCAGAAGCTAGTATCAGCATTCAGACACCTCAGTTCCCAATTACTAGAAGCAAAATGGACATATGATCACTAATTGAAAAAATCTGAACACTAGCAAAATCAGTACTGTTCCACAGAAAATTAATTTAGTAAATTTTAAGGATGCTTTAATTAATGACCATGACTTGTTCATGAATTACAACCTGTTCTGCAGTTGGCTACAGTTACTTGATTTAATGCTTTTTATCAGTAGCTAAAGCTATTCAATTCCACTTATCATACAAATTGCTTTTGATATCTATACACCCTCAAAGAGCTTTGATGTTTATATCTTTCAGTTCATTTCTCCCATCCAATTTTGTGCTAGAGATCTTTCATCCTACATTTTAGGCATTCTTGCCCTACCTGCAAGACCTGCCTGAAAAATCAGGAGTTTGTCAAAAGAATGTGTTCGCTTCATCAGGTTTGTGGTTAGCACTATCTGATGATGTGAAGGTGAGTGTGAATGGGGCCAGCAGGGAAAATCAGCATGCTTTTGCAGCTTAGGAGCAGAACCAACTCTATCCCATTCTGAGTAGGGGAATCTTTACTTCCAACATTCCGTACATTGGCCAGAAGAGACAGGCCAAAACGGGTGTACCTACTTTGGTAAATTTAAAAGGAGAACTGGCTTCAACAGATGAAGAAAAAGCTGAAGTGCTGAATGAATTCTTCACCTCGGTCTTCACTGGTGGCCAGGATTCTAGTCTTTTTCACGTCCCTGAGCCCTGCATCCCCAAACCTCTATGTGGGGACCAAGGAGGTAAATCCCTCCCCACTGTAAGGGCAGAGCAAGTCCGACAGTGCCTCCTTAGACTGAATGAATATAAGTCTATGGGGCCGGATGGCGTGCATCCCAGGGTCCTGAAGGAGCTGGCTGAGGTGGTTGCCGAGCCGCTCTCCATCATATTTGAGAAGTCGTGGCTGTCAGGTGAGGTCCCGGACGACTGGAGGAAGGGTCACGTCACTCCCATATACAAGAAGGGGAGCAGGGAGGACCCGGGGAACTACAGGCCGGTGAGTCTCACCTCCGTGCCTGGGAAAATCATGGAACAGATCCTCCTGGACAACATGCTCGATCACATAAAGAATGAGCATGTGATCCGAGACAGCCAGCACGGCTTCACCAAAGGAAGGTCATGCCTAACTAATCTTGTGGCCTTCTATGATGGAGTGACGGCATTGGTGGACGAAGGGAAGGCGACCGATGTCATTTTCCTGGACCTGAGCAAGGCCTTTGACATGGTCCCCCACCACATCCTCATCTCCAAATTGGAGGGAAGTGGATTTGATGGGTGGACGACCCGATGGATAAGCAATTGGTTGAAAGGCCGCAGACAGAGGGTGATGGTCAATGGCTCTATGTCCAGGTGGAGGCCGGTAACAAGTGGTGTCCCCCAAGGGTCTGTCTTGGGACCGGTGCTCTTTAACATCTTTATCAATGACATCGATGAGGGAATTGAGTGCACCCTCAGCAAGTTTGCTGACGACACCAAGCTGAGTGGTGCGGTTGATACGGTGGAAGGAAGGGATGCCATTCAGAGGGACCTCGACAGGCTGGAAAGCTGGGCTCGGGTGAACCTAATGAGGTTCAACACGGCAAAGTGCAAGGTTTTGCATTTGGGCCGGAAGAACCCCAGGCACCCGTACAAGCTGGGAGGAGTGGTCCTTGAGAGCAGCTCGGCAGAGAAGGACCTGGGGGTCCTGATGGACGAGAGACTCAACATGAGCCAGCAGTGCGCTCTGGCAGCTCGAAAGGCAAATGGGATCCTGGGCTCCATCAGGAGAGGGGTGGTCAGCAGGGACAGGGAAGTGATTGTCCCTCTCTACTCGGCTCTTGTGAGGCCCCATCTGGAGTACTGTGTCCAGGTGTGGAGCCCTCAGTACAAGAAAGACATGGAGATTTTGGAAAGGGTCCAGAGGAGGGCGACTAAGATGATCAGGGGGCTAGAGCACCTCCCCTATGAGGACAGGCTGAGGGAGTTGGGCTTGTTCAGCCTGGAGAAGAGAAGGCTGCGGGGCGACCTCATTGCAGCCTATCAATACCTGAAGGGAACCTACACCCAGGAGGGGAGTAAACTCTTCATAAGGGCTGACAATAGCAGGACTAGGGGAAATGGATCCAAGTTGAAGGAGGGAAGATTTAGGTTGGATGTTAGGGGGAAGTTCTTTACGAGGAGAGTGGTTAGGCCCTGGAACGGGCTGCCCAGGGAGGTTGTGGATGCCCCGTCCTTGGACGTGTTCAAGGCCAGGTTGGACGGGGTCCTGGGCAACCTGATCTAAATGTGTATGTTTGGTGGCCCTGCTAGGCAGGGGGGTTGGAACTACATGATCCTTGAGGTCCCTTCCAACCCGGGTGATTCTGTGATTCTGTGATTCCAAGATAATGTCAAAATGGCTGAACAAGGCTGGAACAGCGCAAGGATATGCTACATCTGGTAGTGTGCCCTTTGGCTTGAGGCTACTGGGGCCTGAGAGTTTCCGCTGCTTTCTGTAATTGCCCCGATTCACACAACAAAAACCCACAGCCCAGCCTCAAGTGACTGAACTATGCTAGGACACAAAGAGCTGTCAGTAAGCGAGTTGTGGAGCTACTGAAGCATGGGGGAATCATAGAATCACAAGGTTGGAAAGGACCTACAAGATCATCTAGTCCAACTGTCCTCTCACCAGCATTGCTACCACAAGCCACTAAACCATATCTCGCAGCTCCTCATCCAGACACCTCTTGAACACTGCCAGGGACGGTGACTCCACCACCTCCCTGGGCAGCTATTCCAGTGCCTGACCATTCTCTGAGAGAAAAAAAATTTTCCTTATATCTAACCTAAATCTCCTCTGGTACAACCTGTCATGTGCTTGGGTCCTGTTTGTCGTCTGGGAGAAGAGTCCAAACCCCCTCCTCATCACAACCTCCCTTCAGGAAGTTGTAGAGTGCAATGAGGTCTCCTCTGAGCCTCCTCTTCCCCAGACTGAACAACCCCAGCTCCCTCTGGAGATCTCAGGATTCTAAGAGGCAGCATTACACAGGAACTTTGGCCTCATTCTTTCCCACTGGTGCCACTGGAATCACACTGACTGATTGGAATTACTTTGTCTTGAAAGTCTATGTATTCGTAGAATTACTACGTAATTTCACTTTCCTGCAGATGTTAGGTAGGGCATAACTTAAACTTCAGGTAAATATCAAATTTCTTATTTCTTATCTATTTAAACTGAATATCTTGTTAAAAACCACACAGCTAGTTACTTCCTCTGCCAAAAGCTGTAGAGAGTAGACCTCTGGTAGCATGTTCTTAAAGAGAGTATTGACTCCTAGATGACTCTGATTTCTTCTCATTACCACTCACATCTCCTGTCTCATACGGTAATAAATACCTCATTTTGACAGGACACAGAAACTGTTTTAAAACTTTCCTTTTCTTCTGGCAAGTGCTACATTTCCTCAGATCCCTTCACTTTCTTTTTTGTTAATTTTTAATAGCAGAGAGATTGAACTATTGAGAAACTATATTTTCAATTTGGTATAAACTCCTAGTGCGTATGGGACACAGTTGTCATTTGAGCTGTACTTTGACTCTGCTTTGACTCTGTATTTGATTCTTTCAGTATCTACAATGACTGCTAATAAAACACAGATTAAAGCTGCTCTGTATGTTTCTGTCATCCAAGGCAGGTATTTGTTTTTACTTCTAGCAAGAGAATGGATCAGGTCTGCCTATTCAAAAATCCCAAAAGCACTGAAAAGGGGGGAAAAATGTGTCAGAGTAATAAAACAGTAAGAATCTTAAAGTAAATGCAAAGTTTCAAGAGTCCCTTCTTCACTGAAGAAAGACTGGGTACAGGCCCTGAGCAGCGCACTACTAAATTGTTAGTGCGAGAAGAAAAAAAATCCCACCATATATATACATATATTGTATTTATTTGTAAGCTTAATCCTTGCAAAACCCCTCACCCAGTTACTGGAATGTATAAGACCATCAAACTCACAACATGCCATTATATTATAATGACTATAATAATCTGTGTTTTCTTAGACAAAAGCCACAGTCCTTAACAAGGACAGAGCACAGTAACAATGAGAAAAAGGGGCATTGGGGAGTATGATTGGGACTGCACTGTAGGAAGTCATGAGCCAGAAAGAAGCCCACAGCATAGGCAATTCCCTCGGTGGCCAGGGCACAGCCCCACCACATCTGGCAACAGCAAACAGAGATGAGTGCAGGGAATGAGTCCACCTGCAGCCCCAGATGTGGCAAGTGATGAACCAGGTCTAGGGTCCCTCCAGTGAATTCAGTCACGAGCAGCAGCAGCAGTCAGCCAGGTCAAGGCTACAATGCAGGTTTAGTCCATGTGGCAGGTGGGTTCCCTTGTAGACACAGATCAGGGTAGGCCAGTGGCTGCTTGCTGCAGTTAAAACCTATGAATGCCCTCAGAGCCCTAACAAAGCATTGCTTACATACACCATCCATTATATAATGTACACATTTATGTTAATCAAAGTGCTCCTGGTATGAAAAGCCTTACTAAAAACAATGTCACTGTTTCTAAATTTTGGTCCACTTATTACTGCTCTTTGACTTTCTTGGCAACTTGTGTTTCCCGTTGATAATGTGAAATAATCTGTACAAGTATGAAGCTATTGATAAAAAGGAAAAGCAAGCCAGCCAGCCATATAAATAAAAAAGTGTTATAACCTTTGAACTCCAGAAAGTAGGCAGGAGCAAGCCACAGGCCTTGCCCAACAAACCACAGAAAGAGCAGCAGCACACCACGATGCCAGGACATTTTAATATTAGGTATTATGATAGGCAAAAGGCAGAGGTACCAGATAAAATACTGGGATGTGCACACTTTGTTAAAGCTCACAAAAATAGCGGTGTGCAGGAAACAACAAAAAACAAGGTCTCTGTAAAACGCTACAGACACCACCAGGAGCAGAAGCAGCTGCGGCAGGAAAGCTGCGAGCCCAAGGGCAAAACTCCATTTGCTCTCCGCAGTTAAATACAACATGTAGAAATAGGGAGAGAAGTTGTGCCGGATATCCCTCCTGGTCAGGTGGTAGAGGTAGGCGTGCTCCAAAAACTCCCAGCCGTACAGGTGGTAAAACAGGACGGTCGAGGCGGCCAACACGGATCCAGAGACCGCTCCGAAAAGCAGCACGTCGCGGTTCAGCGCCCGCACCACCCGCTTCCAGACGCCCCCTACCAGCGTAAACTTGGCCGTTCCGTCACGCCCCTTCCCCGCCGCCCCTTCCCTGCCGCCCTGCAGGCGCAGCGCTATGGGCAGCGCGTAGGTCAGCGGGTAGATCTTCAGGTGCACGGCCAGCCCGTAGCATAGCGCGGCCCTCCCTACGCTCCCCGCTTCCACCAGGTGCAGGGCGGCCAGCACCAGCGCGGCCACCAGCGCCTCCGCGTTGCCCCGGCTGGACACGGCCATGGGCAGCGGGTTGAGCAGCCAGGCGGCGGCACAGCACCCGCAGGCCCGCCCGGGGGAGGCCCCTCGGCGCCGCAGAGCCCGGTAGGCCACGCCGGCGGTCGCCAGGTCCCCGGCCACGAAAAGCAGTTTCCCGAAGAGCTCGCCGAGGAGAACGTTGGGCGTCAGCAGCCAGGCCAGCAGCGGCGTGTAGCGGAAGGTGGCCCGCCGGTAGGGAGACCGCCCCTGGGTCACCAGCCGCGCCGCGTCCGTGAACACCCGGTAGTCGACGTCGGTGTACCGCACCCGCATGACCGCGTCCTGGTACAGGCCGTACAGCACCAGGCTCAGCCTGGCCAACAGCCCCGCGCCCAGCGCAGCGCCCAGCCCCGGACGCCCCCCCGCCATGGCCGCGCTCACCCGGAGAGCACCCAGCGCTGCTGCGCATGCGCGTGATGGCGCGTGCGTGGTGTGGCGCTGAAGCCGCTGCCCTGCTCGGGGAAAGGAAAGGGCGCTTCATTTCAGAATCACAAGCTCTCCGAGGTTGGAAAAGACCTTCAGGATCATCCAGTCCAACCATCCGCCTATCACCAATAGTTACTCACTAAACCACGTCCCTCAACACAAAATCCAGACGTCCCTTGAACACCTCCAGGGCTGGTGACTCCACCACCCACCTCCCTGGGCAGCCCATTCCAGTGCTTGACCGCTCTTTCAGAAAAGTAGTACTTACTAACGTGCTGCCTGAATCTGCCCTGGCACTGCTTGCAGCGTTTAAGGAGCTGCCGATGGCTTCAGGGCACCTTTGTCGTTTTGGGCTGTAGGCGCTGGTGCTTCCCAGCTCTGAGGTGCCTCTGGAGACAGAAACATCAGTACCGGCAGCAACCACCACCGTCCGCTGTTAGAGCGGCATTAGCGATGGCATTTCCCTGTCTGTGGTGCCCGGCTGCACGGGGTGCGGAGGAGTACCGCCCGTTGGGGCTGCGGGGCGCAGCTATGGGCGCTGCCGCGGGCTTTGCCGCCACTGCTGCCCCTCCTCACGCGGCTCCCTCAGAGCTGTAAAGCTCTGCACGTGTAAGCTAAGAAAGAGAAAGGAAGAATAACACCCGCTGTTTACCTTCTGCCGGTAGCTGCGTTTTGCCTAGATATTGGAGTTCACTTTAGAACTCTTACTTAGGTAAGCTCCCTTCCGCGTACAATTTCGCATTTGTTTGTATTAGGGACGGCACTATGACAATCAGAATTTAAAAAGAGGTGTCAGTTTTTCCCTGTCTGTGTAGATCACTACGTGTTGCCATATGTAGATCCCCCCAAAAGCCATGCTTCCTGCTTATTTCCATTAGCAAACGCAACGAATAGAAAGTACACAATAATACCGTTGGATGAAGCAAATTCTCAGCTGCAAAGCGTATCTTCTCAGCATCGCCACCACTGTTAGCTGTGCATTTTTGTCAGCAGTGGCCAGGAGCCTGCATGCCATGCTCCTCAAAACACGTGCCAGTAGAGGTGACCCGCTGTTCCACAGCTGCTGTGATGGTGTTGAAATGAGGTACCCACTGCCTTACTGTGCTCCTATCCACTGCTCGGTCACCTTAAGCATTCAACAAGCATTGATGGATGGTCAATGGGTACAATTTTTCCTGCATAGAGGAATTCAATCCATTTTGTCGGACTGTCCCTCTGCTGCTGTCTGTCCCATGGCAACAACATGTAAAATCCACCTTCGGTGTCATGGGCCAACGTAATAAAATAGGAGACATTACTTTCAGAGCAGCCTTCATACTAATTAGACAACTTCCATAGGAATCATTGTGAAATTTCTCCATTAATTTACCATATGACACCATTAAGTCCTAAAGCTGATAATTAAGGTATTTTTGGGTTTGGTGATATTTCATCTCCTTCCTCCTTTTATATATCTTGTGCCATAATGGTTGGGATGTTGTACAGAGAGCTCTGTCACCCAATCTTTTGCAGTGGCCAAGGTACCCTGTGGAAACGCTAGGAAATAATAGAGGCTTACAGAATTGTTGGAACTGAAATCACTTGATATTCTATGGAACTACGAGTCCAAGAAAAATTCTGCATGTAGATACTCAATTCTGAGCTTTTGTTTCAGGAAGTTTATTGCTAAAAAAGAATTGTTCTTGCTATCTCCCTGTTTCCTCCCAGGATTATCTTGTGATTCTTCTGTAACTGCCCTTAATGGAATATGTTTTATTGTTTCACATTCTTTGTGGAAGCTGTCTATTACTAGAAGAGAATTCGTTGCAGTTAATTTGATGGTGTGTCAAATTTAAATGTTACTGTTTAAATAATACTAGTTTAATAAAGAAACATTTCCATTTGGTGATCTCTGAGATGCTTTTTTTTGTTTGTTTCTGACTGTTTTCGGACAAATATTTAATCTCCTCTGAAGTTAACAGAAGTTGCGAGGCTGTCCCTAGTGACTCTTTATCTGGATTCTAAAGAAGAAAAGGTAGATAATTTAATTCTAAAGTGTCCTAAAGTTAATAAGATAGAAAAACTACTTTAGCTATTGTTGTATATAAGGTAACTGTATGACATTGCTCATGCTGAAAAAATAATTGATTTTCCTTATCAATAATTTAACATCTTGAAAATAAGCCTGAAGCTCTGCAGAGAATTAATGTCTGGCTCAAAAAGGTATTTGGCTTCAGATTTGATACCAGCTTGCTTAACCTGGTTTGTCATGTAGACTTTAATGCAGGAAGGAGGGCAGTCTTATTAAAGCTGTAAATCTATTGTTCCTGTAAAATGCTGCTTTTATTTATACAAGACATGAGGAGCCACTTTTAGAAAATGCTGGAAAATAAAAACTAATAGAACCACTGAGACCAAAGGTGATTGATTCCGGTGCACATGGAGATGGAAACAGTACGGAGGAAAATGTGGAGTGGAGTCGAGCATAGTCATGCATAAAATACCAATTAAATGGAAATGCATATGGGAATATATGCACATCTATTTATTTTATAAGCATCTGCTTGTATGTGCACATAGTAAACAGACCTTTCCTGTTACCCATTGTGTATTTGGGTTACACAGTCTCAAAGGTGATACCATCAGATATTTTATAAACTGGAAGCTACTGAAGAGGTGCAAAGAAGTCAACTGAACTAAAAGATGATTTTGGTAGTATGTAGGAAGGAAGATCTCTGAAATTCTAAAAAGGTAGACTGCTGTGCTATGATTTATTTGGGTTCCCTTCCAATTTCTTTGGTTTTTGAACTTCAAATGTTTCCTTACAAGAGAAATATTCCTGCATAATGTATTTATCAACTGCCAGTGTGATTGATAAAGCAATTGGTACAATCTGTTTCTTGCAGCGCATAAAATTTGATAGAAAAACTGAATAACATCTATGTTAGATATTTTGAGCTTGGTAAATTTTTTTTTGCAAATATAAGTGATGCCTTCCAAATATTTGTGTTGGGTTGAACTTCAGCTATTTTTGGCAAATGGAAAGTATGGCTAAGATTATATAAGATTATATAATGATGTATTCACTTCTGCTTTAATACTGGAATTAATAGTACAGTAGGTTTTTCAAAAATAAGATGAAAAAGACATTAGATCTCTTCACAAAAGAAAATCACTGTTATAAATATAAGGTCACAAGTTTTGACTTTTCTTTTTTTTCTGTTAATGTATTTACTTAATACTGACAGATAAATCTATTCCCTTCTTCACACATTATGCTAAAAATGTGTCTAGTCAGAGAACGTGCTATGATTGCAAAGGAAATTTTTTTCATCACATTATGGCTTCTCACAGCATGTTTTAGGTGTTGCTTGCATTTCAGAAAGAAAAAAAAAATGAAAAAATCTACCATTGAGAAAATGCTTGTGGAACATTTGTCAGCAAGAGTAAGTCTTCTGAGGTATGATGCTGACCTAGGGAGAGATTCCAAAAGATTGCTCAGATTTAAGGCAGCCATAAATGTCCTAAACAGCTCTCAGTCACAAGACATAAAAGTAAGGGAATAAGAGAAGTATTTTGTGTATTTTGAGTCAGTAACCACTTAATACAATGTTTCTCTATTCAGAGAAAGAAAAGAAACAAAACTTGGGAAATATCTGTTCCACACTTCTCATGCAATTCTTTTGTCAAAAATAGAAGATGGGTTGTAGTTACAGCAGATAAAATCTCTCTTGAGTGCAAGATAGAGCACCACCTTCTATAATGGTGAGACCTTTGCTAATACACAGTTTCTGAGGTCATATCCATATAGATGGATGAGACACAAAACTATATTTTGATCTTCTATTCTTATTTTTTTGATTGAGAAGTAGACATCAAATATGGAAAGCAAATCATTCCAGCTCTGCTACTATGTTTGTTTTTCTTCTAACACTGCTGTCATCACAGATGAGATATAGATACGAAAAGGCACAAGAGCTAATCATCAATAATTTGTTTGGAAACAGGTCCCAACAGGCTAAGTGGCTAAAGTAATAAGTGCAGAATTATGGGCTGTAACTCAAAAGTTACGGAGGCTGTGGTTGAAGCCAGAATTTTTATGTCATCCCTTGAAGCAACACGTGCTGGCATTTGATCACAAACCAAGTACTTTTCTGGGTAGCTGAACTATGGAAACTTTGAAATTTGACCTCTTTTAGCTTGCATGACCTTTGGATTCAATGGGATCCATACTGTGTGAGTTTTGGTCAAACCTTTTCCCAAGGAAGAAGCAGTTGTGGTTTCTCTCAATCTTCCTCCCACTACCCCAATTTCATTTTCTAATTAAGTTATTGTTCTTGCTGCTACTTTCTCTTCATAGGGGAATTCTGATTTACCTGTCTGCCTGTTCTCATGAAGTTAGTGGGAATTTAATCTCTGAATATTTTTCAGTATTGTGCTGCTGCAGTACAGGTAGGGAGACACACACAGTGTGTATGAAATCACTGTGCCCACAGCTCATGGAAACAGTTCTGGTTAATGAGTCCTTTAATACAACAGAGAGCTGTAACCTGCCACAGCTCCATTTCCATCCGTTTGAGGATCCTTCTGGGCTGTGCTCTTTTCATCTCCCAGTTAAGAGGATTAGAAGAAGTAGTGTTATGCCGAGAAATACTAAATAAACCACCTTAATGAAAAGAATGGGAATGACAGGCAAATAAAAAAAGTAGTGCAACTCTCTCCAATGACCTCTCTTTGAAGGGAGAAGGTGAAATGGAATTTCTTTGCTATTGCAATTTTATTTAAGATAAATAACTGTCACCATGGTAGACTTCTTGTGTATTAGTTGGCACGTTGTGTTTCAGTGTAACTAGAATAAGCAATCGGATTGAGTGAGTTGAGTTTGTTAAAAATTGGAGATTATTGTTAGCAAGTACAGATAATATTTCTGAAGAGTTCCTGCTGGAAAAATTTGTGGGGATACTGGAAATGGTAAATTTACAGAACTTCTAAGAAGGTGTGCCCAGTCCTTTAGACTGAGCATCAGGTGATTTTTCTGAGATCTAGGACACCTGCATTTAGAATGGTTTAATAATGTTTTCTGCATTCCTGCAGAATAGTGTTGTGAACCTTGGAGAAAGAAGATAGTGGGGTAAGCCAGATCTTAACTGATAGTTTGATCTGAACTGCTGTTTTAGGGTTGTTTTTTGTCCTTGCTTAAAAAAAAAAGAAAGAAAATAGTCTTTCTGAAATTTCACTGAGTAATTCTGGCTGAAGATTTGCTGGAGGAGCAGAGCTCTGAGTTGTTTCTGCAGGTTTTGTAAGAAAGGTGGCTGACACTATTAGAGCTGCTCTTAGTGCTTCTGCATGACAAAGGTCTGCGGCAGGAATCCAAAACTCTTGGGAATGAATGTTACCCTGAGCATTGCTCCTAAGTGCTGTGATGAGAAATGATCCCTTCTTCCAGAAGGTACCAATGGGCCAGCAAAGTTACAGAGAGTTACCAGGAAGCAGGCTTTGCTGTTCTATGGCTATGTTCATGTTTACTTTTGCTTATTGAGGTAGGGACAAATAATTCTACTTACGGATATAATCTCAAACTAAATTGCACAATATTGGCTGAGATGAACAATAAGAGATGATCTTCACCCCCACTATTTCTTTATGCTTTTAAGCACTGAATGGAATTCCAAGGATGTGGTATTTCTTTTTTTCCCAGCAGACAGATGAGTTCCAACTCTCTACTGTAGATAGTTCTCTTATGTAGCACTAAAAGGTTTCTAAAATTACTTAATAAAATCAATGATGTGGTTTTTTGCTGTTGTCTTTATGGTCAAAACTAATCAATGTGTCAGGGAAGTTAATATCTTAAATTCTTTTATGTTTTCTGACAAAAAAAAAAAAAAAAAAGCAAACAGCCTTATGAAGTGCTGCCTTTCCTTCTCAACAGTAAAACATCTTAAATGTTTCTTCTGTCAATAATCTTGAGAGCATTGTTGCACTTCAACACAGGGTACAAACACTGAAAAATATATTAAAAGAAAAAAAAGTCTTTTAACCTTTGCCCTTCTTTCTTCTTGTTTCCTAATGGCATTTTCATCTAGACACAATCAAAACTAAAAGAAGAGGATGCATAATTCGGAGAGGATGTGGGATCAGTGGGAACATATCACACTGCTAGGGTGAGGGGTTCATGTCCTCACACCTAGATTTTACTTGTACTGTCTTGTACAAGACTTGTAAGTCTTGAAGAGCTGTTCACAGAAAAAGGTAAGAAGAGTGAAGTAGTATGCTATGAGAAAGTTCTAAAAACAATCAGGTCTGTAAATGCTGCATTGGCAATATTTATGAGCAAAATTAGGTGGCTTTTGGATTATTATGAGGCTTCTTAGTACCTCATAGAGCATTGTATTTACCCACCTGTGGTTGTGCAGCTGATCAGAAGCAGCTGTTATGAAAGGCAGTGCCTGGCTGCTAGGGCTAACTGTTATGGAAGGGCTCCAGAGCATATGAAGAGCTGTAACAGGTAAGAGCGTGCATGTGGGGAGTGTGTAGGATTTCTCCTGTGGGAGTGGTAGAACAGAAGAGGGAATGTATTGTTCTATACAGAGTTTTGTGTTCAGTTTCCTGCTCTTCAGTCAGTATGTCTAGAAGAAAGTTCAGATGGGTTTCTCAGTTCCTCCATGCTTGGAAGGAGGTAAGATAACTGTAGCAGGTGTTAGGCTCTCTCCTCATGTGGAGACATGGGTAATCCTCTAACTTTCCAAAAGCTTGTTTTGAAATTTACTTCTAAGCTTTATCTACCTGGGTAGGAAAGGTCTGAACTGGAAAGAAAAAAACCATAAATCCTCTCATGGCATAGCTTGTAAGAGACTGATCTGGATAATTGTTGGTATTGATAACTGGATATATGAGTATATGAGATAATAGGTGAATGAAGACCACCTGGGTTTTTGCATCTGAAAGATTTACAAAAAGCAATTGTTCTCTGATGGATAAAACTTAAGATATTCCCTCTGGTAAGGAAATGAAATATTCTTTTAGCTACCTGTAGTGCTTTTGATTAATAAAGGGCTTCCCTGTCTTATGATGTAAGTATTTTGAACTGGTTAAATATCTTCTGAAATTAAATAGCATATTGCTGCTATGCTATTAAACAGTTTTCAAGTGATGGAATGGTCTTAGAATTATTTAGGGAAGGAATCCTGAATTTGTGGAGAAGCTATTAAATACTTTGGTAGGACAATAAGCACTTGTTTTTCTAATGCCTTTTAAAAAAGAAAAACAACAACAAAACTTGCCATATCCTTGACTAATAATTCCTTTTGTGGTATCCTAATCTATTTTGCATAGTGACTAAGGTGCTGTTATACTTGGTACTAAACAACTGTAAGCTGTAGAGAGAGTTAGCTGTAGAGATGAATCTTTATGTAACTGCCTGTGGAAATTTTTTTTTTTTTTTTTCAGTAACTAAATAGTATTTTCAGTCTCCTTAATATTTATTTAGATATGCTTCATTCATACTCCCTGACCGCTATTTGGCTGGACTAGTTGCTTACAAACACCTTCTGTTGGAGCCCTACCCTTTAATGTATGCTCTCAGACAGTAATGCTTCTTCAGAGTATAATTACATAGTAGCATTTGGCACTTACAGTTCTCTCTCTACCTGTTCCCTCCTTGTATAGGATGTTGCTATTGTAACTTTAAGTACAGGTGTCTCTTAATTCGGTCTTGCTTATGCATTCACTGTTGATTCCAAGTGACAGCTGTGCTGTCAGTCTGTTCATCAGTTTCCCCCCATTTGTTGTACTAAATAATGTTCTCCCTTGCACACAACCTTAAGGTGCTGTTTAGCTCCTTTTGCTGTGCTGGTCTGCTGCACCTGGATCAAAAGAGAAAGGAGTACTTCATTTTTAGGAGCACACAGTGTTTCAGTAGTAAAAATCCTCAGGAAAATAAAAAAAATTTGAAGGAAAGTAAAGCCATAGTAGTGAATTTGGGCAGGTCATGTTCATAGATTGTCAGGATTTGTGTGGAGTGTTCTCTCTCTGCATTGTGTGGTGTAACTAGTAATGGGCATGGCACTTGTGTCTCTGCTGTTTGGCTATCTTCATTCTGAATATTGTTGTATTTCACTATGTGTCCTTGCTGACTGCCACATTGCTGAGTTTGACAAGTTGTTGCCAGAATTTGAGTGTGCTGACATAAATTTTGCATACGTGTCAGCAGAGAGTCAACAAATAATTTTCTTGTGGCAGAGTAGATCCTGCTTTGTTTATGTAAAGTAGCAGATTAGGAAAGGCTGCCTTTTGAGAGAAGGGGGGCAGCTATATCTGATATTTATTTGATGAATCTTTCAAAGAGCTGATTGTGCCAAAAATACAGCACAAAAATATCCCTCAGGCAAGCTGTACCTTAGGTTGAAATACTGATATGATGAAAAGTAGTTTTCCTTATTTAGACTGCATTGTATTTGTGCAAAAAGTAAGGTAATTATTTCTGTAAAAGTAACAAGTCAGCGGTTGATACTTACTGAGCTATGCTATTTTAGGATGATGGGAATCTAATTCAGTAATACAGTAACTGTATTACTCAGTTTGGAACAGTGCAAAATTAGTGTTGTGTTGAAATATGTGTCATGCTTGTACAAAATATATAAATTGTTTGCCCTGATTCTTACTCTTTAAATGTTTAGCTTCCAGGGAGTAACTGCTGGGAATCAGAAGAGGAGAAAATTTTTCTACTTCCAGTAGAAATTACTCTGTAGAAATTTTTAGCTAACATAAAGTAGTGGCAGCTGAAAAATGAAATTTCTGCATCAGTAAACCTGTGGCTTTCTGTAGGAGAACTGCTATGTCAGGTTTTAATTCCTGCTAAAATGTTCTTAGTAACTGTAAAATCTATGACGATTCTTTATATGAGATGGCTAATAAACCCAAGAATGTTGTTTCTGTTTTTGTTTTGTTGAGTTGCTGGCTGCTTTACAATTTATGTATAAAGACAGTTTTCCTTTCTGAGAGCCAGGCTGTCCCTAGAATTGTTCAGGGGAAAATGGAATAGCACTTGCCTAGGAAATGTTGCTACAGTCCCCCTTAGCGGGATCAACAACAGAAGGATTCATTTGTTCAGTATCCCTTTTGATGTTCCTCTGAATTAGCAAGTTCAATCTTCTATGAAGTAAGAATAACCTTCATGTGTAAAGCAATACCATGGTGAGATTTAAGTTCTACATATATCCTTTGATGTCCCGTGAAGACAAAAAGATAGAGTTCTTGTGTGCATTTTCCAATGGAAATAAATCATCCTGTCTACCTGACCCTTTGGAGAATTCTTAACAACTTCGCAAGCTCAGGACAGGAAATAATCTTTAACCCTTTGTTTCATCTGTTTCTCCTTCTGCTTCACAGAATTGCCGTGGCTATGGCTTTCTTTGCATAGTAATCACAGCAGTAGCATGCATTTCTTGGGAACGCTTTCAAAAAAGAAAAAGTAATCCAGCTCTCGCACAAACTAGAGAAAATTATAATAGATAATTCTGTTCTGGGTTCTCCTAATAGTTCATATTTTTAAATACGGCAAGTATTAACTCATAATGTTTCTCTAAACCTAGCTGCTTATAAGTGAGTAATGATGGAACAAATGCTAGAAGTAATTTTTGTTTTCGGAGTGATTGAAATTTATGTATATATATTTTTTTGTGTTTGTGTCTGTGTGGACTTTTTAGAATTCTCTTGTTTTTGAGATTGAGCTAAGAAACTCAAGATTAGAGCTAAGGAACTTTTATTTTCTTGGGGAGGTTGTGAGGAGGGGAAGCAAGAAGGTTATCTTAAGTATTCTTCAAAACATAAACCTTTTATTAATGTTGGAATCATGGCAGCTTTCTCTGTTGATTGGACAATACTCTGTTCCTGGGGTTTTGACTTTTTGGAGATGTGTGAAAAATCTGCAGTCAGAATGGGAGATATGATACAGGTAGGTAAACATGAAGCTTGAGTGTTTTAAGCACTGTTTTTCTATCCTGCTTAGAACAAATTGCTTCCCTTACTACTTTTGGTGGGCCTGGATTATCTATCCTTACTACAGATCTTACTTTTCTGATGTCTGAGGTGGATAGGAAAGACTGCTGCTGAAAAGAGCTACTGACAGATGGTGCTGGTGAAGCTAACTATTTTGAAGGTTTGTTTTTCATGCTAGGGACAGTGGTACCAAGAGGATCAGACACCATATTGTCAGGTGACTTGAAAGAAACAGCACACTGTGAATATGAGTAAGAAATTGCATACAAGTAGATGCTTACAATAGTGCTTGTAATAATGGCAGGAGCAATCAGTAAATATATACTCGCTTGGTCTTCAAGATGTTGCTTTGAGGGCTGTGCAATGGAGATTGTGATGGAATGAGCCATTTCATATAAAACAGGAATCTGAGCTCAAAACTGAAATGTATTCTGTTTTTTGTAATATGAAAGGTTGTTTTTGTTTTTTTTTTTTTTTAATGTTACTTTATTTTGGCTTAATTTATCTAGAGTTATGATAGATTTCCTTAGTGGAGCATTCTTGTCTACCTCTGCTTTTTTTTTTTTTTTCTGATGCAAGATATGAGATAGACTGATGAAAGGTTGGGGGTGGTAAGTGGTAAGATTGGCCTCAGTTGTAGCAGAATGCTTGTAGAGGAGGCAACAAATGGCATCCATGTTCGGAACAAATCATAAAGCAAAAGTGAGTGGACCCTAAGCATAAGGAAATGGGAGACCTGTTTACGCAGAACATGGATAAAAATTACTGAAGGAATCAGTGACTTTTTTAACCTCAGAAGAAGAACTGGTTCTATCTTAACTACTCAACTCACAGAATTCTAAGGCAGTGACTGGTAGAATGAAGTATGAACGGTGAGCACACTGTTGGAGAAGATCAAATTCAGTATTGTCTAAGGAACCTGAAGTGCAGAAGTCCCTGGGACCTTTATGGGATGTACCTGAAGGAACTGTCAGATGAAGTTGCTAAGCTACTGGACATCAGAGGGACATCAGATTTCAGAAGTCATGGAAGGCTGGTGAAGTTTCTAGTGACTGGAAAAGGGGAAACATAATGCCAGTTTTTAAGGAGGGAATAAAGAAAGAGACAGGCAGTCTGTTTTACTTCAGTGCCTGGCAAGCTCATGGAGCAAATCTTTGTGGAAACTATGTTAAGGCACATGGAGATCAAAGAAGTGATTTGTGACAGCCACCATGGGTGCTGTTTTATTAAGGGCAAGTTGTATGTGAAAAATTTGGTGGCCTTCTAGAATGAGATTACAGCAAACGATGCCATCTGCTTGGGCTTGTGCAAATCATGTGGTACTGTTCTGCACACCATTCTTGTCTCTGTGATTGAGATGCATGGATTTAATAGATGGACCGTTGGATGATCACATTCAAAAAATTGCAGTCAAGGGCTCAATTTCAGCAATAAGTGATATCCCTCATGGGTCTGTATTGGGACAAGTATTGTTTAATATCTTTGTTGGTGACATACACAGTGGGATTGAATGCATTCTCAGCAAGTTTTTGAATTGCACCATGTTGTGTGGTGGAGGAAAGGAACACCATCCAAAGGAACCTTGAAAGGTGAGTCCATATGGACCTCTTAAAGTTCTACAAGGCCAATGCAAAGCCCTGCACTCAAAGAGCTCCGTAAATAGGCAAAAAACTAACATTTTGACCAGAAAACTACCACAGAATCTTGTGTTAACTTGATCCAGTCAGATCTGCTGTTATCTCAGCCCTTTAAGCCCCAAGTGGTCTGGTGGGTGATATGCTGCTCATGGTGAGGGGGGCTGGAACCTGGTGATTTTTAGGGTCCTTTCCAACCGAAATATCCTATGGTTCTGTGGAATACAGTCAGTATTTTTATTTTTTTGTGAAGTATTTATTTTGAGATGTTTGCTTATATACTGGAGCACAACTCCTTATTGCACAACAAAAGCGCACCCAGTAAGCCTGCTCTGAAAAAAATCCTTATTTTCTAAAGGTAAAAATGTCTACACAGAACTTCTATAAACTGGAGTAGAAGTTAAGTGTCCAAGCTCCCATTTTCTTTTGGAAATTCCCTTAGATGGCTGTATCTTGAAACAGCTTGTGTTGTTTCTCCGTGGCATTCCGGACAAAAGATTTTTTTTCTGTGAACGTGAAGCAAATATCTCTTCATTTGAACACTGCCCAGTATTCAGATTCTATGTGGTCTTAAAATTCAAAATGGAGAAAATAGATTTGGAAAACTAATTTTAAAAATCTATTCATTGGCCTAATATGCAAAACCATTTCTCTCTGTACCATCAATTAACTTATCAGCCTTTGCAGTTTCTATCCACCTATGGAAGTATTTTTCTCCCATTCGCTTTACGTATTTTATTTCTTTCTATTTCTTCAGTGTCATCTTTTCTGCAGTTATTTATCTGTGATACTGTCTGTGGGCTCATCTGCCACTATTTTGCCCGTATTTCAGTTTCTTTTACTGATTCATATATAGAGTCATAAAATGTGCTGACATCTCAACATATAGTCTTCTCCTTTCTTTAATAGCTTTTTTTTTTTTCCCTTGGATTTAAATCCTGTAGTACTTACTCCAAGATAAAAGTCAGGAGTTGGCAGGTTTGTATAAACACTTCTGCAAAGAAATGGGTACGTTGGTTCCCAGGCCCCATGCCTGAAGCGATACATTAAGAATGCAGGTGTTCTACATGCAGAAATATACCCTGGGTTTCAACAGTGCTGGATAGAAGTGAAAATTGAAACCATAAAGATACTAGCTTCCTTTTTAATTTTTTAATGTTTTCTTGGAATGAGGAGGTGACATACATGGACATTGTGCTAATATTGCTTGCAATTCTAGGAGGAAATTTTCTTTTTCCTCAATTCTCTTCATTTTCTTTCCTTAGTTCATTTTCTTTCCTGTCACTCACGCTTTCTGTTTTGTGAGATTGGAAATGTGAGATGCCATGCTCTACTGAAGTACTTTAGAAAGTCTTGTCTGTAATTAGTTGAAGATTTTTCTTCTTATCCCAGACAGTGCAGGCACATAAAGTCACCCTTCTGTCTTCCTTGTTCTTGGATTTGCATGTTTTATCCATATGGCTAAATTGATTGTACATCTGAGAAAGGTATCTCAGTGGACAAGTAACTCCAGGATTACTCAGCAGTATAAATTGATATCTGTCCTCCTTCAGGTCCACGTACAATCTGTGTCTCTGCCTACACTCTATCTCACACTCTCTTCTCCCTTGTTACAGTGTCTACTGCCTTGGATTCTCATTGCATGTCCTTTCGTTAAGACCAGAGAGTTCTGGTATTGCTTTCCTATTTAAACTCCCTCATGTTTATGAGTTGACCTTTCCAGGAAGAAAGTCTTTGTTTCTTATACAAATCTGTTCCTCTTCATCTCTTGTGGCATCTTCATACAAAATGCAGTTTCCTTCTTTAAAAAGACAGCAGTTCAAACTGTAGAATCTGGCCTCCAGTTTGGTTTGTAACCATGCAAAATGAAAGTAGGGAATGCCTGTTCACAGCACCCTTTCACCATCTTGCTGAAGACTCCAGAAAAGTTTAGTCTAGGACTAACACCTTTTGTGGAAATTAGTCCAACAGTTTTGAAAGAGTTCTGAACAACTTCAGCAATGTTTAAGAGAAGTGTTAGCCAGCTTTAACTTGGCCTTTTGTATGCTTATTCATTCAGGCATATGCATTATGCTTAGTGCTACATATTTTACCTTGGCAAGTCCTTACTATGCTCTGAAATTCAAGAGGTTTGCTAGCATGTTAGATTTAAACCAAAACAGATCTGGTTCTGAATTCATGAAAACAACAGGAACAAACAAGAGCTGTTTTTACAAGACATTGTGCATGTATGCTTCAGGAGCCCAGAACTTCTCAACATCACAGTGCTTGCCATACAACCAGTAGGAGGGATATCTGCCTAAATTTGGAAATAAGATAGAGTATTTGTGCTAAGCATATTATTTTAAGTGCATAGCACTTGCTTCTGCCTGTGGGTTTTTTTCGGTACTGGATGTGTTATTTTCACAAACTGTTCTTGTTCAGCTTATTTCTCCCTCCAGGTTCCATAAAGCAGTGGGAAGGAGTCACACATCTTTAACATATCTTCGATATGATAGTCTGAAAATAATTCTAAGTAAAGTAGAATATTCACAGTAACAAAAATAAATAAGCTGTTATTTTACACCTTGTTACTTTTGTACTGATATCACAAGATGTGATATCAGTCTGTCAAGGAGAGCTCAGAACAAGTTGAACAAGCAGTCTTGTTCAAAAGACCTTCCTTAACAGGACCACAGGTCAGGTTTTTCAGGCGACTTCACACGAAACAATTGTGTCTGCTTTTGCATCAATCGGAAAGGGAATGAGAGAAGGAATGGTAGCCAGTATAGGCCTTAAGGCTGTGTCTGTGTTAGGAAATTTATCAGGGCTGGAAGATATGTTTCAGAACAGTCTAATGATTCAATATTCAGTGAGTTTCCAGGCATGGTTTCGATATGTGGTAATCACTGCTCTCTTGTAATGCCTTGAGATGGACAGCATGGGCTAATATCTACTCCTAGTAAGAAGTAGAGAGGAAGTCCCTGCCTTGTTTGGGGGGAAGATGAATCACAGAATTGTAGGGGTTGGAAGGGATCTCCAGAGATCATTAAGTCCAACCTCCCAGCCAAAGCAGGTTCCCTACACCAGGTTGCACAAGTAGGTGTTCAGGTGGGTCTCGAATATCTCCAGAGAAGGAGACTCCGCAACCTCCCTGTGCAGCCTGTTCCAGTGTAGTTCCGTGAGTCAGACAGATGGATGCAAGCTGTTGTGCTGTAATTTTTCACACAGTAAGAAATGGAGTGAACTCTTTCATTTCCCATGGATATGCAGTTCAATAAGACAAGAGTGTGGTTACAGGACTGAGCTCTAAAAGGGTGACTATGACAGAGATTTGGATTGTCAAAGTTAGTTCACTAATCCTGTGACAAGTTTTTTATTGAACACTAATTCTTGAAAAGCTATCATTATTTCCTCCAGAAGTAGTATTTTCCTGACAGCCTACAAAAAATTCAGGTCCACATTGCTTTTGGAGTGTGTGAAAGCCTTGTATTTTTCATGTCTCAAAATACAACGCAAATGCAATTGTTGGTTTCAGAAGTAATATATTTTCTGTTTGAAATTGGTCATGTTTTGCTGTATTCATTTGGATCTTTGACCAATGATTTCCTTCTTTCTAATTTGTCTCTCTTTCACGCAAGACATACTTGTGTGATCCTAGGAATACCTTACCGGGTATTTTTGAAAGATAGATGTCCTCAGACATCTGTATAAATGCTGAAGCTTTGATTATTATTTTTTTTTTTATTATTTTTTTTTTTTTAATTTTTCCCCTTTAGCGTACTTTAGTGATCTGTTAGTGGAAATGCTCCTGAACCAGTGATTGAGCACCTGTTGAGAAGGCAGGGCCAACCCAGGGTAACTCAGGTGCATGCAGTGCCCCTGAGTGACCAGAAGAGGTGGAGCCAGGATCCACCCCTTCCCGCACTTCATTTAAGCGTTGGAAGTGGAGGTGAGGGCATCTTTTGCTGGAGGTCCCTGCCTACCTGAGGACATCCAAAAGTAATCAGCTCTTTTTCTTCATTTCTGCATCCATGGCTGCTGTATCTGGGCTCGTTCTTATTTGTTGTAGTCTAAGACTTTGCCAGCCTGTGACTATCATCCCCATTGTAGGAGTGCACCAAGTAAGTGCAATTTTGGAGTAGTTTGCTATGAAAAAAGGAGTTTGGAAATTGTGGAAGTACTGGGCCTATCTGAGCTCTGCATGCATCTTGTTGTAAAAGTCTGGAATTTGTGGTTGTCCTGAGAATGGTTTCTGTGTTTTTCTGTGCTTTAGGTAGATTTGTCTTGCACTGGGCCCAGTGCTGATATTTTGAATGTTCCTGTGTTCCTGCCTGGCTGGGCAGCCCAGGGAGTTGGCTGGTTTGGCAGAAGTCCCCATCTTAAACAACGCTGGCAATTAATTTGAAGTAGTGGCTATTGAATGCAATATGAATATCTGAATGCACTTTCAGATTATTTGCTTCGATTAAAATAAAGCTAAAATGTAAGACAGCAAATAATAGAGCTCCAGGCTTTTTATCTTCATCTAAAGTGGGTCAAAACAATTTGGAAAGCTATTTATGTATTTATTTACTATACACTGACTAAGCTACAGATGCAGGTAGGATGGTAGACTTGATTATTTTCATACCCTAATCCTAGCCTGATAGTTTTGGACTTTTTCTCTATGTTCATTTATAGAGGAAGATGAAGTCTTTGAATTGGATGAATAGCGTGTTGATTTCTAATTTTTCAAAGAAGTACCTATGGAAATACAACTAAAAACAAGCAGTATGCTTTTTTTTTTTTTAATTTTAAAGGTTTTTTTTTTTTTTTAATGTGATTACATCTTTGGCAGAGAAAGAACCTACTTTATCTGACTTTCTTTTTTTCTGCCTTTAATGTTTGTGCAATATGGAGTATTTTGACATTGAATACATTGCTTGTGGTGTGTGATCCAGGGCAAACTTAGTAAAAGAGAAAAAACAGTCAGATTGTCATTTAAGTAAATTTGTTTATCTCTTTAGCTTCTCTCCTAGTCCTCCTCCCTGTATGAAGTTATAATGAAGTAATAAAAACAAACAGGAAAAATGCCTGCTGGATGGGTGCACTGTATTATTATGCACCTTTCTTTCGTAATGTTTCTGATGCAGTTGGCTCAGTATACTTTCATGTGAAGTATTTAAAAAAAAAAAAAAAAAAAAAAAAAAAAAAAAAAAGGAAGCAGGATTTAGAGGAAGAAAGCTAAGTAGGAGCAATCCTTTTCTTTCTCTGTCTCTGTTGGAGCACTGTAGCTGAAGGGTGAAATTCAGGCCCCACTGAGCAGGTTGGACTTTGAATTCACCATACAAGAAATGAGCTTTTCCAGGTCAGTTAGTGCCTCGTATTGGAAGCCTATGTTTTCCTAACGAGAGAAAACAACCCACAAAAAAAGGAAGAGAGTAGTTTCTCAGCAACCCAGAAGTGAATCATGCTGCGGGAATCATGATGTGGAGCTAAAGCTTTCCAGGCTCTGTACTGGAGGTGTTTCTCTGATGATTGTTACTACATTCAATCTTTTGTTTGGGAGTGAATGTTGGGTTGAAATTTAAATTTTTAATCTTTTTTTTTTAAAGGGAAAAGATACCATCTTTACAGTAGTCTATTTGAAATTTTTAAAATCACATCTGGTTTTCTGCTTCTTAATTATAGTGCTTTTTTTTTCTTTTCTTTTTTTTTTTCCCCAGAAGATTGGTTTAGAGAGATTTAGAGCTACCTATGAAAATAAGTCAATTATAGTATTGCAGAGAAGACAGGAGTTCTGAAACTTCACCACATTCACTTCCTCACGCTGAAGGATGAAGCTATTTGATATCACTAAGTATGGAGACAGCATTCTCGCATCTGGGCTTTGATACAGTGATGGTCTGAGGACCTGTAAAGAGGGCTGCTCTGTTACTTTACTAAGGTTTCCTGCAGACCTTAGGAATGGATTTATCTGGAGCAGGACTACCAGAGGTTTTATATCCAGAATAAAAACTGCAGTGTAAGTTTGGCTACTTTGACACAAGCTTCAGAGCAGCTGCCTTCTGGGTACTGGCAGACTGAACTACTGAATATCAAATTTTTAATGTTTGTGTAGACTTTTAGAAGCAGAAAATAAATTATTGTTGTGTACAAGAAATGTATTTATTTCCCTCTGAATTGCTGGCATGGTGAGGTTATGAAGGTAACATTATTCAAGTTTTGGGGAGTGAAATGGTAAGAGGCCAGAATGGAGATGTGCTGCCCTAGCATCCTGTGATGACAGCATTATTACCTGGTAACATTTAGAACTGAAACTTGCTACTGCTAAATTACCCATTAGCAATCCAAGCTCATGACTTTGTTCTTTTCTTGCTTGTATTAATGAATGTGACTTTCCACTGTCACAGGTGTGGGGATATGAGTTATGGAGATATTGTGCATACCCTCATGGGTAAGTTGGGAAGGACAAGTTATTGGAAGCTGTATTGTGACTGGCAGTGTAGGCATTTGTGATACTAGCAGCTCTCTACCAGAATGTAGCTCACCAAAATAAAGTGACATTTAATTACTAAATAAAATGATTAGGTAGGGGCATATACATACAATTCCATACCTGCAGTTTGCTTCCTAGATGTGTCTCATGCCAGATTAAACCAGCTTTGAAACTGATTGTTACTTTGCTAGATGTTATCAGTCTAGATTGCAGGGTTGGTTTCACATTTCAAGGTTTTTTTTTCTCTAAATGTGCTTGTGGAGTTTGGTGATACTTTAGGAGAACAAAAAATACTACTTAGGAGACCTGCAATGGTAAGATGGACACACAAGTCACCTGCAAGCAGCCAAGAAATGAAACATGAAAGCTCTTTTCAGTTGACATGTCTGAATTTGCAGTCTTAACCACTGCTCGCTTCTGAATATCTGTTGATGCCAAAGGCAGTTACTTCAATTCGGCTTTTTCACTAGGTGTGCTTTTGGTTTGAGGTGAACTAGCTGAGCTACAGCCAGATTTCACTTCTGTTTGTACTTCCTCTATTAAATTATCTGAAACAATCTTAGCGAATGTGAAGCCACTTCCTGTGATTAATGTGTGCTGGGTAGAACTGTGTTGCAATGACATAAAATTATCCACTGTATATATTATGTAGCCACAGTTGTGGATGTAGAACAAGTAGTACTGTTATGCCAAACACCCAAAATAACCTTTGCTTTAGCATTCTGTAGCTTTGTCAGACAAGCAAATGCTGTATAGGAGAGAGAAAGGGAGATTATAGAAGAAAATACGCATGCTGCTATGATTTCATGACTCAACACTTTAATTCTCTGTCATGTAAAAGTTTTTTCTTTTTTTTTTTTTTTGCATATTACATATTATAGCTTTTCTTGTCAAATGTCTTTAGAAAAATCCCTGAGTACTATTGTAACTCAGACTAATAAATTAATGGTTTTAATTTTTTTTTTTTTGTTGTTCTCTATCTGTTGTCAGGAAGTAGATAGCACCAATTAATTTTAAAGACAGTCTGTCCTTGCCTAGTAAGAACGGACACCTTCACTTTCTTTCCTTTTTTGTTCCCTCTGTAACATCTTTTTTTTTTTAATTTTTTTTTGGTCCAATGCCTGAAGTATTTCAGTTTGCTGTGAATCCCAGAACTTTACCTTTTTCTATCGTTAATTCTCTTTTTGTTATAGGGCTGAGGGATTGTTCTTGTTTTCTGTAGTGCTCAGCTTATTTTTCATTTATATCCTTGGATTTACTTTCCTTGTCCTTAATTTTATCCTGATAATCTAATCAGTTTGCAGAGAAAATGGGATTAATCCTTGCTTCTTTTCTCTCATCCTAGCCCATCTTCTTCTTTTATCGTTGACAGCTGCACAATTTTCATTTGGCATACAGAGTCGTGATTGTGGAGTCTGATTTCAGTCTGCTTCCTTATTAAATAAGTAGTACTGTCCTCTCCCACTGGGAAACATTTTTCTGTCTGACTGTACTCACGCTGCCTTCCTGCTTTGACTATCATGACCTCTTTATTCACTTCTCTCTACCTCTTTCTTGTCCGTTACCAAAGACCTGTGACTAAACATCTTTCTCTCCCCCAGTGCATAGTAAGACTTTATATTCTGAAAATCTCCTGTGGATGCCTGATTCCCTTGTGTAAAATGTTAGTACCCTATTTAGGTCCACCAAAACTCTACTTTCTTTACTCCTAGTTTACTGTTCCTTTCTGTTTCCCTTTTTTTGCAACAAAATAAGGGAGGTGGGGCTATGATTCTTCTTAGGTTAAATGTTTTATTTTATGATAAAATATCAGGCTTCACTGTTTGCCAGTAGTGAAGTAGAAGACAATGAGAAAGCCAACTGTACACATACTTGTGTTTAACTAGAGAATGGTACTGTGCATTGTAATAAAGATAGACATGCTGGCATTTTGAAAAGATTAAAAACAATTTTATTTTTCCTAAAATCAATTTTTTTTCCTATGTCTTGCATCTTTTTATTCCCTTCTCCCTCTTATTTTACCTCACTGCCTCGTTATTCAGGCTGAGAGCTCCAAGTCAGGATGACTTTCCTTGCTTGCAAAATGCCTTGATACTACAGTGTATTGTAAATAAAGAAGTGTATTTTACTCATTGCCCCCTGACTGCTGAAAGCTGAGGCAAGTTTTGGCATACCAACGTTTTTATAAGAGTTTTCTTTGCTATCCGTACTGTTGTAGCCTGAATGCTTTGAACTTGCATGTTTATTGTTTTTTGAACTCTTTCCCTAACTTTCATGATCATTTTAGTGAAAATACAGACAGGGTGTTTTCACAGATACAGTTTTCTTTGACAGTCAATTATTGTAAAGAGTAGAATACTCTCAGAGCTGTGGTTTCAGGTTTTAAGGCAGTTTCCTTTAATATTTGAGGAAATATATTAAAGTTGAATGTCAGTTAATAATCATGTAACGTGAAGGGAAAATCTTTGTGATATGGAGTAAGTTCTAGAAAAGTCTCAAATTCATGCTATGGTTTGGGGAAAAAAAAAAAAAGGCAACCCTAAAAAAGCCCTTAAAATGCTCTAGTTTATGGTTCGTTATGCTCATTTAAAACATAGGAATCTTTAGATGATGCAGACACCTGCTGGCATGCTTTTAATTACAAAAAGCTCTCACTTCAGTCTGAATGCTATATAGAATTTTAAAAGAATGAAAATTCCAGTTCTTCTTGTGAGGATATTAGTATATTTTTTTGCATATGTATTTGGGTATAAGTGAATAAAGTTCAGTTTGTGATGCACAGTCAGCAAATTGACTCGAGTTGCTTTAAAGCTTTAGAAAAACAAAATGACCTTGGGGGGCAGAGGCTATTTGATTAGATTATATGTGGATATAAGGCAGGGGATTTGTGAATGATAGGGGGGAATTTTGAAATGAAATGCAGGGGAAGGAAGTAATATGACAAACAAAGCTTTTTAAACTGCTGACCTTTTCTTTTTTTACGTACAGTGCTTTCAGCTCAGTGAATTAATTAGATTAAGTTGCATCACTCCTGGTTGCTGGAAGGATTTAGCAGAGAAGGGAATTCCAGTAGTTGCCTGTGGAGCTGAATTTGGCAATTGCAGGGAACCTATGGTGGTGTGGTGCTACCATTTACTGGATAGTTGGATAGCTGCCTCAGTTTTTATTACTTTTGTGATATGTGGAAACTTGGCTTATGGTTGGGAAAGTATATTGGAGAAGGTTTTTCTTTTTTTGTAGAAGAAACCACTTTGGGCAACTGGTAAACAAGCAAATAAACAACCGCTCCCCAAAACACAGAATGTTTCAGCACTTACCTATTCTAGGAGCTTCTGGAAGTTCTTTTGGTGTAAGCAGGGGAGGAGTGCTTGGTGGAGTAAGGAACAAATTGCATTTTTCAAAACTTCTCAGTTTTCCCTAACATGTCCTCATTAACTTCTTTAGTTAATCTCTATTTATCAGCTCAGTTCTTTGCCACATGGAATATTCCTCCATCTATTTCCTGGTGACTCCTGATAATTCCCTTATGATGCCTTTCAACAATTAATTGGTTCTGGCCCGTAACCATGGCATTCTCATACATGATGCACTTTTTTCCTATGTAGTGTTTCTGAGTCCTCCTTTCTCTAGTCCTTTTATGCCAGAGAATTCTAAAAGGATTCTAAATCAGTGATTTATTTCTAATTAATCCTTAATAAGGGGCTTATTCTTTTTGATCTGAGCAAATACAGTCCCATAAATCAAGCCTGAGAGATTTTCTTGAGTAAAGGGATAAAGCTAGTTTCACACTTGAGAGTCTTTTTTTTTTTTTTTTTTTTTAAGCCACAAAAGCCCCAAGCCAAATCCCAAAGACTGATGTTGTTGTTGTTGTTGTTGTTGTTGTTGTTTGTTTTTAACCTGAAACTAGTACCAGCTTAAATTAAACTAGCGGCTCTGCCTGAAAGAATGACTTGTAAAAATCACAGCCACTAGATGATCTTTGAGGTCCTTAAGCCATTATATGATTCTCTGATTATGTTTTCTTACTTCATTTAAGTTGCTCAGTAGTTAGGACTGCTATGTGAGATATGCAGCATTTCTGAAGATGTGGATATTAGCCTATGAATCTTTTTTTTTTTTTTTTTTTTTTTTTTTTTTTTTTTGCCACCCAGGAGAGTGTCATAAGCAGCAAGTAGTAAGAGATGCTTGAAAACAATAGACTCTTAAAATATTTTATCTGAAGTATAGATCAAGTGTCCCATTACACAATCTCTAGGTTCATTTCATCAATAATGTTCACAAAATGGAAAAAAATTCTCTAAGGGCTGTTTTGGGATTTGAGAGAGCTGGATTTTCAATCTTACTTTAGTAAGAGAGGATGCTGGCATAAAATACAAACTTGACTAAAACAAAATCTTCTTTCCTGGATGTTGGTTCTATTCCTGCATGCTGAGCTGATTTTCCAAGTTGGTGATTTAGACTTAAGAGTAAGAAAAGTAATTAATCTTGAATGTTCCAGGAAATTTTCAAGGAGTATAGTGTTGTATTTATTAATTCTGTGAACATTCTTACTATTCGATGAAATAAGGGTGTATAGCTGGTTGTGATAGTTATTTGTTTGAAAGGAAAATTAATGTTGATGAATGCTTGTTGCATACCAGAGATCGAATGTAACCTCTTTATTTTTAACTGAGAAAGACTGCCCTCTTTTGGATGTAATTAGAATTGGTTTAATTGCCAAGGCTACAACTGCTTGAAGATGCCCCAGCTTTGTCTGTAGAAGCTGGTGAATTTCCATGGGTGAATGAGGTGGACACCACTTTGATATCAAAATCTATGTAGCTGTGGGTATCTATGACTGTTGTAGTCAACATCTTCAGCAGGAGATTAAGTTAGTTGCATTTAAGCTTCATATCATGCTATGCATAATGTATGTAGTGTGTATATATCATATTAATGAGAAAGTGGGATTTCCTTATTTCTAATAATTTCCCCTTCATGTGAGATTATGCATGGCCATAACCTAGCATATTTTCGTTGTTCTGTTTTATTGGTTCAATTTTTTTTTTTCATTAAATATATAGAGTGCTTTAGTTACTTTTTTTTTACCCTCTAATTTTAAAGATCCTCTTTTCCATGTTTTGTGACTCCTTGCCCTAATAAAATGAATGCATAGCTTCATTTTCTGCATCATAAATTGATGAAAGTAATGAAGCTTGATAGATGGGTGGCAAACCAGATGCCCATGGCTTAAAAATAAGTTTCATGAAGGAAATAGTGAAATTTGTAAAGTCAGTCCAAGGTACGTTTCTATCAAATACATACTCTAACTTGTAATAGTTTGAATGGCTTTTGATGACCTACATTAAATGAATTGATTGCCATTCATTTTTGAAGGAGCAGGTGTTCCAAATTTCATCAGAAAGGCTGTGGATTCGTTCTGGACTCTCTAGCTATCAATTCAGAGCCTGGCACTAAAACACTCACAGGTCTGTGGGATCATAAATATATCTGCTTGACTAAAGTAGAAGGACTGTCTTTGTGCTTAACTATGTTGACAGGAAAAAAAAGAACTTGGATTTTATACTTTAAAGTAGCATAGAACAACTCAAGTGAGTATTTAGGGTTTAGAGCCTAGATGAAAGGTTTCTATTAGTTTAGTATATTCAAATGTGATTGTTTATAATGCAGTTGTGTTTTAAAGACTTCATAGAATTAGATCGTACTGTTCTAAGAGTTTGCACATCATCTACTCCAAAGAACATTCAGTCTAGGTATAAAATGAGATAATTGATGGATATAGGCAGCATGCTGATGTAATGCTACAGCATTGGTCAGTATAACAGAGATAAACATTCCTGATCTTTATTAAATCCAGATAGGAAAAAACATCCTGACATGATGTTTTGACTTAAAAATGCCTGTGTCATGTGTACCATGTGCTTATGATGGCATCGGAATACTTGAGTTGTATTGACAATGCCAACTAAACACAGAAAATGTAGTCACCACCTTGCTAAATCATGTGTACTTTATTGCCTTGTTAGATAAAGCTGCCCCTTGGCAGCCTTTCCCATCATCATTGTTTTATTAATGAGTAGTTTTGCTTTGCATTTTGAAACAAGACATTCCTCTTCTGGCAGACTGTGCTTTCTGAGGATGCTAATGCAGATTGTATATGAAATGAGTGATGACTCTCAAGGTGACAAAACACGTAAGTAATTTATGAATTATAAAGCCTCTTATAGGCTACTGAGCAAGCATATCCAACTGTGTGAGGATGAAATTATCATATCAGTTATGTATTTTTAAAAGAAATTAATTTCTTTTTTACTTGCTTTTACGAAGCAGTCCACTCCAGGGTCTGTTTCATCACAAAATAGTAGCAGACAAATTTTGTTAGGTTGTTTCTGGTTTTCTCTTTCGTTTAGACCTCTAGGAGATCAGAGCTTCTTTTCCATTTTGACAATGGACAAACTGGTGAAGACTTTTTGATATGCTTCAGTGTAGGAAGTCTGTAGTTAAGAGATAAGTAGCAGTGATTATTGACTGACTTTTTTTATTTTCAAGGACAAGATTAAAGACTGTGAAATATTGTTCCTTTCATTGATCCTTTGATGTTAATGGGCAAACACATACTGATTTCAGTAGGTCTAGATTGTTGCTCTGTCTGCATTTTTGAACAAATTTACTTTAGAACTTGATTTATGATAATTAACTTATTTCCAAAGAAAATATCTAAGCCTTGCCCAGCTAGTATGACATTTTCATTTTTTTTCTTTATTTGCGAAATTAATCAATGTTTGAAGAAAAAGCATGATTGGAGGCAGCACAGCCAAAATTCTACCTCAGCTGGAGATATCCCTGCCTTTATTGATTTATTTTTTTTTTTAAGAGCGTCTCAGAAAATAAAAGCTTGGAAATACACTGCCTAAGTTAGTCAGCTTTGGGGAGTTTTTCAAAGACATAAACAAAAAAATTTTGGTGGGTATTATGGCAAATAGGTAGATTAGAGACATCTTGTAACATCTTTGTGTATGTAGTCCAAGAATTCCATTACAAATTATTGTTTTGTAGTATTTTATAATTAGGTCAGGCAGAGTAAGAAAACAAGCATGCGACTTCATTGGAAACTTGCTTATGATTCTTTTTTTACATCCTTTGGCACAAATTCTATACCGAGTGTTGGCTGGCCAAGTAAATGGAAGGAACATGTGTATAATAAACATTTTTTGTGGGTTTTTTTTTCCTCCTCTTCAAATTTGAAGTATATAGTATACAGTTCTTGTTTTTACTCTGAAAGAAAAATTTGAACAACTGCGGAATAAGAAAGAATATAAGTTTATTTTACTGCCATACAACTATTCTTGATGTATCTTGGAAGATATTTCCCTTGACTGTCGGTACATTTCTGAGCTACTGCAGCGCTGCTTGCTTAAGAAGTGTGTGCTGAATCTAGGGAAATTTTGTTAGGTCATTTCAGCTTTTACTTCTGCTTTCCCTGAAGAACATTCATATTCATGCTTGGGGTCTGCTCTCTACTCCAGTGTTTGTTACAGTGCCATTTTTAATCCTCTTTCTTTACTCAGCTTTCTGAGAAGTCCAGATCAGCCCTGTCCTGTCTCCTTTACCATGCAGTGGCCACTGTGACTCACTATTGATGCCTTAGCTTGTCACATTCACTTTTGAAAGGACTTCAAGATATTTGCAAAGTTTGGAAGAGGAGTTACTAGCTAACAGTAGGTTCTAATGACTTCTAGCAGGATGTCATTAACGTGAATCTCTTTGAGATGGGAGAATGGTAGAAAAAATGGAATGATGCAGTAGTTGAAATCTCTGTGCTTGACTTGTGCACTTCTAGCAGTGTGCAATCCACAAGGTGAAGTGCAAACACAATGTGGCTTTTTTTTTTTTTTTTTTTCTTTGCAAGATCATCCTTGTAATAAGAGCTTATGTTTCCAGAAAGGACACCTTGAAATGGAGATACCCAAAGCTAGCCATTTAGGTGTTTCCTGTTCTTGTGGGTGTTGAGTGCAAGGCATTTCAATGCTTTTGGAAAATGAAAGCATTCTAATCTATGTGATGAAAAAGCATGACTTAAGAGACCTTATTTTTTTATTTTTATTGTGGTCAGCTCTTTGCCTTTGCAAATCAGGCAGTTGCCTGCATACAGCAAAGCAGCCTTGATGGTGTCCTGAGGTGTCCTCGGGACTCCTTCCTGCTGGCTGGAACAGACTCGCTCTCTGCTCCCCTGCTGCTCAGAGGTCTGCAGTGCCAACAGGACACGAGCTCTCCCCAGTTCATCCTGGAAAAAATACGGAAGCTCCCAGGCAGAGGAACGGGCAGATAGATCCCTGTTACTGTCGGGAACTGTGTAAGAAGGAGACAGGTGACATCTGCTTCCCCTTAGTCTTTCAACCCCGACTCCTCTTTTCCTTCGCTAGCCCGCATTTGTCTTCCTGCCCAGCCCTCGGGCCGTCCGATCTCATTTACGGGGGCTACCGCCCGATCCGCAGACAGCTGTAGTTTCTTGGCCGCGGGTTTCGGCGTTGGGCCGCTGCGTGGCGGAGCGGCGGCGGCAGCACAGCACAGCAGCACCTTTGACGTGCCCGTTCCCCACGTGACGGCCGCTCCATTGCGGGGCGGGCGCTGAGCTGCCGCCGCTCCGCCAGAGCGGGGAGAGCCGCAGCCGCAGCGTATGTGCGTGCGCGCGTGTGTGTGATGAGCGATCGCCGCGTCCCTCCGCCCGCCGCCGGCTGACACCCCCAGCGCCGGGCGCGCCAGGAGCAGCGGCAGGAGGAGCCGAGGAGCCGCGGCCACCCCGCACTGACCTTGGCCCGGGAGGTAACCGAGCTCCGCGCCCCCCCCGCGGCCGTGCCGAGACCTCTCAGGCGCCGCTGCCGCTGTCCGCGGTGCTGAAAGCGCCGCGCCGCTCTGCCCGCAGGGCTCCCCCGGCCCTTTGCCGCTGGGAGGTGCGGGCACGGCGGGGCAGGCGCCGGGCGGGGCGTGCCGAGGGCGAGATGCGGCTCAGC
This sequence comes from Tetrao urogallus, assembly GCF_951394365.1. NCBI lineage: Eukaryota > Metazoa > Chordata > Aves > Galliformes > Phasianidae > Tetrao > Tetrao urogallus. Next base: position 35,260,821 of record NC_136814.1, read on the forward strand.
CCCCATTGCGAGGTCTGGGGAAGGGTTCGGGGGGGCTCCGGGAGGAGATGCTTGGGGCAGAGCTTAGTCCGCCCCGCTCTCCGCAGCCTCCGGTGCCGTCTGTAGATGGAGCACATTCTTACACCTGCGTGCAAAGCCGGAGCTACAGCAGGAGCTGAGCGCTCAGTGCGGCTCCCGGGTGAGCGTGGGGGGGGAGAGAGGGGGGAGGCTGGGGAGGGCGGGAGGAGCCGGGGCTGGCGGCTCAGACGAGGCTTTGCGGTGAACTCCGATGAAAGTAGCTGAAAGCAAGCGGGAGCGCGTTGTCGTGTTTTTGTTTGGTGCCGAGAGAAGTTTTTAAGGAGGCTGTTCTTCTCACCGTGTGTTTGAGGGTTGTGCAAGTTGCTTTTGTTCGAGCCGTGAGATTAAGGCAGACCTGAACACAAAGTCTTGGGCCCTGTCAGTTCTTCCCCCCCCCCCCCCCCCCCCAAACTCTGGTCAGGAGGGTGCTGAGCATCCCTGGTTGGAAGTGCATATCAGGAGGGAATGCGTGGGGCGAGGCTCCTCATGATGTGGTGGTTAGTGAGATGTCAGGGAGCTATTTGGAGCAACAATTCATTAATGTCTGAATTAGATTAACATGTTACATTCATTATTTACAGGCAAAAGAGAGTAGTGACAGTAAATGCTGAATTAGCTTCAATGTAAATATCTGTAGCAAAGTTTAGAGCATACACTGAATCTAATAACATCTTGGTATAAAGTCACATCCATTAATCATCAAGGAGGGAAGGAGACCTGAGGAAGTGTCTTACTGAGACCACTTGTACCTTTTGCAGCGCACCAAAAGCGGATCAAATCTGTGGGACATGGCACAAGGAAATAATTATGGGCAAAGCAGCAATGGGGTGGCTGATGAATCCCCGAACATGCTGGTGTACAGAAAGGTAAGCTTTGTTTTATGAAATCTGAAGAAGGTGCTTCAGGAAATGGTGACGTCCTGGACTCTTTTGCTTAGCAAGTGAGACCATTGTTTTTACTGTTTCTCTCCACCTTCCTGAAGAGAAGCTACTGCTCTGCTTTGCCATGAATGGAGCAGTGTGATTTCAGGATGCAGTCACCTGATATGAATTTGGAATGTTTTGGCTGCTGACGTTTATGCTACCTAAGGCAGATCAAATGGCTTGTGAGAACTAGATCTATATCTCAGGAACTGCTAGCGACTCTTTTTTATGAAGTGACTAGATTTCTTGTTTTGAACAGCAAATTATATGTGCCTCAACTTTGCATCATGTTCAGAAACCGTTTAGAATTTGAAATCTTCATGTATTTACTTCATTTTATGCATTGAAACATGTGGCATGTGATGGTGGTGATGTGTCAGAGTCTGGAAAATGTTGTGGGTTCAAGTATTCACTCGCAAAATCTAGTAGTAAAATGAATGCATGTATTATACTTATCTGCAGTCACCAGAACATAAAACCAGAAAAACAAAACACAACATGACAACACAAACGTACACTCTGGGGATTCTCTCTGGAAAGCATTTCTAATGTAGTTATTCTAATGCCATCAATACACAAATTTCCAGATCCTGAGCTCCAACAGTGTGGTTTATATAGCTTCTACACTTTCATTTTTGTTAAAGTAGGTGCTTGGGGATTTTGTGATGGGTTGATACATTATTACTTTTCTTTATCTTAAACTTGACAATTGTGTTTATTATCATGATTTTTTTATTCACTGGAGAGTGACACATTTTCATAATGCAGAGGAATAGCTGTTCTTGCAAATTGAAATATGTAATTACACAACTACTTGTTTATTCCTAGAATACAGTGCTTTCTAACTTGTTTGTGGTTGTTTCTGTCAGGTGGAAAAGTCAATGCTTTTTTTCTTAGAGCCTTCAACTTTTCTTTTTGCAATTTAACTGTAATACAAAATATCTGATACATATTCAGATAAATTTTAGAGGTGAACTGAGGTATCGCCAGTAACTGTGATGTTTTTTCCTCAGAAATTATAAAATAGTTTCAAAATGAAGACTGTTACATACTCTATTTTTTCATTCTTATTTTCAAATATGTTCCTGATTTCAGTGAGGTTTCAATGGTATTTTCCATGATTTGCCATTTTGGAAAATTATGCTTTTACACAAATGAGATTTATGAACTTAATCTTAGTTATACATGCATGTAAGAATAGACAGCTGGAAAAAATACAGTGTACCTCATCACTAACTTGACAAGTGTGTTTCAAAATGAAATAATGTGCATGAATTTATATGTAAAAAACATGCTGTGCAGATATAAAGCAATATAGCGAAACTTATTGTCCTTTTTAGGCTTCTGATGTTTTTGAACAGTACCTTTTCATATTTGACATGTACTTCTATGCTGAAAAAATGCCTATTTAGTAGATAGGGGGGGGATAACCAGAGAAACAGTTTGTCTTCTCCAGTGGTGTGTATGTCTGAGTAGCGGGCTGAGCTTATTATCCATTATATTTAGTCTGACCTTATGCCACAATTTAACACTGCCCCTGAGCAGCCTCCAGATTAAAAGGAAAGTTCTGAGGCGAATGACCAAAATGTTGGTGATGCAGGGAAAACTTGAAAATGAGGAGTGGAAATAGGACCTAAGGCCTCATGTAGTCACTCAGTGTCAAATACCTTTTCAGTAAATCAAAGGCATGGGGATGGTATCAATTTGTGTCATCTCCAATATAACAGTGGTTCTTCTCTTGATGGCAAAGTGCAAGTGGTGTACTGAGTATTAAACTTTCACAAATACTGACCTTCTACAATATTATCTGCCATATTTATTTTTATACACTTCAACATATATATATAAATATATATATATTTTTGGCGTAGTAAATCAAAAGGGTCATTTAAGATGGTTAGCATACAAAGAGTATGAACTAAGTAGTCCTTCCTTTGGGAGAACTCAAGAAATAGGCAACAAAATAATAGATAACCTTTACAAAAATCACCTACCTTTTTCTGTAATAAGATATTGGTGTAGGTGAATGTTTTATAAGTTCTGTCTAGAGCATAAGAGAAAGATAGGTAGAAGTCATTTAAATTCAGAATATATAATCTCTGAATATCATTCTTTAATAGCAACAGCTAAATCATGGGATTCCTTGTAATACATTAGAAAACACAATACGTCTGTCATAGTGTTGGAAATGAAAGCGTTGTGCAGAGTGAACAAGGAACTAGATTTGCTGGCTTCATGAAGAGCTTTTTTTTTTTCTTTGGCCAATTGAAAAAGTATTAATAGTTGTTAGAAAAGAAAAAAATAAGTGCTGTTGGCTGGCTTCAGAAGGAAAATAACACTACTGAAATACACAAATGCTGGAATATTTTCTTGCTGTAGATTATACAGCGTCAACACAGGGATTAGCGCCAGTTTTGTGACGTGTGTCTGCAAGGACTAGGTGAGATACCTCTCTTGTGATAATGAAGAACTGAAATTTGGCCATGATAAATAAAGACAATGCCTTTGGCTATAAAACATGACTTAGTAGTTTTGGTTATTCTTTTAGTTTAACTCCCAGACGCTATCTGAACTAAATACAACCTAAGCTATGTGTAGTTTCAGACTTGGATTTCCTAAATCCTCATTCTGTCAGGAGTATTTTATAGAAAATGTAAAACCCGCTCTTTACGGAATGACATTTTGGTGTTTCAAAATTAAGTATTTAAAGCTTTGAATTGTTATAGAGTTATTATTGCACTTTAAGTACATAGAAAAGTATTGACATGTAGGCTCGTTTTTTTGTTATTGATTTTTATTTTTTTTTTTAAATGTTTTTAGTTTGTCTTTGGTTTGTGGTTAGTTACTCATCTGGGAGATTGAAGAAACACAGGTTATTGAAATGCAGGATAGAATATTAAGTGTAGACAACATAATATAGTTGCCTGTATTCTCAGAGAAAGAAGAGTTTCATTGCAATCTGCTTTCAGCAATGAAATATATTTTATGCTGAATTTTTGAATTAAATATTCTGTGCATGTCTAATTCTGAATGCTTATTTGACTCTGATAGAAAGGGTAGTAACAAACATAAATAGCTCCTTATATCATTTTTATCCTGACTCTTAAGATGCTTGTATGTCAGTGCTTTTATGCCTTGGGGAATACTTTTTATTTTAATAGAATGTCAGTTGCATTATTCTATTTGGCTATCAGCCTAATTATAAAGTAATGACATGTGACACATCATTAATACTGACATACCTTGGAAAAAGTCCTGATTTTTTTCTGCCAGTAGCCTGAGGCCAACATGAAAAATTTAAAACTCCTGCTTTTACTTCCCCTCCAACAGAGTCCATTTCAGTCGGCACTTAAAAGATATAAGACATTAGAATGCTTGCTCTTTGCTCATACAGGAATCTTAGATTTCAGCAACACTAATTTAAGGCTGGAAGTTGAGTCTTAAAGACAATACTTCAAATGTAAATGAGGTTTATAATGTGCAGTTTTCCCTAGTTTCAGAGCTTAACTTATCCTGTTTCATCTTCTGTGTGCCACAGATAATTAAATAAGTAGAAGTTGTATTTTGAAGAACCTCATTATAGACATACTGCTGGTCCTTCTAAACCTTTGTTTATCTTTCTGTTCTTACTTTTCTTAGTCAAGTATAGGCTGAAAGGATTAAGAGTTCTAATTTGGGAAGTTGATGGTTATTACATTGCTGTCTGAACTAGCTTCATTTGAGAGGTGATAGCCTTATTTTGTAAGGTTGCCCTAGTCTGAGTTCTTGTGATTGAGACTTGGATTCTCTGCTTTCCTCACTGCCCCACATATTAAGAGCTTTTGCCAAAGCTGATTAGAATTAGTAACAGTTGATGCTTCCAGTATTGTAATGAAGCTACGGAGGTGTTCTTTTGTGTCAATTGTTGAAGGTCATATGCCAGTGCCCCTGTACTGAAAATGCTAAATTTGTGATCTCGGGTACTTCTTAGTTTACCGTCTTCTGATATTCCTGCTAGAAGCTAAGCTTCCCAGGTGTGATGCTTTAAAAATCTTGTTGTAAAAGAGCATTAGAACACTATTACCAACTTCTAGTAACCATTGTCTTCTGCTTGTATGAGAGATGACTTCCAGTGTTGACTGCATATAATGTGATGCTCTCATGTGGCTTTTATCAGGTGTTCATTTGAAGATTGTTAGAAAAAAAATTATGAGAACTGAATTCCCTAGAGCCTGTGAGATCAAGGAAGGACGTAGTAGGTGGGATTTTTTTTAAGTGCTGTCACTCAGTTTGATAAGAGAAGAATTGTGCTGATGCACCGTGTTTCTGAGTATGCTGTCGCAACCTATGCTTGCATCTTGCTTCCAGTGAAAACTGCAGAGTTTGCTACTACTGTGTTGTAAGTACAAATGCCAGGGCAGACTAAAGGATGTGAAACGTAGTTTAATTAAAAATGTACTTTCTTCTGAGAAGAGTAGTGGTATTGCTGCAGTTAGTGTAGAGCGTGGATGCTGCTTTTGGTTTCATTCTGATTCTCCTAGGTACAGAGTTGACTTTGATATATCCACGTTTATGGATCTCAGGAATTCCAATTGTAAAAATAGCATTTTCCTCTCTATTCAGCGTGAACATCATGGGGATGTTGTCATGTTGTTCTGGAGTGGTTGGTTGCTGTTAAAGTAAAATAGATGGTATGTAGGGGGCATGAACTTAATACTGAAGGGCAGTATACTTACTAGATTCTGCGGAGTGCCTTTCATGTGGTGAGACTACATTTTGTGTTATGGTCTCATCTCTCTTCATACTAATTTTTTCCATTGTATCTTCCTGCTGTGCCACCTGAGGCTCTATCCCATCCTGGAATGCTTACTGTCAATGCTAGCTAGAGCATATATGCTTTGGCATCATTTGTGATAACAGTGTTATAAAGGAATTGACTGTCTCACAACTATACAAAATCACCGAAATGCAACCCAAGGAAACTTGATTAAAAATACTTGAGTCTGCATGTGGCTGGATCTGCAGATGTGCGAGGCACACTTGCTCCATATACTTACTTTGGTGATTCCTGCTGATATTTTTCTTGCTTTCTGTTCTCCTCATTCTTTCACTAGTTGTAGAAACGTATGAAGTGGTTTTGCAGTGAGAAGTTTACTGCTTCATACCGTTCTGAACTTGATGTGCTCAGATTGCTAGCACTGCAGTGTTTTTGTATTTGACAGTAGAATTCTGTGCTACCATGCTACTTCCTTTCTCCATCCCATGTGTGCTATCTGAAAACTGTATGTGCCTGTTTTGATTGTGTATTGTCATTTTTAGTTTCTTTCCGTTTTGCCTTTGAAACAGTCTACATTTGTAACTATGGAAACGATGCTATTGACAGCAATGCGCAATTCGAAGTAAGAAATTGTTTGTTCTGGAGTTATGAGTTTTGTTTTCTTCAGAATTGCAACATGCTTTCTAAGTGCAGGTTTTCTTTTTTATGGTTGTATGTTGTCATCTGGTACAGGTGAAACATACAAACCGCTCTTCAAATCAATCTGTAAAGGCTGCTAAAAGAGAATAAATTGTTTGTGAAGTCCATTTACAATTGAAATGACAGATGAAACTGTGAAGAAATAAAAAGTAAAGTTAGAATGAGGTTGTCATCAGAACATGTCTGTTTAACATAGTATAAAACTTCTCAGGCAAAATGTTGGGGAAGGGATTAAACAGTGGCTGTATAACAAAATACAGTGTAAACATATGGTTTTCAAACATATCTCTGCACAGAGATATCTCTTTTGTAACAGATGCATATGGTTATTCTCTGTGCTACCAGTGAACGAGCTGAGGCATGGCAGTAACACGACAAAGCAGCGGAAAAGCTTGAAGTTATTGTTGTTATTATTATTATTGTGTGTGTGTGTGTGTGTGTGTGTGTGAGTGTGTGTGTGAAATAGAAAATGCAGTTTTCTACGGAAGAGGGAAACATCAGTGCCAAGCTTGCAAAATATTACCTGGAATGTCTCCAATACTTTCCATCATTATTAGTTACTTTATTTAATGAATTACAGCAGTAGGGGGAAGGAGTTGGAAATGTGTGAGCTGAACTGTCTGTGGACCAGAGTTTGGAACTGTAGCTTCATCTGAAGAGAGAACTGCTGGAAGTTTGTGCAGGAAAGCAGGCTGGTCTAAAAAAAAAAAAAAAAAAAAAAAAAAAAAAAAAAGTGGAAACAGCAATAGTGGCCCTTCGTAAAGCCATCATAACAGTCAGGAAAGTCTTTTAATAGATAACACATAAACTTCTCAACTGTCAGGGATGAGAGCTTGGCATAAAAAAAAAAACAAAACAAAAAAAAACTACCAAACAAAAAACAATCTGAAACATGGGAGAGAAATGCAACCTGCAATATTTAAATGTCTGTATGTTGCAGCCTGTTAAATTGTTCAAAAATACATTCAGGTAATAAGAAAAAAGTTCAAATGTATATATTTTAATTAGAACTCAAAATGTTTTTTAAGTTGTGATAGTTCAGAAGTAATTGTATGACAGGTTTTGTGACAGCATATGTAAGATTTTTTTTTTTTCCTTTCAGACTGTTGTTGAACTCCCCAAAATAAGGAGTTGGTCTGTATTGTGAGCATTCAGTTTTTCTTTGAAAAGTGACAGGCTAAACCAACTTGTGTTGAGTATATGTGGTACCTTGTGGTGGGTGGTTTATAATCTTTGGGTTATTTAACCTTCTACAATTGGGGCCCGTTTTGAGCTTACATGCGTACCTCTGAATGCTTCATTCTTCAGATGCTGCTTCGGTTTTCTTTCAATTTATTTGCATGTGTGTATACAAATGTGTTTATGTATCTCTGCAGCTCTGAGAAGCTCCTTTGTTTCTGAGGTGAACAGGGCATTGCTCTTGCTTTTTCTTACTTTTACTACCAGCTTTTCCTTCAAGTTGTGATACTGCTGTTGATGAATTAGAAACTGGAGAAATGACATCATAATGTATGTTTCATCTGCCTTTGCCATAGGAGATATTTAAGTCCATTGCTTGTTTTTCAAGTATTTTACCATTATTGGGCTATTAATTAATTAGGGTCGTCTTTGCTAACCTCTAAATGGAATTTGAAGTGTAGTTGATCTTTAATGTTACTCACATCAGAAGGTGGAGGGTTTGTCATGTTGTGTTCAAGCAAAAGATGTGGTGATTTCATTTTGAAAAACCTTAAGCAAGATCTGAATAGATCCTGGCCAGACAGAAATGACATACTTGACATACTTCTTCTCAGATTCTTGCATGGTTTTGTGAGAAGATGTTCCTGAGAATTGCATTTGAGGTAAAATGAGAATTTTGAAAATGTCAGCTCTTCTGCATCATTTCTGCCGCAGTTTGTTTTTCTTCTTCCTTTGACTTATGGAAATCCCATTCAGCCAACATAATGTGTAGTTGTAGAGTGGAAGGTTTGCTCCACAGAAAAAGAGATATCAAGTTCAGTGCAGTTCAGATGTACAAGGATCATCTAGCTGGAAGTGAAAATTTCTTCCTTCAAGGACCAAAGAAATATTTTCTTTCTATTCCATTTATTGTTGGTGTAGGGGGGGGGGGGGGGGGGGGGAAAAGCTTGTAGCCTTCATGGAAATTATTTTTGGAAGGAATATTATACCAACCAAACACTTCTTTTGTAATATGATTGAGTCATAATTGACCAAAATTGCATAAACATGAATGGGAAGATTGGTTTAGTGAGCATATAAAAGTGTAGTAGTCTTCAGTGTCTCGTACATATAAGGTAACAGTATTGTACCTTTCCTTCCACGCTGTTGAAATGAACTGCACATATTTGTCTATACAATTCATTCCACCTGTATATGCATTGCAACAGAAATAAATCAGTATTTCCTTGCTCTTTGGGATTCTGTTTTCAGTACTAAAGTATTTTGTAGAGCTGTTATTCAAAGTGCCCTAAATTCTGGTGGAAAAACATAGTTTTTTCTGAACTACTTTTTATTTCAGGATGAATAAGCAGTTTACTGAATGCCTTTTAAAAGAAAGACATTAGGGCTTCTTAACACCTACACTTCCCTGAATTACAGACTGTAAAATATATAAATCTGTGAACTAGATTCTGCCCTCAGGTACAGTTTCACTGTAGCTCTTGATATCAGTGGGAGCCATACATTGCATTTGATTATAGAATCAGTATCAATATAGAAGGATGGCAAAGCTCAATAAAAACAAAACGTCTCCCCCTCAAAATTACATAACGTCGAGGTGTTTTATGGTAAGAGTTCTCATCACGTGGCATGCTTTTGTCTGTATGCAGTGCAATATCTGGAACATCTCATGGTTGTACCATGATGTTGGCATATTTGGTGATACGGGTGAGAAATGTTTGGTCTGAAGAATAAACTCAGTATTGTAAAACAGGATGACTTCTTAGTAGCGAGTGTAGAACTTAATGTATGAATTAATGCTGTCATAGAGGGCCACGCTGAGATTTCTATATGGGTAGAATAGTTTATTAAAATAAAAGCTGTGTCATCTGTAATATAGATAATCTATACTATAATTAAACTTGATGCTATTCTGTGAAGTTTAACTGTTCATTTTCTACAGAGTACCCTAAATTTATCAAAGTACAAATTAGATACTAAAGTACTATTATCATAGGAATTCTACTTTTAGCTATATAGAACAAGAGTTCTACCCAGCTGCTCACAGTATTACTAGATTTCAAATGTCTCCATTTTTTTCATAGTTACTAAGCAACCACAAATCTCATTCAAGTTGCTAAGAGGTAAAGTTTTTTAGTAACTTTTCGTGTAACTTTTTAGTAACAAATTGTGTCTCTTGTGCTACCTAAATCAAGCTGGGGGGGTGGGGGGTGGGGGGGTGGGAAGGAGAGGATAGAAATAAGGTTCTGGTTCCTGAGGTTAAAAGTACCAAACAGTGTCCATCAGAAGGGAAGAACCATATTAATGCTCAAGAGGCTACAACATTTGTTTGGTGTCCTAAAAAAGAGGAGAAATGCTTTTCTTCCTAGTACATAATCTACATCTACGTTTTTTACTTTCAAAGATTTAATCTTTGATCAGTTAATACACTCCTTGGTAGGTCTCTTCGCGTCTTTCTTGTAGGTCCTCTTTAAATACTGGAATTTCCAATTTCTGAGCAATTATTCTATTGCTGAACTGTTCTTGCGACCTGAACTACTTTGTTACATTCATTGTGAACAAAAATAGTTCTGATCTTACTTTCTCTTTACCAGCAATTCCACTAATGTTAAAATTAAATTTGGATCTTTAAGTGCATATTCAGATAATACTAAATACACTGTTGTTCTCCTTCAGGTAAAGTTTGTTGTTTGTGTCTCATTCAGATGTATATCCAGATAAAAAAGTGTGCAGATGATCTATTACTATAATTTCATTTGTATTTTTGTATTTATCTGATTTGATGGATCTGTAGCTGTCATCACATGAACCTTTTTGACAGAAACTCAGGAGCACAGTTGATCAAGAAGGCCATAACCAGCTGTATTGTCTCTGGGATTCTTTTGTTTTATGTATTTTTTATTTAATTGTTTTTGCTCTCTAGAAATTAAGGGATAGCTTTGATTCCAGTATGTTGGAGTTGGAGGCCTTTCTAGTTCTGTGTTCTGGTGTTTAGGAGCTGTCATTTTAAGCTGTGGAAAATAAGGTGTCCTACAGCTATGAACTTGTAAGTCTAGATTGGTTCTGTCTTTCCAAGTTGCAAAGACAACCATGGATGCTGAGATTTCAGTTTACACTGGAAGGATGTTACACAGGATCATGTATGCATTTTCAAGTTCCTTTGATTGGTCTTCCATTTATTTATTTAAACATATTGAGGAACTACTTTTCATGCTTTGACTTTGAACTGAAATTCTGCTTTTTTGAGTCCTGTGTTTCTTGAGCTAGATGTTTTTATGATGCTTGGTTTCTCTCAGAAGTGTTAAAAGACTTTAAGTTCAAGGAAAAAGAAAATCGGCAAGTGAAGCATTGAAGGGAAAATATTTAGCATTTCATCATTTTGTCACTTGCAGAGTGTTCATGAGCCATACCAGGGTTGAGTGAGCACGAATCTGGAGGTGTTTTTGGAAATAATGCTGGAGCTTCACTAGGTGGTGCTCTTCCCCCTGGGTAGTGAACAAACATTGCACTGTGGTTCTGGCAGGGTTTCTGTTGAGGAAGTATGGAGTACTGGCTCATAAACTATGTCTTCCATGGTAGGTGTTGGTGTTGATGTCCTGGTGAAACTGCTAAAAGCACTAAGGATAAACTAGATCGGTTAATTCTTTCTGCAGTTACTAGGGTGGAAAGCCTTTACTATAATCATGAGTTCATCAACCAACCTAAGAACTGGAGCTTATTACCTGCACTTATTAAACATAAGAGATTGTTGGGATTTAGTCTTCTGCTAGCAAGCTGAAAATATAATTTCTGTGCATTAAATTCTGCACTCTTAAGTGTAAAAGGAAGATGGCTAAGAGATTCGGGGAGACTACTCAGTAGAGGCTGAGACCAGGTAACTTTCATCTATTTCTTTCCTCAGAGTGTGGAATGGTCTTTGCCTCTTCTTCAGAATAATGTGTCAGGATCACCAAGTGGAGCTTGTTACAAATTCAATCATTCACATGATTTGTTCCTAGATGTTTGTGTTTTTGATTGTTCTGGTAGGCCTTAGCATGAAGAAACTGATTTCTGTACAGTCTCACACTTCTCCATTATCTCACTTTTTGAGCTTATTTAATCCATCATAAGGCATGGTAAATGGATTTTAGATGAGTATTCAAATTTGACATGAATATCTTAGCATCTGTTGATGGTTTAGCTATATTGTTGGCTATGTCTAAATATTTTAGTCCTATTCTTTTTGCAAGCTATGTTGAGTAGATAGAATACTTACATGCTTATTTATTAGTCAGTTATACTTAAGAGTGTTAGCAGAAGCAATCAGCATGAATGTGTTTTTAGCTATCCTTCTGACAATCTTTCTCAAGATGGAAGCATCTGTTAGATGCAGTTGAGGGGGAAAATGTTTCCTTCCTGATTCTTTTTTTTTTTATTTTTATTAAAGCAGTGATTTCTTTTTTTTCTTTTTACATGGTAGATATAGACACAGGATTTTACTTTGTGTGTCTCCAAGTGCAGAATAAATGCTGTCCTCACTCAGGTTATTAATGCTCTTGAAAATTACCAAAGTCGTTTCTGTGCAAGCAAAATGCTATAGAAGTCCTTATTCACTAGTGTCCTGATGGTAGCACGCTAGAAGTGTGAAAAGTAGGCTTTTTTCACCAAAGTCGGCAATACTATAGAGTGATCTAAATGAAATCTTATGTTTTGTTTGTATTTTCCAGTTTCCCTTCAAAGTAAATATCACTATTAAAGCAGTGAATGACTTCTGACAAGTGAGAATAATTGAGATGTTAGTCAATAGCCAGCGCTAACTCCTTTTTCATGAATGGAGATATGAATGATGCTCAACTCCTCAACTCAACTACCTCTCTGGGGAGCCTATTCCAGTGCTGCAGGACTAATCCAGTTAAGGGATTCTGTGTCCTTTTTGGGTGAAGTTTTTCTGGCATGGAGGACTTTGACTTTCAGTGGAGTGTTGAGCAGAGATACAGTGGCTAAATCTTCACATGGTGTGCTGGTAATATTCTTCCTGAAGTCATCTTATCTGTTCCTGTACCTGTTTTGAGTTCTCCTCTCGGTGATGACGGGGGGAAGGAATGTACATGACCTACAGTACAGGCCCATCTGTGAATACCAGATGGCATCTATAGTAGTTTTTCCAATAATTTGGTTATTTTCATTTCAATTTCTTGTAAATTGTCTAGGAAAACTCATGCACTGAAAAAAGAATATTGGAAGTACTGGCCTTTATTGATGATGTGGCATTTTCTGTTTTCTTACCACTGCAGCCTAACCTCATTTCTGTAATGCCAATGAATGCTGAGCTTGAAATAATGTGAAATTCTAAAAGCACAGAGAGGATATCTGTATCTGAAATGGTGTGTGGGAGCCATGTTTAGCCATGTTTGAAGGAGTTTGCTTTCCAGCAGTTTAAAGATAATCAGGGTGCTGAGCAAGAATCAAAGCGAGTATACGTAAAGAGGCATTCATTCGCACTGTCTTTACCGAGCTTCATTTTTTTGGTAACCTTTACTGTAATTGTACCTCTCAGCAGTATATCTTAATGTTGGAGCATTCACTATGCTAAAGTATAAAGTCCTGCTTTTTAATCTTTAAACATGTGCTATCCATATGAATAATATGACTAGTGAAGATCTGAATGAACCTATGCTGTTCTATGCACTGCATTCCTGTGAAACAGGAGTAGATATGCAAAACAGTGGGCTATTTGTAATGTGTTTTTTTGCACTAAGTTTAATTGACATCTGTGTCACAGCCAGCAATATTTGTTTCCCCAAGATGCTTGTGCATGTGTATCCATGTTGCAGCCATTTGAGTTATGACTAAGTTTATCCATCTAGCTTAAATCAATCCATGCTTTCAGTGTGGTCCTTTCTTTTACTATAATACCATACACCTATCTGCGTAAAAAACATACAAGTGCGTTTGAGGTGGGCTTCCCCCTAGAAATAAGATTATACCATCAAAAGTGCATCTTGTCCATAGAAATGCATCAGCAGGTTTGGGCATTTCATAACCATTATTGTCGGATCATTTTGTGATAGCTGTGTAATGTTTACTTGAAGACGTTAAAATGTATTCAAATTTTTTTGCAAGTACTGCTTCTGATCTAGCAAGTCCCACGTGTTCCCTGTTGACCTCTGCAACAGATATTGCAATTTCTTTTTGGTAGTTTCTATTCATTTACCTCTGCTTCTCATAAGACTGTAGCTCTGGAATGATAGCTTTGTTAATGATTTCAAATATTTTCTCCACCTCTTATTTTTGTCCGGCTTCTTTTTCACTTCTCATAAACTTTTATTAAGTAAGATTAAAAGCACCTTAATATGTCACTTATAAACCAATTTATTTGCCAAAAGCATCACCTCAGATGATGTCTTTTTCCAGTTATAAATAACATTAAGATCAATATCACTTCAAGTTGTTAGTCTTGTTGGATGCTCATGAGACTGAGTCGTAATTGTAGACAGTTCAGGATTTTGAGTCTGATGTTATGTTGGATTTTGTGCTATTTCTGGTAGCATCCAAGGTAGGATTATTTTAAGCCTGATGATGTGTTGAGTTTATATTGTTTCTGGTTGTGTCTGAGGTAGGCATATGACAAATTACAATTGACATCCAATCAAGCTGTTCCTTCTTCAATCACAAAACTTTTTATGAGCTATTATACATTCATTTTTTTGCATTTTAGTTCATTTTTCACTGATTCAGCTCAGTACAGAAACTTTATAAAAAGCTTAATTTTATTGTATTGAAATTTTAGCCTAAACCCTAGAGCAAGGAACCAAATCATATACACAGAGCAGTTAGAGATCTGAATTAAGAGATCTGTTTACTTATAGATACGATGTTTTGCTAATTATTTGCAGTTAACAGGTATTAGTTACAGGAATTTGGATAGTACATTACTTTATAATATAGCAAAAAGAAAACTAGTCTGGTTGTAGATATTAAGGACATTATTTAAACTTTTGATTTTTGCCTTTTCTGAAATACCTGGAAAGCCACAAAATTTGTCTTGTAAATCTTCCATAGTCTAAGAATTGTGATCCACTTCAAACTGTTGCTTCTCTATGCTACTTTTAAGTAATAGCAATTCTAAATTCTAAATAGAATTCTAAAATCTAAATAGAAAGACTTCTTCTAGCTTATTGTAGTAATAATTTACAAGGGTTTTTTTTGGTTTTAACTTTTTTTTTTCTTCAATTTGCTACTTTGCACTGCTCACCAGACTTTGCAGTTCAGATGAAAAGAGTCTTTGATAGTCTGTGCTTCACTAGGAATGCAAGAGAAAATGCGTTTCATCTTCTGGTCTGACAAATTGATTTTTTTTTTTTTCTGCAGAGTATTGCTTGATCTTAAAGCTTGAAAGTGATGTATTAATGTCTCAGATCTATTTCCATTCATCGTTCTTAAAATGGAATTTGCGGGTTCTGAATTTTGTCTGTTTTGGAATCTTTTTGAAGGAAAAGAGATTTTTTTTTTTTAATAAACATAAAGTTAAGGAAAATGTTGTGTATATTATTTCATTACTAGCTTCAGACATACTTCCCTAAGGGAAGATACTGTCTTTCACTTAGAATTGCTTTTCCAGTTGCAGAATTCAGTTGCAGTATTACATGAAGTTTTGCTTCATTATGTTTAATTTCTATTTTTTTTATTATATGGAAGTACATGTATGATTGAAAACTAAGCTGTATATTCTTGATTTTAAGTATGTACTCAACTGTGATGCTCATCAATACAAATATCTTCCAAAAAATTTCCTGATTTTTTGCAAGCACAAATCTAGTGGAAGAATTGATGCATTTACATCTGCAAGCTAGATTGTTTAAGAACTTTTTTTTTCAAGTTAAGACAATTACATTTTATTCTGTTGAATGACCTCACTGGGGAAAAATATGTTTAGGGAGTTACGAGGACTGCTCCAAAAGTAATACCTCCTATTTTATTATGTTGGTCTGTGGTGTCAGAGGTGGATAATGGTGGTATGGCAGTAGAGGCTGAATCTTCCCATCAGTAGTCTATTCCTTTTGTTGCTATGTGATGGATGGCAGCAGAGAAGAGTATGACTCAATGGTGTCCTATATGGTAGTCCATAAGGAACAAATGTGTGACACTGGATTCCTCCATGCAGAAGAAATGGCACCCACTGATGTTCATCAGTGTATGCTGAACATTTCTGGAGATCAAAGAGTGGAAGTGAGCACAATGGGTCAATGAGTGCTGTGTTTCAGCAGTGGCAGCAGTGAGAAAGATAAGCCAGGTTTTGGATGGCTGTGTCACAGTACTAAATGGAGAGCTATCAGCTTATCCATGCAAATCTGCTAATGGTGGTGACTGTGCAGAAAATATTTTGTAGCTGAGAATTTGTTCTATCAAATACTGTTATTGTACTCTTGTCTGTTGTAGTTTCCATGAAAATATGTATGAAGCATTACTTCTAGAGTTACCTATGTATATTACTAAAAAATCTTTGGCTTTTGTATTGCAGATTTGAGGGATTAAATACGCAAACTTGTTATTAATGTTACTTGCAGTTGTCATAAAAATCTTGACAGTTCTGTTTGTGAGGCGCTTAAGTTTCAAAATTGTATTCACAAGAGCATATCTATCATGTGACTGCATAACCATTTTTCAATCGCCATTTCAATTTTTGGTTACTATAAGCCTTGAAATATAGTACATACTATCCATTGATACTTGTCTGAACAAGCATTTCTGTAATTCTGCAAATGGCTAAGGGGTCAGTGTAAGCTCATAGACTAATGTATGCTTTAAAGAAATCTACACAACAGTATTTCAGTTGCAGAATAAAAAGTGAAAACGGTTTTAAATAATGGATGGTCAGAAGCACAAGATCTTAGTACAATGGTCAAGTCTTAGAACTGCTAGAAAGTTTTTGGCACTTTACATTTTGACTGTATGCTAAACTACAGTACTAGTTTTCCTGACTGCATAGTCATAGTCATGGCTATCTGAAGTTTGATAAGATTGACCTTTCTTTTGGTCAGTGCAGGTCATCTGAGGCAACTAGCAACAAGGCTGGTTCCCTGAGTCTTAGTGGAAGAAAAACTTCAGCGTTGCAGAGTATTTAGGATGCAAAAGCAGCATATCCATTCATTAGTAAGATACTTGGCTACATATTTTCAGAACCTTTCTGTAGTTCAAGGAAGGCAAATTGTGTGTAATTTGTCTTTGATACAGCAGCTAGTGGATGCAATTTGCAGTGCTGGGTGGCATGACTTTTGGCATGATACCTCTTGCATTTCAGAGCATTATTCCAAGGAGACAAATACATGGAAAGGTTTTCTAGTGGGTAAAACAACTGAAAGTGTGTATTTGAGCTTAAATAGTTTCCTTCTAAAATAATTTTAGTGTTCAAGGCAATGGTGAAACTGAGTGCATCAGCAGCAGATGTTTTGTATTTGTCTAAGAAAAAAATAAGCTGCTCATGAAATTTGCTGAAAAGATTTTAAGAAATAATACTATTGTTTTTATTTTTACTCAGGAGAGTTCTTCATGCACCTGCCTAGCTCTATAATCAATTTTTTTTTTTCTATCTATTAATTGTCTGTGTTTTGTAAGCTAAAAAATACAAATGTAATTCTAAATCAATTATTTAGTTTTCAAATAGACTTTTGAAAATTTTGCTTTTTTCTTATTGGATATAAAACCAATTTTGTTGTTAGTGATTTTCATTAATGCTACTTTGCATGTAGTAGCATTTGCCATTTGATGACTTTCTTTCAGGAATACTTGGTGGTTAATGCCATTCTAATTTATCAGTATAATGATCTTAGACTGTTTTAATATATAAAGTACTTGCTTTGCTACTGGTAAGTATCTATTGGCTCAACTGCTTACCTGCACATTACTCTATCGATCTCTCTGTTTATCTGGTATCTTCTACTCTTCTATTTGAGTCAATTTATTCCAAGGACACAGAGTACTTTTCAAGCCATTTGAGCACACAGCAGGAAGATTATTCAGATGGTAGTTTTATCATTGAGTTTTACAAGAGTTTGTGATTGCACAATTAAAATCTAGCTGCAGGTAAAGGGATGTGTTTGAAGAGATGAACTTTATGTTTGAAGTGACAGTAAACGAATAAACAGTTTCCATTGTCTGTTTCTGAAAACATCTCTGGCTATGTTGTTATTTTTTTAAACAGCAAATGATTGTGGGAATAATTCTTTTTGTGTATTGCTTTTGGATTTTGGGAGATGACTAGCTTTCCTAGGCTTGTGGTCTCTTCACATGTAGTCTTATGGAATGTCAAGTGGAGATGAAAATCCAGGCCCTTCTGAAATTAAAGTTGTTCTCTATGATGTCTTACCTGAACATTCAATTTTCAAAGGGTTTATGTAGGAGCTACCCTCAGCCTTTGGTTTGCTGTATCATAGTTCTCCTTTTCTTGCAATGTTGTGCAACCTCATCTGTAGTGTTTCCCACTTATCATTCCTTCAGAATTCTGGTTTTCTGTTTTGTAGTAACTTGTCAAACTGCTTTACACCTTTGTCAGTTACACAGACATAATTCTATATGACAAAGCTGAATGAGCTTCTCAAAAGCAGCTGAAATGCTGTGAAAATTTAAAGAATTTGGTATCTGTGTTGGATCAGAGGTACGCTGCTGAAGGGCTGACGGTATTGAAAACTTGGAATTAGTGCTTCAGCCAACCTGCCTGCATTGTGACCATGTGCAAAAGGACAGTAAAATGCTTTTTAATTAAATGGTTTAGTTTGCAGGCCTAAAGATAACATGGAACTCCAATTTCTGTGATACTACTGGAAAAGTTTAAGCTATTGCTAATTTTCTGGATAGTTACATAATTTTTATCTCTATTCATCTTTTTCTAAAACCTAAGGCCAAGAGTTTTGGTACCTTGTGCCTTTACGGAAAATATAATATTCCTGTTCTCACCTGATCCTTCCCTGTGCTTTGTTTTCCTGTTTTTTAAAAATCTTACTCTATCTTGCCATACTCCAAACAGATCTGTTCAGTAAAGAAGTCTTACGTCTGAATTTATCAATATTTGAGTAGAGTTATTCTAAGTCAACTTGTAAATAGTAATATATTCCAGTCCTCTTCGAAATAGAAAGTGTTCACTCCTGATGCAAAGCTTTGCATGCGTATGCAGAACTGGAGAACAGATAACCTTCCTGAAATATGAAAGTGGCTGAAGACACAAAGTAACTTGATAGGAATACTGTGAATAAGGAATAAGGTGTGAAGATGGCTGATTGTAACCAAAACAGTAGAAATATGCTGTTTGATATCGACACACTCATAGAATCATAGAATCACAAGGTTGGAAATGACCTATAAGATCATCTAGTCCAACCGTCTCCTCATCACCATTGCCACCACAAGCTACTAAACCACATCACACAGCACGTCGTCCAGATGCTTCTTGAACACTGCCAGGGATGGCGACTCCACCATCTCCCTGGGCAGCTGTTCCAGTGCCTAACCACTCTCTGAGAGAAATACTTCTTCCTTATGTCTAATCTAAACCTCCTCTGATACAACTTGTGGCCATTTCCCCATGTCCTGCTTGTTGCCTGGGAGAAGAGGCCAAATCCCTCTTCACCAAAGCCTCCCTTCAAGAAGTTGTAGAGTGCAATGAGGTCTCCCCTGAGCCTCCTCTTCTCCAGACCGAACAATCCCAGCTCCTCATAAGTCTTGTGCTTCAGACCTCTCACCAGTTTCATTGCCCTTCTCTGGACACGCTCCAGGACCTCAACATCTTTCCTGTAGTGAGGGGCCCAAAATTGAACACAGTACTCGAGGTGCGGCCTCACCAGTGCTGAGTAGAGGGGGATGATCACCTCCCTGCTCCTTCTGGCCTCATATGGGGGTGGATGATGCTAAAAATTTAAATAGCCTCCTCCACCTGTATTGTTTTGCTGTTGAAATCTCCTTAAAGACATATTTTGAAGGGGAGAAATGAAAGATGCACTAGAAACAGTGAAGCCAGTGAGACTTTATTCAGTACAGCCTTATGAAATAGATAACATACACTTTCTGGATAAGGGAAGGCTGTATGGCTTTCAGTAGTATTGCTGCTGGTGCTCTGTGATATCATTTTCTGGTGGCTGAATTTACTTTTACTGATCTTCACTGGGAAGTTCAATGATCTATTTCTGAAAAGCGATAAAACAACTAGATAGAAACCAAAGCTTTAAGTGAGCATCTTAGTTGTGCCTAATGGGTCATGAGATTTCCAAAACATTTGGATTGATGTTTCCTATTTTCTGCAAGTGACAGACTGCATTTCAGCATTCCTGCTTGTAATTGTACCATCATGGGAATGTTTGGGGGGAAAAAAAAACCCACAACAAACAAACAAACAAACCCCAAACTCTGGAGATCATCTAGTCTCCAGCTAGAAATTATTATTCCTGACACTAAAACTGGTCTTCTGGATTTCTTCCGTTTTTTTTTGAGCTTCAAGGGAGAATCGCAGAAGAATCACAGAAGAGATAAGGGTTGTAGAAATGGAATAGCAAGAGAAGAGTTCTGAACATTTGTGTGAGGTTCTTTGAAATATCTGGTTAACGTTGACTCTTGTTTAAAATCTGAGTTCTTTTTAATATATGAAAGTTTACAATTGATTTTTTTTTTTCCACAGTATTTCAACATTTGGATGCTTCAGCATAAGATGACATTTCTTTATTCAATCAATTTTTTAAAAATTCTTTTTGGAGGCATGTGCAATAATTTTGACTTGCGATGAATGAAATTAAATTAATGAATTTAACTCTTATAGAAAAATGTGTGTGCTAATACTAATTTTATAACACTCATTTCATTTCTGGCAAGGTCCTCTAGGGAAAATCTTTGTAATGCAAAGTAGAAAGGTATATTTGCAGCTTGGACTGTGACATATTTTGGGATAATTGCTTGTTTTACAAGGTCTTTCTGTTTAAGCTTGGGTAATCTATCAGTCTCTCTGTCTTAGATCCTCAGCAGTTAAATGGAAGAAATGTATTCACTGTTCTACTGTCTTAATACATTATAAATTACTATATATTTGAAATGGATAACATACTACGTACATGAAAATATTTCCACTTAAAATATCAACCATGAAAAGCTGAAGGAAAAGCAGATAACAATTTTGCAATATTAAGATGATTAATCTGAAAGGCTTGTTTGGATCCCTTTGTTTTCTATACCTACTTACTCTATATTCCTCTTCAAATCAGTCTAAATGTAGATCTAACTTTAAAAGCCTGATAATTTCAGTTATTACCAAAGAGTTCGTGTGTGCGTTTTCACGTAATTGTGAATTATAACGTTAGTTTCAAATACATGCTCCTATTAATACAACTTTAAATTACTCTTTCTTTTCCTGTTTAACATTGCATAATCTGAAACCGGTTCTGGTTAACAGCTTTCCCTTTTCCAGTTATTTGTGAGAGTAGATGAAATGGTTGGTTAAGCATCTGTGCCTTGTAAGACTGCTGTTTTTTAATAAAAAAAAAAAAAAAAAAAAAGTCATCTGCTTAGTGAGAAGTTCCAACCAGTTCATTTTGAACCACTATAGTTACATCTGCATAAACGAGTGGAAGGTGAATAGTTGCTGCTTTTACTTTTTCCTCTCCATTCCAGAGTGAGAGTCTATCAGACTCGGGGCTCCAAAGTAATTGGCTGTCCACTGCCACAACGATGACTGCTTAGTGTAGAGCTTCCTTGTTTTAAAAAAAAATTAAAATTAAGCTGATGGAAAGCTGTTCTAAATTGCTCTTGCATTCTCTCACCAAATATAAGCAGTATCCAAAATGTGTGGAGATAATAGGAAAAAAAAAAAAACTGTGGCCAGCTGCATATAAGAGAAACCTACTTTGTAGTTAATTGTTCTGAAATCTATAATCTTTTAAGGAAGGGGAACATTAATTTATTGTCTGTTTGATTAGCTAATATTCTCTTGCAAAACATCTCATTATTTTCTTTGGTTTCTAAAGCTAATTCATCTGTGTTCCAGCTGGTGGAACTGTTTCTGATACTACATCCAGTAGAATATACTTTAAAACGTGCTGATACACGGCATGCAGATTATCTAGATAGTTTATGTTTTTGGTACATTTGGAACTTCGCAATAAAATTCTGACAAGTCTTGTCTAGCTTATTCCCCTATTATTTTATACTGGTAAAAGAATCTTTGAGAACATTAATGATAGATGTTTCATATGCTCAGAAACTTTTGGTTATACCATTTTTCTTGTGGAAAGTAGCATGAGGCTGTTATGCTCAGAGCACTTCTGATGGGTTTACTTCCAGCATTGCTACAGGGATCCATCTGTGGAAGGCAGCTTCAAGCTGTACTGGTCATTTCTTAGTCAGTGCTCTACTTAGGGAAGCTGTGTGGCACCACGAACTGTGCCTTCCTCTGATAAAGTAGAAGGGCTATTGCTTTCAGAACAGCCAAAGCAGATGGTTTTTTAAGTCGAAGCTTTGTATGTCTTAAAATTTTTGCTCTTGCAGTTCTATTGCCATTGTACCTTCACTTTGAAGGTATTTTCAGTTTTCCAAGTTAAGAACTCTTACTAGCTGGCAAGATAGAAACAAATGGTTTGAATGAATGTAGTTATAGTTGGGAGTATTAAATCTAAAAAAACCAGAACATAACCAGATTCTATTAATAAAAAAAATCTGAAATATCTCTTAGCCAAGTCATATGCTTATCAAGGATAAACTGTTTCTACTTTTAGAACGAACGTTAAATGGCAGATGCCCACAATTCTAATACCAGATGCCAGTGATGGAAAGGATTTGTGACCTAAATACTCCTGAACAATTTCTTCTCTAAATGCACATTCACAGTGGCGCATGGATTAACTGATCTAGGTAACTGGAGTTATCTCTGTTATCTCTGCTCATATTATGACAGCTATATTGGCAAGGTGCTGTTGAAACCCTTATGTTTAGCTAGAAAGCGCCATGCTCTTTGGGTATGAGGTTACTCTGTTTAATGAAATCAGTGAAAGCTCTCTTAGACTTAAGTGTGGATGCCTTTACACCAGTGCTTTAACTAATCCTAGTTATGAATGTTAATGTTATGTTAGTTAATGAAAATATTAAAGAAAAATGTTGTCCATCTTTCCCAAAGAGGTTTCTCATACCAGTGCTGATTTATGTAGAAAGATTAAGGTGTTTTTTTTTTTTTTTGGGGGGGGGGGGGAGGGGGAGGGGAGGGGAGGGAGGGTGGAAGGGAATTGTGAAGAAAGTGTGCAGGAGGTTTTGTTTTTTTTTCTTCTCTCAAATCCAGCTAGAAGACTTAAGATTGCTACAGAATTAGTTAGAGGAGATTCTGTTCTACTGTGTTATGCATAACATAAGTCTGCCATAGTGGTCTGTTGGAGCTTCCTATTAAAGCAGTTGAACAAAAGCACTCATCTGTGAAGTTTTATGACCCAAGGTGGAGATTCCTCTTGTTTCTGAATGAGTTGGCTTTGCTGCTTTGCCATTATATCTTTCTCCCTTCACCCCTCCCACCCCCCCTTTCTTTTTTTTGATTTAAACAGAAAATAATATTTTCTGACAGTCCTTGCTTTTACCTGTCTGAGGTTGTAATTCCTTAAATAGGACACTTGAGAGGACCAAGAGATACCAGTCTGTGTTGGACTGTTGTTTTGAAAGCTGGAGATCAACTTTAAGGTCAACTTTAATTAATGAGATGGTTGTGCACTTGTCTCTGATCATTGTGACCTACATCTTCATAATCTCCCTTTTCTCTTTTCCGGAAATATCATAATTGTATATTTAAAAAAAAATAAAAATTAAACAGAATGTAAGTGATAGCCTTGCTATGCAGTTAATGTCTGGATATATTCTACAGTTAAAATTAGTCTTTAATCTAAAAATGTTAACTGTTGTCATCTTCTTAAAAAGCAAAACAAAAACACACATACAGAACAGTTTGTTTTGATTGTTCTGATGCCTCCTTTTCAAGTGTTTTCACCTACTCTGTAGTTGCTTTTGCCTTTCTCAGCAGTTCTGTTTGTCCCATCTATACTAGGCAGGCTGTTCTCTAATGATATGTGGTAATGCTCTGTAGGGAATATTCTGATTTTTGCGATTGGGTTAACCTAGAAATATAAGACTGTGATGCTTTAGTTCAGGTTTGTTTACAGTGCTTGTAGACAGATAAAGTGGAGATTTGAGCTGTAGTTATAATAAACCATATTCCTTAACACTAATTCTTTGCCAGAAGTTCATATGGAAAATTGGCAGTGATTGAAGGGACATTGAGTGTTGAATCAGAGCTCTAACCAGACATACAGTGAATCAGCAATCTACTTACTAGAATTGGGACTGTGACTAAACCTTGAATTGTATTATTAAATGATGTGAGGTTTGATTTATTTATTTATTTTTTTTTCCTGTCACATCTACAGGTATTCTTCTGTAGTGTAGTAATATAATGTAAACAAACCTCTAATTGGTGGAACTTGAGAGGAAATTTCTGCATCTGTTTTTTGATAGCAAAGCTAGGTTACTTTCTAGAGACATCTGAAACAGGAAAGGTATACAAATATGACTGAGGCAAACTCATTTGAAATGTGTGCTTGCTTGTAGAAAGCATGGCTGGAAGTGTGGATCTGCCTGAGGGTAGTGAGGCCATACAGAGGGATCTGGACAGGCTGGAGAGCTGGGCTGAAGCCAATGGGATGAGTTTCAACAAGGCCAAATGCCGGGTCCTGCACTTTGGCTACAACAACCCCAGGCGACGCTACAGGCTTTGGGCGGTGTGGCTGGAGGACTGCGTAGAGGAAATGGACCTGGGGGTATTGATTGATGCTCGGCTGAACATGAGCCAACAGTGTGGCCAAGAAGGCCAATGGCATCCTGGCTTGCATCAGAAACAGTGTTGCCAGCAGGAGCAGAGAGGTGATTGTTCTCCTGTACTCAGCACTGGTGAGACCGCACCTTGAGTACAGTGTCCAGTTTTGGGCCCCTCACTGCAAGAAAGATGTTGAGGCCCTGGAACGTGTTCAGAGGAGGGCAACAAAGCTGGTGAGGGGTCTGGAACACAGGCCATATGAGGAGAGGCTGAAGGAGCTGGGAATGTTCAGCCTGGAGAAGAGGAGGCTCAGGGGAGACCTCATTGCTCTCTATAACTTCCTGAAGGGAGGTTGTAGTGAGCTGGGGGTCGGCCTCTTCTCTCGTGTCATTAGTGATAGGACCAGAGGGAATGGCTTCAAGCTACGGCAGGGGAGATTCAAGCTGGGCATTAGGAAGTATTACTTTTCAGAAAGGGTGGTCAGGCACTGGAATGGATGCCCAGGGAGGTGGTGGAGTCACCGAGCCTGGGGGTGTTCAAGGAAAGGCTGGATGTTGTGTTGAGGGACATGATTTAGTGGGAGCTATTGGGAATAGGTGAATGGTTGGACTGGATGATCTTTTAGGTCTTTTCCAACCTTGGTGATTCTATGATTCTATTTCCTTTTTTTAATTTTCTTTTCTCTCACTGCTTGCGTATTCCAAACAGAACAATGTTGGCAAGCCAAAGTGAGCTAACCTGCTGTAACTACAAATTAAGTTCTATGGAATTTAGGTTAAATGTCTCAGAAAGTGATGACACCTTATGATGTGTAGAAAAAAACCCAACCTCTTCATCTTTGATAGTGGTATATTACATAATGTGGATGATATGTTTTGCATAGGAATAAAAAAAATAGATGGGACAGTACTGTGTTATTTATTTTTAATTTTAATTTAGGGCAGAGATTTATAAGAAAGTGTTTTAGGCCAGCAGAAGTTAACTTTAACTTATCCTGAATGCATATTTTAGGAAGAATAATATCATTTGGCAGATAGTAGCAGAGTTGAGAGATAGCGGAATCTCCAGTAAGTTTGTGACTTGAAAACCAAAGAGCAAAGATGTCTGGTTCCACTTTGAAATGCTCACCAGTGCTAGAAGTTTCTAGTATGTTTACCTAGAGTTTTAGTGATGTTTAATAAGACATCATCTAAAGAATTGCACTTCAGCTTTTAGTAAAACTATGTTTAGAAAAAGGAAAAGGGCTTTGTGATGCTTGTAACTGTCAGGCACAAATAGCGACAGGAATAGGTATTAATAGGAAACCAGCTCGTGTGCTACTCGGCGTGAACAGCACGTCTCAGAGTCCTGTTACACACTGTGATATCTATATTGTGTATCAGCTGTCCACTCTAGGGTAGGGGAAATTTTGATAGATTGTAATATACAGTGATACTTATTCATTGTAGGCTGACTTTTTTTTTTTTTTTTTTTTTTTTTACAAGCTGAGAGCATAGTAACTTATCCAGATATAAGGAAAAGCAGTCAGAAACAAAGGTATATAATGTATACATCATTTCAGAATATGACGTACATTCAGTCTTTTTTGTTTGTAGGATGGAACTGATAAAGATAGCTCTTAGTGTTTAAGTGGCTCTCTGTGGTATTTAAAATAATAGAGGTTGTCATTAAAAATACTTTTGTCTTTTTGGAATGAGCTTGTATGCTTCATTTGTACCAGCTCTTGGAAGTTGTGTAGATGGAAAGATGAGAAATGTGACTAGCTCTTTTGTTGCATTTCTAGCTAACCTAGGAGAATATTGTAGAGAATATTATAGCAGAATATTTTTCAGTGATATTAGTTTACACCAGCCCTGCAGCAGGTGAGCAAACACTGTTAACAGCTGTTTTTTGGAGTTGTGTACACATGCAAATATTACTTTTAAAAAAACAAATGTAGAAGACTGAGTGATGTAATAGTGGGTTTGAGGAGGGCACTTAGGTTGTCATTACTGCAAACATTTACGCTTTGAAAAAAATGAATATGTTTATATAATATTTTTAATGCTAAGCAGGCAAATGAGTCTACTGATTCGCATGGATGTAGCTGCCATAAATGTGTACAGGAAGATACGTCGCTGGTTATCCATGTAAAAGTACAGATGATGGAATCAGAGCAATGAAGGCATAGATACGGAAATTTAGCTTATATAGTATAGCAAATACAGAAGAATTTAAAAATATGCTATGCTGTAACTGAGCTCGGTTTTGAGGAACTGTTAAGATTTCTCAAGGCTCACTGTTGAAACATTTGTACTTACAGTAGCACGTTTTTCTGATACTTCCTGCAACTATTTTCTGATAGGAATGTAGCTATATTTTGTTTGAAGGGGATAAACAGTAATGACAAAATTATAAAAGAACCCCCCGGAACTGTCAATTAGATAAAAGTAGAAAATCTCAAAGCAAATTACTTCACTGATCTAGGTATATGCAGTCACTAAAAAGCCTCTTTCATAACAATCCAACATTCTTATCAGTAAGCTGTATTTCTGTAAGAGAAGCCTATGATTTTAAGTTCAATGCCACAGATTGTGATGTCAGTTTATTCCTTCATTTACTACGAAAACCTGATTTGTAGACTGTTTTTCAGAGAATAGTATTCCACATGGTTTAGCATGATGGAAGTGTTATTGCTGTGAAGCACTTTATGAGTTGGTTAATTTTTTCCGCTCTCAAATGCAGTAAAAGTTCCAAAACTATTCATAGGAAACTATTGATTTACAAAGATTCTCTGTATTGGTAAGTAGATGGAAACATGTAAATCTTTCAATTAAAAAAAAAAAAACAAACTTATAAAACTCATAAAAACTCATAAAAACTGATTTTTTTTCTGCATTTTCCCATCTTCCTGACAACTCTGCTTTTTTTTTTTTTTTTTTTTTTTTTTTTAATGGGAGACTGAATATGCTGTGATACTCACTTAAAATTATTTCCTAAATAACTCTGTTGCTATGGCAGCAACTGCTGCTGCTGGCATTCACATGCACTCCAGTGAGGAGATTCACAGAAAAGTCATTGAAAATGGCCAGGTTTGTCCGTGTTTTCGTAGCCCCCCCACAAAGAAGTTCATTATATATCTCTTTGCTAGAAACCAGAAGATCTGTTGTAACTGGCACAGCTAGAAATGTAGTAAAGAAGAAAGAAGGATCCAAATTGTCTAGAATAGGGTCCTGGCTCATTATTTTTTTTTAACCCTTGCAGGGCCTTGTTTGTTTCTGTGTGGGAACAGATAGTATTTCTCACCATCAAATGATTAAACGTATTTCTGTTTTGTGATTTTTGCCTAGAAAATAAATCTGAGCTCTTTGGCAAAAAAAAAAAAAAAAAAAAAAAAGATGCTGAGACAAAAGCAAGCTTTTAGTAGGACAGATAGTAGGAAGCCCTTTTAGTAAAATTGAGATTGTGAAAGAAAATCTTGCTTCGGTGTTCGGAAGTACTATTTGTGCATTTTGCCTTTTTTCTATGCTGCTGACACACATCAGGATAATTGTCTTCTGGATTATCAGCAATGGTTATGGGTGCATCATCAGCTCAGAAGGAATGATGAATAATATTTTGACAATGAACTGTTCTTGTAGGAGTTTGGTGTTCTTTGTAGTTCACTGTGCTCTGTGTCCAAGGGAAGTAGTCAAATATGCATGGAAAAGTTGACTTAAACTTTTACTTAACTGTGTAGAGCTATACAGAGGACAGTGCTCTGAAGAGGAGGCTATATAGATGCTTCCTGGCATTTGTTTCAGTCCTCACAGTAGTAATTGCAATGCCTTCAGTATTAAAACCACATTTTTGTTTTGTTAGTTAAAATAGTAGTGGCACTTGTTAATAGTAGCAACACAGTAGTGGTAGATGGAAACAAATAGCCAAATCCTGGTGTCTTGTATCACAGACTTGTCTCCTTTACTAATTATACATTGTGATGCCATTTTATGACAACTTGATAATGGCGTAACAAATGTTTTTTTTTTTGTGTGTGTGTGTGTGTGTGTGTGTGTGTGTTTTTTTTTTTTTTTACTGTTTTCCAGAGATATAACAAACATTGGTTGCAAGGAACTGGGGATGCAATTTTAGCTTTGGAACACTGAATATGAGAAGCCCTGTGAAGCTAAAGAGATGGCCATTGTCTCATAGCAGAGGATATGACTTTGATGCTAAGCTGTCAGTTCAGGTTAACTTTGGAGGAAATAATATTTTTCTCCACTGTTGATGGAACGAAGGCATGGAAGAGAGTTATGTTACAGTTCTTCTTAAAAACCTGATCGCAGACTTCTAAACTAACTAGAAAATTTTGATCATGTACATAGATTTGACATTATAAATATCTTTACATAAGGAGACCTGCTTTCGTGAAGAGGTATTTTGTCCTTTAATATCCTCTTTTTAAAATTTTCTACTCTTCAGAAACAAACCAAACCCCCCAAAATTATGGGTAGTTCACGTTACTTCAGAAGTTAAGTGAAACCTTTACAGACTTTTACTTTGTAAAAATTCCAATAAGGCTAGTTTGTAGTTACATAGAGAACTGTGTTTCTTGGAAGGGGATATTCCTCTGGCTAAGGCACAGTTAACATCCCTTTTATGTAACTCAATCATGCAAATTATGAAGACCTCTGAGGTTCTCTGCTACATCATCATCTTCAAGGTAATGGTAGCAATTGTTATTGTAGCTTACTAAGTAGAAGTTTTTTTCATTTGTAGCTGACATTTAAAACCATAGAATCATAGAATCACCAAGGTTTGAAAACACCTCTAAGATGATCCAGTTCAACTGTCCATATATCACCATTCTCTTTCTTGCAGTGAGAGGCTTAAAACCGAACACGGTAGTTGAGGTGCAGCCTCACCAGTACAGAGGCATGATCACTTCCCTGCTCCTGCTGGCAACAGTATTTCTGATACAAGCCAGGATGCCATTAGCCTTCATGTCCACCTAGGCACACTGCTGGCTCATGATCAGCGAAGCATTGATCAATACCCCCAGGTCTGTTTATTTTATGCAGTCTTCCAGCCACTGTGTCCTGAGCCTGAAGCATTGCCTCAGGTTGTTGTGGCCCAGGTGCAGGACCTGGCACTTAGTTTTGCTGAACTTCACCCCCTTGGCCTCAGCCAAGCTTTCCACCTGTCTAAATCTCTCTTTAGGGCCTTCCTGCCCTCAGACAGATCAATGCTTCCTGCCAACTTGGTGTCATCTGTGAACTTACTAAGGGTGCATTCAATGCCCTCATCCAGAGACATCAACAAACAGGACGGGCCCTGATACCAGCCTCTGGGGAGCACCACTCGTGACCAGCTGCCAGCTGGATTTAACTCCATTCACCACCACAATCTGGGCCTGGCCATTCAGCCAGTTCTTTACCCAGCAGAGGGTGTATGTGTCCAGGCCATGGGCTACCAGCTTCTCCAGGAGAATGTTGTGGGAGACAATGTTGAAGGAATCAAACTATGTATACTGAAATCCTATGTAGTTCAGCTGAAGTCACTGAAAGCTAATAAAACGTATTCCGTATTGAAATAAGCTTGAATTTTGTGTGTTAAAAATTAGAAGGTTTCATGCATTCAAAATGGCAGCTTGCCTCCACATTATCATAAAGCCTTTTTAGCTGAATTTGGCTAACTTCAAAGGCAGCCGTTTCTGTCGATCTTTGTGAATTACATATCCTTGAATGCTATAAGACAGAACAGCTTTCTGAGACAGATTTGTATGGAGCCACAGCACATCAAAGCAAATAGACCACGTGCTAAATATTTTACTGCATATTCTCAGTGCTGCTTGGTCTTCGTGTCCTGAAACAAATGTTTCTTCTTCTGTAATCCCTTAATTTAATGGGCATGGATGACTTTTATTTGCTTGAGGTTTTGGACACATCATATCCTTCTCACATTAATCAACTTAGAATAAGCTTTCAGTGTACAAACCTGGCAGTGGCCAAAAGGTCTGTACAACTCTTCTCCAGATGTTATGAGTCTGAATAGCTACATAAGGCAAATTTGGCCTGAGGTTACAAACAACAGTATGCATAGGAAGTAACTGATTAAAAAGATCTGATCTTGTACTGGGGTGCAATGTTATGGAACTCCATATCAGACCAG
Organism: Tetrao urogallus; assembly: GCF_951394365.1. Taxonomy (NCBI): domain Eukaryota; kingdom Metazoa; phylum Chordata; class Aves; order Galliformes; family Phasianidae; genus Tetrao; species Tetrao urogallus. Next base: position 35,291,362 of record NC_136814.1, read on the forward strand.
AATTTTTTAAATAGCTCTCAGTTTCTATGACACCTTTTTACATACTAGAAAGCAAAGGTGACATGCAACTTCAGTAACGTTTAACCGAATGCCAAAAAAAAAATAAAATAAAATTTTGCTTTGAGATAGAAGTAGGGAAATAAAAGATGAGACTTTCTTAAATTGTACAGTGGAAACAGTAGTTGTATAATTTCTTTTTTTGGAATATGAATTTTCATGCTTATCATGTGTAATGATATGTTAAGGGCAAGACAAATGGCAAACAGCTCAGACTGTGATGATAATACCAGAAAAAGCTAAAGATAAGAAGTGGTCTGTTCCAGGAAATCCTACTTTTTATCCTAAAAGCAGAGAGAAGCTGTGATTAAACTCTTGCCTAAGCTATAGATGACCCAGTTAAAGCTTTGTTCATAACAGAAGCTGCAACTTTAATCAAGCCTGACTATAAAATCTAATTATATTTCAATGCCTACTTTAGATTGAGAAGTATTTGTGCTTAGCTGGGGGCAACAAGTTGCAAGTTTCTATATAAAAACCATATTTGTATTCTGGAAGAAATATAAACCCGTATTTCTGTTTACTTAGTATTTTAATTGGTAATATAATAAAAAATAATAAATTGATAATATAATAATAAAGAATATTTACACAAGTGTACAAATTTCAGTTTGCTATAGGCTTTTTTTAGCCTCTTCCTCTGCATATGCACCGTTTTTTGTTTTTTTAAGATATGCTACCTCTTATTTCCTTTTCAAAGAGGTATTTCTTCTTACTCTAAAATAAATAGGAGCAGGAGAAACTTTTAGAAACGTCTAAATAACTTACTTGTAAATAGTTTAATCTTCTTTATTATTTCAGTGGAGAAGGAAACAGAGAAGTAGTAGTTATAGTTATTTGAAACTAAAGTATTTAATAATTTTGAAAGAAAGATCATTTGATCTTTCCTGCCTATAAAACAGTATGTAAAAGAAAAGAACCTTCAGAGTAAAGTACTTAAATATTACCTTGGAGTAAAGTAAATTAGTAATGGTATAGAAATGACTATCATCCTGAAAAAAAAAAAAAAAAAGAAATATCACTACGTGATTACATTCCTTACTCATGGTCTTGGTCCTTCTTTACCTATATTGCTAGCTTTATGGAGCAGTCTAACATACTGCTTGTATTTACTTTTCATAGTAAGAAACTGATCTTATGAACCAAACTAAAAATAATGGACATAACCATCTACTTACGGGAGGTAAATATTTGAAATGGTGCAACACCTGAAGCGGGAAGCTAGGTCGAATGGAGCCTCAAAACAAAGCTGAAAATAGTGCCTTTCCTTCCTTTCCCCACTCCTTTTACTTGAGATACGTTTTGTTTAGGGAAATTTTTTTGTATCGATGAAAGAGTCAGATTGGAGGAAATGAAACAGTACAGGGCTGGAAACAAAGGAATTAGGCAGAGATGTAAGAGAGGGTTTAAGTTGATAACTAAGCAAGTGAGCGAAGAAGCTGTCTTTTTCCTTTCTTTTCCCACTCCCTTTCTTTCCCCCCCACCCCCTTTGGTTATACTGTATTCAGAAGAATTGAATTCTTTAATTCTTTCAAGCAGGACTCTTAACTGTGCTAGGTCTAATAATATTCCTTCCTTGGGAAATCTTTTATTGTCTGCAACAAGCTTCAAGAGTCCAGGCTTTAGGTAGCTGATCAGGTGAGAGCTGAGAATTAGCACTTATTTACAGATACATGCGCTAGTTCAGATACAAGCATATTCTCTTGATTAATTTCCATCTTTTTGGCACTTTTTTTTTTTTTTTTTTTTTTTTTGGTGAGAGGGATCCCTGCTATTCTTCTTGCATGTTCTCCAAATGAAGAACCTGGCTAGAAAAGGGATGGGTGATGGCAATTTTCAGTGCTCAATGGCTATTGAAGATATAGTGATTGACAAAATGAAGAAGATCCTTAAATCTGCTCTGTGTTATAGAAGGCTTTAAATTGTCCATTTTATAGCATAACAGGCAGCTGAGATCCATTGTCATTCCTGTTTTTCTCATCTTTAGAATTCTGAACCAGGATCTGGCTAAAATTATGCTACTTATTGCAAGGCTGTGACTTACATCTTTGCAGAGTGAGGAAAAGAGATGTACTAATCATAGTGACAGTCTTTAAATTATTTATCACATTCATAAAATTGCTTCTTTTCATCTGTGATCATGGGTCAAAAACTGAAATATATGAAAAGCGATAGAGAAGAAACCAACTGTGATTTAACTTCTGTGGCCCTACTGAACTTCCATTCTAAACTGTATATACTCTTCTATTCTGATATTAGTTGTCGTAATTGAATAATGTTAATATTTTATTAAATATCTGAAAAATCTGGAGGTTTTATTGTGAAGTTCTTTCAAGTTTTTGAGGATTTTTATTTGGTACTTATAGCTCATTGACAGAAACTAGACTTCCACTCTTTAAGAAAATACATTTGTTAGGTAAGCACAATTATGCAATTGTTTTTTAAAAAAAGAAACAACAACCCTCACATACATGGTAGAAATAACAAGCTACATTCATAGAAAAGGATGAGTGGGAAGTCATTGTGGCCCTTAGTGTTGTTGTTATTTTGGTGGTACTCTTCAGAACATCTCAACTTGCTTCAAACTTCTTGTGCTGTTTCTGGGTTTTCATCATAATGACTTCTGAAGTCAGATTCTTCTTTTTGGTTTTAAACACATTTACCTAATAGTTAAGCTTTATTACTTGGTTACCTCATGGCAACTAATATTTGAAAATTGTGCTAGCTTGAATCTCTCCGTCACCCCACTCCACAGTTGGATACTTTGCTGTACCTGTGTCGTCGATCTTGTTCATCTCTTGGGAAAAGAGTACCTGTCATGACATATGCAAATCATTTAACCCTGAAACTGCTTTGTTTCTTGACTCTGTACTAAGTTCCATTTTTTAAGGACTGTCAAATACTTGAAAGTTCTGTTTGTTTATGATTTGATTCTACAGGAAACTCATTTTGTCTTAACAATGTGGGAGCTCAGGTTTGTGTTATAAAAGCAAAAGTCTAGAGCCCCTTTGAGATTTACCCTAGTTCATTAGATGCTGTAGAATCTCTCTTCAGAATGCCAAATCGGATAACTCCCACTGAACTTCCAGAAGAAAACGGCAGAAGTCCATAATGGATTTCTTTGGCTCTATCTTTCATTATAAGATATAGGAACATCATATTGCATCTAACCCATTTGTGACTTCAGTATGAAAGTTTTCTGATACCTACAAGTAGTCCACTTACAGTAAGTGCTAAAAAAAATCTTTCGTAAAAGGAGAGTTCATGACTATACCTGAAGAGGTTGAGTCTTTATACCTGCAGAAAGATATATAATTGACCAAATCCTCCAATATTCTTTTTCTTAACTGTTTCTCTCTCTCTCTCTCTCTCTCTCTCTCTCTCTCTCTCTCTCTCTCTCTCTCTCTCTCTCTCTTTTTTTTTTTTTTTTTTCCCCTAAAATTCTCCTTCACTTTTGAGAGAGTTTACATGTATGCAAAATTTGATTCTAAGTCCCTAGCATGCTTTGAAAATACAAACTGGCATCTCTTCCTTCGCACAGTTCATGTTGGCATTACATCCAGAGACTGCTTTTTTTTTTTTTTAACTTTGGATTTATCCTTTATACCAACAGCCAAGTAAGTAGAGGGGTATGAATGTTCCTGTTCATTCAGAGTTGAATTTAAGGCATGTATTCTGCTTTCTGGATTAAAAAAAAATTCCTTTTAGGAATTTGATTTCTGGCATCGATGGAGCATTTCTGTAAGTGTGGTATGCATCTACCTTGAAAGCCTTGAAGAATAATGGCAAGTTAGCTTTAAACAGCAACTCCAGACCAAGCTTATGTTTGTTTGAAGATTAAAGTCAAAACGATTTGCCATGAGTACAGATATCAAGTTCCTGTCAAATTTGCCTCAGTTCTCCAATCATCTTCAACACCAGCTCCAATGTGATTTAGAGTCAGAAATGTATTTGTTCTGCAGTTATATTAACATTGCAATAGGTATGTTAAGAGTCTTCTGAAATCGGCCAAGACTGCTAAGTGGCTGCTGGCACCAGTTTGCCAGGGATTATGGCATGTTTTTTATAGTTGTGAAAATTTTAAATTGCAGTTGGGAAACAAGCAGCTTTTTTTAAAATGCTACATATCTGAAAAAATATACATTGTGAGAGCATGCTGTATTGAATACTGAGGATGAAGACATTTTCTGGAAGACGGTAAATTCTGCAGCTGGAGGTTTTTCATTGATTTCATCATAAAAGATGAAATTGAGATCTGTACTGAAAGTTTTGACTATAAACTAAATAGTGTAGTGTCATTTCCTTGGTGATAAAAGTTTGTTAAGGCAAATCTTTGTAATGGCTTAGAAATAACAGGCTTATTCTGTGCAAGAAGATGTAGGAGACAGCTTGGTTTGTCTGAAAAGCCTGTTTGATTAACCACAAAATAATAAATGGTGATGCTGAAAGTTCAGAAAATGTAATTCAAAGCTTTTGTGTCAGGCTTTGTGCGAATTCACACAAATATGACTTCAACAGCTTAATTGCCGTTTTTGTTTTTAGGGTTTTATTTCCTACGAAAAAGCCACACTAGTCTTATTTTTTAATGCTTCATTTTACACAGAAATTGTGTGGTAAACTCTGCAGCTGCAGAATTTAATAACATCCAGACTATTATGATTGCTCACTTCTAGTAGTTCGCTGATTAGACCTGTACACTTGTGAAAAGTTTAGATTAAATTCATCAGGAAAGTATGTGCTATTTCTTTTAACATGCTTTGGTAGCTAAGCTGTCTTTTTTGTTTTTTCTTCGTAGTTTTTAGAAAAAAAAAAATCAGCTTTTTTTGTCCATACACACAGGTGTAATCTGGAGTACTGTGTCCAGGTCTGGAGTCCCCAGTACAAGAAAGGCAGAATGCTGTTGGAGAGGGTCCAGAGGAAAGCCACAAAGATGATCAGGGGACTGGAGCACCTCCCCTACGAAGACAGGCTGAGGGAGCTGGGCTTGTTCAGCCTGGAGAAAAGAAGGCTGCGGGGTGACCTCATTGCAGCCTTTCAGTACCTAAAGGGAGCCTGTAAACAGGAGGGGAGTCAACTCTTTGAAACGGTAGATAACAGCAGGACAAGGGGAAATGGTTTGAAGTTGAGAGAGAGGAGATTTAGAATGGATGTCAGGGGGAAGTTCTTTACTATGAGAATGGTGATGTGCTGGAACAGGCTGCCCAGAGAGACTGTGGATGCCCCGTCCCTGGAGGCGTTCAAGGCCAGACTGGATGGGGCCCTGGCAGCCTGGTCTAGTATTAAATGGGGAGGTTGGTGGGCCTGCCTGTGGCCACCTCAGGGTTGAGATTCATGATCCTTGAGGTCCCTTCCAACCCATAATTCTGTGTAATCATGTGAGAACAGTTGCATGGGATGGATTCTACTTCTCTTATGCCCAGCTTTTCATAATATTCATAACTGTTTAAGTATTTAAATAAGTCTGATAAGTGAAGGCTGCATACAACTTGATAGTTAATTAGGAGCTTTAACGTGATTTCAGTATAACTTTATCTGTGTCAAACTGTTCTTACGCCTTTGAATGCATGACATGGCTTATCTTCAATAACAGATTAGTGCCTGTAAGGAGGGAGAGTTCTTTGAAATTGATGAGTCTATTCATCAAGCTGGCTTGTTCTGTGATTTGTCCGCAAGTGCCCTGAGCAGAAAACACCATATACTTTCCACCCTGAAATGAGTGTTGTATATATAGACACCAATGAGTCAAAGTAAATAGAAACTTGAATTCAAATTTGATAACTGAACAAATCTTGAAGACCTGTAAAGTATGCTTAATTTTAATTGAGACACGATAGGAACTGCCACCTTCTGCTCCTAAGTGTCATTGTCAGATGTGGCTATTTGTAAAGAGACAACTAGAACTGAGTTGTAAAAGAAATTTTTTTCTTAAGTTTTATCTTTAACATCACTATGAACTTAAAAGTAGAAGAATTATTGGGTGAAATTGTCTCTTCAAAAGTGATAGAATCAGGCATTTCATTTCAGGCTCAGTGTAGTTCAGCACGTGAGCAGCAACATGCTAACTGTAAGTAGTACATTTCCTAGGAATTCTTAATTTGCCTGAATGCTGGTGTTACATATTGTCTCGAAGTAGGAGGATTTGCTATGTCACCTTCAGGCTTAGCTGAGCATTGAGGTTTGCATCACTCTGAGAATTTGATTTTGGTTTGAACTCATTTTTAATTTTTACTGGTGATGGGATTAGACATGATTGTCTGAGTCATCGCTGGGTTCTCTCCCAGTTCTCAGAAGGTAATTATATGTTAGGTATCTAGCTCAGATGAGCTCATGAAAGAGTTCTCCCCACACCATTAAACACATCCCAGCACTTCATAATAAAACACATATGCTGCCAGATGGTAAAAATGCAAAGCTTCTTCAAATATATGCTTTAAAATGTATAGTGTCTGTTTTCTCCTTTAGTTTTCTCCTCCCCTTAGGTTCTTGCTCACTTCTTTCCCACACCTTCCCCCATACTTTCTTAACTTTCCTCTCCAGCACTGATTCTTCTTTTCCCACCCCTTCACCCAGCTGCTTCTATTGCTTCTCCAGCATTTTAGTTGCATTTTCTGCTTCTTTCTCTTTCTCTGAATTTTTGTCACTCTTCAAATTTTAGAGCTTTAAATTCTCTCCTATTTTTTTAATCTGGCATTTGAGCCCTTCTTTCAATTTGTCATTATGATCTGAGTCTACCCTCAGCAAGTTTGCTGATGACAAAAAGGTGGGAGGATTGGCTGACACACCAGAAGGCTGTGCTACCGTTTGACAAGACCAGGAGAAACTGGAGATCTGGGCAGAGAGGAACCAGATGAACCTTAACAAGAGCAAGTGCAAAGTCACTTGCAAAGTGCAATAGCTGCATGCATCGGTATAGGTTATCACCTGTATCCTGAGGTGTATTAAAAAGAGCATGGCCAACAGGTTGAGGGATGTTATCCTCCCTGTCTACTGTGCCTTGGTGGGGCCACCTTTAGACTAATCATCCAGTTCTGGGCTCCCTTGTTCAAAAAGGACAGGGATCTCCAAGGAGTCCAATGGAAGGCCATAAAGATGATTAAGGGGCTGGATCATCACCCATAAAGGAAAGGCTGAATAAACTGGGTCTGTTCAGCTTGGGGAAAAGAAGACTGAGAGGGGATCCGGTAAACACTTATAAACAAGGTGGGAGGCAAGTAGATGAGGCCAGGCTCTGGGTGGTGCATAGCAATAGAACAAGGAGTAGTGGCCTAAAACTTAATGTAGGAAGTTCCGTACTAACATGCAGAACTTCTTTACACTAGGGGTGACACAGCACTGCAGCAGGTTGCCCAGAGAGATTGTGGAGTCTCCTTCTGTGGAGGGATATTCAAGACCTGTCTGGACATCTGACTGTGTAACCTGTTATAGGGTACCTGCTTTAGGAGGGAGTTGGACTCAATGATCTCTTTAGGTCCCTTTCCTCTGTGATTCTGTGATCTTCAGAGAGAAACTAAAGGTGTTCAGCTATCTCTTGCTGCCTTTCAGTTTTGTGTCCCCAGTGGCATTTGAGTTATAATAGAAATTTACTGATTTTCTGCTTATGTAAGAGGATGTCACTTATTTACTGCTAAAATCAGCATGTTAATGTAGCTAGCAGATGCACTTAAAAAGATGCATTTCTGGAATCACCTGTTGACTGTCTGCATGTTGTAATGCTTCAATGAACTTTAAATAGTTTAGAGTGTATCTTTCCTCCTCTGTCTCTAAACTGTTGTCTTCTCAGGTCCACAAGTGAGGAACTCAGTGTAGCTTAACTAACAGAGGTTCTCTCTCTCATAGAGAATAGCACAATGACAAGGAGTGGGAACAGGAATCTCTTTCTGTATCCTTTCATCTCAATGTGATGTTGACATCAGATCTCCATATACGAGACAATGGATACTGTAGCTGAAAGTACTTTTAAATACATTGCTTTGAGATGAATGGACATGTTTTGAGATTTTTCTATGAAAATTCTTAATCGGCAGTTATAAGTGATGATTTCAGATCGTTCACTTGCAAAGAAGTGATGGAAGTGCTGTCTCAGTTGGGGAACAGTTTGCCGTAAGGGTAGTTTCATGTTGCTACAAAAAAAAAAAAAGTTTGAAGGATTAGTACTTTTTAGTTCCTGTCTAGACTCTTCTTACAAGGATGTTCTGGGTGGAAAGGGATATCTGTAAAGCTTGTTTCCTTCAATCAGTGACTGGTTGTTTAGAGATGTGTGAGGTTTTAGTGTTGCCTTGACTTGTATCCGAGAGATGGTAATAAATGGAACAGTAATCTACTCTGTCTTTTTTTTTTCATAAGGAATTGCATCTTGTTAAGTAAAATTTTGTTTGAATTCATCCATTAATTTTCCTACTTCAAAGAAGATACCTTAAGAAAATATGCAACTTTTCTGACAAAATGGTCATTATTGATTTATCTGCTAAAAGCTTGTATTAAAGATGTATTTTTCTGGAAATAGAAATATGGCTGACATATTGATTATGCATTGCAATGTCAAAGGATTTCCTGACTAAAAAGTATCAGTGTAGCATGCAGAGCCATGGTATTGCTTGCTGACTTGTGTAAGGTAAGCTGGCAGTGACTATTCCATTTTGTTCTTACTGACTGTGCTGTTTACCGCTGGTGTGATGCTTAAAAACAATAAGTGGCGTGATGGAATTTCTGTGAGCTGCTTCTCATGGTCAGAATTCATGTATGTGTAGAAGAGGGCTATTTTAATCTTTTCAGTCTATTATATCTGGCTAGTTCAAGAATGTTAAGTGAGCACTTCTGCTTCTAATGACTCCCTCTAAGCGACGTTTGCGTCAACTCTCATTAACTTTATGATTGTTAGTATACACCGTACAGCCAAGCATTCTAGTTTTCTTCATGATATGGAACAAAAAGGAACCAAAATCCCAAGTGGAGGGCATTTGTTTTTGTTTGGTTGTTTTCTTTTTTTTTTGTTTTTTTAATAGATGAAACTTTTCAAGGAATCCAAGCTGCTTCTGGGCAGTTTGTTTTGTGAGATTGTAAGGGAAAGTATGAGAGTTGTTTGAAAAGACATATTTTTTAAGGGTTTCAAAATACACAGATATCTTGTTTGATACTGGAGAAGTGAAATAAAAAATGCTACTGGGGGGAATCTTGGTTATACTCGGTATATAGTATATATAGTATACTTGGTTATACTGTATATTGTACACTACAGCCAATGGGCAGGTAACCCCACACACGCTGTACTTTATTTCTGTCTTGTCAATGTTGTATTGGATGGTATAGTTTCATTTGCAGATTGGCACTGTGGATTTGGGGAACTTCCTGGTGACAGGAAAATTAAAATAATCAAGTTTTTTTTTTTTTTTTTTTTTTTTTTTTGTCATTCAAATTATGCTTCTTGCTATGAGGGCTCAGAAACAGAAAACACTCTTTCTGTGATTCTGAAAACCTGTAGCCCATTCTTTCTCAGTCATGCTGTTTATGTCCTGGAAAAAAATCCAAAGGCGATGGAGAAGAAATAAATGCATAATTAACTCATGTGGATTCTATGTGAACTGACAGGAACAGCAATCTTCAGAACTTTAAACCACAGTGTTGTTAGTTAGGCATGTGACAGAAGAATTTACGTTGGAATGAACTAGATAAATTCTGTCTTCTGATTTGGCATCTCACTGAAAAGGAATGAAAAACTATGAATAACTCTGAATGAATTTAGTAAATTGTTACATTAAAACTGAAAGGTTCATTAGTTAAGAATTTTTCAAACTGTTTTTTTTCTAATGAGTGCTGTTGCTGGACAGTAAGATTCTGTATGTGATTACCTGTTGCCTTCGTATTTTCTGGTATTTCATTTTTATTCCTCCATCATAAGGTGTCTTTCAGCTATTGCAACTGTGAATTGTCTTGGCAGATTTTACTCTAAATTCTTCTTGTACCTGATTCTAGTAGAAGATTAGACTCTGTGTATGTGTGATTTCTCTATAGCTGCTTTAGTAACAGTTTACTTGAATTCAAAACTTTCCCTTAGATTGAAATATTAGGAGCTGATATACATAAAACTTACATACACTTAGACAGCCTTCTTGTACTTACAGAGTGCTCTTTCATTGAGAAATGCCAATATTTTTCTCAATTGTAAAGTTTTATTTTCTGCCTTTTTTTTTTTTTTCTTTTTGAACAAATGTCATTTGTATTCACTTCTGTGCTTAAAGTTTTGCCGGGTATTAATCTGCCTTCATGGGAAGTCTCTCAGATGTCTAAAAATGCTTTCACTACTTAATAACGGCCTGTGATGTTTTAAGTCACACTGAGGTAATTGGGATGTAGAAGGTTGTCAAATAGACTAGGCAGTAAGAAAATGGTGTTTACTTAACATTTACTCCACCAGGATAATGCATTTTCCAGAAAGAAACAGAATTTGAGAGTGAGAAGGGACTCAAACAAGGCTACCAAAAGAATTTGAGTTAGAACACTGCTGTCACGAGAAAAAGAGCATGACAGTATTTTAAGAAAGTCTTGAAGCAACTTAAAGATGACATTTAAAAAGTATATTAAATATACCTTGACGTGGCTGCCTTTTGGAGCAAAATGGAAAGTAGCTTATTTTATTTCTTTCTTCCAGTGTGTTAATAAATGTCTAATGGAATGAAATGTTAGAAAACAAGAAACAAAGTATATCACTACAAGAATAAAGTACAATTGATTGATTTGCTGAGTATCAGCCTTGAAATGAATGGAAACTGATAGAAAGGACTGTCAAACAAACTATAATGTGGACTTTAAAAAGAACAATGTTTGAATGCTCAAAGTCTATCTAAAGATACTTTCTGGGCCCAATCTATATGTAACCAGGTCAGAACTTTCTGATAACTGAAATATTTAGAGATCTGTGTGAAAATGGTGGTCTGTTACTCCTGGGTACAAATGGTGAGTGCAGAAGCCAAAATTGCAGCATTTTTTATCCATAAGAAGTTCTGTGTTTTTCATTATTTTTGCCTGGGTTTGGTCATAAGTAGCCAGCACTATTTTTTCTTTACTCTTTAGCTGCAAATTCTGCTTTTCTCTTTCCTAGAAACACTAAGTGCAGTGTTTCTAAATTTTTGCTTTCCTGTGCTATGGTTGCTCAATGACATTATCAAGACAGCAGCCAAGGGCTCCTGAGATTCTGAGTCACAGCACTGCAGCAGAGTGCCAGAATCCTTACTAGACTGCAGTTCCCAGGACTTCTAGATTGACAGGTCTGTGATAGAAATTCTGGCATAGCTTTCTTCACAACACCACATTTGAGTTTTGAGTACCTCATGTCATGAAAAATCTGCCTGGCTTATATGCCCTATATCTTTCCTGTGAAAAGATCACCTGTGATCTTTTGTATTTGATGAGGGATGTTTCAGATCTCAGACAGTGCTGGAGAAAGTATTGTGGCAGAAGGAGATTCCTTTCTATGTCCTTTTTCTTCTAGAGGAGACGTTAGGTTTTAAAAAGTATTCTTTTCAATTGTGCTTTTCATTGTGCCAGATACCTTCTGAGTTAAACACTTAAAGCAGAAAACATTGCTCCTGGAATTTTAAAATAACTTTTTCAAAAGATGTCGTAACATATTGGAACCCAGATGTTGATTTTCAGAAACAAAATCAGTATAAAGTGATTGTGGATATCAATTTCATGCTTGGCTACCTTTGAAAAATTCCCCCTACCAAAGAACAGTAGATATTAATGTGTGTGTTATTAAAATATCAAATACTAGGACTGCAACAATACTTGGTGTTACTTATATAATATGATTAAAAAACAAAAACAATTTTCCTAATGTGTAACCAACTTGACTGAAAGCACTCCAGGTGTTCCTTAAGACTGGTAAACATTTCAGCATAATGAACACAGACCTTGAACCAAAAGCATTGTTTCATGGCAGTTCCTTAGGCTGTGAAATAAGAAACTAACTTCTATAATGAAGAATCAATGAAACATGGTAGTTCAGATAATGGAGACATTTGGACTTTATTCTTCAATTAGTCCCTTATCATTATGAAGCAGAATGACTTGGGTCTAGCATCTAACATGGAAATATTTATAAGTACATTAGAAGTCAAAATAAGTAAAAATGTATGTGCTTATTGGTGGAGAAAACCCCACAAAGAATGTCTATGAATTCCGTTTTGGTTCTGTTACATAAATGATTAATATAATATTATGAGACCATGTGAGAAAGTTTTAAATGTGAAATATGAGTTACTCTTAACTAATGTTTAGTGCATTTTCTCCCCTGTGCTTACTTGAATGCTGAAGGACTCTGCTCTGTACGTGTTACCAAATATTAACAGAAGAAAATCTAAGAAATTAAATCCTTAGACATTTACTATAAGCACTGTGTTAGGGTCTGCATATTTGTAAAGATATAATGTGAATTTGTGCATTGTTGAAATTCAGCAGACTTTGTTACTCTTATTTTTTGCTTGATTGAAAACAGCCCATAAATTCTGCTTTTTCCCAGTATATCAGTGGGGTTTCTAGTATCACAAAACAGGTAATTTATGCTGAAGATATCAAAAGCTAGACAATAAAGTACAGCAGATGAATTTGATTCATGTGGTTTACTGAATTGCTAATTTGAAATGTTTAATTATATCTGATTGCTATACTGCATAGAAATGTGAAACAGGAAGAATCTTGCAGTGTGTCTGTAGAGCAAATACTATCTTAATAACAAACTACTTGGAACAGATGGTGTTCACTCAGGAGTGCTACAGGAACACATGTAGGAAATAGCCGGTGATACTATTGGTGATGTGCAACTTTTCCCTTAAAATTTTCTTAGCACTGAAGATTAGAGAATAGCAAATATGATGGCGGGTTTTAGGAAGCATTTGATGTGGAAACTAAAGAATGATAAGCCTACAAGTAGAAATTTAGATTACTCTTAGTGGACAACTGCATAAATATGACATAGGATAAATATACTTGGGACTAATCCGCGTATCTTTTGTGAAAAGAAGGCTTGCATCACAGTTCTTTTAACAACAAGGCAGCCAAGACTTAAGAGCCTTATTTGATTGAAATTCCACTATGAACCCATTCAATGATATAAAAATTTCCAAGCAGTTTTTCAGAAGGCAGAATTTTTTCAGAGCTTAATTGAAATCAGTTGGATGGATTTTTTGAACTGCAATAGACCTGGAATTAGGCATCCCAGAACAAATGAAAGACCTGCTGTTAAAATCTGGTGAACAGAAGTGCATTGGAACAATACTAAACCTGTGTTTCATCTACATTTTTTCTTACAGATTTCATGTACAATTTGTGAAACGTTATTCAGTGGCAGAATTATGCCATATTGGCTGAGCTAGGGCTTGGTGTCTTATATAACAAAGCAGCAATAAAATAAACAGTGGGTAGTTTTGTTAAATGTCCATTGAATGCCTTCTCCCATAAAAATAATTATCTCTAACTGAATCCTGTTTCACAAGGGAAAAAAAAATAATCTTTCTGAAAACTGTTCCCACTCTTTAGATTGTTACGATGGCCAATATCTGTGTAAGAATGCATGACTTCAGTGATAAAACAGGTAACAGAGAGTAGGGCTGAGAATATTTTTGCTAGCTCTTTTTGAGGAAATGTTCAGCATCCTCAAATACAAAAAAGAGATGCTGAATGTCATTTGATTGCATTAAACCAATGTTTGCTGCAATAAATATTTCTGCAAATCTCAGCTACTTGGCAGTTAGTAATTTATAGATATGGTAGTTTCTCCATTTTTCTACTGTTTGCAATTTAAAATCGTATTTCAGTTATTGACAGAAGAGGTTATTTTTAATAAGTACAGGCAGATGTCTTCTCTTGCTTTTGGCAACTTTAATCTGAAAGAAAAAAAAAGATGATGATTTACTAATTAATGTTTTTGCTTGCTGAGGCTCCTTACCTTAAGTAAGCCCTGTTTGTCACAGTTGCATTGCAAGCTTTTTGTCCTGAGGACTAATTGGCAGGCTAGATGGACTGTGACATTCAAAAATGTGGAACGGGAGGATGTAGCCAGAATGTTAGACACTTCTGTGCATTTGAGATATTCTCAGTGGCTTTTTCTACTGTTTACAACTTCTCATTGTTTTATATTTCAGTGAATTATGCTTTTTCTTTCTTTTCTTTTTTCTCCTCCAGAGTATTAACATCTGAACTTAAACACCTATTTTGGAAAGTATGCCAGTTTTTGTTTTAGGTGATGACATGGCTTCAGCATACTCCTCCTTGAAGATTGTAGTTCTTTATTTTTCTTTCCTTTTCCCTTTATTTTTAATTTGCTGCCTTTGTTTTTAGAACATTAAATGTTACTGGTATTGTAAGCAGTCTGATCTTACTGAATCCACTGCGACTACTGACAACATTCAAATGGTTTGAAACATTTAATATTTCCTTATAACTGTGCATTTCTTTTGCTTTAATCACATTTCTCCTGTCACTCTCTTTTTCCTGTATCCATTCTAAGTGTTATATGTTTATTTGTCTTCTATACCTACTGTTTAGAATTAACAGGGAGTGTGGTCCTGTTGCTCCACTTTCTGTGGTGGACTTGGAACATTTTAACTATAAATAACAAATAACATTAGAAAAAAACAGATGAAGCTTTAGATCTCCTGAGTTTTAGAAGATTTTTATTGGAAGGCAACATGCTGAAGATTGCTGAATAGGAAGATCTAGGTTTTTCCATTCATTCATGGACATAGAGGGCAAATCATTTTTGCTTTTTCGTTATCCATTCCATGCCTGTTGAAGAATGTAGCATAAGTTACTGTGTTTGGTACAGTAAATTCTGGATGAACGTCCAGAATTCAACAGTATGACTTTAATTGCCTTAATGCTTAGAAATTCTGTATGTGAACTTATGAACCAGCTTATTCTGTAATGAGTATCTATATATATATGGCCTGTATGTTGAAGGTAGTTGAAAATGCACAGAAATTCGCATAAGGATCAGGACTTATTATGTGATTATGTGATCTTATTAATGTTTATAAATGTATTGAGTGTGGGACTCAAAGAGACATGACCCACCTCTTTTCAGTGGTCTCTGGGGACAAGAAAAGGGGAAATGGCCATAAACTGGAGCACAGGAAGTTCCTCACCAGTATGCGAAAGAACTTCTTCACAGTAAGGGTGACAGAGCACTGAAACAGGCTGCCCAGGAGGACTGTGGATTCTCCTTGTCTGGAGATATTCAAAACCTGCCTGGACATCTACCTGCTCAGCCTGCTGTAGGGAGCCTGCTTTGCAGGGAGGCTGGGCTCGATGATCTCTGGAGGTCCCTTCTACCTCTACAATTCTGTGACTCTGTGACTCAGTCCAGATAACAGAATTGCAATGTATACAGGCAGAGGAGTATCTGCAGGGAATCTGGTCTCTTTCATTGACTGAATCTTTTCTATGATGTTAGTTTTGCATTTTCTTCCTTTCTTCTACCAGCAACTTAGCTGGTGAGGATTAAACATCATTGATAGTTCTGCCTCAGTATAAAAACATTAATGTTACTTAAGGGAACTTTAGCAAAAAAGATTTGTAACAAATTGTTAATTCTGTGAGTGTGATCGCACATAATATTAAGTATCCATTCACTTTTGTTCATTACTGATTTTTACTGTACTAAAGTTTGTGGGACAGTGGGATTATCTAACTAATTTCAGCAACAACTAAAAAGCAGTTAAAAAGGAAGAATATTTCACTAATGTATTAATAGAGTTTGCATTTATTCAGTCAAGACAGATTGCTATGGATCTATCCCTAAGCAAATTAACTTCTCCTCCAGCCTTCCAAAAATACTTTGTATTAGTAAGAGGCACCTTACATCCACTTTGCTTTCCCTTCTGCTGTTCTTTGTGGGAAACTCCGCATAATGTATTAAAACATTTGCAAAGACTATAGTTTCATCTATAAAACATTGTTATTAGAAAATACTCTGTCTGACAGATTTAGCTGTAATTGATTCTAGATAGCATAGTGTGATGGTACGTTCCCTCTGCTCACCCCCTTCCCACCATCTTGGCTTCTTTCCTCAGCTCTCTTTTTCAGCCTGGCCTTGCACAGGAAGACAGTGAACATCAGTACTGATAACAGTTGCTAAAAAAGATTAATGACCGTAAATCTGTCTCAGGCTGGGGACTGAAAGAACTGATAGCAGACTCACTGTTCAGTAGATGAGGATCAATTGAGCATGCGCCTAATCATAGGGTACCTATGAGTCAGTTATCTTACCCCTATAAATACTGAGCAGCCCAAGAATCTTTAAGCTCTCCTGCACAGCAGCTGGCTGCATGACAGGATCTCTCCTTGTGCAGGAAAGCCTCTTGAGGTTATGCCTGCATGGAAATCCCTTTACACCTTTATGTCAAGATGCTTTACTGATACAGATCCTAAGTGAGAAAAATCTTTAGGAAAGCTGTCTTTGGATTTCTAATGTAGGAGCCACCTGATTCAAATCTGCACTAGTTAGTCTGTAGATCTAAGCCAGTTATTTTATAATAATATTATAATATATTATATATTATGTAATATATTAATATACAGTTATAATATACATACGGTTATAAATATAACTGTAAAAAAAAAGGTAAATCTGGTCTCTAATACATACGTAACAACAATTTATCTGCAATATCAAACACTTCAATTGCCCAAGTAACGAAATTTCCTTACTATAGCTACCTCTCAAACACTAAACTTCTTCTGTATGTTTGCAGAAGTCATATAGGTTAGTTACTGAAGATCATTAGATAAATGATCACTGAAAGAGAAGTAACTAAAGGCAACTCATAAGTGCCTGTATTGCAATAAGGAGAATAAATCTGAGCGTGAATGCGTACCATTGTACAGTGCGTATCAGAAAAACATGCTGTTTTTTTTCCTTCGGGAATTCTCTGAATTTTGCTTCAGCTAAGTAGCTTATACTAGCAACTGTATTTTGGACAACTGTCTGTCAGTTTTCCTATGTACTCTAACCTTGTTATATTTTGTAGTAGCACATTAATGACCAAGGAATTGTGAGCCCGGAACACTTTAGTTTATTTTTAATGGTGATATTGAGGACAGTTTAATTCTTAGTAAAATTAATTTCAACAAATGATGTTTGGAAAATAATTAATTTGCTTTTTTCTCCTTTTGTAAAAAATGATGGCAAGCCATGAGTCTCTACTATTGATAATTTGTTCATTTGAGGTGCAGTCGTTTAATCAATTTCATGGTTTCCTAATGTTGACCTGCTCTTTTGGGAATACTACTGCATACAGTTAACCAAATCTTCATTTGCTGTCTGATTACAAGTCAATGCAGTTATCAGTATAGAACCAGCTAGTAAAAGCACAGCTAATACTTCTTGTTTGCATTTTCATCGTCTGTTAGCATGTTTTAGTATAATGACTTTTTTTTTTTTTTTTACACACAGATGCTGGTGCATACATTTACAGTAATTAGAGTTCAAGTATTTACCTCATCAGTGTCAAATAAAATTGAGTACCTATTGAGATCGTAACATTATATATGTAAAACCTGCAATTGGCTTTTTAAAACAAATATGCTAGTTCTACATTTTTCTAAATCACTAACATTTTAGTGATTTGATTCTTCTTTAGAATCAGTTATAAATAGCTGTCATGGAAAGAAAATCACAAATACATATTTTTAAGTTGAATTTTTAAAGTTATTATTATGTAAACTATTTTAACGTTTGAAGGATAGTTGAGATGTTGACACGAATAGTACTATTTGGTGCTTATGGAAGTGACAAATTTTTCAATTGTTTTTAATCAATGAAATTCTAGTTGTACAGTTAAGGTGTACAAAATTAATTAGTAAAGTGACATTTTATTGCTTTGAAAAATAGAGTGATTTACACAAATTTAACCAGCATACTTACTATGGCTGCCTTATTTAGCATGCATAACTCATTTCTTATTCTACCTAGCCAGGTGATTGACAGGAATTCTCTCGTATTAGGCAGAAGTAGATTAGAAACGGATCAAATCTGAGAAGCTCTGTTAAATTTATATCTTCTCAAAATAATATTTCTAAATATTGTATGGTACGTTAGCATACCTCAAATACACATGTGCTTCAGCATTTGAAATACTGATGATTAAACAAAGCTTTTGATCACTGCCTGTCTTCATGCCTGATTCTTTACTTACAGGTCTACAAGTTCTGTGGTTGGCTTTATTTCTTTTGGGTTCTGCTCTAAATAATTGTCTGTAATAAAGAATATAATTGGACTACTGCAGATGTGTATTTTATTGGACGTAGGCTGTTTCCATGAATTTTATCATGCTTTATTGTACTTCAGCTTTCACATTCCTCCAACAAATTTTGAGTCTGTTTTTGCAGCACCACGTTGAAAAGATTTTGAGAAGCATTTTGACCAATAATGCCAGTGACTTTCATGTTGACCTGGATGACTGATTTGTATGCATTAGTGGCAGCTGAATATATCACATATGAACTGTTTGAATTCCTGGCATATAAAGGTGGTGGCCTTGTTTCTTTGTTTCCTTGGCATTCGTACTTATATCAATTGGGAAATATGAAAGTTCTTTATAAAGAATGTGAAATTCAGAGTGTGTGTATTTAAAAAAAAAAAAAAAAAAAAAAAAAAAAAAAAAAGACATTCATATATATGGAGTTCCAATTGTTGAAATGGAACACTGCAAAATCTAACAGTCAGTGGAAACACCTAGAGAAAGTTTCAGTAGCTCTTTGGTTAGCACCTCAGGTACTGTTTGTAAGATAAATGAATTTGAGTATGACAAACTAATTCTACATTCAGCCTATGATTGTGGTGCATTTTGCTTGATTATCTTATATGTCTATAGAAAGCATAAAGTCTGAAAAACTGAATGGATATTATCTGTAGGGCTTGATGTATTTAAACAGGAGTCTGACCTAGCAGAAGACAATGGGGTTATTGATAGGATTAAGAATAATAATGTATGTTTTTAAGAAATGAATATTTAGCAGTGTAGACTTCAGTAGATTAATGCCAAAAAGCTGTGATTTAGAGGGGAAAAAACCCTGTGTTTTAGAAGGTTTTGGTTTTTTTTTTTTTTTTTTTTTTTTTTTTAACCTAACTACTACACTTAGAAAAGCAATGGAATGTGTTTTATCTTTACATTTAATTTAAAATTTAATTATTTGAAATAAGGCATAATATAGTGATTTATCTGTACTTGTGCTCTTGGTGGGAAATGCTTGAGACTGATTATTTCCTTCTGTTTTGTTCTTTTCTCTTATGATAGGGAAGAAATGTCTTATTTCCTTTTTTAACTGCTGAAGGTTAACAGGGCTATCTTGGGTGAACTGTTATTTTTGTCTCATTCATCTGCAGCTTCCTTGGGAAGTTATGAAACTGCTAAAGACTTGTTCTGATCTGGAATAACTCATGGCTCAAAAAAATTCTGCTGTGCAATTTTTTGGGAAGAGTTTTAATAGAACTAGAAAATTATATATCTTTAAAATGTATTCAAAAGACTGATATAGCAAGCTCATATGTTCTGTCAAAGATTACCTTGAATACCTCTGTATGGTTTTAATATGTTCTAATGGAAAGTTATATTTAGTACTTCAGTGTTCTTAATGTTTTCAGAATTTTCAATTAGCAAAATTGACAGCTTTCTAAAACCTGGTGATACACATTATTCTCACTTCTTCGCTATTCGTCTTTATAAAGAGTCACCTGGCATAGAAAAAAAAACAAAGAAACACGGGTTGGTTACTTTTTTACTGAACTTCATCTTATCTTGTGGGTACCACTAAAGTAGTTTAACATTGCCTAGTATTTTTCTGAATGCCAAAATCCGATGTCTATCCTGTAAGCTTTTAGATTGTTCTCTAGCTTTAAAAGAAATTACTATGTTTGCATTTCTGAAATACTTTGGGATTTTGCCAGTCTTCCTTGAACTATCAGAGGTTACTTTAGCTGGCTCTAATAATATGGTAGGTGAACTTCTCTAAATACATTTAGCTTCCTCATTCTGACCTAAGTTCCTGCAGGCAACAGTTGTGTTCTTTGTCATATAGAAGTACTTGTGAATACAGAAAGAGGAAAAAAAAAGGTGCAGAGGTGGAGTGGTGATGTGCTTTCCCCTTTCTTTGCAGCATGGGTGGCTGACTTGATGTTTTTCACCCAGAGAGTGAGATAAAACAACCTTTCATGGAAGTCTGAACCAATTTGAAGACTTGTATTGATTGTAATTATTGGGTTTACCATTGATTCTCTACCTAAATATTGAGACTATATGGACTAGCAACGTCTGTTTTGTCTTTTTGATAACACGGATTCTCTAGTAATTAGGATATGTATATCTGAAACACATCCTAAAACTGAGATTTGTTGGGGATGCAGAATAAGCTCTCATCTATTCCAGTATCTTTTGGAACACATTTTACTTTTGTTTATCAGTTGAAATAATATGATCTCAGAGGTTGAGGATTTTATTTTGTCTCTTCTCTGAAAAAAATGCTACTGATTTTATAGATTAGATTGACGATATTTTTATTCCTTGTTTTACTGAGACCTTCCAAGTCAACAGATTAAGAATTGAGAAGTACTTGCACATTTCCTTTATTAGTTTAAAACTGTAGTATATCATAGATGCATGTTTTATTTTAGAACTTCATAACTGACAGTAGAATGGATAATACAATTTTATGATAAAGAATTGTAAGTATAAATAATAATTTTATAGACCAAATTTGAAGTTATATGTACTTTCATGTGGGAAATACAAAGATTCAGTGGAAGTGACATAGTACCTGAGGCGTTATGTCGCAAGAAAATACATTCTCAGAACTGAGAAGAGAGATAAAATGCCTTCAGCTATTTTTGAACTGGGGGAAATACCTTATGTAAAAATAGCACTAGTAAGCATGTTTGATCATGTGTTAAATTTGTTCTCTACTTTTTGCATTACATCAAAAGTATAGTCAATTCATATCAATTCAATTTACCTTTGCTAAACTGTTATTCGAATGCCAATCTGAATGTTCAGGCAGAATTAGCTCTGGGGACTGGTAAACAAACCCCTAACAGAAGCTGAAGTGCATGTGCAGAAGTAACATGGGCAGAGTGAGCATACGAATTGTGGCCTTCTCCCTGCAATGTCTGGTCTTATGCCAGCTGTAGTCATCACTTGACTGTTCTCCTCAAGGCACAGCATGGTAGCATACTATGGCTGTGTCTGCCCAAATGGCTCAGTCTGCTGTATTACTCCTCAGAAACCTTCAGTGTGTTTCGATTCCATACGTAAGTGCTTCCAGCTTGAATAAAACAGGAGTTCTATATTGAGCTTGTCACTGTGCAGTGTCCCAGTCCTCGTTGTCTGTCTTGATATTCCTCATCATTCCACACGGATGTTAATAATGTTTGATTCTAAACACAGTTCAAAGGCTAATCATGATGGTAAACAAGCACTGAAGCCAAAGTTATGTAAACAAGCGTGCTGATTCTACAAAGATTTTTTTTTTAATTATCAAAACTATTAACTTTGTTTTGGTAGGTGTTGCAAGTATTTCAATTGCTATCTTTCCATTTATTGACATTCCTTTAAATAGAGACTCTCTAAAAGGAAAAGTTACTGACTTTCCAAATTGTATTTACACTATTAGATTTAGAAAGCCACTAACAGGCAGCAGATTGCCATTCAGTCTAATAGCAACTAAATGTGAATGTGCTTTGAGTGACCAGGAAAATCAAGAATTTTGTGTCATTCCTTACTGAAGTTATCTAGTTTTATATTACTAGTGACTTCAAGGCCTGAAGCATGCAACAAAGAATTGAAAGCAATATATTTTAGATGTTTTGGTTGAAAGGTTCTAAACTACTTGTTTGAGGTGATTGGAAATGTTGAAATACTATAGATATGGAAATCTTTTCTTTGCTGTTTACCAAAAGCAGCGTTGTTGAAATTAATATGTCTATATGTGTTAATTGTTAAAAATTGTCACTAATGAAGAGCTACTTGTGGTGTAGATATGTCTAATGTGCTGTGTGCTTTGACTGCAGGTTTAAAATATCCGAAAAATGGAAGCCAAGTAATAAGAATTCCATGTCATGTCTCTGAGGATACAGATTGCAAATCTTAGGTCCCAACATAAGTTTTTTTTGTTTTTGCTTTTAAATTAACTAAGATCTGGAAATAAAAATGCCTGTGTTGTGTGATAAATCATGTGGCAGAGCAGCGAACGCTCAAAATATCTAGCAAACACTAGACTGAAATTCACTTTCTTCAAACTGCTGTTTTGCTCATAGGTTAGTGAGCAAAAGAAAGTCATAGCAAGTCATCAACAGAAAAAATAATTAGATATTGTTTTAGACTTTAAGAATTACCTCAGTTTTCCTGATTGCATTAAATAAATTGTTCAGAATAGATACAGAATATTAATGAACTACTTAAGTTGTGTTTGCATTAACACATACTGTCTGATATGTAAAATTGCTTTTGGAGTAACTGGTGGAGAATGGCTGGCCATTGATAAATTGAAATCACTTGCTCTTCATGTAGTTTAATACCTCCCATGCTGATATAAGGAATTTATCTGATAACAGCATCTTAAAAAATTATGTTCAAAAGAAAATCTAATTTGCTTATGAATACTCAACTTTTCTAACAGATGTTTAGTGGAGGAAAGAAGATGCTAACTATGTGTCAGAATAATTTATACAATACTAATTGGAGTCTTGATTTTGCCAAACAGACAAAAGGAAGATCAGAAAATGTGTAGTAAGCTAGATCGGAGGGACAGCTGTGCTCACATGTTGGAAGAATCTTCACAGATGTGGATTTATGAAACTCAGTTTTATGGCAGCAAACCAAAGATGCTGTGACTCATACAAATCGAAAGCTTCTGTACTTATTCATTTCTTTATCACTTTTTTTTTTTTTTTTTTTTTTTTTTTTTTTTTTTTTTTGACATGTGCATTAGTTAAAAAAGACATAGAACTTTCTCTGGTTACAGTGAGTTACTGCAACTTATCCTGGAAAAAAAAAATGCCATAGAACTGCAATACCTAGATACTAACATTACTACTTCAATAAATTTAAAAAAAAACTGTAGAATATAAGGAAAGATATTTGAGTAATTACTCTTCATGATGCACTGCATGTAATTTTTCAGTATCAAGCACAGTTTGGAAAATACTGTGTTAGCAAATACCCACATTTAGCATCTGAATATTCTGATAATTCATGCTACATGCTACCTTTAACTTTTTCCAAAAAATCTCATAAATTCCATTATGGTTCATATATATGTTTATTCAGGCTTATGATTGCATCAAAAAATACTATACATGAAAGAGTTCCATTTACTTAAGGTATATTTTAGGTTCAGTGAGCTTCCACCTAAATTTGAAGCACATTACTTTTAGCTGTTTTTTTTTTCTTTTTTCTTTTTTTTTTTTCCTGTTCTTTTGCGTAGTCAGTTCTGTAGAAAACAAAACAATCTGTTCCCACTGGGAGTGTGCAATAATATTAACCTTTTTGTAAGGAACGAATTGAGGACAGAAGAAGATTTTTATGATGTGCAGCATTGAATTTTTGATATGAAAGAGTTATTTTACAAATTTATAAACAATGTTAGGAGGACTGCTCCAAAAGTAATGCCTTCTATTTTATGATGTTGACCTGTGATGTCAGAGGCAGATGTTGGTGGAATGGCAGTAGGGGCTGAACATTTCCACCAGTATTCCATTGCATTTTGTTGCTATGCAACAGCAGACAGCAGAAGAGCAGACTAAGAAATTGGGGTCTGACATGGAAGTGCATATGAAGCAAAAGAGTGGGATTGAATTTCTCCATGGGGAAAAAATGGCACCCGTTGACATTCATTGTTGCTTGCTGAATGTTTCAGGAGACCAAACAGTGGTTGCGAGCACACTGAGGTGGTGGGTGGTGCTTTTCAGCAGTGGTGTCAGTGACAGTGCATCACCTCCACTGGTGCAGATTTTTATAAGCCTATTAAATGCAGGCTCCTGTTTATTGCTGGCAAAAATGCATAGATCATGGTGGTGACTGAGTTAAAAAGTAGTGTTTCGTAGCTGAGAATTTGCTCTATCAATTAGTCTTATTGTGCTTTTTGTATCTGTTGTGGTTTTTATGAAAATAAAGAAAGAGGTATTACTTTAAGAATGTCCTACATACCTCAATAAAACTGAATTGTATTTGTTGGGCACTGGTTTTCTTTCTATTTTTTGACTTCTCAGAGCGTGCTTTTATGCTTTGACTATATTGTTTTCCTTTAAACTTGTTTGAATGTTTGTGCATACTGCATATACATATGTATACATCGTGCTACCACATCTCAGTCCTGTTTTATTCAGGACTCTCAGTACTTGTAAGGGATCACATTAAGATTTTACCTCTCAGAGTTAAGAACTATGTGAATATTCTCAATGATGTTAGTGACTAAGACACTCAGAAGTGAGCCAAAGATAAAACTTGTTCTTTTACAGTAATTTATGCTTTTGGTGTCCTGAGATAATCCCTTAGAAGAGCCTAAAGTTGCAGTCAGTGTTTTGATTATGAAGAGAAAGATGTGAGTTGTATTCTTGCTTACTGTGATAGTTTAAGGTTAGAATGAGTTTTTAGGCAGTGCTTCTTATCAATTCTGTTTAGTTGTGCTCATGTTCTTAAGGTGAGTCTTACAATAAAAGTATGCATACAAAATAGGAGATGAAAATACCATCAGATCTAAAAATGATAAATGGTTTCCAAACAGTTCATGATAGATTTTTAATTTCATCTTTGAAGTTACTTTTGTTTGCCTTCTTTAAATGCAATTTTGAAACAACCTTAGCCATGGTCTAAGCAAATGAATTATCTGAAAAATGAAATTTGAGTTTCTTTATCTATTTTAGATACCTTCTATTTCAACTTGTGGCAAATATGCAGACATTCTTCTGAGTCTACAAGAAAATTTCTCCTTCTATTTCAGCTTGTGGCAGACATACAGACATTTTTTCTGAATGTACAAGAGAATTCTGCCACCAGTCCTAGGAAAAATGACTGGCATCTCAGCCGTCAAGCAGTGTCTTAAAAGCTTAGCGATATAAATGGAACAGGTACTGTTTCAGTTCTCTGGAGAAATTTAGTACAAGAGTATAGATTCATTTACTTTAATGCCAGGGATGCTCAGGTTATAACCTCTTCTGAAGCTGACCACATGCAGCCAGAAGTAGTTCCAGTGAGAATTCACCTTTTTCTACCCATGTGCATGGTTTCCACATAGGTCCCTGCTGTGCAGCCATCTGCTGGATTTGTTGCTGATCCTCTTGTCAGCAGCAAGCTGCTTGCCAGCCCTACTTCCCCAGCCAGCTGTCATTCTGCTGCTTTTACCGTCTGACTTGTGACTTCATGCTAATCCCTTTTTTTCATGGGTGGTGGTAGACCTGAGCTGTCTCGTGGCAAAGAATCAATGAAACACTTTATATTAAGTTTCATAAGAAAAACTTTACTGCTACAAACTCACAGTTATTGGAGGTCTGTGCCAAACACGGGATGTATTCCATTGAAGTCCTCAGCCCAAGCTCCCATTCTTTCTGATTCTTTCTTTATAGGATCTCCCATTGCTGGATGTCTGCAGAGCTGTAGGCCTCTATTCTTGATCTTTATCTTTCTCAGTGATAAAGTCCCAGAATAATTTTATTTTTGATACAGCTACTATTACTATTCTAAACTAACAATATTTTTCTATTTCAAACTAAATCTTCTGTCCAAACTAAATCTGCTTGTCTAACCTACATATTCAGCTGCAAGCTTAACTAGCAAACAGATTTGTCTCCTAAACCTCTTTTTCAATTTTCTTGACTGCTGGACACCTCAGGCTGATAAATACATCTTGAATTTAGAATGTGAGTGAATCTGATTGTGTTGTCATGAGCAATATTTCTTTTACTTTTCCTCTTCAGATATGCAGCATTAACCTAGACTTTGTCAAATTATTTTGGTTATTAAAATAGTTTCTCTTCTTATTTTAGGAAGGTGCTAGTCACACTTATACCTTTCAAATGCTTCTGTAGAGATAATTTCTTTATTCTGTCTGTTGCTGTCACTGTCTGTTTCTTTATCTTCCTCCCATAGCACAAGCTCCACCAATGCTTCATGTGCAAATTTTGTCTGCAAGCTTCAGAATAGTTTATTCTGAAAGTGTTCATTTGCAGCATGGTGTTGCAATGTTTTTCTGGCTGCTTAATGATAATACATATTATTTAGAGTTTGATTAATTTCAAAATGAGCGCTTGTTTAGAAGAACCTATTGCATAGTCAATTAGCAGTTGGAAAGTCAGCTTCCCAGCATCATCTTTTTCTTTCTATGCTGTTTTGCCTGCGTTAGTCCAGTCCTCTTCCTTAGATGCTGTTGCATTGTGTCTATTTTTTTCTTATGTAATATCTCACAACTGCCATGGTCCTGTCATTCTGTCTCACCTAGACAGATCATTTTGAAGCATGGGCTGAGTTTTTCTAAACAGAACATGTTCATCCTTTCATAGAACTTATTCCAAATACATTCTGAACACTAGATTGTCTAATGATTAATATTTGTACAAGAACAAATGCTAATTGAGGAAGAATGTCATATCATAGGCTTTCTTGAGTAACAGATTTAAACACTTAACTAGAAGCAAAAAGTATCACTCAAAGTATTTGAAAAGATATTCATTTCCATGTCATACAAGTTGGCTTATACTTGAGTATTTTCTTTTTTTTGTAGTGATTGGTTTTTAGGCAGAAGAAAAATACTTGGACAAAAACAGGAATATGTGTGTGTTCCAAATGGTGGATGTAGTGTTCTCAAAAATGCTAAATTTAGACACTCTTGACAAGTAAGAAATGCATTTTCCAAATCAATAGCAGTCTTTAAAGATAGAGATAAAATAGAAGTTCTGGTGACTGTACTGAAAGCATAAAGGTGATTGAGTACAGCAGTTGTTCCTCACACTGCCATGGTCTAGTTCCTGACTGGTCCTTTGTAGATAGGTTCTTCTCCTGCCATCTTATTCAATTAAGATAAGATGAAAAGATAGCATTCTAAAGAAAAGGAAGTCTGCTTCTTGACCAGGAGTCAAGAAAATGGAAAAGTTCTGTAAACACTGCAGTTTTCAGTCTTCTTGCTGACAGAGAAGATATGAATGGTGTGTATTTGGAGCACAAGGACTACAGTACTGTTGTACATAATTTTCATTAGAGTCAGAACATTAGGCAGGATATTGGCAGAGCTTCGTGTTAAAAGATCAGAACTACAGAGTTGGTAAAAATGTGTTAAGCCTAAAACAACTAGCTGGCTTATTGTCTCATTTTTCTCATGAATAACCTAGTTGTGAACAGACAGCATTGTTTATATTTATATTAAAAAAAAAGCTTTTGTTCTTGTGCAATACTCTTACATTCTTAGAAGCATGTGAAAAGCCTAACATCCTACTTCCTCTAGTCAACTGGTGGAAAATAGTTCATGCACAGGTGACAATAACAGTGAATATGTAGAAAACTTGTCATTAGGAAAAGTCTGTGTGATTGCAATTGACTACTCACACAAAGGAAATCTTTGTGTAGATATAGGTGGTATAGTGTTCAATCCCAGATTCAGAGCTTCTGATTTGTTGCTAGAGTATGTAGATTCCACAGTCAGAGGCAGAAATACTTTCCATCCATGTTGTCAGACCACGAGAGTAGAAGTCTGCTGAAATGTTGTGCTAAGATCGACATCACAGCAGTGTATGCTGGTTACTGCTGGTTTTGCTTGTAGGTTATAGTTTTCAAGTTTGTATAAGCTGTATGTCTCATAGGAAGTGAAATCTGGGTTCTTAAAACGTATCTGTGAGTACAGCATCAGTATGCTTTTCATAGCCAATCAATAGTCTTTTCCCCCTAGGCTTAAAGAGATTGAAAATTTAGGTAATCACCACAACAACAAAGAGATGCAGAGTCTCAAGCAAATTAAAGGAAAAGAGACCAGAAATCTTTATTAAGTATGTAGAAAGACAAAAAAAAAAAAAAAAAAAAAAAAACCCCAACAAATAAATTATCAGCACTTTGTACGCATTACATTTTCTCAATCAACTGGATTTCTTTCATGTATTTGCAGAACTGGAACTCAATTGAAAATGAAAAAATGTTAGTTATGTGATTTGCATTATCTAGAATCACAGAATCACCAATGTTGGAAAAGATCTATAAGAGGCCTTCATCTAGTCTAACCACCCACCTACCAACAATACTTACCTGCTAAACCATGTCCACTTAGTACTGCATCTAAACATTTCTTGAACACCTCCGGGGATGGTGACTCAACCACTTCCCTGAGCAGCCCTTTCCAGTGCCTGACCACTATTTCAGAAAACAAATTTTTCCTAAGATACAACCTGAACCTCCCCTGTGCAACTTGAGGCTATTCTCTCTAGTCCTGCTGCTAATTACACCCATCTTGCCACAATTTCCCACCAGGCAGTTGTAGATAGTGATAAGGTCTCCCCTGAGCCTCCTCTTCTCCTGACTAAACAATCCCAGCTCCCTCAGCCGCTCCAGAAGCCTCAACAGATTTGTTGCCCTTCTCTGGGCATGCTCCAGGGCCTCAATGTCTTTCTTGTAGTAAGGGACCCAGAACCAAACACAGTACTCAAGGTGTAGCCTCCCCAGAGCTGAGTACAGGGGGATGATCACCTCCCTGCTCCTGCTGAAATACTATTTCTGAAACAAGCCAGAATGTCTGTGCATCAATTCAGAACAAATGCTGTGCATTGGATGTGGATAGAAGTAAAAATAAATATCAGCCATGCCAACATTTAATATTATTTCGAAGTTCAAAGGCATTTTGAAGAATAATGCATTCTTCTTATGATAAACTAAGCAACAAATATAAATAGCTTTCCTAAGTCAAAGCGCAATTTTTCAGAGGCACAGCTCCTATAGGCGTGAAAAGACTACCACACATTCTTTTTAACATCTTAATTTATGTTGTGCTATTCAGTGTTCATTGGTAAGTATGTTTTTCACTCATTTGTGCAGTTTTAAATTTTTACCTTTTGTTTAATAAAGTTTCTCTTTCATAAGCAATACGGGTAAAAACTGAAATCGTGTGTTGTACTTATGCCATCGTACGCCTCCCTAGTGAAAAGTGACCGTTCTTTAAACCAAGGGAAATTATTTGCTGGTTATAAAATGTCTTTGCTTTTTTTAATACAGAAATATAGCAGGTTTATCTTCAAGGTCATGATGCTGCTTTAGGTAATAATGCGGAGAATTGGAGGTGCAACATACAGATTTAGGTAGTTAGTTTTAGACAACATAAAATTTGAATTGCTACTACTTTGAAATGCCCTAAGATTACTGACTAGAACATAGAGGTTTTGCAGCAACCTGACAGTTCCTCTGAACTGTTCGCATGTAATTGTAATTTGGCTGACCCCACTTTGAGCAAGTGGCTGGACTAGGTGATCTCTAGAGACTCCTTCCAATTGCAACGATTGTGGTTGTGTGTCATCATAAAAATGAGCAACAGTACGGTGAAGGCATTTGAAAAATGCTGTGTGTATTTACTAGTTAAGCAGGAGGAGGCATAGGACGGATCTATTTGTGCACTTTGCAGATCTCTTTGGAGGCAGAGGAATGGTGATTTGCAGTGCCTTGGCTTCCAGGAATGCCATCTCTGAGGTGAACTCTAAGATTGTTTTTGTTATTGAAACTATACTTTAAAAATGTTTTTCATACACTTCAAAACAAAACAACCCTCCTAGTTACCCAGCCAACAAAGTGGGCATGATCTGGATACTGAGCCAGCCTTATGCCAAAAGAGCAGGCCACCTACATCAATGGTTCTGAGATAATACAGTTATACAATGCCTTATTTTTAAGGTTGCAGAGAGTTGCTTCTACCTGCCAAAGCAAAGCCCAAAAGCAACAAAAAGTTATGCATTATAGCAAGTGTTGTCTTTGTGCCATTACATCACACTATGGATTATAGTTCTGTCAGGATAATTGCTGTAATGTTATTTTATATTTTGCCTATCTGCTCTATCTTAAGCCTAACCTGTGCTTCATTGCACACTGTATCTAACCTGATTCAGACTGAATGCTGATGGAGCAGAAATCTTGCCTCTCTGTTCTGGATTGTGCTTGTTCTGTAGGTAAATCTCCTACTAAACTTAATGGGAGCTTTTTGTGTATTAGGTTCTGAGTATTCGGTCAATCATAGGTATTACTTATGAATTTCTCTTTAAATAACATCCTTGGACAACTATTGTGCAAATATTGCGGATTCATTCAGAAATCCTTCCTACAGAAAGCTTACATAAAAATGTAAGAATGGAAGCCTTCATGCTTTAAAGGAAGATCTTGTGACTATGTAAGTGGCAAGAAATAGAATATGGTTACTTTCTCCATGGGAAACAGAAGTAAGGTATGTCTGGCATCAAGATGGTGGACTGTTATTTGCTCCTATTTGTTCAAAATGTTACACATGAGCTCATTTAGAATGTAATCTTTCCCTTATTTGCTGACATCGGTAAAATACATGCATCTTCTTTGGTGTTTAAAAAAGAAGCAAAAACCTAACTTCAATCCTTAGTGTAACCCAGCAGGTGCTTTTGGTCGTGGTCAGTTAACTAGTACTTCCAAAAGAAGGGTATTTTGCCTTTGCTTTTAAAATTGTTCACCTAGCTGTAATTCCTGTTACCTTTATGTACTATTGTTTTTCTTAAAATGGGCATGAGTACTAGCTCTTCTTCTGAAATCATCATTGCTTTCTTTAATGGTGTGAAAAAGGAACTAGCATTTCATTTCTTTCTAATTATAAAGATGAGGTGCTATTAGAGGTTTAGGTATGTTGGTGGTTTTTTTTGTTTTGTTTTGTTTTCTTTCCTGATTTCAAACATACTTTTTAAACTGCAGAATTGCTACTAAAGAATAAAAGAAGGCAGGTAGTTTAGAATTTTTCTTTTTTCATCCTATTAAGTTTATCCTGCACTAGTATTTTCTAAGTATCTAAAACCAATCAACTCAGCAAGTAAAAACAAAAGCTCACCAAGTCCTTGGATGTTTTTTCTTCTTTGTGTAGTTATGCAAAACAGGTGATAAGCCTTAAAGTGTTGCAGAGAACATTTTATTGAGATTGAAATATAGGTGTGTTACTTGAATCTTCTGTCATTTCTATCCTGTTGTAACTGTTTTTATAATAAGCATCACTTCTATTATGAGGCTGCTGCTGTTTAAATTTGCATTGGAAAACTGCACAGCGAGTTTATGAGGTGTTCCAATTTGTACATTTGAAACACCTTTTTCATTATTCCCATTTGTCATCCTGTGCAATTGATTCCTAGACCTCATATCTCATCAAGGCATACCAGATACTTCTCCTGTTTGAAAATGTTCTAGAATCTAAAGTACCTAGTGTCTTTTTGAGTGTTTAGGTTTTTGTTTGTTTCTTTAAGGAAGGAGTCTTGTGCAATGATCTCTAATTATATATCATTTTGTAATCAGCCAGAATAGATTTCTGTGCTGTGCTGAGACAAATATTTGTAGAAAGTGCCAGCAGTGGTCTTTATCCCATGAAGAGAATTTGCGAAGAAGAGAACAGGAAACATGGTTTATTTATTTCTTAATGAAAAAAATCAGAGAAAGAGTAGGTTCAGTCAGGTGAGCAGAAAAGGAAATAAAATGGTTGCTTGGATTATTAATTGTCTTGCCTAGAAAACAGTCTAGAAAACAGTGAACCCTTAAGGTCCTTGAGAAAGTTGGTAATAACATGTTGGTTAATGTCAGCTGAAAGGATGCTAGTCTCCAAATTACCTCCAAATTCAAGTTGGTATTGCTGTGTTGTTTGCTCTTACTGTATTGCTGCGGTAAGTCAACTTTCAGAAAATCTCTACAGAAAAACTAGGGGAGCTGTGCTTGGTTTTTCAACAGGAAATTCTGATATTTGGGTTGAAAAGCATGGGAAAAAAATGTAACTAGGTGTCAGTAGGTCTTTTCCCCCAGAAATGACTACAGCCTCTTCTGGTGCTTTTGCTGCTTGACTAGCAGTGGTTATTTTCATTGATCACAAGGAAGAGTATAAGAATGAAACAGCTTGTGAATGCCTGTCAGTGAGCTGTGAAGCCAACAGCAGCTAGGACTGCTCAGATAAATGCTTTTGCAGCACCATGAGAAAACCATACTTCAATGTCATATCCAAGAGCTTCAATGAACTTTTAGCAGGTGTTCAGTCTTGCTGGATTTGTGTTCAAGATTGAACAGACTTAAATATTTTTTCTGTACTACAGTCTTCTGTCTTCTCTAAAACTTACTGAAGATCATGTAACTGCATTCCAGAGTATTGCAGATTTTGATAACAAAAGGCAGATAGTTATTAGTTCTTAGTTGTCTGCATATGAACTGTTGCATTTTAAAAAGCCTATGAGTTTTCCTATCACAAATCTATTCAATTCTTGTAAGACTACTGTTGTTTTGTTTTCATTTGTGAAAGCTTGCCATTTGTGAATGTGTTCTTCAAAGCTCTGAAGAGTTGACAATACGTTCTGATTTTTTAAAGGTTATTTTGATTCTACTTTGAAAAGACTCTGACTTCATTTTTAAAAAATGGTGGTTTAGGACTCCTACATGTGCAGAGAGTATAGGTAGAAAAAAAACTCAGTAGAGTACAACTAAAAACTGGAGACTGAAGAAAAAACATATGGAGAAGTCAGCTATGCCTTATTGTTTTCAGTTAGTTTTTGATCATTTGAAGAGAGATGAAGATAGCTAGATGTTAATGTCAGAAATGGAGAGCATCACGTCAATGAAGTAGCACTGTGCAGGCAACCTTTAATTACAAGGAATTTTTTTTCTTCTGTTTTTTGTTTTTTTTTTTGCTGTTATTGTTTGTTGATGTTGTTTTTTTGTTTGTTTGTTTTACTGCTTGAATAACAATCTGAGTTATTGTTGATTAATATTTTATATATATGCAGTGATTACCTACATTTGTATAATAGGAATGATTATATAAAAAATAATAAATGCCTTGTTTGTGAAAGAAATCACAGTCCAATTATAATTGGAATGAATGCATCTTTATACTTAGCATAGCCTGAGGCATTTTTAGGTATTCATTATCTGTATTGTAAAAGTTCTTTTATGTTTTTGAGATGTGAACATTTTGTTTCTGCATCTTTCTGAATCCTCAACATTAGAATTCTCCTAAAGAAATCGAAAAGCAAATTAGAAAAAAATTCATCTCATATGTAAATATTGGTGTCTTCCAGATGGCAGTATAATCTGGAAGAAGTTAAATGTATTTTATTTATTTGAAATGTGTTTTGATAAGTGACATTTAATAGTCATTCATAAAGGGACCATTTGCTGAAGAAAGCATTTTTCTGCATAATAAGAATGAACAGCTTTAGAATGCTAAGATGAGAAAATTGAGTTCTAAATAGAATTTAAAAAACAAACTTTCAACATGGCATTTTCAGTTTCTATCATTTGCATCTACCTTAAAATAAAGTATGCAGTGTTTTATTTATTGCTCTATTAATGAATCTTGTGTGGCTCAACAGGTAGGATAATGCTAAAGCACATTATCTTCTACTTTGTAGTGCTGAAAAACATTAGCTGCTACAGGGAAACTACTTATTGATTAGGTTCTCTGTGCAGGATGTGGAGGGTTTTAAGAGTTTCTGTGATTATTCTGGATGAAAAGCATAAACATGAATGAAAAACTGCTGCTGTAAAAGTTGTTTCAACCGGAAACATCAATATCAGAAACATTTATACTAACTAGATGGAGATCTTTAGATAACCCATTTAAAGGAAGTATACTTTGACAAAGGTATATTTCTTCCTCAGAAGAATAGTAGAAATATCAAAGCATTTGTCATAATACTTGGAATATTCCAAATTATATAATCTCTGCTTTGTCATTGAGATGACAGGAGTAGTAGGCAAATCATATTAAATCAAATTCCTTCAAGTCTGTTTTTCAGAAGTCAAATTGACATTTCGGATTCAGATAGATAACAACACTTCTTATATTTTATAGTTCAGGAACTGCTTTGCTCTACCTTCAACTAAACTCTAGTTCAGTCTTGGTTTATAAAAATTTCACCCCGGTAAACCATTTGACCAGGAAAAAGTAGTATGTGTGTGAGTGGTTTTCCAAACTGTTCAATCGTACAAAGGAAAGGAATGGGAATAGAAAAGGGAAGGGGCTGGATATCTACTTTTGCCTGTTCAGAATACCTTGTTGATTTTTTTTACCAGCAGTGGTTTTTATCAGATGTCCCCAGCAGATCCGTGAGATGAACAAAGTAACAATTTCTCACCAAAAATGCTATGGCTGTATCTGGCACAGGCTAGCCCCTGCCAGCACCTGGAGGCCTGCAATCAGTTATTTCAGTCTTGGCAACAAATCATGGGTTAGAAGGCATGGTGTTGGCAGCTGAAAGGTGATGTATGCTTACTTCAATTTGGCTGCATTCCCTGCACCTGAACCAGGCTTCTCTCAGGTTTTGTATCACATGCATTTGCTGCTGAGTAATACACAAAGAGTCATTTCACTGTTGAAACAGAGGTGTGGTCAGAAGAATATGGATATTATTGCTGTGAGGCTGGGGAGGGCAGAGTGGTGTGCGCTCTGGAGCACAGAGAGAAGATGGCTCCCAGCCACTGCAGGCTCTTTTCAGTGCTGGTGCCTCTCCTTGGTGCCGCACTCTAAAATGCTGTCCTGAGATGGGGTTCAGTTCAGCCTGTGCATCTACAGCAGCATGTGTTTTTTAACATGTGCATGCTTACAGTACCAGGTAATTTTCTTGACCTTGAGACTAACTTTTCTAACAGAATGCCAGCTCTTTTTAAAATTCATATCCCACTGGTTGAATGACCTCCAAATGCCTTCAAAAACAAGACTTTCATACCTAGTGTTTTTACTCTCGTATTTGACAGACTGATGACTCATTTATCTGTCAGCCAAATCACAGCAGCTTACGTTCTGGGGAAAAAAAAAATAATCCATATGAATTACCATGCCTTGTTATGGCTGTTAGTAAGAAGCTTACTGTTCTAAAATGTTACCTTAGAAATCACAAAAATGATTGATTTGGCACAGATAAGGATTGAAAATCACAAGCAATATAGGAAGAATGTCATGAGATATGAGGTGCCCTGTCTGCACTTAGGAACCTCCTAAATAGACAAAATGTTAAAAGAGTAAAAACAATCTCCATCAGTGGTAAATCTGTTCTGTACTTGTTTGGGTCTTGTATACTGAACGTTTCTATCTTTTCAGTCTTGCTGCTGGCCAAATAAATTCGAAGGTGTTACCTTAGAACAGCAAAGGGTAGAAACATTTCCCAGGTGCAGTGTTAAAAGCAAAGCCTGTTTTCAGTTGTAATTTACTGAGGTTTTGTTCATTTTGTAAAACTTTTGTAATTTTGTAAAACTTGTGACCAGACTTAGGCAAAAAGCTGTAACACACTTTGAGATTGGATTTGAGGTCTTGGCATGAAGAGTTTCAGTTTAAAAAAAAATGAACTGTATAGTGAAGATGTAAAAATTGAGTATGCATCTGGAGTCCTTGCTTGAGAAAGCAAGATGGAAGATGAGCATTTACCCTTTCATGTGACTGGGTCTTCTATAAACATCAGTTTGAGTTGAAGAATTATTTCTAAATCCAGAAAAGCAGAATAAAAAACGAAGCTATTAAAGCCGAGTCTCAGCAGGTAACCATTTTGCCCAGATGTCCCAGATTTAAAAACAAGAACGACATACAGACATAGTATTATAGTCAAGCTTTAGTGTAAAAGCACTATGAATTTCATTTTGGACCTTAAAATTAGCAAGCATGCTTTCAAACAAAATGTGGCTAGTTTCCATATTGTAAGGAAAATCGTTTTTTTTGTAAATGAGTTAGGTAAAATTCTATTACTAAAATAACTTTACTTGGAGCAACTATTGTAGCTGGGTAATTTATTATAGTGCCCTGTATTTTTTTAGACACCTAGGCTGATTAGAAATATTCTTTCGGAGACCCAGTGAAGAGATCATTGTTTATTAAATATTTTCTGAAAGAATACCTAACATTTTATGCTTAAATTTATGGAAACAACCTGGGAGACCTCATTGCAGCCTTCCAGTACTTGAAGGGAGCATATTAACAGGAAAGGGAACGGCTGCTTATGAGGGTGAATAGTGACAGGACAAGGGGGAATGGTTATGAACGGAGACAGGGGAGGTTTAGGTTAGATATTAGGAGGAAGTTTTTCACACACAGGATGGTGACGTACTGGAACAAGTTGCCCAAGGAGGTTGTGGATGCCTCATCCTTGGAGGCATTCATGGCTGGGGTGGATGTGGCTCTGGGCAGCCTGGTCTGGTGGTTGGTGATCCTGCACATAGCAGGGGGGTTGAAACTAGATGATCATTGTGGTCCTTTTCAACCCAGGCCATTCTATGATTCTATGAAATATTCTTTCTTTTCCTGTTTGTATGTACCGTGGGAAGTTTGAAAGGGAATGCCTTCTCACTAGTTCATCAAAGGAAATATTTTAAATTTGTTGTCTTACCATAGCAAGAATTCCTACCACACTGGTAGCTTAACAAAAACTAAATGCACTGATGTTTCTTAACTTGCCTTTTAGCGTTTAAAAATATAGAAAATCTGTGCACAGTGATAAACACTAGTATTGGCTGTGCAAGGTGGAAATCTCAAAGGTCAAGGTAGTGTTAAGTTGTCCATGCAGTGTGAATATGTGCATCACTATACAGCCTGTTCGGTGTTCAGTGACATGCTTGGTAGACGAAGGAAAAGCTATTGATGTAATCTACCAAGACTTAAGCAAAACCTTTGACTCTGTCTCCCACAGTATTGTCCTGGAGAAGCTTGCAGCCTTTGGCTTGGACAGGTACGCTCTTTGCTGGGTGATGAACTGGCTGCATGGCCTGGCCCAGGGAGTCGTGGTGAATGGAGTTAAATCCAGCTGGCAAACAGCCACAAGGAGTGTTCCCCAGGGGTTGGTATTGGGGGTCTGTCCTTTTTATTATCTTTATTATGACCTGAACAGGGAAATTGAGTGTATTCACAGTAAGTTTGCAGATGACACCAAGTTTGCAGGAGGTGTTGATCCTGAGGGTAACAGTGCCCTACTGTTCTGGGCAGGCTGGATCGCAGGGCTGAAGCCAATGGAATGAAGTTCAACAAGACCAAGTGCTGGGTCCTGTACTTTGGCCACATCAACCTCAGGCAATGCTTAAGGCTTAGGGCAGAGTGGCTGGAAGACCGTGTGGAAGAAATATTGGTGGACGCTCAGCGAACATGAGCCAACAGTGTGTCTAGATAGCTGTGAAAGCCAATGGCATCCTGTCTTGTATAAGAAATAGTATTGCCAGCAGGAGCAGAGAATTGGTCGTCCTCTGTACTCAGCTCTGGTGCAGCTATGTCTCGAGTACTGTGTTCGTGTTTGGGTCCCTCACTATAAGAAAGGCATTGAGGCTCTGGAACATGTCCATATATGGGCGATGAAGCTGATGAGGGGTCTGGAGCACAAGTCTCATGGTGAGTGGCTGAGGGAACTGGGATTGTTTAGTCAGGAGGAGTCTCAGGAGTGACCTTATTGCTATCTTACAACTGCCTGAAGGGAGATTGTGCTGAGGTTGGGGTCAGCCTATTCTCCTGTGTAACTAGGAATAGGACTAGAGGGAACGGTTTCAAGTTGCACCAGGGAGGTTCAGGTTGGATGTTAGGAAAAATTTGCTTTCCAGAAGAGTGGTCAGGTGCTGGAAAGGGCTGCCCAGGGAGGTGATTGAGTCACTTCCACCCTGGAGGCAATCGAAATATTTAGATGCTGTACTAAGGAACGTGGTTCAGTGGGTACATATTGGAGGTAGGTGGATGGTTGGACTAGATGATCTTAGAGATCTTTTCCAACCTTCATGATACTATGATTTTAATGTTAAAGCAGGTATCTGTTTTTGCTTTAACCAGTACTGAAATGAAGTGATTATTTTTTCTCAGATTGGAAATTTTATGTTCTTTAATAGAAGCAAAGCAGGCTCTTTGTGTTTCACTTATTATGTGTAAACTGGGTTTGAAAAGATTGCTGCATTTTGGTTATATTATGATAATTGGTATTTTAGAGGACACTATAAAATACTTAAGCTATTATTTCATGGTGTATACATGTATAACAAAACCTTAGCTATGGTCAATAAATTGTATTGATATAAACTTGAATGTGTATATAAATGACAACAACTAATTTTTAAATGTAGTACTAAGACTCTTGAGTATAGACAAATTACACATTATTGCCACTGGGTCACAATGGAAATCCTTTTATCTTTCACTATTACTGAAGTCTTACTTATTTGTGTCTTGTTTGCATAGAAAATGCAAGTGTCCTAGTGGAAGGCTTGCTACAGTATAAGTGGAGCAGCTGTGGGAATTCCAAAAAGTAGTTGCCTTAGTATGTTTCTAATTTTGTAGCTCTAGCAAGGTGTTCTGTAGTACCATCTGTTCTTCAGAGAGCTTGACACTGACAGGTTTATCAGACATCAAATTATAAACAACACTGTGCTTTGCATTATCTTTTGTAGGTTAGGAAAGGAGAGATACCTGGTTATAGCCTACTCAAACTGAGTCTGCTCTTACTTTGAGATTCTTCCTGTGGGCAATAAATAGAGGATTAAAACTGGTAGACTTATGATAGAAGAAAAATGTATTCTGGCTCACTTTGGTGAGGCAGAGAAATAAGGGCAATGAAAAAACCATTAAAATTCACAATTTAAAATGAAAGTGAAATAATACTTCTAATCTCATTTCTGCTGGTGGTTTGGCCAGTTATCATCAAAAAGATGGACAGAACCACTAGTTTAAATGAATTAGATGCTAGCACTCTGTACAGTGTCTCTCTGTTAAGGACACAATATTGAACAAGAAAACAATGTTTTCCCCTTCTGTCAAAGTATTTACTGGCCATTATTTCTGATGATGTTTTATGCCCCTACATTGACACATGGGTCATCAGAATGATTGATTTGGCACAGATAAGGCTGTAAAAATCACTGCAAGAGTGCCATGAAACAAAGCATCTGGTTTTTACAACCTTCTAAATAGAGGGAATATTAAAAGAGTAGAAATTGTTTCTGTCAGTGGAAATCATCATCTGTTCTGTAGATGTCTGAGTCTTACCTGCTGAAAGTTTCTACCTCCTCAGTTTGGAGGAGCCTGCCAGAACAGCTTACTGATTGTTGATTTTTCACCATATTTGGAATCTTGGAATAAAGTCTGATTAAAATACTATTTTTTCATTGATATCAGTAGTACCTATTATGCTTACAGCCACAGCATTAACAATCTTGTCTTTTTTTAAACCTCAAAAATCATTACAGAGAATTTGCAATAGTTAGGTTTTCAGTATGCAGAATTCTTCACAGTGTTTCTCCTGCTACAGCATTATACTCTTGTAGAGATCCTGTATTGTAAATGAAGCTGGATGAAGTTCAGAATTCACTAATAAAATTTTACCATTATGAACCAGAGTTATACTTGAAAGAAAAAATTATTCTCTCCTATCTCTATAACTGAATTAAGGGAAACGTGTATTTTGAGTTTGTAAACTGCATAAAGTATTTAATATTTTATATTCCTATTGGGTTCTAGTTATTTACTTTAAGCACAATATAATTCAAAATTAAAAAAAAAATTGAAGTTAAGAAAAACAAGAAAAAGTAAACCACTTATTGATGAAAGGAAAAGGAAA
This sequence comes from Tetrao urogallus, assembly GCF_951394365.1. Classification (NCBI taxonomy): domain Eukaryota; kingdom Metazoa; phylum Chordata; class Aves; order Galliformes; family Phasianidae; genus Tetrao; species Tetrao urogallus. The sequence goes on from NC_136814.1 coordinate 35,331,194, forward strand.
AGGGAAATTAGTGATAACAATGGGTTCTTAGCTCTGGATAGGAGTTAAAATTTTCATTGAATTCCAAGTTTATGAAAAACTATTTAATTTTTAAAGGAGTTCTTCAGAATAATGCATTATGATGTATAGCTATTTTGCACAAGAAAAATCTGCTGTAAAATTGGGTAAATTGTTTCTTGTTTTTAACATGCTGTGTGCTTCTACTGTTTTACTCTTCCGGTAAAGTTTTATTTAAAATAGATCATCTTTCTGTAATTGAGCACAAAGTATCAGAAGAATGTGTTGTTTTTATTATTTACAGTGCAACATGATAAGTGCATGGTTTTTTATTCCAGTTTCCTCTTCCTCTCCTTTTTGCTGCTCTCTCTTTTAAAACTAGTCTCCTTAGTAATCCTATAAAAGAAGCTGGTGGTATCGTATGGTTCAGTTGTGGATGAAGTGAGTGGCAACAATGTTTTCAAGCATTTAGAAAGAGACCTGGATTAATTAAAAACAAAGAAAATGGAAAACTTGTAGCTTGAGGCTTCAACTGAGATAATGGTTTCCCAAGATGTTTCATCAGCATTACTAGTTGAATGCGTTCCCTCGCCCCACTATTTGTACTCCCATTTATGTCAGCACAGTTCTCTGTGAAACCGTGCTGAAGTCCAGTTTCACAATCAGGGTGGCCTGCCCACATCTGCCAGATGCTTCTTCCTTAGCAGAGAAGAAAACTGAGGTAAATTTGTTTGACAGAGGTATTTATTTAATAGCTTCATTTGATTTAATAGTTTCAGTTGCTTCATTGCTTCATCCCCAGTTGTGTAGCCTTAAAGTACAGTTGGGTAGGCTTCTTGTAAATGCAGAGGAGCTGGTTGGCTTTCTAGTATAAGTGTCAGCTCCCAGTGCTAAAAACCCTTCTATTTCCAGTCAGCCAACATCTGCACAGCATCCACTATGTCCTTGAATGCTTTCATGAATGCGCATCATTGGAAAAAACAGTTGAGGTCTCACTGGTTCTGTTGTTTGGTTCTATTTGTTTTTATAGTATTGTCTGAGTATGTCTTGAATGTTTTATCATTGATTTTTATTTCAGTCCCTTAAAAACACTTCCACTGGAGCTACGCTAACATTTTTTATTTGGAATCCAGTGTAGGAAGATGCAGATATTTAGATAAAGTGTACAAGAGGCAAGACAAAAGGAAGTAATCCTTCCTCTGTATCCTGTTCAGATTCTGATAGTCATCAGCTTGGAAATCTTCCATACCAGGTTTTTTGTTTGTTTGTTTGTTTTTGTGTGTGTGTTTTACTTTGTTTTATCAGGGAAATAGAAAGAACCCTACACTAATCAAAGAAAATGCTAAAACTTTTAATGCTATTTTAATCCGGCTATTTTTTTCTCTTTCATTCAGAAGCAGTACATCTTGCACTGTAAAGAATCCACAGTGTTCATTATCTGGCTTAACATCTGTCAATAGCAGCCTTTTTAACCAGACACCTAAAAGAAACTATAGAAATTAATCTACGTAACTCGACTACAAAATAATAAATAATTGAGTTGGAATAGCACTTAGCTATCTGTCTGCTGAATTAGATTATTGAATCCCAAGATGGTGCTTTGAAGATACTTATGAGTAGTTTACAAATGAATCATTGTAGTGGATCAGAAGATGGTAGTTACAGGCTATACCTGAGTGGTTCATGACATGGGGGATACTTGCTATTTCTGGGCTACCTGAATTCTGAATGGTAGAGCTGAGTTTTGTTTTCTGTTACTTTGGTTCAGAAGCACTGGGATCTTAGCTGGGTTCAAGGATGTATCCCAGCAACTAAAAAGCAAACAGGGTAATGAGAGGTTCAAATGAGAGGAGAATGGCTTATATCTGAGAAGGAAAAGAAAGACAAAGATACAAATTGCCAAAATTGATTCTCAAGGCAGGTGTTGGCATGCTCCTGTCTATACATAAATAATTGAGCAGACTACATATTGGATGTTGGAGTTCGATTGTAACAAGCAAGGCAAAGGATCCAGCATGTATCTAATAAGCCAAGGTTATGAAAAAAAAAATAATGATCAAAAACCAGCAAGAATTGCCTTGTGGAACTGATCAGGAACTGATCACCTCATTTAACTTCCCAACTGAGCAATCGTTTCTGTACCACTATCGCTCCTGTATATTTCTTCATTAATTTACACTTAATCAATTCAAAAAGTTATTGACAAATCCAAATGAAATTTGAAAATATATTTGCTGTGAAGCCACTTTCCATTGAGGTAGAAAAGAATCCATGGATTTTTTTAAGCCTTTAACAATCATGGGAATGATTCTTTATTAAGATTGAATTAAAAATGAATTCCATTGTAACGTGTGCTGCAATATAAGCAAACACATTCTGAGTTGGTTTTATTTAATTCTTCACTCTGTTATTTAATTGCATCAGTTCCTCATAGTTTACCTAGTGTGCTGAAGGATAAACTTCAAAAAAGTTGTGTAAGCTTTTCAGCTGATACCTTACAAGCATAATATATGGGGAAAAAAGCCATTACACAACCAAAAACATAATTCAAATTTTGAGATTCAAGTCTAAGACAAAGGGTAGAAAACTTGAGCCGTAATTTCTTGAGGAAATTGCAGGAGAGTTTCACTAACTTGAAACTTAAATAACGTCCAAGGAGTTATCAGGAAGTAGACAGGAAGTAATCAAGTACATATAATGTTCATATGAAACATCATTGTATAGTTTACAGACAAACTTTTTTTTCTAGGGCATAGATTTATTCCTGAAATATTGTTTTGCAATGGAATGTCAGTGAAGAGTTGATATAAACAAGAAATAAAAATACAATGAGAAACAAGCAAAAGGAAAATAGGTAAAGGACTTAAGGCCTTGATGAAGTCTGAACTGTTGATATCAGTGGCTCTTCCCTTGCTTACTGATGCTGTTATGCCATCAGCAACAAGGTTGGTCAGGCAGGACCTGCCCTTGGTGAAGCCATGCTGTTTATACCAACATGCTGTTTATCACTCCCCTGTCTTCATTGTGCCTTAGCATATTTTCCAGGAGGATCTGTTGCATGATCTTCTCTGGCACAGAGATAAGGCTGTAGTTCCCTGGGTCATTCTTTCTACCCTTCTTAAAAATGGATACTATATTGCCTTTTTTCTAGTCACCAGGGACTTCACCTAACTGTCATGGCTTTTGAAATATCATTGAGAGTGGTTTGACGACTATGTCAGCCAATGTCACTCGGAATGTGTCTCATTGGGACCCATAGACTCATGTATATTTAGGTTCCTCAGGCAGTTGTGACCCTGATATTTGTTTAAAGCAGGAAGGGCATTACTCCCCACTGCTCCCACCTTATGAACCATCTACTCAAGGGCAGTGTGTGAATAGCAGTCACTTGTGAAAACTGAGACAAAAAATTGGTTAAGTACCTTGGTCTTCTCCTTGATCCATTGTCATTAGCCTGCCTGTATAGCTCACTAGGGGGGATATGCCCTCCTGGACTTTCCTTTTCTGGCTGTTGTACCTGTAGGAGCCTTTCTTATCTTTCTTTGTGTCCCTTGCCATGTCCAGTTTTAGTTGTGCCTTGGCCTTCCTGACCTCATCTCTACACAGCTTAGCAGCATTCCTATACTCCTTCCTAGTTACCTGTCCCTGCTTCCACTGTCAGTGCATTTTCTTCTTGCTCTCCAGTTTGACCAGCAGATCCAGGTTCAGCCATGCTGATCTTTTGCCTTCCTTTCCTGACTTTTTACATGTGCGGTGGAGAGCTCTTGTGCCCTAAGGTAAGCTTTCTTAACAATCCAACGACTCTGCTCTCCTCCTTTGTCTTCAAAAACAGATTGCCTGTTTTTGTTTTGTTGACTGTCTCCCTGAAGAGCTGGAATTTGAATTTCCTAAAATTAAGCTTCCTGATTTTACTCTTTGCCTGTCTGATGTCTCTCGAATTTGAACTTCACCACTGCATGGTCACTACGACTCAGGCAGCCTCCAATACTTATGTCACCAATCAGTTCACTCGTTGGTGAGCAACAGGTTTATCATTGCATCTTCTCTGGTTCAATAAGTTATTCTCGATACATTCCAGGAGCCTCATTGATTGCCTACAATTTGCCATGCTACTTTTCCAGTACATGATTGGGTAGTTGAAGTCCACTAAGAGGACAAGAGCCTGCGAATGCAATATGTCCTGTAGTTGGAGAAAGAAGGCTTCATCAGCAGTCTCCACTCAGTCAAGTGGCTTCTAGTAGATAAGAATCACAAGGCTCCCTTTGTTGCCTCTGTCTTTAACTCTTACTCATAGGCTTTTGACTTCTCGTGGCCATTCTTCAGGTACAGCTCTTCATACTCTGTTCCTTCTTTGATATAGAGGGCAATGCTTCCTCCCCTTCTTCTTCACCTGTCCTTTCTGAACAGCTGTCATTAGCAACAGTCCAGTCTTGGGAATCATCCCAACTAGGTTTTGGTGACAGCAACTATATCATGGATTTCCAGTCGCACCGTGCCTTCATTTCCTCCTGTCTGTTTCACTCTCATGCTGACAAATTACACTGTTTCTCAAAATGCTGTCTCTTTCATATATTCTCACATACTTGCTTTTTCAACCTTAAATTGAAATGAAAAATATGTGGAGTTAGAATGAAAAAGGCTGAGGGGAAGGGGAATTTTTATTTTTGGGGAAACTGGTTTCCTCTGGAAAAAAAATCAAAACTGTTCAGTTATAGATGACAGCATCAGCAGTAAAAATAAATGTACCAGTGCAGTGATGAAATCCACTGTATAGCTAAGACATCAATGCATGAAATAAGATAGTCTGAAAAGATCTTTTCAGGTTTAATCTGACTGTTCTGTCAGGTATTAATTGATTGTATCTTTCAATCAAAAGAGTCTCCTTTAATATTATTGCTGTCTTTTAAGTTTCATAATTCTACTTTGAGACTACATAGATAAGATTCTATAGTTTATGTCTGGTTCTTTTTTTTTTTTTTTTTTCCTGCTTATTTGTGCTGAAAAAAATAACTGGTTCCAGAAAGTTATTTTTCATTTTTTTTCAAAACATTTAAAGATACTCATTAAATAAGTATTTTTTTTTTAAAGTCTGTGCATGGCGTCCAAGGATGCCACAAAACTTCTGTTTATATGTGGAATATTTTCTTGCTGCTTGCACTAACAGAATAAACTGAATAAATTTTCCATTAGGTGCATTAAGATATAATGAAAGTAATTCATTAGTTGCTGAATAGCTTTCATCTATTAGTTAATTGAAAACCTTCATTTTGACAGTAGGGAAACCAAGCAGCTAAGTGCTGAGTGTCTTTATCGTTTCAGGGAGGTCAGTAAAGATGAAAGCATTCATCATTTTTCACAATTTTGAGCCTTCCTTTCATAAAATCGTTTATCTAGAGAGTAGTAAGCTTCTCCTCAGGCATTATTGATCCTTCTTTAGCTCTCATTTTCTTGCCATTCCTTGATACCTGCAGATATTTTATTCAGAAGTACATGCTAGCAAGAGGGATATTGCACGTGATGCTGTAAGAGTGCCATTCAGCTTTCTGAACCAGAAAAAAGTGGTTGAACATCAAAGCTGACTTGTGTATAATGTCTTTTCCTATAAAATATAAGAAATAAGGAAGTTGCTGTTTCTCTATTTTATTATTATTATTATTATTATTATTAATTTTTCTTAAAATACAAAATAAAAATGAGTGAGGTAAAACTTCAGAGCAGTAAACCAGAAATCTTAAATGTTGCACTGTCTTAGACTGCTTATGCATCTTCATGTTGATGCTTTAGATGACAATTCAGTCGTAGCTTAACAGTTCCTGGAACTCTGGAAGCTGGAACAGACCCCTGGAGATCACCTTGGTCAACCACGCTACTCAACTCAATTATGAAATAGAGTTAACTTATCTGGCTACTTATGTTCATGCCTGGATAGGTTTTGAATGTCTCTAAGGATGAGGACTCCACAAACTCCGTTTTACTGTTCAGTCACCCTTACATTAAAGAAAAAAAAAAAAAGAACTACCTGCATTTGTTTACCTCAGAGTCCTGACATGTGGTACTCTCCATACATTCCAAGGTACAGCTCCATACATTCCGAATGCTCTCTCACTTACTAGGAAACACCTCATCTTCTCCTTCTAGCCTGTCCTTCCCAAGAAGAGCCTATATATATCCACTGCAGCACTCTTGCTGTGTTTTAAGCTATCCCACTGGATCTCCATCATCCCAATGAGATCAGAGCCCTGCAACTGCAAGCAGCTCTCTGATTCCTCCTCCTTATTCCCCTTATTGTATGCACTGGTATATAGGCACTTCAAAGAAGCATCCTGTTGTGATGATTTTCTTGATAAGGTATGAAAGCTTCCTCCACAGCTCTACAAAAACTGTCTTGTAGACACAACTTTAGTTATGTCCATGCGCTTTGGGTATGCTCCTTTCATTCCTGTTTGGTTGATATGAATTCATGTTTACATCATCCCATACCTTTTTTTTGCCAGCGTGGTCCACCAGTTTCTCACTTGATTTTTTTATACTTTCCTTCTCCTGTTGGTCCTAGATTAATGCAAAGATGCTTTTCCCCACTTTATTTAACAAACAAACAAAAAAACCAAACACCAATGCACGTAAAAAATATGAAGATTTGCAGTGAAAAAAATTTAATTTTCAGTTTTAGTAATTTAAAATGGAATTAAAATAATTACTTGATAAAGATTTAAATAAGGTAAATGTTGACAGTCGTAGTGTCAAGTAAAATAGTTTTGTGTACCAACTAATTAGCTAGTTACCAGAAATTTTGATAGGTTTGCAGAAGGATGAGTATGTAATAAATCTATGGGAAATAAATTTAAATAAGATTTTTGTGTCTGTGTGCTCATCCATGTGCCAGCATTCACAGCTCTGTATGTTTGTTTGGAAAGAAAAGTTGTAGGTTTTTGTTGTTTCACTTTATTAGTATGTGAATTCATCATAGAGCCACTACCTTATTTTCTTCTTTCTTTCATGTATGAAATATTTTCAGTTGTGTTCACAAAAGAAACTATTAATATATATATAACAGTCATCTGTCATGCATCATCATTACTGAGGCATTAAATGGTTTTTAAGGCTCTTAGAAAAAAACTGCCAGTCTCACCCGCCTATCCTTTTTACAGTGAAATTTTGAAGATACCAAGGCAGAGGAAGCATGAACTTAATTTGAATAATACATTTAAAGGTATTATAACGTTGATTATACATCTTTAAAAACTGTGACACGGGTTTTGGCAACAGCAAAGCTGTGCTTTTATCCCAGCATGACTGACATATAGCTGAGTTAATTTTTAAAGTCTTTCATGTGCTGCAGAGACATAAATAACTATCAATTTATATTTAGTTAAAACTAGTCTTACAACCTATTTATGTATACATTTCTTTCTTTGTCTTACATTTTTTGCTCAGTACAATTTAATTTCATATCCTCAGTTCATGTATCATGAGAAATATTAATTTTCTTGTATTCATTTTTCTGCCTTTCATGTCTTTTATATTTGTCTCCTCACCATTTGATCATCTCTGTTCGGAATTTTTGAGTCCATGTTTTATCACTTCCAGCACGAAGCCCATTCTGTTCTTTTTCTCATTCTTGCCCATCCTTCACTTTTTTTTTCAGTACATCTTCTGTATCCATAAATATTAATTCTTGCTGCCTTGTGTATTCAGAAGAAGGAATGTTACTGTTGATTTACCTCCTGACAGTTGAATTTAAAATCTAGAGTGTGCTGTCAGGTTTTCAGTCAATGTAACAAAACCAGTGTGAATCTTTTGAGTCTGCAAGTCTTGCTATATATCTGAAGTTGTGAAGTATATTTCAAGTTAAGTACTTATTAATTATATTAATTTGAATTTTGATGATGTCAGACATTTAACAACTCCAGAAATGATAGTATGTGAGCACTACAGAAATTGAGAAGTAGTAATTGCTGTATTAATGTGCTTGACAAGGATGCAAAAGCAGACAGAAAGTCTGTTGCTACTTCAGTGAAGGAGCCCTTGAGGGAGGTTATGCTGTCCTGTTGCCCCTATGAGTGCTCGTAGAGGGATTGAGTTTGGACAATCCCTTTGCTCAACCCTGCAGGCAAGGCCAGATAGGGCTCAGCTCTATGTTACAATTTTTTCAAAATATGACCTAGAGGAGTATTTGCAATGCAATGTGCTCTTACTGAGATTTGACACAACCTTTGAGGAATCTCATATTCTCCTGTGGCAAATTCAGGTGAATTTCTGTCTTGAATCTTTCTTTGAAAATTTTACTCTCTTTTTCACTTTAGGTATCTCATTCAAAACTTTCTGTGCCTCACCTAAAGCTTAAAAAAAATAAAAATAATTTTTAAAAAAGCTTTAGAAATGATAGTCATGGGAACAGTAAAGAATGTTGAGGATTTCTTTGCAAATAATTGTTGTTAAAATGTTGTTATTTAGATTCACTGATTTGTTTTGCTGCTGTGATACTGATTGAGAAGGTGATGAGATATTTTGATTTACAATTTTCTGACATAGTTTCTGTAATGGATAATAGAAAGTGACCATGCTAACAATCTAATTGGTTATCTTAGAATAAAACAGCATAGAAAATGAGTTGGAAGGCAGGAAGTCTGCATTATCTTTTTCACATCCATATGTCCTAGACTAAGTATGATGTTTCACAGTCAACCCTATTTATAACTTTTCCATTAAATTGGTGCTCATACTTGCTTCACTGTATGGTTATCTGGGCACTTTCAAATGTATAGCTTGGAGTAGCATGATGTGGGAATAGAACATAGCAGAACATTGATTGTGGCAGCTTTGCAGCTCAAAAAACCCACCACAACTCATTGTATTTCCAGTGTTTTGGTCTTGAATATTGCTTTTGCCTTCAGAATCTCTTGGTTAATTGAGAATAATTATCTTTGCTGTGAGTTTATCCACAATAAAAACAAAAAGGCATCTGGAAAAATAGGCAGTAACTCTATAGTAATGCAGTGGTACTTCTTTTACTTGCCATTTAAATTTGATCATAAGTAAGTAATGGATATATCACGATATCCTACTAATTTATTGATCCTCCAGGATGACATAATTGTGATGCAAGTTATTGATGCCCAGAAATTTCCTTTTGCACATTGCAGTAATTTCTGTTGATTTGAAAAACTTACAATTTTGTTTCATTAGGAAGATTCATGGAACTGGAGCCCTTTTTTAACCAACTTTGTTGTAAAGGGAGAAGTGAATCCATATGTTCTACACAAAAGAGTAGACATACCACACAAAACCTATGATAGTTGGTGCGAGTATGCTGTGAGATTGTTCTCTTCGTGTTCTTTTTCTATGTGTCTCTGCTTCCAAATGTGTATGTATGAGGCATGTTATCCTTCAGTGCCAGACTTCCTCACTGGTTGATAAACAATTATGTATGTGGCATGAACACGAGTGAACAATACTTCAGGGTAGACCTGGTGGACAGAGCACTCTTCTGAAAGCTAGTGGTATTGGAAAAGTTACATAAATTGGAAAAGTTTCTGCAGTATAGCATTGATTCCGAAGCTCTAGCTCACAAGAGGATGTTATGTTCTAGTTTCATAAATGTAGCTCTTCAGTCCCATTGCTTATTTTCTTTCTCTTCTGGTTTTGCATGAGAGATTTGTTTAGTAGTTGAAACAGAAAAATAATTAGCTGCAGGTTTTAATTATATATAGTATACTGGAAACTGTTTGACTCATTTTTGATTCTATTAGCCTACATCAGCTTTTTGTCCCATGGACATGCTCCTTTTTTTCTTTTTTTTTCTTTTTTTTTTTTTTGTCTGGTGGCCTTTTATAACAATTTGTTGTTGTATTTATAGAATAATAATAATTTGAGTAGTTACATAGAAAAATATATCATATTTTGGTGCATGACTGTAGGAAATCCAACAGGCTAGACAATATTAAAGCTTTATTATATGTAGAAATGTTTGTTATTATTATGAATTTTAGCTTGGTAGGTTGAAGAAGTGAAAAGAAAGAGATAAAATATGATACAGCTGTAAGTTGTCCTCAGCTCTGAACTTTTTGTTAAGCATTTGACCCTACTTATATGCTTACACTACAGCAATAACTTGCTGGAGGAAATACAAGAAGACAATCATTTTAAATTGTGGACTTGATAGCTTAGGACGTGTTAATCTGGGACACGCTGATTAGAAATCTTAGTGTTGATTCAGATCCTTAAAGCTCCTGATATTCAACTGTAGTTGGAAAAAAAGCTTTCTGTCCTGGAGATAGGAACAATTGGTGAGAAGGGGGATAGGGTTGGGGGAGAAAACTGGAAGTTTATTGCCAGTGCTTGGTAACCTGGAGTTTTGTAAGAGAACCCAGAATTAATTAAGCTCAAACATTCTTTACATGCTAGGATTTACATTACTTTAAAATTACTAAGAAATAAGATATTCATAGCAATGCATGACCTCTTATTTATGAAAGACAATAAAATAGATTTTGAGCAAAAAAAAAAAAAAGTAGAAATCTGCAAATAATCAACATGGTTTCTGATTCTCTTCAGTATTTACATGCTAATAGGTAACATAATTCTGGAGGTATATGAGATATTCCAGAAAATGGAAAGAAAATGTATTTAAAATTAAAATGAAACCTAATGTGAATCCAGTCTATATATTTTATCCTTGGTATCAATGCTGTGTAGCATGGATGCTGCGCACATTCAACACACTTCCAGGATGTTGCAGATTCTGCAGTGGGCAGCCACATTCTGCTGCGATGCACTGAACATGCCTGGCTTAGTTGCCAAAATGACAAGAGGGCTAAGGTGCATCTATTTGGCCACATAAAAAGCAACACAAATGACATGCTTTCCCAGGGTGTTTGTGGTGGGCTGGAGGAAATCTCAAGCGAGCAGAATGCCTGCTATTTTATTTTGAGAGCTACTGTCGCCCTGCTGTTCCACAGTATGGAATTGCCAGGACCCCAGTTCATTAGATTTGGATTCATTAGATTTATTAGAAGTTAGTCATAATTCCATGAACAAAAAGCAAGCTTAGAAGGGAAAAACAAACAAATGAAAAAAACCTGAAGACAAATAATAGGAAAATTGTAGATTTTTTTGAAGTGCAGATATTCAATTTTTCAATATAATTACATCTCAAAATGTTACATGAGTAATATGCCTTCAGGAAGTAGGATCTCAAAATGAATTGCTTTAATGTAAGAAGAAATGACATAAATCATATAACTTTAAGCACGTTTAATTTTTATTTTAATGTCAATAATGAACATGAAATCTTTGATTTTTAAAGCAATACAGGTCTCGGTGAAAATGCAAGAATTATTCAGAAATGTCAGTGTTTTTCAGAATTTATTCTACGAGCCTGTCAGCTTCTAAGAAGAAATGAATTCATGGAGGTCCTGTAGCTTTTTCCAAAGATTATGTCTAAAATATTTTTTTTTTCTGCCCAATATCGGCTCACTTCTACTTACAGTTTGTTTGCAAAATTTAACTATTCTTCTTACGCATTCTGTGATGTTTGTTTTTTTTTGTTGTTGTTTGTTTGCTTTTTTAAGCTTGCCTGAATCTCAATTTAGGCATATATTGCCTGTATTTACTAAACGTACTTAGGCTGTTTCATTCTTGCTTCTTGTTCCAGTACTGCTACATGAAAGTGCCCACCCATATCCACTGCAACTGCTGTAAAGCATCTAATCTCACTACTGAATATTAATTTCCTGGGCCAATTGTACCTACAGGATACAGTTACCTGATTGTACCTACAGGACATGATGGCTTTTCAAGGCAGGGATTCCTTTATTTATGAATTATGTTACATTATGATGATGTGCACTTTAGAACTGACTAGAATTTAACTTGCTAGTGTGGTATTGGCTTATGTTTAACGTTATTGCTTTGCTTTACCAGGAAAAAGAATAATTTGCTCTGAATAAGAGTGTTTAGCTGGAGTAATATTCCAGGATTCAGATGCAATAGTTTTCCTTACAAACACATTCTTCTTCTTGCTGGCACCTGGTTTAATTTTTAGTTTCTGTTGCTCCAAATCTATTAAAGGATGTGCACTGTGCTAGTCTTAAATTATTGGTTGGAAATTACAGTTTTATGATCTGATTTGATTCAGATGACTAGATTTAGTCTTGGGGAAGTCAACTCTGGTCATGCTACGCTATTAGGTTGATGTATGATGTTCCTGTGTAGTGAATATCATACTTATTCCAGTATAATTGTGTAGTTTCTGGCTGTTGAACAGCAAACCCTATGACTTAGAGTGAACAGGGATAAGAGGAATTTTCTGTTGAAGATCTATCAAAGATCTTTTATATGGAGGGTTTTGATATGAGAACTACCAACTTAGCATAAAATTTAGATCTCGAGTCTAAAAACTATTGTTATTACCAGTTCCTTGATAGCAGTAACTCATTTCATTGTGTGTGCTGTTAATAAAACTCTGATTCATGATTTCCAGTTGGTTGTACAACTTCTTCAGATGCTTCAAGGTACACACTGGGAATACTCTGATGGGATAATGAGTGTAACTGGCATATGGAAGAAAAAAAGCAAACCATCACTGAGAGAAGGTCTGAATTGATCTGGTTATTTCTAATGAGCTTTCTGCATCTGCACATTTCTTGTATATTTTGTTTGTTTGGAAAGTACAGTTAAATGCACAAGTGATATTCACCAGGTTCCTTCTAATCTAAGCCACTCTGTGATTCTGTGATTTTCAAGTCCTTGTCAAGCGCTTCATCTGCTAAATGAAACTTGTGTGAATTACTAGTATTTTTTTCAAATACTAGTGGAATCTTATCACAGTTGATATGTTTACTTTTTTTTTTTTTTTTCTCATCAGTTTGAAACTGAATCATATTGTGCTGTTTTTGTACAGCCCCTTTAATTTTGCCTGAAGAAAAGCTAGTTGTGCAGTATGTTTTCTCATCTGGAAGTAAGAATCTGTTTTTTTTGTTTGTTTGTTTGTTTGTTTGTTTGTTTGTTTTTTACTTGGTAGGAGTAGGCTTGGTAGACTACTTAAAGAGTACCTCTAATGATTATGTTTTGATTTATTACTGTAGACTTCTCCTGTAGGGTAGTTTCTCTGTATAGAGATACAAGGTTTCTCCACTAAGTATCCAATTTCTTTTAGCAGTTATACATCTCTTATATATTTGGAGTGTGAGGTGGATTCTTCTGAATGCTCCCATGCACTAGTTCAGAACTGCCTCAAGAATACGAGTGCTTAGGTTGTTAAGCACTGTTAATTCTTATCCTTTAAACTGGTAAAATGGGTGAACTGGTGATGGAAAAGATGTATCTCAAAAAGAGCTGGCATTTTTTGAGTAAGAGAGAACTTCATTATTATCAAGCTTCTCTATTTTGAGGGTAACCTTCTCTGAAATTTGAGGTACAAAATTTCTAGGACCCATATCTGAGCTACTGACTTGATCGAACTGGAGTTAGTACAAAGACTTCCACTCAGTCCAGTTTCATTTGCAATGATGGAACTTAATTATGCCCACAAAGATGGAGGAAAACAATTTAAACATTTTTATTGGCAGATTATTTATCCTAATGTCAAGCCCTTCTCAGTTAAATACTCTCTGAGGTTTTTTTTACTATTAAAAATTTAATTAGGCTTTCTGACCCAAGAGAAAAGACCAGTAATGCTTGTTTAAAAGTAGTCCAAACTTATAGTTGAATTTGTAAATACGGGTATTACTGCAAGTATCTTCCTCTGGGTAAAAACAAAAAAAAAATATTTTACTGATTTGTTTTTTTCTTAATTATATGATGGATGGGTAGCATTTTTCTGAAACATTATTAATGAAATTTGAGGAAAGTTAAATGAATTGTTATTGAGTCTGTAGTACTGGCACCTGATCAACTCACCTTGATATACAGAAAGCATAGCTGGCAAACTAAGAAAACAGCATTATCTAGGATGCAGGCTCAATAGGCCTAAGGGAAAAACTCATGACTAAGATACATCTTAGGTGAAAAAAAGTCATCCAGAAACTGGAACACGGTAACTCTGGACTCAGTAAATGTAAAGACTTTATGGGAAGCTAGGAAAAAGCATATTCACCAAGATCTCATATAATTATATGGATAGATTTGTAATGGTATATTTATCTTTCATGGGTTTATTTGCTGTGCTAGATTATAAAGTTATTTTTATGTTTGTTATACTTTAAATACTTTCAAAACATGCAAATGCCCCGTGAGGCTTTCTGAGATCATGGTAATGGATTGGAGGACTAGAGATTCTTGCTCTGTTTGCTAGGTCATTCAAAGCTGTAAATCCCTCGCTTCAGCTAAAGGATAACACCCCACTTGGCACAACCACAATCAGCTATATCATCCTGGCTCTCACTTGTCTTTAGCAGGATGAGTAGTTAGATACTGTGCAAGAACTATTGAATGTTAAATTATACTGATTACATGAAAGAAGACAACAATTTAAAAAGTGTTACATTCATTTGAAATGCCACGATCTGGAATACTGAGCAAAGGGTAAGGAAAATAAACTTTTCAGGTTAACCAGATATCTCTCAACTGATGTTGTGAATTATTATGTCTTCATAGAAAGGTATGTAAGGCATACATAGTGTAATTGTACACTCACCTTCTTCATAGTAGTCTTAATGTTATAGGTTTATGTCAAAACCTCATTTTTTGTTTTCTGCTCAGCAGAATCCTGATCTGCTTAATCTTTCCTCCTTCAAAATATATATTTTATACCTCCTTCCTGTTTCTGTACCTTTTTGAGAAGAAGGACGGGGTTGCTGCCAAGTGAGTGCATAGTGAAAATGTGGTTGCTCTGAAAGTAATCTCTCATATTTATTTCCATGGCAACTACAACAAATATGAAGAGCACAGTAATATTACTTGTTAGAGCAAAGTTAGATAGTTGCAGTGCAACACTCAGAGCTGATGGTTTTGTCAGGGTCCCAGCAAATCCCGAAGAATCACAGTGCACATTACTTCACCTAGTGAGGGCTGCATCTCAAACTTGTTCTTTGATGGGGAATTCCGTGTGACCATTCCATTGACAGCTGTTTTGACTCTGGCTCATAGTGGTGGCACCTCATCTCTGCATCTCATCACTAGTAATGTGATAGAAGAAACTGTCACCTTCAGCCTTTTATTGGTTCAGTAGCTCCTGACCAATTTGCATATGGTGTTCTTTCTGTTCCCGTGTGAGCATTTGTGACACACATCTGGTGCAAGCTTTGTGATATTCCAACGTCACCATCATTGTTTCCAATGCATTGAAGCCAATATCCTGCTTCACAACTTATAATCTGCTGATTTGTACAGATGAGCTGATCGATATTTTTGGGGTGACAGCTGTGCATGGCTGTCCAGAATGTTGCTTGTCTTTCATGACAGTGTTGCCACTGCTGAAACACACTACACACCACCTCGCTTTGCTAACAGCCACTGTTGCTCTTCAAAAGTATTCAGCAAGCATCGATGAATTTTGAACATGATTTTGATGGGCAGCTCTTTCACTTGTAAGAACACATTCAGTGCAGTTTGTGAAATGGAAGAGTCTTGAAGTAATGTCCTTACCAGGTGGATTGCTAGTTGGCTATTGCTAGCTATTGATAGTTGTCTGTTATCCACTTCAAGTTGCTTATATCTTACTTTCCTATCATTATTCAAAAATGTATAAATTTTTCAATCTGTAGAGACGTGGTTTGTTTTTCTTCTGATTTTATGAAATACAAACATTTAAAGTGTTTTGAAGGAGTGGACAGACTCCAGTTAAAAACATTGGTTAGAAATGTCTGAAATGACAAAACATCAATAAAAATGTTCCCATTATGGAAATGATCTATATCATTTCTTCCCATACTTATCACTAAAAGCTCTGTCTAAATGAATAGATTTTAGAGGAAAGTAAAAGTAATTTGGCTACCTCAAGCAATATATGATAATTCTTGAGCTGAAAGTGCCTGGTCTATCCTTGCAGACCTCCTGGTCATCCAATTTAGGGACTGTTACTTGTGTCCAGTATATTTAAAGTACTCTGCCACCTGCTTGGAAAGAATCAAGCACTGATTTATACTGAATTAATTAAATTTGTCATTTAATCAGTCATTAATTTTAACCACAGGCTTCAGTCCTACAAACGTCAGTGGTGCATGTGAGAGTGCATCGCTCCATTTCATTCATTAAACTGGTAGCTCAGTGATGGTTCAGTATCCATCCATTTAGTAGGTAAACTTCAGTATTGTGCTGTTTTGCCCTGTAGTAAAAATCTATTGGAAAACAAAGCTCACTTTGTTCCTGTACATTGATTTGGATTTGAGTGAGTTCATTAGTGAGTTATAGTGGAAAGCAAACTCCCTATCTCCATGTGCAGTGTATGCTGTTATTCCGACTTGCACCTTCAGGAGACATCATCATCATCCACAGGTTTTCTCTAGACCAGTTTGACAAGGTAAGAAGTTGCTTGTTTGCACAGAAAATATAAGGTGCAGGACAGCAAGTTTACTGAAGGGACAATGTGCCTTCTATCCTCTGGTAACAGAGTCCTTCCTGAAGTGTGGAATTTTCCTTGTACTGGAAAATCACTCATTTTGGGAATAAATGTTGATGCATTTTTATGTGAATGTTCAGTGCACTCCACTACAGGGTTCAATATACATCTTCTATTTAGGAGGCTAAATTATTCTGTATGATGGGTATTACTGAATTTGACGCTAATTGTCTGCCCCTGTTTCCCCATGGATGTTTTCTTGGTGATGTAAGTTGCTGTGTTTCCACAAACTTGTACTAGGTTGCAAGAGGACAGCTTGCAAGATACAAGCTGGAATATTTTTATATATCATTTGCAATGACAGAAGTAGCAATTTTGCCATGTGTTCTACTCACCATAGTTAATATCCAGAATGAGCCTGTACTTCTGGCAAAACCAAATTCAGCTAAAAATAACATTCCTCGCAAATGCACAAATGATTAGATTGCTTTAATCCTGAAATTATTTGGATTTTGAACTCACTCAATCCATTTTCAGTTTTTGGTTGTAAATTATAGTGTGCTTAATTTTAATATTATTCTACTCTCATTATATACACAGAGAGAATGTAATAGTACGTGAATACTGGAATTGGTTTCTAACAGAAGAATATCTCCTTTCCTAATTGTCTGTCATGTAGACTGAACAAATGGTTTTATAGCCATCATTTGCAATTTTAAAAACTCACATTTCAAATCTGTGTCACAAGCATGATTTGACAATGAAGTGACAATAAAGACAATATTTCTAATCAAAAGGAATATGACTGCAAAGAAAAATAAAATGTAGATTCAGTAAATGTCAAACTGACTAAATTGGACAAGCGCAGAACATTCAGACCTGATTTGCTTTTAAGTGTCAAAATTATAAGAATTCAAAACCAAGTGTTTTGATGGCAAAATAAAGTAAAAAGTGAAATTAGTTCTTTTTTTTTTTCCTAAGGCAATTAAAATACAGTTGGATTTTCCTTAGCGGTATAACACGAACTCATAAAAGAAGTTCATTTTCATAAAAAATAAAAACTATTTTTTTAATAATTATGAGAGAAAGGGATAGTTCATTTTAATCTCTTTAATTCTTTTCTAACAACCAGAAGAGTCTTATAGCTGATGTAATCACTACATACATTGAAAGGAAGTATCGCAAAATGTTTTTCTTTTGCTGATTATACTGTGACCGGACAAAATCTGAACTAGAAAATATTATATTCAAATGGAGTTCTTTTTCACAAAGTGCAAGAAAATACCCATCTCTGTGCCAGCCTCTATGTTTTGATATGTCAGCCTACCATCTTTTAAGGTTGGTTAGGTGACTAGATACATCCATTTTTCCTTAAAAAAATTCAACCTTTAAGTTTGCCAAGTATTTAATGCTTTGATGAATAAAGCTTTATTGAAATAGCTCCTGAACTGCCACAGGGTAGAGAATCCTTGTGAAAATACGGCGGTGTACAGTGAGAGTGAGAAAAATAATATTTATTTTATGAATGGATAAAGATGGACAGGGCTTTTGGAAATCATGTAAACTGAATATGTACTTAATCGAAGAAATGGAGCCAAGTCAATAGCTGTGTATGTCTATGAAGTAACTACATGAGATGAAATTTAGAAGCTTCACTAGAGTTTGTCAGACTGGCTCTACTGAACTTTTTCAGAGATTCATATTAAGAAAGCTTCTAGGAAAATTGCTGTGATAAGACTATGGCTAACCAGGCTTTTTAACAAGGATTTTTCATTTCTGTTTTGTCTATTCATTGTGTAGAATTAAAACCCCTGTCAATACTCTGTCTTTTTTTCCAAGTAACTGTTAAGAGAAACAAAGGCCTACATTCATTCAGTCATGATTTTAATAATTTTTAGGAGAATATCAGAAATTTATGGGTACCATGAAAACATTTAGTCAGTCATAGGATAATTGGATTTTAATGAAACGTTAATTACATCTTAGAATAGGCAGATATATCTAGAATCCCATACTGAAAAAAAAAATTCTGGAAATGTTGTGAAATCATAAATTAAATGATGGCAATTTTGTCATTGTTTGAAAAATACCTATAATAGTTTTAATTACTCTTTAATTATACTATTTATTAATAGAAGATGGAAATTTTGTCAAAATTAAAAAGTTCTGACTTGAACTATTTGTTTTCACAGTTTTATTTCTTAGCAAGCACTGACATTTTTTTCCCATTCAGATTAAAATAAATTTCAAAACCATAAAAAGCGCTTGAAAATAGAAGTCAAGCCTAAGTTTTTATATAATGAGTGTGAGAGAAAAAATGACATGGAGAAGTACTACTGTAGGGTAGGTTAATACATATATGTTTTGCATATATTAACCTACGGTTTTCACTGCAGTTCCTGAGTTGCTGCTTCACAGGAGATATTAGGTAGCTCTGACATGCCAAGCTACTTTTGTATGTGATGTTCTCAAGAGCAGTAAGAAGATGAACATGCCTGAAATTTCTGCTCGCTCAAAGGATTTTTAATGAAGAGGGAGAATAGGAAAATCAGTTGCTGAATTTTTACAGAAAATTTTGTAACTACTCTGTTTATTACACTTTTGATACATTTTTTTTGCATATAGAATGTGTAATGATTGTATTTTCTGTTGAATTTGTCCTTTCTCTCTGTAGAAGATTGCTTGGCAGATCAGTACCTCAGTCATTAATTTGTTTTCCTTTCATTTTCATTGTTCTTAAGGTGAAAACAGGTAAATTATACATGCTTCAAGAACAGAAAGACAGAATATCTATGACTCTAGTTTATGTCTATTCAAATAAGGTAAAATAAAATAATTGTTTTTAAATAATTGTGTAACAGATGGTGAACAAATGATTATGAAATGTGAAATCAATTCGTCTCTCGTGTAACACTACATTACTGCATTACATCAACAGCACCCCCATTTTGCTATTATTTTTCAATGCCAAATGTGATTGATCACTGAAAGCTTATTATAATCTGGAGTACTATGTCCATTTCTGGGCTCCCCAGTACAAAAAAGACAGGGATCTCTTGGAAAGAGTCCAGCGGAGGGCCACAAAAATGGAGAAGGGCTTGGAGCATCTCCCCTATGAAGAAAGGCTGAGCGAACTGGGTCTGTTCAGCCTTGAGAAAAGAAGGCTGAGAGGAGACATCTCCTTCTCTGGAGATGTTCAAGTCTCACCTGGATGCCTACCTGTGCAACCTGCTGTAGAGAACCTACTTTGGTAGGGGGTCTGGTTTCGATGACCTCTGGAGGTCCCTTCCAACCCCTACAACTCTGTGATTCTGTAATTCTGTGATATGGTAATACAATTATCAAGAACAACTTTGTTACATGAATACAGATCTCTTACAAGAGTGTAGGTATTGGCAAAAATCTGTTTAGGTGGTAGCACTTGTATTTTTATATTTAACGGGGCTTAATGCGTGAGAGCAATTCAAATACCAGCAGAGGTAGAAACATAGTTCATATGTGGTATCTCAATTTCCTGGATGCTGAAGGGTTATCAGAAGCTCAGCTTCACTGTTCCATCACCACGAGTAGCAAACAATGCAGAAATCACGGAATGAGTTAGGCTTTGTTCTCTAAAGTGTTCCTCCTTGCATTTTCATTGAGATAATCCCCGACTTTGATCAGTGTCCTCATCAGCTGTTCTCCAGAGCAGGCTGCAGGCTGTCAAAATACAGCAAGGCTCATTTTTAAAATCAGTATTCCATTGTATTGTCATCGTTCACCCTGTAATGTTGTTTCTCTCAATGTAAGGTTAAATATTTTTGTAGTTACTGCTTCAGTCTTCAGTATTTGAAGAATAATTATATTTATTTAAAGTTCTCCTTGCCTGGCAATAGCTACTTCTAAACTGGTACGCTGCTATGTTGTGGCTTAATTGTGTTTTAGATCATTTGATAAACCAGGAGAAGTCTCTAACCACACAAATTTGGATCTAAAACTATTAATAACAGATTACATAAGAAAGCTATACTAACATAAAAAATATCTGTTCTGTATACTTTTAAATTTAATGATAATATTTGGGAATAAAAGAAGTATTTTCCTGAGAAATAGCATTTTTTTTTTTTAGACTCTGCTGTATCCTATTGCTAATGGTTTTGTGGTTTCTTTGAAGGTACGATGCCTCATTACTTGTCTGTCAATTGTGTAGCTGAAGGTGCTTTGTATAAGCTAAATCTGCCCTAGTTTTGCATTTCCAGTAAAAATAGGTGCTTGGTTTTCTTCTTCTTAAAAATATTCTTTATAATATTGGCCTGTACACAGGGTACCAGAATCTGTTCTGGCATTTGTCTATTGAATTTTGGCATTTTGCTTTCTCCTTTGAAAAAAATCCAAACCTTTTTGCAGTATTGTTTTGAAATGTCAATCTGGGGCCACATAGATCAACTTTCCAGTTGAGCGGCCTAAATCACTGTGTGCAGAATGTACTATACACTATCTTCAAGGTTTTACATCCAATATTGTATGATGTTATATTATAGGTATTAACCTTAATCCATTCTTTAGTTAGGGGCACTGACAGCTCTAGCTTCTAAATATGCCATGTGATTACAGGTTATTCACCAGAGTTCAAAGCATGCTTTAATTTATGCTTTCTCTAAAAAGTACAAACCAGAGCTAACCTAAATTCTGTTTCAGCAGACTATTTTCTATTATTTTTTCCAGCATTTTTGATGTTGGCACTGTATTACTTAGAAATACTTTCTCTTAAATAACATGTAAAATAACATTGCGGACGATTCTTTGCAGCGTGATGGTTATTAACATTTGAGCTGCCAGTAATTGAACTGACTGAATATTCTATGTGATTTCAGTATACATTATATGAAAACTGTGCTTTTTTTCTTCTTTGATAATACGTATTTAGGAATGGAGTGATTTCCCTCAGCCTTAACATTATGTAGTTCAACACTGCCAAAAGGTGGATATTTCTGTACTTAAATGTTCATTAATTGTCCTTAAGACTCAAACTTGCCCAGGTAACTCCAGTCTCAATAACAATTGCATAGAACTGCAATTGATTTTCAAGCAAATTCAGATTATTCTTAACAAACACAAAAGCTTGCCTTGCACTCATTTAATGTAAGCATATGCCTCTAATGTATGTAGTACCACTCCTTGCAGCCAGTCTGGAATGGTTTATATATACTGTATCTGAAACAGTATAAATAAATAGGACAAATAAATTTGTATCTTAATTAGATATTCACAAACTGATAATTACAAGTGGAATCATTAATACTGAACATAGATAATGCCTCAATACAGAGTTCACTACTTATGGAGCCAGGACTTCTTTGGATCTCCAGAAGCACTTTGTTTGAACAAAGAATATGAACTATTTCCTCACGCTGGTGACTTCATTCTGCAGATAGGCAGGACCATGAGATGTCAGTGTTGCACATACGCTCTCCAGGGAGGTGGTTGTGAATGTGTTTAAAACTGTTTGGATGTGGTGCTCAGGGACACGATTTAGTGGTGGGTTGTTAGAGTTATGGTTGGACTTGATGAATCTTCAAGGTCTCTTCTAACCTGAGCAATTCTATGATTCTATGAGTCTCATTCGATTTTATGGTGTCAAATAATTTTTGAAGAGGATAAAAGCAATCTAAAAAGTCAGATTATTTTCATTGAATAAATTATTCTCGAATTGGAGATTCTTAGGGCAGCTCCCTATTCCTATGCATGTCTGTCATTACCAGTGCGATCATTCTTAGATATTTGAAGCCAACTTTCAGTTGCTTCAGGGCTTGTGAAGGGTTTAAACTTTGATTTCATCCTAAGTGGAAGAAAGTGTTGAAATAATCCAATACTGTGTGAGAGGAAAAATGCTAAAATCCTGGGTATAGAGATGTCATCTATTTCATTTCTATATGATTTACAAAAACAGTTGTCAACATTCCTGACCTGAGGTGATTTGCTTTAGTTTGGTGGACATCACTGAAATATTTTATGTGATGATCATCTTGTCTGTATCTGTGCTTGCTGGTGCAGCCTCCTGGGAGTTGCTGTGTTTTGTGCTCTTTACTTCTCTGTGATGCAGCTTGACTTGCTGAAAAAGCCCCCTGGTTCACTGAGTTAGGCATCTCTCAAGTGGCACTGTGATGATTTAATTAAAGAAGGATATTACAGTGATTGTTGATGTGTGTAGTCCATGCAAAGGGCAGCTCACATGGGAAGAAATAGACTGGAGCAACTAGATTGGGTCTGATGGGGTAATTCAGCTTTTCATCTAAACATACAAATTTTTACCTCAGTGAAGCACAGCAAAAGGCTTTCTCCCCAATTCTCTGTACCCTGTAATTGTAGGCTTTTTAGCTGATGAGCATTTCAACAGAAAATCTCCAGTAGAGAATGTGGAGGGACCACATATAGTAAAATGGAGTTTCAAAATAAGATCACTGTTGAAAGCAAGAGCAAACATAGGTAATACTGCTTCACATGAAAAACGCTTCTTATGAAGCACCAATGCCAAATTATGAGCAGAGAGATTATTTTTTGCAAGATCTGTATGCTTAGTAATTGAATTCAGATTTACAAATTTAATGATCTGGGTCATCCCAAACCACGTCTTTGAAATTTAAGAAGCTATAAAAATTCTGCTCCTAGGAGCTGGATTCATTTCTCCCAGCTGTAAGTACATAACGGATACTGGTATGTGTTTGTTGTCAAGCCTTCCACTGTCCATCGTGGAGATACCTTTGGGGTAGAAACTGATTAAAGACAGATTGTATCCCTTGTGGCAGAAACCTCGTATGACCATCAAAAAAGAAAATTAGCCAAATTAGCACAGTTCTTCATCCAACCTTTAGAAGTACGCTCAACTGAAAACTCTCACCTTTGCTTCTGTCTTGATAACTTTAAGCTATTTCTCCTATATTCACATACTACTGCCTGAAGTCTTGTCAGCTGTCAGTGTGTTCTGCCCGTGTGGAAGGCCACGTACTTCCCCATTCCTAGCTCTCACAGTCATATTTGTTCTTCACGTTAGATGCATTGTCAGTGTTGTCATAGAGTTTGTCTTTGAAATAAATTTGACAGTACACTTATATATCAAGACCAAGATTGCAAATTATCTTCACAAGGAGGTGAGTGAAGTTTTAAATAATAATATTGTGTTTTAAGTTTGGTCTGAGTTGCCTCAAACATCAGAAGTTTAATGAGCTTTGCCAGGGTTTGAACTGACTTAGTAGTAAATAAATGACACAGTCTTTGATGTTTGGAATTACTCAGAAAACACCTGCAGAATCCTTGCTGCATTGGAAACAACTTTCTAGTATACTTTCCCTGTTAATTCTGTAACTGTGTCTGAGAAGTGCTATGAAGTGTGCTTATATAACTTATTTTTTTTCTCATGCATAGTAAGCTTTGTTTTGAGAATGATCACGAGGCAGTTGTTTGTGCACTTGTTTTCTTTGACTTCTCCAAGAAGGCTTAGGGCTAGAAAAGTTAATCCCATTGCATGGCTAAATCTGGTGAGGTTTAGCAAGGTAAGCAGGAGATAAAACACTTGGAAAGCCTAATTGTGAGGGGAAATGAACGAGCTATGTTTCCCTTAGGAGCACCAGGTCAGGTTACTCAGATAAAAATAAAATAAAATAAAATAAAAAATAAAAAAATTGGAATTTCTACATCAGGCATCAGCTTGTGTTTCTCAGATTAGAATTCTTAAGCAAATTTAGACGAACATTTTTGTTTATCATTCTAATTAAAACATTTTGCCCTTCTCATTGTCTTAAATCATTGTTGATGAATGGCAGCCTCTAGTGCTGTTTCCCAAATATAATTAAATGAGGACATGTTTTCTGTGGAAGAGATTATACGTTTGCTGCATTTAAAACAGCCAAAACTGCAGAAAAAGGGACTATGTGTACTTGAAGTTAAACTGTGCAACTTTGTAGGCTGGATTAGATGATTTTGAATATTTAATTGAAGCTCTTCTTTTAAAAAAAAAAAAAAAAGTCACACCTTGAGGTTTAAGATGACCATAAAAATAAAAGACTCTTTAGTCTTGCAGTTCAAAAGGGACAAGACAAATTAAGCTTAGTAGTCTGCTTGATAGAAAAGACTAGCAGGTCAATTATAACTAGTAAGGTGTGTGTTGTGTTTTATCTTGTCAGATCATTTCCAGTTATTATGCAGTAATCTTTTCATGCTGAACTAACCAACCTGCTCACAATAGTGATGTCTGGCATGCAAGCTGACTTTTGCATAAAGGGTATTCACAGTTGACGCAGAACAATATTTTGAGCTAGACCTGCAGGAGGTGTGTAATTTTGCAGTTCAGCCATCCAAGATCTCACTGTCCTAATTATGTTTTATGCACTTCAGCTTAAAACCTGTCCATGACGCAAGTTTAGGGAAGCATATGTGAACGTCAGTAATTTATTCCATATACACTTGAAAGACTGATTACCAACAGTATGAATAATGCTAATCATTGTTTGCACTTTTGTGCAATTCCTAAGAAAGAAGTATCTGCATATCACTCCCTAGAATATCATGTTTCTGGATTAAGTTCCACTTATTATAATGTAAATGTATCTTTATCATGTTGCTTTACATTGCTTACAATGCATGTGCACAATTTATCATCAAATTTACTTATGTACATTTTTTTTCCGCAGAATACCCCTATATCTCTAAGTGTACTTTATTGTTTGAAGCAAAGATACTCACTTGAATTTGAGAGACTTCGTTCACATTTAGAAGCTCATTAATTGGGGAGTTGAAGGAAACTTTCACTTATTTGTATGGACAATAAATGTAGGGACAGATTCCATTTTGTAGACAACAGCTTGTCTACTTGACTGTTTCTTTGGAACATAATTCATAGCTTTTTCTACTTAAATAATAAAATTTCATGCTAAATGAATATCGTAAATTGACACAGAAAAAAACTATTACTGCCTTTCTTTGGAGTTGTATTTGTATATTCTTTAAAAGAGAACGGGAATCTCAGCATTCCACACCTTGCTATTGGACAATGTCTGCTTTTTTGCTGTACTTTTTTGTTTTGGACTACGCCACTGGATTTGTGTTTCTTGGATTGCTAATATGTGATCTGTTACTAGAGAGAACATTTGAATCTCCAGACACTGCATAAGCAGGTTTTCCATAAGCAGTGGAAGTGTTTGATTTTATGTTCACTTTTGGTATGTACACCATGTATGTGATCCCAGCTCCCTCTCCCTTTCTTGCATTTGTACACATCTCCACTATGGGAATTTATTCATAGCTGCTAATAACGCTGATTTGCTATTTGCTGATTGCAGTCATCAGACTTATGCAGAAAAAAAGGTGTTAGAATAATTTGTTTTTCTCTTTTTTTCCACATCACCCAGTCACAGACTTTTAAAACTCCCCCCCCCCCCCCAGACTTACTACTTATTGGGGAACATAGATGACATACCCCAGTTTTTTTAAGATTTGACTAGTAATATGAAACGTTCAGTCAGATGGAGATTCAGTTTTCTTTGGTAATTAAGGAAAGAAGATAGTTGTAATTTATTTTACCACAATATTATTTTATATTTTGAGAGGTAAGGCATTTAAAGAAAGAAAAGGAAGAAAGGTGAAAGTTATTTAATATGTAATTAAGATCCTCTATGAAATTTGCAAAAAATAAAAAATTGTATTGTCAGCCAATGATTCTGTCTAAACAGTCTTTGTATTTTCCAACAAAAGTGTTTGTATTTCAAATGAAAGTGAACCTTTGCACTGAGCTTGATTTATAAAATTTATGGATCAAAATATCCTGTAAAATTGAGTTAATGAGGAAAATATGAGAAAAATAGAGTAAAATCATTTTAAATGTTTTTATATCCACTCCATTAGCTATTAAAAAAAATTCTGTTTCTGGCCCCGCTTTTTCCAGGGATGCAAAATTGCATTGTTTCATAGTTTTTTCACTTCTCAAAACAAAAGAAGGATTTTTTGCTTTGAACTTCAAGGCTCTATTTTTTGTTTTGAACAGCCTTTGACAACTGTGTCAGAACTGTGGAAGGATGAATGAATGTATTATACTTTCGTATTCAATACAATACCAGTAATACCATCAAACATTAAATTTTGCATCCAGCAATATTGAACCATTTTTATCCACTTTATACCTTTTCTATTCTGATATTTCATTCTCTAAAGACATTGAGCCCATACATTAAGTTATTGTTGACTATGGTAAAGTCCTTCCAATACTTTATCTTGCTCAAAAAAAATCAAAAATAAAAATTGTAAATTAAAAAAAGTAGCAAGAGTGGACCTTTAATTTGAGAGATTGACCTAGGATTTATTGTAGAAGTTCTTACAGGAATAATTCTGACTTTCTTTATTCTTCCTTTCATTTTTTTTTTTATCTGTGTTCAGATGGAAGACGTCATAGCTCGCATGCAAGATGAGAAAAATGGGATTCCTATTCGTACAGTCAAAAGTTTTCTTTCCAAGATCCCCAGTGTCTTTTCTGGTAAGAGTCAGTGTGATTTTGATATTATTTAAGATTCCCATTTTACATTGTGTAAGAGGATGCTCAAATGGCAAACGTTTACCTTAGTGTTATGGGGAATTCACATTTGCCTGGTCTGAGGAGAAACTAACTACCCTACCCTTTCAGTACTTTGATAATAAAAATTGTTTATATATTTCTTGCACGTTAAAATGTGTTTTCATGTGTGTGTTTTTGTCCAGTAGTTTTTCCGAAGGCAGTACTTTACTGTAAAAATTCAATTTATTTTTATTGCAGTGTTTTTGCATTTCAGATCTGATTTTTAACTTGTTTATATGGCAAGTATAAATAGTTTAAAATATAGGCCAGTATATGAATATAAGAACTATTATATCATCAGCACAAGAAAATAATAATCATAGCACTCTACATGATGCTGAATTGTTGATATTTCTTACAACACTTACAATCTGCTTTTATGAGCTTTGGCTGCTGGTGCCAAGCTAAGGCTGAGATTTCTGTGATGACATGCAAAACAGCCATAAACTTTATAGGTAACCCAAGCCAGTATTGTTGCATTCACAAAAATATGTTCATTTTTAAATTAACTAGTATTAACTAGTAACTATCTATTTAATACTGGGAGGAGGTGGAGGGAAGGAAGAAAAATCATAGCAATTCATTTTTTTTCATTTTTAGATTTTCTACCTCAAATACAATTGCAGTAATTTTTGCAGTAGGTTACTAAAAACAAAAAAAAAAAAACAAAAAACAGGAAAGCACAGCTATATTGTTAATGCACTTAATATTTACATTCCTTCTGCTGAAAAAAAGAAAAAAAAAAAAAGTACATGCATTTGCATGTATTTACAAAGGCATGTATTATATCTAGCTGGCTGCCCAGGAAAGCATCCCATACAATTTGGAACTTTGCAATTGTTTGATTGAGGAGAGAAAAATAAGTAGGTATGCCGCAGTTAAGTCATGTTTCTACAAGTGGTCAGACTCATGCTTGTGTCTATGCCATAGATAATACCTGTTAGAGCCTTTAAACAATCTTTAAAATTAATATTAATAATTTATTGGTATCCTTAGGGTCTGGGGAAAAGAATACATAGAGGGGATGTTATCAGCGCTTACAAATATCTAAAGGGTGGATGTCAAGTGGATGGAGCTAGCCTCTTTGCAGTTATGCTGAGCTACAGAGGCAGTGAGCCCACACTGGAGAAGCAGAAGTTTGCTATGAAAATGATAAAAAAGTTTTTTTACATTGGTATTACACAACACTGGAACAGGCTGCACAGAGAGCTTGTGGAGACTTTCTCTGGATATAGCAAAAAACCATCTGGAAAATTTCTTCAGCAACCTATTTTAGCTGGGAGTTGGACTTCATGATTTCCAGAGGACACTTCCAATTCTGTACTTCTGTCTTACAGGCTATCACTGTAAAAGCAGGAGGGGTATTTTAATTTTTGTTTTCTTGTATTTCATATTATTGTTTCTAAAAACAGAATGGCAGACTAGTTTAGACAGCAATTAGTCCTTATTGCAGAATTACTGACCATGTCTATTAAGGACGAATAAATTAGCAAAAGAAGTTTGGAGAAAGGTATCTGAATGTGACCTGTTAGTAGAATGTTATGATTATAAAAAATGGGACAATGTGATTGTATTATCTCATTTACTGAGTCATTCCTTTGATGTTTTTACAAGTAAAATATACACACAGAGAAACATTTCAGATATAGGTAATTCTTTACAGCCACTACTCTATGCATTGTTATTCTTCACAAGATCACAAAAGGAAAAATAATAGTATGTTAAGGATTATTTCACCTTGTGAAATTTTGAAAAAATATATTTCTTATATTTCATGTTTTCATGGAGAGCAAATATGCTGCTTAATGTTGAAGTCTCATACATATGTTCCTGAGTGTGTGTAATCTGCTTGAATTCAAACAAAATTTTCATTTGATTTCTGTCTTGAAATCTTTCAAAAAGAAATAATTTAGTTGAGTTTACCAGATTAAAATATGCTTAGATTGAGTTTGGAAGCCATTTGATGAAAAAGAATACAGACCCATACATGTATCATAATACTACTCATGTTTTCATCAGGAGCATATATGCTTATTTGGGAGTGTGCAAGATTGAGTAAGCAGCAAATTTATCTGTGGTGTAAATTTACTAGCTAGTGAATTGCAGACTAATTTGGATAACAGCATTTCAGTCACCTACGAGGTGAAATGAATTATGAAAAAACTCTCAATTCTTGACTGAACTCCAATGTGCAAAAATACAAAACACTGAAAACAAGGAGGTAAAAAACAGACACAAAAATTGACAGTTGTCCTATTCCTTATACTCCATCCCTTGGTTTGGAGAAGTTCTTCACAGCTGTTTAGCATCAATGATGTTAATGATACTCATTTAAATTCTTTTATACGATAAAATTATACCTCATATTATTCAAATAGCTATGGTGAACAACTCAGTATATTGCAAAGTTTGTAACAGAAATGATAGGGCTTATTATACATATTAATGAACAAATACTGAAGAGGAAAAAATGCATCCTTGACTAATTCCAAGTGGCACTTTGCATAAAAGAATCATTGGAAGTGCAGTACTGGGAGCTGACTACTGACTTCTATTTGTATTTCTGGTAGACCTACAACCTGTTGTGCTCATCAGTTGATGTCTGTGGTGCATTTTAATTTATCATGGCAAGCAACAAAAATATCAAATCTCAGAATTATGCTGCAGTGTTTCTTCTTGGGTGTGATGAGCTAATGGTTTCATTGCATTCAATATTTTTTACCAATGTTTATGCCATTCATAGAATAGATATTCTACTGACTACCCAGCTATAACTTGCTTAATCAGATAGCACTTCACTGATTAGTCCTGATACTAACTGCCTTCTGGAGCCATTGTTACAGGATACTGTATGCCTAGTGTGATTTTGACCAATAATATTTTTACACTAGATGTTAGCCCTTATTGAATCTTGCTAAATGACCTCATTCAGCTAGTGCTTGTGAGGTCTTTGAACAGAAAGAAATGTGCTGTAGCAGATGGTCTTTGTAATGATAGTTTACATCAAGCTGACTCACCACAATGTTATTTGCAACTAGGCTCAGAGTAGATACGAACAGATGAATAAGCATGTAGAGCTTTGTAGAAAACAGACTAATGGGCCTAAGCATCCTAGAACATCACTGGTTAAAAACAGACTTATTCTGTGAGTACCACACTGGTCATTGCTAATGGTAATTCTTTTGGAAGGTGTGTGATTGTCTTCTGGATGAACAAGTAGTCAATGAGTTTGGGGTTACATCAGGCTTGCAGCCAGTCACTGGAAAGATTCTGCTGAGCTCCATTTTAGGGCCAGTTCTCTTCAGTGTTTTCGTCAATGACTTGGGTACAGGACTTGAAGATATACAAAGTACATTCATTGACAGCATTAAATTGGAAGGAGCTGCTAACTCCTTTGAGCATAAAGAATCCTTGGCAAAGAGATTTTGACAACTTGGAGGACCAGGAAACCACCAACCATATGATGCTCCACAAAGCAAGTGCTGCATTCTGTATCTGGGAAAGGAAAACCTTGGATGTATGTATAGACTGGGGGAAGAAAGACTGGAGATCAGCCTCACGGAAAGGCATGTGGGGGTTGTGGTTGATAAGTTTCATTTGTCAACAGTGTGCCCTGGCAGTCCAAAGGGCTAACCGTACCCTGGGATGCACCAGCCCAGCACTGCCACCAGGCGAGGGAAGGGGTTCTTCCACTCTGCTTTGCACTAGTGTGACATCACCTTGGGCACTGTGTGCAGTTTTGGGCACTACAATATGAGGAAAGAAATATACTAGAGAACACCTAAGGAAGATGTTGAAGGCTCTATAGGGCAAGGTGGGTGAGGAGCAGCTTGGTTTGTTCAGCGCAGAGCAAAGGAGGCTGAAAAGAGGCTTTGTGGCAACTGCAGCTCCTCACAGGGAGAGGAGGGGCACCGCTGTACTCTGGTGATAGCAACAGGGCCCAAGGGAATGGCATGGAGCTGCGTCAGGGCATAAGGAAAAGGTTCTTCACCAGAGGGTGGATGGGCACTGGAACAGTCTCCTGAGGGCAGTGTTCTTGGCCCCAAGCCTGCAGGAGTTCAAGAAGTGTTTGAACAACACTCAGAAATACAGTTTGAATTTTGGTTAGTTTTGTGTGGAGCAAGGAGTTGGACTTGATGATTCTTGTGGTCCTTCCAACTCACGATATTTTGAGATTCGGTGACTACTTAAGCATATTGCCACACTATGGTGGAAGATATCATAGTTCAAATAATAGCTTCTGGGTCTTTGTGAGTGGAATAACTATTTTTACTACGAAGAAATAGTCTGCTTGTGACCATTCACATTATTATCTTAATCATTTGTAGTAGCCATGGAGTTTGTCTTTGTGTATCTTATTGAATCACAGAACGGTTTGGGTTGAAAGAGACTTTCAAGATCACCTAGTTTCAACCCCCCTCCTATAGGCAGGGACACCTCCCTCTAGACGAGGTTTCTCAAAGTCCCATCCAACCTAGCCTTGAATGCTTCTAGGGAGGGGGCATTTCATGTTCATCTTCTAATTGTGTGATCTATAGTGTTTCTGAAAAAACAGAAGCAGGCTTTCACCTAGATATTATTTCTCCATGGAATGTTCTCCCAGACTTCTATATGCATTATTTGTTGTGTCTGAATCATTTTACTGCTTTTTTAGTATCCATTAGGTCTCTTGATCACCTTGAGTCTGTATCAAAAAGCGCAGAACAGAGACTGTGATGAGAGCTAAACAGAAACTATGTGAAAAGAAGACTCAGGAATAACTGATAGCCAAATCTGAATTCATTGAATTAAGCCTACACGTACATCTCCGTAGAGACAGGCTGCATTTTCAACAGGGCTAATGGATAAATTGAGTATTTCACACATGAGATGATGGAAAGATGAGTAAGTATAATTTGAAAGTAGCTGTTTTCTTTTTATTTTGCAACACGATAAAGACAGTAGATTTTCTTGAGTGTTTTGTCCAGTTCACTACAGTGTCTAATATGGAATGGATAGATCGCTGTGCTTCAGTATAGTCTTTCACTAGTCACCACACAAATTCATAACCTTTATTGAGGGTTTAGTGACTGCACAGTGATTTAAAGAATGTATTTTAAGATCAAGTTAGTGAGCTACTAAGGCTAATACAGAATCTACCATAAAATCCTACTTAAATTATTGGCTTCAAGAAACAAGAAGAAATTTACTGATTTCCAAATGTTATGAAGCTATAAAATGATGATGTGATAGAAGCTGGTAATGTAAACTAGATGTTTTTATGGAGTTTATTACATAACTTATTTTCTATTGCACTGCTCCAACTTAGAACTGGTGAGCTGTACAAATGTGTGGCTTTTGTTTGTTTTTGAATTGTGTTATTTTAGGAGCATGTAAGAGAGCCTAAAGTATCTCTGGTTCAGTTCATGTAAGCTAGAAGTTTCTTTAAGGAGAGAGCGAGTCAGTTTTCTCATTAGCTTTGAGCATATTGTTACAAACCTGGGCATCTAAAACTGAGTTGGAATTGACACCTGTGTTATGTGCGTGTGGTTCCTAGGGAATTTGATGGTCTTCCATTCAATGGTAAAATTCTAGTTATCTTTGTATCTGGATCATAGTCATTTTCTACCATTAATTCTGATGACCACAGTCATAGGCATTCAGTTTTCAGGAGGCACATATTTGAAACAGTAGTTGATAGCTGACTAAAAATAATGCAGGACCCCCCACAGGCCTACAATCTGTAGTCTAAAGGTGAAGTCATAATTATGTTATTTATCAGATATATATTATGGCTTTGATTTGAAACTTTAAAGGCTCCAAGAAAAAAAAAAAAAAAGGCAGGAGAATTTGCTCCTTCCATGTGATTATTTTTGATTTTGATGAACAAAGGAAGGGCTTGCTGTTGTTGTCTCCGTGGTTTTAAAATGCTTTGAAAGAGTGAAGATGTTTATATAGACATCTTGCCAGTTAACAACAATAATTGCATGAAGATTGTCATGTGCGTTCTTTACTAACAGTGATTAGAGCATCAGGAATAAAAAGAAGGCAATTTGCCAGGGACATGGTTCACATTAGGCCTGGAAACGGATAAAAAAACTTGCTTGAAATGATGATGAATGTAGGGAGTCTGACATATGAATCATAAGGATTAGGAGGAGCTCTAAAATATCATTTTTATTTTTACTAAGGAGAGATAGCAAGTAAATGCCAAAGTTTTGATGTTCACTTTCCAGCAGAAAGAAGCATTCAGAGTTTGTGGATAATGCTCTGAAATACTCAATGGTTTGTTTTAGGGATCTTAGCAAGGCAGATGGTCAATACTAGTACTGAAAGCTTCATAAGGCAATCAGGATGTGGATATTTTTAAAGACAGATATAGTGATGGAGAGATTTCATGGTTGTTACAGATTACCAGTGTGATGGTACTATAATTTAAAACGGGTTTTAAATTATGTAGTACTCAGATATGCTTGCTGATAAACGTGATGGCAGGAAAAACTGAACAAAATCTGTGGAGAATATACCCACTGAGTGGTGTGTAAATGTATATGAGGGATGCTGTTTAGTGTTTTTTTGAAGGAATGGGGAGATGTATGAGAAATGTTAGTTCAGTTAAAGTGTACACGCAGAGGCAGAATAAAAGGTATCTAAGGAGAGAGTTTTCATGCAAGTTGTTCCTAGCTGTTTCTGTTGTGTGGCTCAATACTTTTAGAAAGGAGTCACAGCTTGAACCAGCAATGATAGGCAAAGGTCAGTAGAAAGATGGTTTATAAAGTCTCCTGAGTCACAGAGAAGGTAAAAAGATTCATTTATCTTTTTCAGGAAAATATAATCCATAAAAAATCTTTAGCTTTTTTCTCATTCCTAGATGTGAGGATGACATTGTGCCTATTTCATATATGGACTGCATTTTCCCATTTTTAGAAAGTTTATTGCCATCATATGACATTTTATTCTATCAGTTTTCCAAATCTCAGAAAATGCATTTTTCTTTCTTT
Source organism: Tetrao urogallus (assembly GCF_951394365.1). NCBI lineage: Eukaryota > Metazoa > Chordata > Aves > Galliformes > Phasianidae > Tetrao > Tetrao urogallus. The sequence continues at coordinate 35,365,248 of NC_136814.1, forward strand.
CTGGGGAAATTGTTAAGGTAATGAGATGCTGCATTTTGATCTGTGAATGTATTCACTTCACATAATCATAAATTTTCAATTTTTATTTTAGCATTTATATTATGCTTGATGAAATAAAGAATCTGTATGTTTAAACCTCAAACACTCAGCCGACGGAGTGTCGGAGGACTGGCAGACTGGCAGACCAGCCGTGGTCTGGTCAGAGGTAGTGAGAGATACTCTAGAAGAAAGCAGTGTCATGGTAGCCCATCTCACCCATAGATCATCGATGGTTAAGCCCCAGATATGAATGAATCACAGGAGCTGCCTACAACAACAGTATTGCTTGTTATATAGAGGCAAGCAGCAAAAAATAAAGAGCAGTACAGAGGAAACTGGATGACTCAGGGCACTAATGACAAGAGAGTGTTTCATCTGTCATTAGTTTTGATCTTGCCCAACTGAGTAATGAGTTGTTAGCATCTGATGACTGTTCAGTGCTGCATATGAAATGAGTTGATAGGTTTATCCAATTCAGTACTGAAAATTCCCTACTGAAAAGATACAAGAGAAAGCTCTACCACTTGGATTGACAGAAAAAAACCCCCACCGAAGCATAATACTTCAGTCATCTGGTACCTCTGAAGTAATGTAATATTGCACTATAGGTAAATGCAAGGAGTTTTGAATTTCCATTTTTTTGTATCTTTTATAGAATAAATTAACCATGCAGGAGAATCTAGGATTCCCTTATCCCAAGCCCTTGATTTTTACGTACATTTTTCCCCCTTCAGTGTATCTCCAGTGCTAGGTTGGTAAGAAGTTCCTGCTTTCTTTAATTCCTTCAAGTCCACCACCGCCTTCCCCTTTGTACTGCATTCTTCTTCAGGTATAATTCAATAGTAATTGCTGTGTACACTATGCCAGTTATTTGCAAGGTATGTTGTTTGCAAACAGAGCCTTCAGTGTTAAAGATGCAAGTTGGTAGGCTTGATTGGATTCAATCTTAGTAAAAGGTTTGATGAAATAAAAAGATCTTTGTCAGTACAGGAATGACAGAAGTTATCTTATTCCCTCTTTTCGTTTCTTCACAAAGACAGGAACTTGCCATCTTTACAGTTTCAGTTTTCAAACCAGACCTTTTGAAAATAAAAGTTAACAACTCTCTATCCCCAAATGAATAGTTGGTTTGAATTTAAAGTACCAATCATTCTTGTGTATTGTATTCATTATTTTGTCAAAAGGTGACTGATTTGCATTTATATGTTCATGGTCTTTTGGGAGTTGATATTTTTCGGTAGAAGGCTCTTATATATTGATATCATGTTTATGATTTTTCAAGACATTCGTAGAAGAACTTACTAAAGTTGCAGCATGAGATTGGATGTGCAGTCATTTCAAGATACTGAGATAATGAACTGGTTAATGTGTGATGCTTTGTATGCTTTACCATATGGCAAAACAAAAGTAGATATTTAAGTGCTGTTTGCGCATGTTTACCTCACAATTCCTGTTTGTTTGTATGTCAGTCTTGGCCACATCATGCATATTGGAACTATGGCCATTGAAGGGTAATCTTAAACTGCTTACAACTTGACAGAACTTTTGTTTTTTATCAATCAGTGCTGTAGCTGTGGAGCTCAGCTATGTCAGCTCTGTGTGATGTGCTGGGTTGGGCTGTGACCACCCTAGAACATTCAGCTTGTATTCCATTGGAATGAGAAGTAAATGAAAGAAGTAAAAAACTATTTTGAATAACCATGCTATTCAATGATAATTTTGCTTCCTGTTTTCATTTTAAGAAAGTCGTGTGTTAATATCAGGCTTTTGCTAATCTCTGTCAGAATTAAAATATTTTCAAAATGTGTAAGGATTTTCATCTGTTATTTTCAACAGAACAATAAATTCTTATTTTTTATTTCTTCCTCCTAACCAAGCAAAAGAAGAAGTACAAAAAAAGTTTCAGTTCAGTGGTGATTACCATTGGAAGCATTAGTAGAAAGAAGAAAATACAGTAATGAAAGTCTGAGGTAATTTAGCAAAATTGTTCCAAGAAAGTGAAATATACTGAAAACCCATTGAGAAGTCTTTTACAGTAATTTGTACATAAAACAGTCATTATAAATGTCTGTTCCCTTAAAGTCAGTAGATTATGAAAAGCTTAATTTCACAGATACTTGCAAAATAAGCAGGTCCAAAAGTCATGCTTTTGCAGGAAAAAGATGTTAATAACTGCTCTTTTGTTTAGAGATTTGAGATCAATGGAAACATTCATTTTTTTATTTGTGGTTCATCCGTAAGGAGTGCACTGTTGGAATTAGATGATCCCTTGCTTCCCAAGTGCTGCATAAACTCTGAGCATGCTTCCAGATAAATAGCTCCGGGGCTTGCTGATTATAAATAATTTTTTTTTCCTAACTTTTTCTAATATGTTGTTTTGCCTTGAAAGTGTTTCCCTCAATCTTTGTACCTTCTTCTTTCAAGCCTCTTGTATGTAAATTTTGCCTGATTTTTTAATTATTTTACTTCTTGGGGGGGGGGTTGGGGAAGAGGATTGTAGCTGTGAAGTCTGAGTACTTCTGAGCAGCATATGGGAAAACTTTGTTATGGTGCAACTACTTTGGTGTACTTTGCCATTTCTTGACATCCAGCCCCTAGATGCTGGACATGTGACATTCATGATAACATTGCGCTGAAAATGGAGCCCTGAAAGTAGCAGAATTTCTCCAATTTATCACAACTTCACTTTAGCTGGCTTGCCATTATTTTTCTGGTGTAATAATACCAGTTAATTATTTTGTTATGTTGCTTTTGCAGCAGTAAAAATGAGCAGTAGTTACACAAAGAATGACCTCCCCCATCTTGCACATATGAGCATGTATAGCATTCATATGTATATCATATGTATTTATCCATAGAAATAGTGCATAAATTATCAGCTTAAAAAAAAAAAACAACCAACAAACTAAAAACCACTCCAAGGCTTATGTAAGCTTCTGTAGAAGCTGTTAATAATATAAGCTCACTGAAGTCTGTTATATTTGTAATCAATCCTTGTAGGAAGACGAGGAACAGAGCCTGTGATTCCGGGAAAGTCCTCCCTTACAAAATCCTCCATTATTAGCATGAAGGAGGATACAGACCTTGTCAAAACATGGATAAGAGGAGTCAAACTCCTCTGGAAATAATTGAGAATTCTATTTTTTTTGTATATATATATATATATATATATATATATATATATATAAATGAATATAAATGTGAAGAGAAAATAAGTATTAATATTCCCTGCACCACACATGCATTTTGTAACGTAATAGTAACATAATAGTTTTGATTATGAGACCTGGTAGTGCTTGAGTGAAGGAGCAGAAAGTAGAACTTCTGGGTATTTGATGAGTGTCTCACTGTTAGAATAATATAATATCTGAAGGATTTCAGTTGTTCCTGAGAATTTGGCTCTATTATATCACATGAAAAGCACCAGTCATGGGGCGTTTGCAGCAGACAATTGAACTACCTCGGCTCTTTCTGAAATACTTACCTTCTCAAGTGTGTTAAATACTTGAAAATAAAAAAGCTATTCTAAAAACTGAAGTATGATGCACATCTTTCCTTGCCACAGAAAAGGTCTGTAATCTTTTGTACTATAACAGCTGTATGTGTAGTTTTGATACATAAACACCAGCAAGGCATTGTAGGTGTTTGAATGTACTTGTTTGGATCTTGGTTCAGGCATCAGGACATGCAAATATTCCTTTTATTTATTTTTAATTTATAGTAATATATAGTAAAAATATAGTATGTTTAAAAATACTGCATGGCATTCTAACTCTTGTTTAGAATATATTATGAGCTTGTGGAAGATATTGAGAAGAGTTGTATAGTAGTTGGAAGTGGTATATCATTAGCTTTCATTTTTCTTTCTCCGCAGAGCAAAATACCAAATTAGCATGTGCTCATGAGTATCTTATGGACGTTGGCACTCCATTTTCTTGTCTGATGTCAGTATTTTTGCTGTTAAACCTCTTATAATAGAATGTGATATAGATAAAATATAGAAATGCTTTATAGACCCATAGACCTCAATAGTTTTTGTTAAGAGTACCTTCAATTATATCATGGACTTGTTATAGGAGGAAGAATTTGTAGATACTAAGGAAAGTAACAATCCAGTTGTTACCCAAACTACTTTTCTAGAGCAGAAAATATTTTATGAATAGAGAAAAGGCACTGGGCCAAGCCTGCCTGTTAATGGTTTGTTTACATAAATTCTACCTTCTGCTCTTCTTCACACCCATTTATCCTCTCCTGATTTTTCTGCTTTCAGTAATTTCAAGATCTCCTTTTTTATGTACTCCTAAGTGAAAAAAAAAGTCACTGTTCTCTATTCACTTGTTTTCTGAGCTATTAGTGTTCTTGTGTTCCTGCTGTCTGAACTGTTGTTCTAAAACAATTTTATCAAGTCCTTTCATACTTACAAAGGCTTCTATTCAGTAGAATAGATCAGAATTATGTTTCAGTGAAAGGTGAAGGCAGTTACTTGTCTCTTTTGTTTTTGTGCTTTTGGTGAAATACTGTTTTACAGAAATACAATTGCATGTTATCTACATTTTTTTCAGACTGTTGATAGATTATCTAAAAAATTGCCATGAGTTCTAAATTGAGAAGTCATAAAAACATTGTTACAATGATCAGCATTTGCAGATGGACCCAGGCTGCTCTGCTTGGGCGCTGGGCTGGTTGCTCTGGGCTGGAAGTAGATGAGAAGTACAGCTGTGTTACCAGGACCATCACACTATTTGAGCTGGATTTAGGAGGTTAATCTTGATTTTGTCTCATGCTCAAATAGAAGCTTCTGTCAGGGATTATTTCCCCAAATCCTGGACCACTTAAAGACCTGAAATTGAGGCTATTGTTCCAGAATGTGTCTGGAAAATTGGTCATAGCAAATCACTCTTGTATGACAGTTATTGAAAGAAAGAGAGAGCAGCTTATCTCACTTTTCTTTGCCTCTTAAAAATACAGTTCTCTGTGTTTAAAGAAACAACCAATCAACCAAAAAAGCTCAAGCGGTATATCTCTCATTCTCCCTGTTTTGATCATAGTTTAGGCTGTTCTGCAAGGGGCATAGAAAACTATGTACATGTTTAATCTAGTCAGTCATGTAAGTGGTTTTGAATTTAGTCTGATGTAACTGTGCTTTCTTGACTACTATTTTTACTTTTAAATTATTATATGTAAAACAGAAATAAATTAATTAATAAAGCATCTGAAGAAATTTATACGGAGGCAGCTGTATTAATATGGAGTTGTATATTAGGCAGAACACCAAGCTGTGTGGTGTGGTCAGCACATCTGAGGGACAGGATGCCATTCAAAGAGACTTTAAAAGGATTGAGCAGTGGACCGAGGTGAACCTTATGGGGTTCAACAAATCCAAGTGCAAGGTCTTGTACCTGCGTTGTGGCAAACCCTGCTATCAGTACAAGGTGGGGAATAGAGTACAGCTCTGCTGAAAAGGACTTGGGGGTACTGGTGGATGTGAAGCTGGACAGGAGCCAGCAGTGTGCCCTCGTAGCCCAGAAAGTATCCTGGGATGCATGAAAAGATGCATAATCAGCAAGCAGATCAAAGTAGGTGATCCTGCCCCTCTGTGCCGATGAGACCTCACCTGAATTATTGCATCCAGATATGGAGTTGTCAGATCAGAAGAAAAAAAGGACCTGTTAGAGTGTATCCAGTGGAGGGCCACTGAAGTGATCCTGGGGATGGAACATCTCCCCTATGAAAACAGGCTGAAAGAACGGGGCTGCTTAGCCTGGAGAAAAGAAAAGGAATTTAAGAAAGAAATGGGCAGTCTCTTTAGCAGTATATACTGTGACAGGAAATGGCTTCAGACTAAAAGAGGCTTGGTTTAGATTGGATATAAAGAAGTTTTTTTACAATAAGGGTGCTGAGGCATTGGAATAGGGTGCCCAGAAAGATGGTGGATTCCTTCCCCATCCTTGGAGGCATTCAAGGTGAAGCTGGACCAGACTCTGAGCAACCTGGACATAGCTGTAGGTGTCCCTTATTCATTTCAGGGGAGTTGGACTAGATAAGCTTTAAGGGTCTCTTTCAACTCAAACTATTCTATGAAAACGCAACAGTTGATGACCTATGAAAAACCATGCTAATGTAGCAGACTAAAAGTTAGAAGTTTTTCTAGCTCAGATTCCCATTTCAGAGAAATATTAAAACTGAAAATAAAGTGAACATCAAATACCTCTTAAAAATGTGTTTTAGTAAAGCCCAGATATGTTGATAAGAGTAATGAATTTAAGCTAGCCTGCCAACTAGAAAATGTCAGCCAAAAAAGAGAAGGCCACCTGCATCTCAGGAAGAGACTCATGAGCTCTGTTATAGGGAAGGATTGCAACAGATTCCTAAACAAGAAAAGATGGAAAGCAGAATAAAAATTTTAATTGAGTGAAGGAAACACATTGTGAAGCATTGCCAGTGAAAGGCTCCAGACTACTTGAAATACTCTTTATTTGATCAACGATATTACATGTGTTTAGGAACAAAGTCTGTTCGAATTATTTGGGAACAATATTTACTAATTCAGGGATCAATGCCTTTCTGAGAGAACATAAATTATTTAATACAGAGTAAGAAGTAACTTAGTGTGGAAGCAGCAGTATTTTTTTAAGGAAAATGTATCTTCTCAGAGTTTTGAAGAGCTTTGGTGTTATAATTTAGAGCATTTTGCATTATGGTCATCTAGGACAAGATACGCATTTTGATATTATTTGTCCTCATTCTCTGTGGTATTGTTAACTAGTTTGCAATAATGAGCTGTATCCTTACATGGCTTTGAAAGGGAGCCCATGAATACACTCTGCATTTCATGTATGCATACTCATGTGCTTGTGCTTTAAAAAGTAATATTCTAGTTAGTTTCAACTGAAAGTAAGTCACTACTTGTTGACTGAACAGCTTGATAAAGGAAATTTCCTTCCAATTTTGATTTAAAATGTCCATGAAAGTCAGAGAATAAAGTAGCAAATCACTCCTATATATATTAGATCTATTTTGAATCAGATGATTGTTGTTATTCTGAGAAGTTAACCTCAGTTTAAGGATTTTGTGCCAAATATCCTTTGTTCTAAAGTGAAGGAAAATCTGTGATTCAGTGATTGTGCAATGTTCTTGTAGCACACTTGAGGAGCCTGGCTAGTTAGTCTACACTGTCAAACTCAGACATCAAAACTTGCTGAGCCCCTGTGTTCATTGTAATACTAGTCAAACCAGGATAGAAACTATTATATGTGCTCAATAATGGTTTCCTGATGAAGACATAGTGAGAGATGTAGAAGGGCTAGGAGGAAGAAGAGTGTGAAGCTGATTTTCCTACTAAGTATGACTCTTGAATCAGCTGAAATTGTGCTCGATTCCTGCTTGCATCTTTTCACTACCATGGTTCTTGATTTACAGCAAGAAAAACAAGCTGATGAGGAAAAGCGACGAAAAAAAGTGAAGTTCTGAAGTTCTGTAAATAGGCTTTTGCTGCTTTCCTTTTCCTTGTGCTGTATACTGCTCCCACAAATATCAAAATGCTTTGTCAGTAAGACCAGTAGAACTGTTCACATGAATTGCTAAACTGTCCCATGCATTATGTTGGCATCCTGTCTATTGAAGTCTGAATTTTAAAATCATTTCACAAATGTTTGAAAAGTGAGAATTAGAAAGAGGGATTCAAGAGCGATAATCCTTTCGTGAATTATGATTTACAATCTTCTGTTAGAGACAATATGTACTGGTAAGTTAAAGATTTGTTTTATAAGCTGAAGTGTCATTTTGGATTTATCAATGGATTCATTGAAATTAAATGCAAAATTATTTATTTTTTTTCTTATATGCTGTCCAAATAGAACATTTAATTCCACATATCTTCCCTCCTACCCCCGCAAAAAATAAAAATGAAATAAGAATAGAGAATGCATAGATCAGAAAGAATTCTTGCTTTCTGTTTTACTGCTTTGCAACAAGCATAAAAACAAGCAGAACATGGAACAAACTGAGTAATCAAGTACATTAGTTTTTATATTTGCAGGAGATGTCCTCAGTCAGCTGAAATTTTGCTCAAACCAACAAATCTGTCAAATAAAAAGGAGATTATAGCCTTGTGTCTCAGATGTAATAAAGTTTTGGATCAATATTAGAAATATGTTGGAACTATCTTTTCTATTATTTTAGGAAGTCAAAACAGTCTTCGTGCTGACATCATTTAAAGATAAAATATGATTTTGATCTGAAATGAGTATAGACTTAGAAGGGCAGAACAGAAACCAAAATATCCCAAATAAATTGTGTGCCTTTCCCCTGCAATGAGCATGGGTTGTTTTAGATGAATCTAAAATGACGTATTTTTATTGGGTATTACTTTTGCCACTTTTTCTCAAACTGAATAAAATACTAGCTTTTTCCTTGTGAAATAAACATTAAAATTGTAGTGCTAACAGAAGGAACAGATTGTTTAGAAAGATTTGTATGCACACACATTTTTAAAATATCTTCTGCAGAAGAAAAGATTCAGTACAGATTTAACTAGGTCTTTCTTTACTCAGAATCCGCACTGCACTCTGTGCCTGAGCATTGTATAAAGTATGTGTGTCAGCATCATCAGAAATCTGCTTTTATAATTACCAGTAATTCATCTGCAAACGTTAATTGCTTAAAAGTGAGACAGCACCTAGTAAGGCCAGAGAAATCCAAGAACGCCACCACCCACCCCTGTCATCAGGTCCGTCTGTGCTCCTTCTGCCAGTGCTGGGAGCTGAGGACTTGCCAATTTTATGGATGTGCCACCTGCTGAAGTGCAGAGTTGGGGATCCATAAACTACTTTCAACCAGTGTTGCACTGTGTGCACTCATATCAAACAGAGACTTCTTCTATGGCTGTGCCAGAAACTTCTCTAATTATGTCTAGAATCTGACAAAACGTGAATGTGCCAGTTTGAATCTGGGGTTTTGCTTTGGGTATGTGAAGGCAAAGTTTTCCCAGAATCTGCAAGATACTTCCCTGCAGTTTCCAGCTGAGGGTGTTTATTAGGAGTATCAAACTTAGCATCAAAGGGCACAAATTGTCCTTTAATAACTATACATAGCTGCAAAATAAAGAAGCACATTTTGCAGAACAGTTTCTGTGCAGTACATCAAATGGAGTGTATCTTAGCCATTTGGGCAGTGGAAAGAAAATGTGGTGGGAATTAAAGAGTGACCAGTATTATAGAACTGCTGTAGTTTTCTCACGATCTTTGTATCTAGTAGTAATATATGTTGATGGCAGAATGCTGAGAGAAAGAAAGCCTGAATTTAAGCTCTTTCTATTATTCAAGTATTCAGTTTACATTCCCTTCATCAGTTCAAGAAAATGAAAACCTGGCAAAACAGTGCAATGCCTGTAGATTCCATGCAAAGTAGAATCAAAATTTTGGAGATTAGGACTGTATTTGAGATCAATATACAGAAAAATGAGTTAGGAAAATGAAGACTAGGTAGTGCAAACTCTCTGGTTCCGCTATTTCATCAATGAAGTCTGTGTTTTGAATCATGAGTCAAATATTAATACTCAAAATGTTACCTTATAAAAAAAAAAAAAAAAAAACAAATCCAGAAATGTATTTTGAAAAGTGTTACGCAATTAAGCAGTAAGACACAAGAAAATGTTTTAGTGTGAGAAGATACACAGCTCAAGGGCATTGTTACCTAGGAAGCTTACTATCTTGCGATATCAAGACCTTTGCAGAGTCTTACTGCGGTTAATAAAATAGCAACCTGGGTACTGAGAAGAATGAAGAATTAGCTATAGGAGGCAGCTACAAGAGTAGAGAAGAACTTTAAAAGAATGCTGTATAATATGAATATATGCTAACTTCCAATGTGTTAACCCTAGAAGAGTAGATAAAGTTTTTTTCAAAGAAATTTCCTCTAAGCTCCTCTGGCAGGCAGTGGTAGTCGGTTGTGATGAGAAATATACTTACCTCATGCTTTGTTGTGCAACTGGACCAATTTACTTGCAAATACTTTCCATTAACTATATAAAAGAAAATAAGTCTATCAAGCCTCTTCAAATCTCTTTTCTTCAAAAAGACATAGGATAGAATATATTAAAACCAAAGAAAATGCTAAGCTTAATAAAAAATGTACCCCAACAAAAAATGATCATATGCTTAGACAACCAGTGCAAATGATATGAGGGATTTATAAGAAAGATAATATCACATTTCTAATGCCTTCTGTAAAGCAAAGTATATCATGCCAAAGTAGCCTGTATGCTTCCTCTGAAGAATAGTTTGTGACGGTGTCCATTTTGGAGTACAATTGCCTCAATTCTCATTGGGCAGGAAGCTCCATGAAAGACATTGCAAACATATTCGTTAATAAGACTGATAATTGGAGCCTTGTTCTTTGTGTATTTGTTTCACCTGCCTATGAAAAAAAATGAGGTCAGTTTGTGGAGAAATGAGTTGCTATGAGGGCACTTACAGATTTTACAGACGTATAATAGGTTTAATTGGGAATAAAACTGTATTGTAGTGTATAGTTAAGTTCCTTTTTTGTTTGAAGTTAAATACCCCTAAATTGTTGACTTCAGTACAATTTTGCATGCACATTGGAGAAAAGATTAAAAAGTAGGCTTTAATTTTTTTAATAAAACTTAGATTCAATTTGTTTGCTGTGAATCTCACCATTTGTCACAGCTGAAAGAAATTTGAGATATACTTCACTAATTCTATTAACCATTTCCTCAAACTTTATTGATTTGAAACTTTCAAAACAACTGCATTGACTGTAGTGGAGTTGCATTGCAACTAAGACAGAATGATTTTATGATATCCCTTTGGATTTCACCATCAGTAATTAGAAATTGTTGTACAGTATAGTACTATAGTATGGCACCAAAATGGAAGATATACATAAAAGTAAAGCTTAAAAGTACATGGGTTAAAACTACTGAAAAACTAAGTTGACTTTTACTCCACTTTTCAATTGATCATCTTTTAGAAACTAAATTTCAAAGAATTCCTAAGTGTTTTCATCTTCACTTGCATAACTCACTCTCCGGATGTAGTAGATGTAGTAGTTACAAGAGTTGTAATTACACAAATATATTTTCCAAATGGTATATGCATATTTGCTATATGAAATTGAAAAAAGTGGTAGCTTTTCAAAGCTCATACATTTTCTTTATTACTCGGTGGGAGGAGAGATGAGTAATTATCAACAGCATGGCATGATATGAGCTAAACAGTTATCACCTCTGTGGTTAGTGTTTATGTTGCATAATAAGAATTTCCTTGAATTCAGATTAGATTATAATAAAAGTAACATATTATTAAAATTTTAGTAATAATTTTGACTCATTCTTGTAGAGTTAACCATTGACAAGGTGGTATCTTAAGAGAAAATGGAAGCTAGTATTGACCTTTATTCTCTTTCTTCTTGTCTCTTGTATCTAAAACTATCAATTTACTTTATCTGCGTGCTCAGTATAGCAGATCATAAAGCATCATTCTCAGGCCTGTCGAAAAGGTGAGAACATCACAGAATAATAAAGCTCATCAATCCTAGTTGTGTTTCAACCTTCTGCATCTGCTTAATTTAGAAGAATTATCCATTAAGATCTTTCTGTGAAGCTTTATGCAGAAATCAGTTTTCTGCTGGAAAGTGTTTTCACAGCCAGACTGTTTCATAAGAATTTTCATGAGAATATTTTTGATACTGTTATCTGAAAATACTGACATACTGCATTTTGATTTTATTGTTCTATTTCACTGTTAGAAGTTTTTCCTGTGAGTCAGAAAGATGAAGATGAAACACTCTGTTTGTTTTATACTAAAAAAAGATTTTGCCTCTGTTGAATTAAACATTTTGATAATATTAAAGTATTTTGGTATTTTTCATTTTGTGCAGAGTCTGATGTTTGATGTTGGGCTTCTAGTTCAGAATAAAATGAAGTTTGAGAACCTCAGAAGTTGATGCATGGTAGAAACTTTGGTGTTTAATGAGTTCTGCAGTCGTTCACAAAGTATCCTTTTGAGGATCATCAACTAGCACCTTCGGCTGGGGAAACTCAGAGGATAACAGAGAAGGAAGGGGCTATATTGAGCAGCTGTGGAATGTTGGTTGTTAGAAAGTCTTCATTATCCATTTAAATTATCACATCAGAAATCTGATTGTAGGAGAGAGACTTTTCCAGTGTATTTAAATTGCACTTACTTTAAGATATTTGCATGCTAAAATTCTTGAACAAGCTCTGAAACTCCAAAATGCAGGGTAGCTTTACCTTTGCCAGATCTTATGCCTTCTATGATGTGCTTGGCTTCCTAGGTATTGTCTCCACTAAGATTAGAGTATAACAAGTTAAGCAGCATTCAAGTACTATTTTTGTGTATATTTTTGCTTGATATGCAGCAAGTTAACAGTGGGTGCTTCATCTTAAAGAACTGTGCACAGATCTGTAATTTTCCTCTATTTTCTCAGTGCACATTTGTTCTTTGTAAAAGAACTTGTCTATCTTTGTTAGCTGACTTGCTAAAAAGAAGAAAATGTCAACTTAGAAATACATCTCTTATAAGCCAAGTTGTATGATGATTCTAAACACAGAATGAGGAAAAAGAACTGAAACTTAAAGATGTGTTAGTTATGATGAAATCTTGTAACTTTGTTTTCTTGGGTGATCCTGATTTCTAGATGCATACCATCAGAGGGGAGACTCATTACTATTATTAAAATATCAAAATCAAAGTTGTAGTGTTGAATCTATAAATGTTTTTTAATATATGCACCTAAATTAATAATCAGTTTATTCTAAAAATATCTCAGTAGCGTATGAATAGATGAGTAATGCCTCCTGTTTATTTCCTGGGAAACTATAACAGATACAAAGAACACAGAAGCACTGTTTGATAAAGCAAATTTGCAACTAGAAAATACTGTTTTTCAGCATAGCCACCACCATTAGCTATGCAGTTTTTGCCAGCAATGAATATGAGCCTGCATTCTGTGCTCAGAAAAATCTGCACTAACAGTGGTGACCTCCTGTGGACACTGCTGATATGTACCACCCATTGCCTCACTGGTGTCACATCCACTGCTTGATCTTCATGAACAGTCAGCAAGCATTGATGAATTTCAATGGGTGCCATTTTTTCCACATGGCGGAATTCAATTATACACCTGTGCTTCATATGCACTTGCATGTCAGATGTCATTTTGTCAGACTGCCCTTCTGCTGTAGTTTGTCACACTGCAACAAAATGTAAGGGAATATCGGTGGGAAGGTTCTGCCTTTATTACCATACCACCATCCGTGTTTGATGTTGTGGGTCAACAAAATAAAATAGGAGGCATTACTTTCGGAGCAGGACTCATATATTGCAGCAGGTGTTTCTTAAAACCATGGCATTTGTATGTTCCCAAAATAAAGGTGACTCTTTACATAGTCAATAACAGATGAAAGCTAGTGAATTTAAGCTGAACAAAGACTTCTGACTCTTCCTGATTGGTTTGAATTGCTGCTGTGTTTGTGTGTTTTGTGACAAACTAACCATCTCTAGGTGGTGTGTTTTACTAGCTGTTAGTGTTTGGGACTTTCACAGCCTGGAGAAATGAGTTTATAGGAATCTCATAAAGTTCATTAAGAACTGCAGAGTTCTGTGTGAGGGAGGGCACAGCCTCACGTGGTAGTACATGCTGGGCACCACCCAGCTGGAAGGCAGCATGGTAGGAAAGGACATCAAGCTGAAGATAAGCCAGCAAAGTGCCTTTGATGCAAAGGAGGCTAATTATTAAGAGTAGTTTTATCACTAGGTTGAGTGAGAGGATCCTTCTCCTTGTATCCTCTCAGGTGAGGTCACAACTGGAAGACTGGAGTCCAGTTCTGGACTCCTCAGTACAAAAGAGACATGGACATACTGGAGTGAATCCAATGAAGGTACTGGATTCCTATTTGTATTATGTTTTGTTGTTTTTTTTAACTGATCCTGTTTTGTTTTCCCAAGGTAAAAATATGCAATCCATTCCTGAGTCTGTAATCAATGATTAGGGAAAAAATGACCATCAACAATTTTAGATAAAATATGTGCAGGTCTCAATACCTGAACAGGTAGACCAACATATAAAAAAATTACCATGTATGTATGGAAGGTAGGAAAAAGGGGAGCTGGTTTAGAGATGTCTGTAAATGCTTTTGTGTATGTTTCATTAAAAGGTTCTTACTCTTGAGAGTGTAAACAGCAAAGACTCAACAGGTGCTATAAGTAGTATTGACGTCACTGCATACTGCTAGGCAACCATATGAACTTATTTTTTTTCCTCTGCATTTTGTGAATAAGAAAAAAAAAAGAAACAGAGCTACAGCCTCATCCTCACAAAGAGCTTCTATACTCATGAGATTAAGTTGTAAAAGACACATTCTGTGTTCACAGTAGGGCACCATCCCTTCTCAGCTGTTTCATCTAAATGAAATAAAACATGAAAATGTTCACTAAAATAATATGAATAGAATCCATGAACCAGGACATACAGTTGTCTATTATACCAATACTTACAGGTAAATCCTTTCAGTGCACTTTACTGTTCTTTCAATCCCCTGAATCCACAGCACATTATGGGTAACTATCATCTTTACTATAGAGGTAAATAACCCTCCTTAAAAGCAAACATTTACACCACAGAGTAATGGTCGAACGTCGTTCAGAAAATTTGTTGATTTTTTTTTTCTTCCTCTGCTTGATAATAGGTGACTGAAAATGGCTCTCTCCTACTCTCTCACATGAACTTCCAATTACTCTCTGGAAGCCAATGGATTAATATATCAAATGGTAGTTATGGACATAATGAATGTGAAGGGAAGGATGGGAGAAGCCAGGTGGTTTTTGCAATGGTCATTATTTTGTCCAGACACTAAGAAACATTCCTAAACCGGAGCCTTTCATGGTGGTTTCATAGTTGCTCTCAGAAGCTGATATTGCTGGAAAAGAAAATGTTTTGCTTCTAAGAGACATTTGTTTACATGTTACCAAGTTACTTGTAAAAGTAGAAAAACTGCTTTTCAATTCATGTAAAAAAATCGAAGAGCTGGTAATAGATAGAGAGCTATGATTAATATCTCAGAAATGCTACTGTGAATGTCCCCAAGAAAACTCATAAGAGCAGGAACGAACTTAGTGAACTAAAACGTAGAGGGATTTATTTTCTGTAAGTCAGTTTGCTAAGTTTACTGTGATTTGAGGGAGCACAGGTTTTTGAAAAAGGTTGGCCTATATGAGCATTCACCATGCTTCAATTTTCAAATTTAGATGAAATACTGCACTTGTTAGGGATGGTATGATTAAGGATATCTTAAACTCAAGAACTGTTGATTGTGTATTAAAATGATAGTTCATGTTTATTTAAATTTTTGATAAATATACACCGACAGATAAATCATGTTAGAGAATTTTGGTTGTCAGTACACATTACATTTCTTTAGGAATTATCTTGAAGAGATAATACATTTTGCCTTCATTGTAATAGAACAGCTGAAGTGCATGTGTAGAGAACTGCTCTGAAAAGAACCAAGAGATTTATATTGCTTTGAGAAAAGAGCCAGTCATATTTACTTCAGACAGGAGAGCAGTGCAATTATTGATATTGAGAATGAATTAATTCATAATGCCTAAAAAAAGATGAAAGGCTGCAAATGAATTCAGTGGAAGTATCAATATCCGATTCACTTCTAACAGTTCATTCCGTGCTGTGTGATGTAAATGATTTTTACTACACCAGGCACTTGAACATAATAAAGTCTTGAAACAATTCCATATTTTGGTAAAAGCTGAATGGGATTAGATTTTCAGCCAGACAAATGGTCCAAATGATAGGTACTTGCAATTGCAGTTCACTAATTTTTCTTTTTGAAAATGTAGCTGTGCAGCAGATATTTGATATGTAAACTCTGAGACACAACAGTATTAAAACAGCCGTGGATCTAGAGGAAGCAGCACAAAACCATCCAATACAGTTTAATCAAAAACAGAAATTCATTTGAACTTCCTATAGTCTACTGAATGTTAAAATATTTCATATTTCAAGTAGGAAAAAAGGAGCCGTGAGCAAAATTTTACAGGGAATTGGAACTTGATGATCCTTGATGTCCCTTCCAACTCAAGCCATTCTGTGATTTTTTGATATTTCTGGTGTGACACTTGAGGATTGGGATTAAGTATGAATCTAAGTTTGAATCCTTCTGCTCAGTTTCAGCAAACTTTCTCATATCTTGTACTATGTACTTATTGCTATTACCTGATAAACAGCTAGTCTTCGCTGGATGTCATGAAACAGTGGGACCTATGTGTTAAAAAAGCACTGAAAAAAAAAAAAGATGACTACTTTGGCAAAACAAAGTATTTTAATCCCAAAATTTTGTAGCAGTTCATCATTAAATTTGTGTTTTGGGACTCTTTGTTATAGCTGATGCCCACACACTGAGTGCTATCTCTGAATGCAAGTATTCTATGTGGTCACTCTACCATAGCTTCTTTATTATCATGAATGAAATTATGCAATGTAAATATTTCTGGACCTGTGAGAATGAGCTAAAGAGCAAATTTTTAAGTTCTTTATAAGTTCTCCAGCTTGTATCAGGAGTTGCTGTTTAGCATCACTTTATGCTGTTGTAATTAGCATCATTATCTCTCCTCAAAGGATGTATTTTATTCAGCATATCTACGTAGAACAACTTGGTTAATTCAGTAAATATATGATTATCAAAAAGGTTTTTTTCAGCATCAGTTTTCTTTCTTAAGCATAGAGTAAGAGCATGAGTCACTGAAAGAGTGTTTTGAAATAGCAGTAACAAAAAAAGCCCATTTCCAGACCAGCTGTATAAGTGAACTGTTGTGTGGGAGCTCTTGAAGGAATCACATTGATATTATTGCTGGGCAAATGTCAAAACAGTAAGTTGCCCTGTCTCCACCAGCTTTCTTCCTGCAGTCAGAATCACAAGACAAATGATGTATCGCTTATGTACGTACTTTCCACTACCCCTGAATGAGAACTTCAGGATTTTCCTCTGTGGATGTGAAGTGTCTAGTAAAAATTACATTGCTACCTCACTTCCTTCCATTGCCATCTGTGTGTGGGTGTCTTTTGGGGCAGTATGGCAAGAATTAGAAGAACCATTTCAGATGAAAAATACAGTATTTCTTAGACATTTGTAAGTGAAAATATGAAAAAATACAGAATTGTTTGAAGCAATGGTGTACTGAAGATTTTTACAGTGTCTTTTTGTTGGACCTGAAAACGGTTTTTAACCACTATTTTCAAACTGCTAATATAAAAACAAGAAAGTAAAACTGCTTATTTTGTCAGGTATCTCAATCTCAGGCTGCTTTTACTGCGTTTTAGAGATTATTAATGTGCAACTTGAAGACTGTTACTGATGTGTATATGAAAGGACGAAAATATTTGACTAATGGTAACACGCATTTCAGGAAAAACTGAGAGGTCAGAAGCTACAGTTTGTGATGACATCACTGCAGAAAGTTAGTAAGATTGCTTTGGATAGTGCTACTTCAATTTTATTTTATTTTTTTTTACCAGTTGTATTTCTTTTCAAGACTTTATAATTGTGAAATCTGCAAAAGCAGCATAAATAATATCTCCAACTGGTTATGTGTTGGGTTTTTTTTGTTCTTAAAAAATTCCAAAATTAAAAAAATATATATATTTAAGCAAGTAGTAGTTCAAGTGATTGAGAGTTAAAAACTGCAAATAGTAAAATTAGATTTCTTTACTCTTTATGCAATGAACACCAACAATTTTTGAGAAGAAATATAAAATACGTTGAAATTTAATTTAGAGTGGTTGCCCCCATCTGCATTCACTGCCCAAAATGATGGTGTCAATTCGTCTGCTCAAACAAACCCACTCCACCCCAACACCAGGTCTGCTCTGCAGCAGTAGAGCTCTGGGCTCTCACTCTAGTGTATCTCTCGTGTGGTGCTCACTATGAAAAGCATAAATTTATTATTTTACTTCCCCATAGATAGAAAGCAATTCAAATGACTAAAGTAATAAGTATATTTAGAAATTTCAGCTACTGCTGAATTAGTAGAAAGAAGAAAGAATTTAAATGTGCAGGGGAAAGCAAACCCAACCCAACCCCGTGGCTTCGTGATGCTTTCCTTTGTGGAGATCTCTGTCATAAAACTAGCAATAAAATATTCTTATTTTAGTTTGAAACTTGCTTGCTAAGAAAGAAGACTTAGGAGGCGATCAATGTAATGTTAGGGTATCTCTTTACAGTGAACTCCAAAAATTTGTGCTTATTGATTTACCTATTTTCTGTAAAAAGTTGTCTTCAAGACACAGTGAAACATTTAACAAACTTGAAAGTAAAGCTAGATTAACCATTTACAGTAAACAGCACTTTTCTTTCTTCAAAAATGTCTTATTCAGATGTAAAACATCGATATTAGCTGAATATTTAGAGTGAGAGTTCAAGCTAAGAACAGTGCCATTACTGTACCCCTTTTACATGTTATTTCAGGAATTGAAGGGGAACCTTACCATTTCCTTCTCTACATCTGAATGCTTTCCTTGGCAGGGTGCTTATATATTGGTGTGTGCTGTAGTGCTCCATCTGCTGTAGTGCACCTAGATGCTGTTCTTTCCATTAAAGAGCAGGAAAGAAGGGACTCTATGGGCTCCACTCCCTCCATGAGTATTCTTCCCAGTAAGACAGTAAATTGCATCTGTTTTCTCCTGTTATCTCCAAAACTATTTAACACAAAAGTGTTACAGCTCCAGTAAAGCAATTAAAATAAATATAGTTAAAATAAATAAAATAAAGCAATTAAAATTACAGTAATGCCTGAGGACTGAGACGGAGACATTTGAGTTAACAAGCCTGGAGCTGCGTGTATCTGAGCAGATTTGGGTGAAGATTGTGTTTCAGGAAATATCAGAAGCAGCAGGCAGTAGGAGAAAAAAAAGTTTATACTCCTGGCTGGTGGCTGGGCCCTTACCTGCAGATGGGGTGCATGTGGTTTGAGAGAGGTGGACAGAGGAATCATTACAGTTTCGTTGCCTGTTGAGTTGTGCAGTGCACACTCATGTATGGAAGAGTGCTAGACAGTTGCACATGGTGTTGGGAGGATTCCACGGGAAGACTGATGCAAACCAGAGGGTAGGTTTTAGCTTGAGAGTTCCCAAACATAATGGGGGAAGGGCAATATGATGGGTTTCTGAATTCTCATCTTTTTCTCTCTTAGTATTACCCAAATGTCTTTATGTGTGTTTGAAAGTTTCCTCTCTCAGAACTGGTTGACAGGAGAATACGGATAGGTTGCAGTGATGAGAAAACTTTAAGTCACTTAGCTTTTAATCTCTTATCATTATTTAAGATTTTTACATGCAGGAAATCAAGTAAGTCTCATTGATAATCCTCCTGGGCTCCTCCTGGTTGATTGGAGTATACGTCAAGTATTTTAGAATTAAGGCTTTTTCTTTTTTCTGTTTGGTGATGAAGATTTCTCAAAAATAGATTTCTTTAAGGTGACCTTACGGTGTTCAGAATTTTACTTACATTTTCTAATTCTTTTTTTTTCACAGTTAGTTTTTACATAGAAGAAATTGTACATTTCTGCTGCCAAAAGAATGTGCAAAATAGTCTTTCCATTATCTCTGTCATCTGAACACTGATATTTCTTGGGAGTCAAACAAGATCATGTTGCTTTACAACGTACTGAAAGAAAGCATAAAAATTCCTTTACTGTCAAAATCTGTTCCGGGTTTTCAGAGCACAGTTTTTCTAAACAGCATCGTTCTTGTCTTGCAAATGTTTAGCATGAAGCAGGGATCTTCAGGAAGATGCTAATCGTTAGTGCTTATTATAACAGCTTTGAGATTACAGAGGTCCCATCTGTGGTTACTGGTATGTTGCCAATTAAGCACAGCCACAGTCATCTATAAAACAGCCACTTGTGGCGGTTGAAGAGATCTGACTAGAGGATGTCTTTTGAGAAACTTTAGAGGCAAATGTTGGTGGAACAACGCTGCAGTCCCTTTTGCTTGGAGAAAGCATGGTCCTGTTAGTATTTGTGGTTTAGAAGAAAGGGTGGGCACAGAGGCACAGCCCTGATTAGACTAGTTGCTCTTTTCGTGTTTATTGAACAGAATTTCAGTTCTGAAGCTTGGACATGGCGCAGGGTGTAACTGCAGAATTCACATTACCGGAATTTTTGATCAGCACTAGTAGTGTTTTTGTGTAGATATGGGAGCTAGGAGAGATTTTTCACATCTTATATTAGCTCTTTTGAATTAGCTGATTAGTTCTTTTGCAATATGAAAGTAAATGGATTTTCCTCTTTGAAGCAGAGATTCAGTAACTGAACAATATCAAGAGATGTATTATTCTTCACATGGTTATGCTAGCCAGAAGAGCATATCTTTCTGTCATTTTTGGCTTGAGTGTTTTTGAGAAGTGTTTGGAGCTTGAAATGAAATTGTCTGATTCAAAGCAATAAGATGATTCATTTGAGACTATTTCTGCAAATTCCTTAGTCAATATACACTAGAAAAGAAAAAAGAGAGAGAGAAAAATCCTCATAGCTTATTATATTGTTTTTAATCCAGAAAACTCTATTTTGTGTGTGTCTGTGTGCTGCAGTAGATATCATTAGAATAGTTTGTATTTTCTGTACAGTTAAGAGTATTATTAAAACATGATTTTTAAATCTACAACTACAAGCTTCCTTGAGGAGTAAAGGGACTACAGCAGATGTGTGGGACAACTTCAACTGTAATAAGTCAAAAGAGTAAGTTTATGCATTTGTTTTCATCAGTAATTTAAAAGAGAAAGTGGCAGAAATAGATGTGTGAAAATTGAGTTGCAAATTTCATTAATTAAACAGCTCTTTGATCAGTGATGTCTTTCTTCTATAAGCCAGCATATTTAAATAGTAAAGGTCAGTATGTTAAATATGTAAATGTAATCAGCAATGTATTCAAATTATTACAAATTCAGCTCTATTGCCACTTATGTTAGACCATGATACTGGTTTAAGTCTATGAATTTGTCTTCCAATAATCCAAAGGAAAAGAGAAAATAAAGGCTGTTAAATAAAAATTAAAGGTAGAAAGCATTTAAATTAATACAAAGAATTACAGTCAGTCATTTCTCTTCTCTCTCTCTCTTTTTTTTTTTTTTTTTCCCCAGTAATTGGAACACTTTTTACCAGCTTACATCACTCTAGGAACAAGGCAATGAAAGAATCCTTGAATTCATTTTTTTATTAGACTGAAATCCAGCTTAGCACTGACTGGAGCTGTAATTTAACATGAAACAACTCATTATTTCTTCAGGCACCACTGCAAACCTTAGAGAGGAGTCCCGACACCCTTTTATTGTTTACTTTTCTATCCATAGCCCTACCAAGTGACTGATGTGAACCTTTTTGCTTACCAGTGATTCACATAAGGAAAAAATAATCTGAAAATAAACCAATATGGATGCAAGTATGGAAAAAATATATTTAGAACGTTAAGTGTATCAAAAGAGTTGGCAGTGAGAGTTGGCAGCCATTGCTTATTTTCTCTCAACCCTTCTGCCATAAAATATGTATGGTACTTGATTTCTTTTAGATGTATGCATGCAGAATTGATACACAAACTATACTTCTCAGAAAGAAAGAAAGAAACTGTAAAATATTTATGGTGAAATAATTAAATGGTAACCTGTGCTTTGGTTTGTGACCATGAAAACTTGTAGAATGTAGATCATCTCCCATTCATCAGACACTTTCTCACAGAGTCCAACTCCATCAAAGAGCAATTTATGTGAGTGGGTAAAGAGCAAAGAAGTGCGAGTGCTGAGAAACTGATCTACATCCAGTTTCTGTTTCCAGTTTCTGAATAAATGGTGAGGACTACATTTGCACATGATTTTTTTTCAGTCATGATCAAGGATTTTGAAGTGTGTGCCAACAACTAAATTTATTTTCGTGTAGTATTTCTCCCACTGTGACAAAGCAACAATGTTGGAAAGAAACCAAAAATGCACGACCCTGGTCTTTTGACAAAAACAGTAAGCCAATAGAAAGGCAGTGATCTTACCTTATTAATTAGTAACAATCACATTGTCATAAATTTAGAAACTGATGCTTTGTGTGTAATGTTTATTAAACTTTCCCTACAGTAAGTTGGTCTCCAGGTTCCTGCAACTTGGTGTGAAGCCCTTCAGCAAACGCAGCTGCTGGACAAGCCCAGCCTCCTGGCTCTTACAGTACAGACGAAACTCTGCAATGATTAGCTAACCCTTGAGAGATCAGATGACAAAAGCCTTCATGAAGATACAGTATTTGCTGGGTTGTCAGCAGCAAAATCCTTTCTTTTGGTATCAGGAATGCAGAAAACTTCCCAAACTTCCCATATACTTCATTATATGTAAATACTCTGAAGACTACAAGTGAAAAAAATGAATAGAATTTAGTCACAATACCTGGATGTTAGCAGTAATATATATTTTTGCATGATCAAACCTCTCTTCTTGTGAAATGATAGATCACTGTAGCTCAGTTAAGCTCCTCAGTGACCTCATGGCTTGTGATTCTGGTGCACTTTATTAGAATTTCAATGTTCCTCACATAAATGCATTTTGAATCTTTGAAATAATAGAACTTTTTAATATTAATTTGATTTTGCAGATCTAGGTACACCTTTTTCTTGTCAGATCAGGGGTTACATGGCTCATTGCATCCCTGCATTGCAAAAAACAAATCTATAATTCCCATTAATTTTGTTGGAGTTTAGAATCAACACCTTTTTTTAAAATGTATTCTGTAGAGGCTTGTTTAAATTAAAGGTTCTGTTCTTGAAAGATAACTTAAGCATTGCCCTGGCGAATCCTTAAGATGTCGTGACAGCTTCAGTAACTGCTATTTTCAGACTGCTTCATTTAAAATTAATCACCAGTTGGCATATCAGCAGATATTTTATGTATTTTTGCTGCTTTCTTTTAAAAGGTGGAAAGTCTTTCATATTTGTGGACTTGGATAAGATCTTGTGAATTTTATTTCCTTGATCTGATGAGCTGCAAACATTTTCTAATGTTTTCTGAGGATTTTCCCCTGATAATGTTCAGTTGTATTTGATGCAGGAATTTGCATGAGAAGTGAGGGTTGTTGGATTTCAAAATTGAAATGGTGATTGGTCTGTAAGGTCTCTTATACATTAGAAATCTAAAAGCAAGCTTCCCCTTTAGCTGCCTCCCAGAAGTGAGACATGGAGAATTTCAGTTGGGAATCTCCTTAAAAAATGTTATTACAGAGTATTTGTTATTGTATGTTACCAGTGACTGCCACCTTAATCAACTGACAAAAACTGAATATCTTTGTGATGTAACAATTTTTTTTTTTTTTTCATCTTTTGGATTTAAATCAAATGTAGCATTTACAGTCTGAATTTCAAACTACTTTACTTTCTAAGTAGAGAATTGTAATTCCTCCTACTGAGCTGCTTTTCCTTCTAGTTAAAAAGATTTGTTTTAGGTAATGCCAAATTATAAATTTATAAAATATAAATAAAAATATCTGAAAAAGCTCAAATTTTTTAGACGTTTTATCATTGGACAACATCATCAGGCATTCCAAGTACTCTCTTCCAACTTAGGAAAGCAAAAGTCCTGTTTTATTTCCTTCTTGGGAGGCTCATTTACCAAGATAATGCTTCTTTGCAATTTCTGTCCTCATCACTTTGATAGATCCTTGGTGATAAGAAGGATTTAAGGTTGAAGATGTGTTATCATGTAAGAATTAGCTCTTGCTTAGAATTTACGAAGTCTGTAACCTTTTTCATCCTAATTCTTGGGTGTTTTCTTTAGGTACGAAGTACAGTGTATGAAAATTGACATGAATTTACTGGTCACCTGATTTTCAAATCTGGGACTCTAGTGAAATACCGTTTTTGCTTGAAACATTTACCTGTTTTGCTGCTTTGTCCTTTTCTTGAGATAAGAAATTACAGTACTGCCCTCACTTTCAGAAACGAATTTGCATGATTAGTAAACTCTAGAAAAGGGGGCAGATGTGAGTGAATGAAATCACATTATTGATTAGACACTTAAAATAACAGCTAAAAACACTCAGCTGTTAAAGGTGGCACTTTTATTATTCTTTTTAGAAGTAGAGTTGCCTACAAGATCTCCCAAAGGAATATGGACTGATAAATTTCTCACTTGTGGTGTGATAAACTACTTGCAACTTTGCTTCACTTGAATGCGCTGCACAATAGAGAGAATATAAATGTAAATATTTACTGGCTTGAGCTTTTGTCATCAAAGTCATGCAGTTCAAATCATGGCAGTGTTCAAATGTGATAGCTGACTTAAACTGCGGTTCTGGCTTTTGGTACTTGGGAAATGCCTTCATTACAAAATAATATATAGTAGTAGTGATCTTTCAGAAACAGATATTATAATTGTCAATCCTATTTCCCACTGTTATTTGGAAGACAGTGTAACATATGGAGGTGAAATTTCTGATGTGTAGATCACATACACAAACACAATGCCAGGAGCTGAGGACTAAGATTTGCAATATGTCACTGTAGGAAAATGTTCGGAAGAGGTAAAGAGAAATGAAGCATTTTAAGTTGAGATCAAAAGTGGAAAATTTCTTCCCATAGGGTACCTGAGGAATTTGAAGGAAACAAAAGTTTAAAAAAATTCTATGGTTTTTTTTCTAATGACTTTTTCCTCTGACCTTTGAAGGTTTAGGGAAATATTTAGGGCTGATTATTTCTCTGTTTAGCTGATGGAAATATATGCTTAGGCTTGGGACTGTGTCACTGAAATCTATGAAGTTTCCTCTTACACCGAGCTAAAATACATCCTCCAACATCAGCCTCATAAACTTCATATGAATAAAGATAGGAATGATATTTATAAACATACACAAAAATATAATATTTTGAGGTAGGAATATCCATCTGAAACATTTTGTTTATGTCCAACACTAAGAGCATGTAAAGGTAGACTGCTTCACTTAATGTAAATGTGTAAATGTGTAATTTTTTAATTAAGTGTAAATACTATGAGAAATTTTGCCACTGAAGTTTAATTTATCCAAATTTAGATGTAATAAGGTACTGAAAATATTTCTCTGGAGACAGTTGTAAAATCTCCACAGTTTCCACTGCTGTATAATCAATTTAGTAATGTGTATGCACACAAAAACTTATATTAAAATCAGCTAGGCTTTCTAAAATACATGGTAAATCTGTTCATTAAATATAATAAAATAGAAGCAACGAAATTTTATTTTCTGCAATTAAGAGAGTAAAAATAGATTTTCTTTCTTCTCTGAATTGGTTTATTAGTTCCTTGTATGCCTTGTCTTACAAAGATAAAAGAAAATTATGCACTCTAAGAAGTGCAGGAAGAAATCTGAGTCTTGAGAGTGATGGGGAAATCTGCAGATTCTAATATTTTATATTATTGCCTATTTGTGAGATTTTATTATTTTGACTTTTTCACATTGACATATGTTGATTTTGATTATCTTTTCACTTTTCAGAGTTTTGTTTTTGTTTTTGTTTTTTAATGAAGTTATTATGTTCGCTTTGAAATGGATAAGGAAACTTAAAAATTTGACATGTCTCTCCTTTAGATTGCTTATCTGAAATGGAGACATGCTGCAATGCAGAGAACATGCACATCACCCCCAACTGTCTAGACTATATTTTCCCCTTAGGCCAGTTTTTGTTTTTAAAGTTGCTTAAATCATGAATGTCTTTTTTTGTCTGCCAAACTGCTTCATAATCTGTTTTGGAATTTAGTATGTTCAGAGTGGTGAAGTCCAACTGCAGCTTGCAGTCTGAAAAATGAGACATCCTTCAGCGTGGCTTGGTACGAAAAGTGTGAAGTGTGATAGGAAGTGCACGTCCAAGAGAGAGTTAGAAAGCAGGAGGTAGAGTTGGAAGAATACTCGTAAAATATAACAAGGAGTCTGGTGTCAGAATTGTTAAGAGGACAGCAATAACGTATGGCCTTAAGATAAGTGAAAGAAACACAGTACAAAGAAATGGATAGGCAGTAAATGCAGGGATAAAGAAGTACGGAGTCTGGAGTTGTAAGGAAAGGACTTCAACACTGCAGAAGAGTAACTTCTATCAAGAGCTACAGATAAAAAGTCAGAAGGCTAAGCTGAACACAGTAGAGGTCCTTAAGTGAGCTCATAATGATATGTATTAGTACCAAGGAGGCCTTTTATCAGAGATGGCCTGCAGCATACAGTGTCATATATTCCAAAATCATCTGTATTGCACCTGTAAAAAATCATTATTCCAAAATCATCTGTATCTGTATTTATTTTTCCTAGGCTTCATTTGCAACCTAATTTGGAATTAGGAAAGTAAGGAAACTATCATTCTGACTTCTAAAAGAGTGGTTTTAATGCAAATTTTGCAATAATATCTATTTAAACTGTAGGCTATCATCTGACATTTCTGTGTTTTATGAGTCTTGACCTAAGGAAAGGAGGGAGTAGTATGTTTCTTTGGCCAAAGCTGTGGAGAAACTAAAAAGAAAAGAAAAGAAAAAAGTAATATAGTTGTCTGAGTGCAAAAGATAGATATTTCTTTTACATGTAGAATAAAACTAATAGATCTAGGGAATAGAAGAATAGGAAGAGAAAACTTATTAATCTAAAAATATCTATTTCTTTGTTCCTAGGTTCAGACATTGTTCAGTGGTTGACAAAGAACTTATCTATAGAAGATCCAGGTAATTAATTTTTTTTTAATATTAGAATATATATTTTATATATGTTAGAAAATTTTAGATTACCTTTTTAAAGGATTGCATTCTGTTTGTCTTCTGTTGCAACGCTGAGACTGTGTTTCATCAGTGTAATTTCTGCAGAAAAAAAAAGACATAATCAAGCTTCAGAAAATTTTGCTAAGAATCTGATGATTTTGGCTATACATTTTGCTGGAGCACATACTGAGAAGCAAGAGGATGTCCAAGAAAATGAGTGCTTTAATTAGTAGAAAATTAATTTTCGTTCTACTCTGTTAGGAATTGACTCATAGTTGTACTGAATAGTTTCATAAGCACATGATGTTTTCTTAACAGAATTTTGAATAGATCAATGAATAAATAAAATTAATAAAATGTGCTCTAGTGTTGCTAGGAAGAACTACATTTGCATTTTTAAATTTAGATGCTTTTATAGTATCTTAAACTGAGAGTGAACTGCAAATAGTATCAGTGCTCAATGAACTGTCTTGGAATGTGGAAGTAAAGCTTTGGTTCCAAGTGTGCCACACGTTTCTTATATGGCCAGATTCTAGCTCAGTCTTTGTGATATTTATTTCCAGAAATGAATGTTTTCTAGTAGAAAATGTTGAATATCTGAAATAAAATTCTATGGAACTCCTGTTATATTTTCTTCAGGGGAAAGATAATCTTCTATCTTTAGAGCATAATCAAAAAAATTCCAATTTTTCCTGTTGCTTTTTCAGACTTTTGGGAGTGTAATTTCTACCTTTATTTGTTTTTTAATTTTAAACATGTTATCTGGCATATTAGAAATGAAGTTTAATCATTGTGGAATTCAAGGGAAGAGTAAAATCACTGTGTTTAAAATTATAAATTGTAGGTGCATAAACTGCAGGTTTAAACTGTAGATGCATAATTCAATATCTCCAAACATGCAATTCACAAATTATCTAAATTATTACATCAAGGAGATTGCTAATTGCTGCCAGATTAGTATTACTTCCTACAGAATGTTATATATTTTCTTCCTGAAGACAACGTGGAGGTCACTAGATACACAGCTGTGATATTGTGTTTTTCAGCTGTCAACTAAAAAACACGTACCTCTCTATTCTCATCAGTTTGAAAAATCACAATTGATACAGAAGCTCAACCTTTATTTGTCAAACCAGAACCAAAGTCCTATGATAGCTGTCATTCAGATTATCTGGTTGTTGTGAAACTTTACAATAGAAGAAACCTTAAACTCAATGGGAAACACGGTTTCCTGTGTTAATACCCAATTAAAATTAAACAAACACACGTGCGACTTGCATATATAACCAGAACGCATTTTAATGTAATTTTATCTGAGCTGTATTATGTCCCCTTGGATTGCATGAGTGGAAACACTGTCCACAATAACAAAAATGTCTTATTCATGTTGGTTCTAGTCCAGGGACTGGACAGCCAAAATCCAGCGTTCTGGAGCTGTCTGGCTGCAAATCTTTGGAAGGCCAGCCACCACAAATGTTGCCTTGTGATAGCACTCAGAATTGCAGATAACAGTGAACCTCACAGATAGCAAGCAAGAGCTGTCCACAGGGCAAAGCTTCTGATAAAATTCTGGTTTGTAAAATCTTCAAAGATTTTTGACTTTTTGTTCCGGTTCCAGACAAAACTGTCCAGGATTTCCTGTGCAAAAGCCCTAACCTTCTGAGGGCTGTTGTCAGCATAATTTGGATTTCCATTATCTTCTGTCTACTTTTCACCAATATGCCAGGATTTTACTATGGTTCTCTTTTAAGATTACTCCTTAAAGTCATGTTACCAAGCTGTTGTGCAGTTTTCTGATGCAGAAATAAATAAGCCCTGTGTTTGCACTGAAAGTTATACTCTCCAACTAATTCTCATATCAGCAACATAATGTAGACCCTGGTTCACATACTTTAAGAGTATATTCTGTAATCTCTGGAAAAAATTAACAACTATTTATAATCCCTCCATGTCAGTATGAACTACTCACATGAGCAAGGCGTGCAAATTCTCAAACACATAGGCAGATTCTTCTTAGTAAATCAAAGAACTAATTAGAAGTGGTGCCTTTTTTTTTTCTTTGTTTTGCATAGAGCATGTAAATACTGTAACATTAAATGGGAAGAAATCTGCTTTTTGGAAACTGGGAGAACAAAAGAGAGGAGGAGATCTAGCAACATTTCCTTTCACTGTGATAATCATTGTAAAGATAGTATCTGGAAACAGTAATTTCAACCAAAAAAAATGTTACAAGTGTAAATTGCCAGTAAAAACAAAACAAAACAAAAACAAAACAAACAAACAAACAAAAACCCATCAAAACAAAAAAGCACATTTTTCCATAGTTGAAAAACAGTGTGTTGAAGATTTGTAAGATTTTGGCTTGCTACACTAAATCTCTGTCAAGAAAATAAACTAAGGATGATGGGTGGATTCTGCTAAATTATACCAGATTTGAAGTTATTTCAGTGGAGTAGAACAGAGGTTGTGCCCAGAATAGCTGTGTGCAATGTACAGTTGCTGTTATATTGTTTACTTTTCAGTATGTACTTTAAAAAAATGCTTGTGTTTCAGCCTACAAATTATCTGTAAAATTTTAAGGAATGGAAATTATCTAAGTTATTTTTAATGTGAAGCTTAGCTCAGTCATAAAAATAAGCCTGACCTCAACCTGAAAAGAAGCAATTAACTGAGTTTATAGAATTGTAATGGCATGTGGTTTGGCACTTAGACATATGTTTGTTGAATTGGCCATTACAGGGTAAGTGCTGACTCTTCACTGCTGGTGCCAATTAATCTCAATGAAGAAAATCTATTCCATTTTTCTACATTATATTTTTCTTTTTTTAAGTAACAATTAGTTCTGTGAAATGTACCAGGCTGACCACACTGGAGATTGAAATCCTTCCAGTCCAAAAATATAACAATTAGGGTTAGTGAACTGTTTTAAAGATGTCTGCTGAAATTTCCCAGTCTCTATGTACTTGGCTATGTACTTGGTTCTTACATGCAATCAGTATCAGTTTTTGGTTTAGCGAAGAATAATTAGTGTTTTCATAAAGACAGGTATGTTAAAACACACACTGAAATGTGTGTGAAACACACACGCACACACACTGAAATGAGTGTGAAACACTCATTTCATTCTTCACATAGTCCATGAAGTATTTCTATATAGGTGGCTCACAAAGAGTCTGTAGGAGTTGATAATAGTTAAGCCATCACCTTCTTTCTCCATAGTACTTTTACTTAAAAGTGTTGCACAGTTAATTTATTGGTATGTGCTAAGCCAATGGAAATTATTTGGCTGAAGGCAGATCGTTTTTGGGTGGTTGCTGTAGTAGAGTTGCAGTATCAGTGGCCATGTAAACTGTGATCACTAACCCAGTACAAGAAAAAGGAACAATTTGGTAGGACAACATCTATTTGTTTCTTTTGCTTTTCCTTCTATTGTTTTGTATTTAAATCTCTCTCCAGCAGTAGCTGTGTTAATAATATCTTTGATAATGCACTCTGCTTGCTGTAAGAGTTAGCAGAAAAGTATTCGGGTTTTTATTTGAGTGTATTTTATTTGACTGTATTGGAGTGTAGCTGGAAACCTATTTCTGCCCCTTTCTTGCATGCACGTGCAGGAAGGCAGCAGCGAAGAGCAGCAAGTCATTGTAACCTGGGACACAGCACCAGCCAGCTGCAGGCACAGGAGTGTTTCTGTTTCCAGAGCTTGCTAAAGAAGAAAATAGCCTGTTAGGAAAAAAAGAACGGAGTGGAGAGATCATACTTTTGTTTGCAGTTTTTGCATTAATCAAAACACTGGTAATAAAACAAGTGTGAATTTGATCTGAGCTTGTCAGGTCCTGTAGCATTTAAATTAAATAATATCTGTAATTTTAGATGAACAGAAAGAAGGCAGGGAATAGAAAATGTCAACATTTACAGGCAGTGTTTTGTACCAATTGTATTAATGTTGTGATGAAACTGTATAGGCCAGATTTTCTTTAGGTTCGTGTAACATTTAGTAGTCTGTGATAGTCGATGGGCTACTAGCCAATCCTTAGGATTCAGAGCTGAAATGGTAAAAGTTTGTTTGCAGCAGTGATTGCATTTCTCCAAAGCCCTAGGAAAGACCTTACAAATGGTGAACAAGGATGTATTGACAGTAATTTAATTGCCATTGGAGAAGGCAGACTTAAAGGATACGATTTCTTTCATGCTTTTCCACTAAAGGTTCTTCCATTTTGGTATGGCATGTTACCCTGTGTAGAGTGCAACTCCCAGGAGCACACAGAGCAGTAGAAGTAACTCGGAATGAGCTTTCCCTCCTCTTATGTGCCAGGAAGAATTTAAAAGTTGAAGTTAATAATAATAATAATAAACAGCATTTTATTTGTAATTCAAAAGGTAATATGAGCATTATTTCACTGATATTTTTCAGAGTCTTGGTGAACATGGAGTAAGAAAGAGGTACTGAATAGAATACAAAGTACTTTGAGTATAAAAGTGAGTTTAAAGAAGATAGTCTGATAAAAGGCTAATGCTAAAACTATTACTAGATACTGAAAAATCAGTAAGCATTAATTTCAAGTAATTTCACTGAAAAGCGCTTCAGATCCTCTGTTGTACCAATTTAAGGAATCTATTTTATCCTTTCTGTCACAGAAAAAATTAGTCTATAAGAAATCTAAATTACTCGATTGAAATCTTTTTCCATCAAATTACCTCCAAAGTAAACAGCTTCATCAAAAAGTGTTATAATGAATCTATTATTTTATTATATGTAAAACTATATGTTGAAAACTGGTGCTGAGTACTTCCAAAAGAATTCTTTTGCAATTGGAATTTCCAATTCTTTTAGAATTGAAAAATAAATCAGGCATTTTTTTTGTTCCATGGTTTTCAATTGAAAATATTCCATGTACTTCTAGAAGAAGTGGCGGACTTAAACTGGGTGTCTCCTTGTGGGTACTGTATGCATCACTTGATGTCATCATTCAGCATACTGAGCCACTGTCTCAGAGTAAGAAAATATATTGTTAGCCAATATTAATTTCTTGCTGACACATCAGATTATAGAATAACTAGCTTTGGATACCAAATGGTACTAATTTAAACGTTATGTGTTCTCCATCTTGTCTGCTTGTTTTGTAACTGCACATTACTAGCTGCCACTTTTTGCTTATTTAGCATGGTCAGAACCTGTTGTATTGCTATCGCTGTTAAAAACAATGAAATGTATTTATCAACTTAGCTAAAGTCAAAAATACAACTGAAGAGTCATAAGAAAGGTATGTCCTTGTAAGAAGAATTCTGGTGCCTCTTAGAAATAAAGCTTATTCATTAATGAATTAAACAGTAATAATATTCCTAATAAAATATTTGGTTCTATTTTTACTGAAGTTACTAAGATTTTTTTGTGATTTTTTTTCCTGTTTTTCATTTTCCTTTTGAACCTTTGGGATCATACCAAGTTTTAAAGGTTTAAGAGGAAGAATATTTAGTGAATCCCAATTCGTGCTGGCATATTTAATTAAAAGTAGCTAAATAATTGTCTAGAGACTTCATTAGTTTTCTGCTTCCCTGTTTTCCAGAGATCTCTGTTGTGTGGCAATGGAAAGCACAAGTAGGTGGAAGTGAGATTATATATCTGAACGACTTAATTAAATAAAAGTAGTTGAAGTTCTGTTTCATCTTGCCAGCAGCTGCTGCAACAATTTATAACCAAGTGAACAAAAACATTTTGATATTTCTTTATTTTATGACTTTTATATCTTTTACATCTTTTTTTTAATATCTGTCATTTGATGACTGAATGGTTAATTTAAGGCCTTTTCTTGATTTTATTAGTTGTTCTTAAGTGGATTTTCAATTATATCATGGCACATGTAGAAAAATGCAGCGGTTCACATAAGAGCAAAGTGAAGGTTCAAGGTTAAGTGAACTGCTGGGCACTCTTTTACTAAGCAAAAGACACTGCTTGCTATGTCAGCATTAATGGAAAAATATTCCTTTCTCTCTCTTGTTTTTCAGTATTCTCTTCTCTTATTTTCTTCATTTTCTGCCTTTTACATTTTCATCTCCATGGTTTGTCCCCTAGTTCTACCAGTGTGTCTTCTGGTTCTTGTCTGCTAAGACCTGTTGGTTATTATTCACATTTTCTTCTTCATTTACATATTCTTTAATTTCAGTGGTTGCGTTTGGTCACATTCTCAAATTTCACATAGGAAAACAGACAAATTGAAGCTGAATAATCAAGAGTTTAACTGTTCCATGTCCACTCTGATTTTGTAGCTGAAATCTCATTTGTCTTTGGAATACTGGAATCCACAAAGTAAAAATTTCAGTTCCCTCTAAAGCTGTAACTCAATATAGTTAAATAGAGCCCAACCATGAAATATCCTATTTATCTCAGCTATATATATAGAAATTATAACAAGTAATTTACATTTGTTTTTGAAAGATTGCTTCTTAATGTCTAATTTAAGGAAATTCTTTTGTAGACTAACTGGAAAACTTAACCTTTTAAATAGCTTTAAAACTTGTGGGGAAGCTTATGAGGAACTATGAATTGTGACATTTTTGCATATTGCAATTGTGGAATTATTTACATCTTCAAATGTAATCACTAGCATAACAAATAACAAAGCAAAATAAAATAAAAAACTGCTTTGTCATAGTAACTGCTGTATCAATACATTTTGCTGAAAGTCTTTCAGGGTAATAACAAATGGTTGATTTGTTCTTCATAAAAAAAGTTGAAACTAATATTTCTTGAGATAGCTTCATGTATTTGTCACTTCACTTAACAATATTTAAAGTAGTCTGGTTTGAAGAAATGAAGGATGGGGATTTACAGTTCCACCGTTAAACCTGACTTGAATTTTTTAATAATAGTAACTGCCACTATCATAATAAAACTCAATGTAGAAAAACTATCTAGAGAACTTTGACTGTAAAATTCCAGGGGTTTTAAAGTTCATGTTAATGAGCTTTTGCAAAATTTATGCTCTCAGTTAGTTGAAGCAGATAAAAACTTATGCCTACAGGAAACAGATTAAAGATAATTTAGCAATCCACGGTTTTTACCATAGTAGTGATGGCTGAGAATAAAGTAGAAATGGAACCATCTATTTAAGTTCCTACATGGTGCATTTAGAAGATATTCTGACATATCAAAGATATGGCCAGGAAGAACAATTAACTTGTTGAATATATTGCAATTTCACTTCTAATGTAAAAAGAAACCGCGCTCTAAGGTCATGTAAACATAATAATGATAGTAAGGCCGAAAACTTCTGCACAGCAAGAGAAAGTATAGTAATAATCCTAATTAGTTTATATCCAGTGCACACTCCAGAACAGCAGAGATTAAATGAATTTTGTACAACAAATTCAATATGAACAGAAGACAGGCAGCACTGGAATCAGACCATCTGAAACATTAACTATTTCTGGCAGTGATCAGTCCCTTTTGCTTCACTGAAGGAGAAAGATGGTGTAATGGTCCTGACCTTCAGTTGTTTTCAGCTTCATGTTTAATAATACTTAAGTGACATTTTTGCGTTTAAAACTTTCCATGAAAATATGTTCCAGAGATTGTTCTGATACTACAGATGTATTTTCTGTTTGGAAGAGTATGCCTGATAATCACATTGATTCTGAGTTCTTGAGTTGTGAGAATTAGCAAATTATTATTCCTAATTAATTCAACTCCTCTTGTCTCGTCATGATTTTATTGACTGCTTTAATGGCTGTCCTCCACCATCCAGTGATGTATTTGTGATATCTCTTGTTGTATGGCACTCTCACCGTCCATATTTCCCCTCTTCCTGTGATTTTTGACTTCCCTCTCTGTACATACACAGTTTAAGATGAAATAAACAAGTTCCCAGCTTGGAATTTATGGTGTGTTCATGCTATCCTGTATGCAAATGATGTCTTATGGTTTGTTTTCCATTTCAAATAATTGATCCTGTTTGACATTTGAGCAAAAAATTTCAATCGCATACAGTGATTCTAGTTTTTCTTGAGCAGCAGCTAACTTAAAGCCCCATGTGAACATGGAGAGTTTGTACTTTAAATGATTAGCATTTACCAAAAACCAATTCCATCTGCTGTTGCACTGTCTACTGAATCAGTACTGTGAAGTCCTTCTGTGCCTCTTCAAAACTGACTTTCTACTTAACTCAGAAATTATTACTGTCAGCAAATTTTGTTATATCATAAATCACTCTTCTGCAGATAATCTCTGAAGACAGTAATCAGCTGCAGTGGCTGCGTCCCTGACCTGTGGTAACTGACCTACTGTGGCTAACCTTTATGCCTATCTTTTTACCTATTCTTTTTCCATGACTTTCTATCACAGATCCACTTAGTTCGTTTACTAAAACTTTTTGGGGAATTATATCAAGAACCCTTAGGAGGGCCAAGTTAATATGTTATGCAGACTTTTTTAACCTTGTATGTTTCACTAATTGTACATAACGACACTCACACTTGTGAGAAATTGCATCATCCAATAACGGTATGCTATCTTCCTTCTGTCTCATTTATATATACACATTCTCCACTTTATTATACTTTCTATCTTGTTGTTTCTATGAGCTCCTGTTCTATTCATGTGCCTCCTCCCCAGCCCTTGATTATCACTGTAGATCTTTCTAAAATCTGAGGACATATATTCCAGCTTCTTTTCTTTTCTTTTCTTTTCTTTTCTTTTCTTTTTCTTTTCTTTTCTTTTCTTTTCTTTTCTTTTCTTTTCTTTTCTTTTCTTTTCTTTCTTTTCTTTCTCTTTTCTTTTCTTTTCTTTTCTTTTTCTTTTCTTTTCTTTTCTTTTCTTTTCTTTCCTCTTTTCTTTTCTTTTCTTTTCTTTTCTTTTCTTTTCTTTTCTTTTCTTTTCTTTTTCCTTTCCTTTCCTTTCCTTTCCTTTCCTTTCCTTTCCTTTCCTATTCCTTTCCTTTCCTTTCCTTTCCTTTCCTTTCCTTTCCTTTCCTTTCCTTTCCTTTCCTTTCCTTTCCTTTCCTTTCCTTTCCTTTCCTTTCCTTTCCTTTCCTTTCCTTTCCTTCCTTTCCTTTCCTTTCCTTTCCTTTCCTTTTCCTTTCCTTTCCTTTCCTTTCCTTTCCTTTCCTTTCCTTTCCTTTCCTTTCCTTTCCTTTCCTTTCCTTTCCTTTTCCTTTCCTTTCCTTTCCTTTCCTTTCCTTTCTTTTTCTTTTCTTTTTCTTTTTCTTTTTCCTTTTTCTTTTTCTTTTTCTTTTTCTTTTTCTTTTTCTTTTTCTTTTTCTTTTTCTTTTTCTTTTTCTTTTTCTTTTTCTTTTTCTTTTTCTTTTTCTTTTTCTTTTTCTTTTTCTTTTTCTTTTTCTTTTTCCTTTTTCTTTTTCTTTTTCTTTTTCTTTTTCTTTTTCTTTTTCTTTTTTCTTTTTCTTTTTCTTTTTCTTTTTCTTTTTCTTTTTCTTTTTTTTTCTTTTTCTTTTTCTTTTTCTTTTTCTTTTTCTTTTTCTTTTTCTTTTTCTTTTTCTTTTTTCTTTTTTTCTTTTTCTTTTTCTTTTTCTTTTCTTTTTCTTTTTCTTTTCACTTAGGGTCGTTTAAGTGACAAATTGCACACTGCTGCTAACAGTTCAGCGAGTTAATATTTGACTTGCCTAAAAACATACAATCACCATTCTGAGTGACCACTATGTTGACCCAGCAAGATGTTTTTATTCATTTTATCAATTTGTTTTAAGGCCTTTCAATTTTTTATTGCTGTTGTTGTCACCAGTGCTATCCTTTCTTTCTATATTTAGATCCTGCCAATAGAGAAAAAGTAGGTCAGTCACTGAGAAGGCTTTTTTTTTTTTTTTTTTCTATGGGAAAAGAAGCCCTAACAGAAGGGTTTTCATTGAACTATTTTTGCTGTTGAGTTTCTTTCAGTATTTCCATGTTTTTTAACAGCAGAGTTCGTGAATGTATCTGGCTGAAATGTCAGTGCTCTGCAATAATCTGTGTAAATCTGCTACAACAGGGAGAAGTAAGCACTGGGAGGGGGATTTTCATGACAGAAAGAACATTTGGTTCAGACAATAGGAAAGAAAAGAAAAATGAAAAAATGGAGTCTTAAAATATCTTGAAAGTGTGGTCAGTGAAATATATATAATTTACCAGACAATAAATTAATTATGAGAGAACTCTCTAGAATTAAGTTTATATTAATTGCCTTTTCTAGTATATATTCATCCCAGATGACTGTATCTAACGACATAGCAGATCACACTCCTATGTTAGTCTCTGGAAAGCTATCTCCACAATCTTTGTAGTTTGCTTGCATAAGCTTTGGTTATTTCTCCTTGCTGTGTGTCTGAATGATACCATTTTACTTACAAAGCTTTTAACTCCTGCCGGACTTTAAATGCACAGCATTCTTCCCATTGAAAGAAATACATTATCTTCAGCTTTTTATGCCCTCAGTTAGCTGGAAAGTTGTTATGAAGAAGATTGAATTCATCTTTACTGTGTAGAGTGCAGTGAAAGAGGCAGCTATTATTCAAGGTGCTGCAGCATGTTCTTTGTATTATCTGAACTGCCTGGTCATAAGTGGGTGTTCTGTGATTATGATAGCAATGTATAACAATGACACAAAATTAATGGTTGATGTAGTAAGCAACTGATATCAAAACAGACTTGGAGACTAAAAAAGTGTCATGATTCATTTTAACCAGCAGTAATCATAGCAAGATAGTGCTACCTATTGTTTACCCTTACCCAACTTCAAAAAAAACACATTAGCTGACATCCCTCTTATTCATCAATTCTATAGTTCCTTCAGGAACAAATATTTTGTGCACTGAAAAAGCCTGTGCCAACTCTTGAGCAACACTGGTGGCCACAAATCCAAGTGCTACTTGATCCACACCAGTTTTTCAGCACCTTGTATAGCTGTCTCCTCCCATGAACCCCACCCCAGAATGCTCATGGGCCTATGCTTTCCAAACAGTTGATTGAGGGAGGAGTTGCTAGCTGCGCCTTGCCTTGAGCATCACAAAGAAAGAGAAAAGTGGTTACACGGTAGCAGGGAAACATACCATCATACAGAGTGGCATGTCTGAAGGAGCCATGATGTAAAATGTGTTTTCCATTTGGCACATGCTTACACAAATTTTTGAGTACCATATGCCATGGAGAATCACATACCTCCTCCAAATATATGCAGCCAAATGAATTGATCACACATCTGCAGTCCCAGCCACTGGAGGAGAGAAAAGTTGGATGATCTGGCATACAAACAGCAAGTAACAAACAGTACACAAGAAAAACCTGAAATAATATACTGAGTAGAAGTGATTTATGTCCAGTATTTTGTATCTTTTATCGATACTTGAAATTGTGGAGAAAAAAACAAACAACATTTGAGAAATTGAAGTATAGTATTTGCAGGAATTTTGATTTTGTTGTTTGCAGGTTCACTCAAAGGTGTGTGCATATGACTGTATAAACTAGAGTAGAGGGAAATAAGTGAAGCGTCAGGAAATATCTTATGAAGACAAGTTCAGACTATTATTAGGGGAAAAAAGACATCACTTTTTTATTTTCTGTATTTTGCCTTGAAGTAGTATGTGAATGAAAGCTCAAACTAAAAAGTTGTCACTTCAGAGGAAGTGCCAGTGGGAAAAAGAGGGAGGCAGTACTTCAAAGGAGTCTGGATTTCATTTTCTATCTTTTCAATTTTAGGAGACAAGAGATGATAATAGTAATAATCCTGAACTCTGTGATTTTGGCAAAATTGAGAATATAAAAACTCAAGAGTAGTGCTAGTGAAATTAGAAGAAATATTTTTTACATGCTGAAATGTGTCGTTTGGCAAGAGAGCTAAATTCCCCCACTAGAAGGTCTGATTGCTAATGTGATATATGTAAGCATGTAAAAAAATTGAGGTGACAAAGAAACTAACAGCAAATTTAAATAGATTCAAGCTACTCTTCATCACGGTGAATGAACTGATTATCTAGGGGCCAACTGACACTGTATGCTATTTTCCCTGATATTAGGTTTACATAATGCCTGCAGCTTAGATGAATTTCTTCCACCTTGTATAACTACCGGCTCCCAGTACACCAAAAAAACACACCAGTCCTTTCAGATGTGGGGTTTCAGCATTGCTCAGTTTCAGAACCTCACTCCCTATTTGTCTGCCTCATGAGACTTCAAATTGCAACTGCCTTTTGTAGGGGATTGTCTTCTACTTTCAGTTGGTCTTTCATAATGACTTCTATTGACCTTGTCTGACTAAAATCCTAGCAGGGTTATATCAGATAGTTATATTAGTCTCAATTCAGCCACATCCTGTTAGCATAAGAGACAAGACTGGTGGTGTTCCCAAATACCCGTTTGCTGGAAATTTTTGTGAATAAAGTAGTTATTTCACACATGTGTATATATATATATACACATCCCTTTCTCTAGACCTGAGATAGGTGCATGCGACCTCACAATATAGATCATCAGACTGTCAAGGTGACCAGTCCCTGAGCAGGTGAGGATTCATGGCAGATCTCTGATATACTTTCCTCCTTACCTGCTGAGTGATATTCCTACTGATGCCTCTGACCTGCTGGTAGAAGCAGCCACTGTCTAGCACATGGCACATGGCACATGGCACATGGCACAAGAAAAATCCTCCCTACATGCTGTGGTGATACATAAAGAAGTTTGTGATGAGTATCTTGCAATTAATCATGAATCTCATTTTAAGTATGTTTGAGTAAATAGTTCCTCTTCCTTCACTGTCTTTTCTGCTTCTCTGTGAAATGACTCTCAGTGACTACTGCTCCTTTTGCAATTCCATTCTTCACATGGGACAAAAGAGTACAGTTTAGAGTCATGTGGGCGTTCAATAACTTTTCTAGCTCTTTTATTTTCCCCTTTTTAAATGCCACAGTCAGGCCCAGAGAGCGAGGCTCTCCTACGCTTTGTGTGAGCATCAAAAGTGGGTTTTATTTTATTGCCTTAAGTTAATTCTTACAGCCTGTTTTCACACTGGCAATGAAATGACAGCAGGAGTGAGGTGAGAGTAAGTGATAATGTCTTGGCATTCGGCACTTAAAATGAACGTGTGCTTGTGAAATTCTGAGTCATTAATTCTTTTTCCAGGCAGCCATGTGGCATAGCCATGCACTTGAGCACGGTGATGGATTTTAGATTAGAGAAAAAAACGCAAGTAACAAACACTTTATTGTGGAGGGAGGAAAGGGAGGCTTTCTTTTTTTTGACATGGCCATAATAAAAAGTGAAAGATAAACTTGCAAATTTGGGGTTTTTACAGTTACTTTTGTCATATAGCAGTCTTAAGAACATAAAATGCCCCAAATGATGTTCCTTTTAGGAAATTTTTTCTCTAAGACTTGCATGGAAGCTGCATGGAACAACATAAAACAGGCTCTGAAAAATGACATTTTAAAGTGGAACATAATTGAGAAACACCTGTTTCCATTTCCTTTGTCCCTCAGAGAGTACTGCAATCTACTTCAGGTGTAGTGAGACTGAAATTACAGTGGTGTGATACTGTAAGGTGTTTTATGGAATTAAGAGACTACATCACCTAAAACCCTGAGATGCATAAGAAAAAGCAGAATCCAGTCATAGCCTTTGAGAGATTTCAAAGCAGCAAAACAAGTTTATTCCAAAGAAAAACAAATAATCCATCCACTTTAGTCCTCCCCTGTGAATATTATCATAAGAAACAACTTCTTCCATGCATATTACTACAGCCTGCAATTTAAGATGAACAATCACTCAATCCATACAATAGCTTGTATAGTAAGGAGAAAACCAAACCATGTTTGAAAATAAAATGAAAACTCAACAATCAGGGTGTATTTTCATTTTTCAGACTTCATCAGGTTTGTGTTGTCCCAAAGTGCTGTAATAGCCTGATTCTCTCTTATAACAAAGTACATTAGAAGTAACTACCATTTAATCCATCAAAATCACTCTCCTTGTAGTGGCATAGCGGGTGGCAGGGCAGTGTTATTTCTCCCAGATGTGATTGCTAATCAATGTACAGTTGTTCACTTCACCACTCAACTAAATAAAGTTCTACAGCAGAGGGAAACATGAAATTTTAAACTTCTTCTCAGCTTTTAGCCCAGCAATAGCATACACCTTAAGAGTCAAAATTCCACCCACAGCAATATTTTGAATTCATATCAAAATATTTCATATGCTGTTGAAATGAATTGGGCTGATAAAGACCAATCTTTGTCTTTCAGTTAATACTTTTCTGTTATATATTATTAACTTAAAACTCCTGCAGTATAATGCCCTTTTTCACCCACGAAAAATTAAGAGTGATTTTAGTGATTTTGGTTTTTGAACATGTTTTTCTACTTACTTGTACTGTCACTGCTGGGAAGTTATGCCTGGAACCTTAATTCATATAACTGATCATCTCCAAAACAAGCAGTCAAGAAGAGAGGAAACTGAAATCTCCACCGTTCTACCAGTTACACCTCTGTGAGATTTGCTTCTTTCAAATTTTTGTGTGGTATCTCTGCTGCAATTGACTTATACCTTCTCAGTAAGGCTATCTGGGTGAAATTGACAATGTCGTCTCATATGTATTGCATATCCTTGTGCATGGTGACTAAATACCTGGAAATAATTGTTATGTACATATCACATTGCATGTTTGTGTACAGTTGCCATGTAAGAAGAAGCTTTTTATTGCTTTTAGTCTATGTTCCTCCTATTTTTGGATTTTTTTTATTCTGAATATATATAAGTAATTAAACTTCTTAAGTAGTAACTTTTATATTTAAAAGTATTTTTTCAGATTTGTTTTTTGTTTTTTCTTTTTTCTAATGCACTTCACAACGTTTTTAATGTTCCTAACCTCCCTTTGCTATTCTTCCAGATGTAAGATGCTTTTTTAGGTCAAAATCCCCTAATTCCACATGCAGGAATACCTGGGGACTAATGAAGCCGTCTGAACTGAACTTCTAGGCATTTAGGCATGTAGGACTAGTCTACTGCTGGCTGCATTCTCCTTTTCAAGCTCACTTTTTGTTTCATGTTTTGTTTCCTGAATCCTACAATTGTACTTCATTTGGATTTTCAGTCTGATTTTAGCAAAATCAGATGTATACTTAAGCATTCCTTTTGTTGTTTGGAAATAAGAATCCTTTCATTCTATGTGGAAATTACATTGCTGTCCTGCAGAGAAGAGCAGTGTTAGTCTTGAGTCAGTCTGATATGAGGCAGGGTTGCAGATTTCTGGACATTATTCACCATTTACAATTTTGTGAACATTTTTCACCTAGTTGATCTGTGTTTGATTTATGTGTTATTCAGTCTCTGACCAAATCAAAAATGCTTTGGTTATGCAGTTGCGTCATTGTCAGATAATATTAATAGAGAGGATTTTAGACTACCAACTGAATGGTTCTGTTAATATATTTATTATACCATACATTTATTTATTTTCTTTCTTTTTTTTTCTTTTTTCTTTTAATAGAACTGGTACTGCTCACCTGTGTGAGCTACAGAGGATCTTAGGTTGCTGTTAAAAAGGATATATTTTTTTCATTTATATTTATGCAGTGCTGGAATAAATTGCTGGATTGATAGTCATACAAATTTAAATAAATTGTCTATTAGTTGAAGGAAAATACAGGGAAGTTTATGTGTCCCTATTACCTCATAGTGGCTCTGCAGAGAGATACCTTAACACTGAGTCAGTGTAGATTCATCCTAATTGAATAAGGTACTTGAGGTGAGAGTATAACCTTCTTAGTCTCCATGCATAGCTGAAGATGAGACACAGGCTGCTATGGCGAACAATTCAGATCTCAGTTGACCTTAATTGCTTTAATTGCCTAGAGAAAACCATCATGGTCTTTTCTATTTCTCTGTAGAGACTCAGCAGTGACTGTACACTTGGGTACACACTAAGTTTCTCAGCAGTAAGTTAGAGAAGTAACAACTCTTACTCCTACTGTAACCAGCCTTCCCAGGATTATAGGCTGCTCTGGCAGCTTTCAAATTATTTATTCTCCAGCTGTCCACATCCCTGTTTTCTGCTCTTTGTTTCACTTCTGCTTCATCCACTTAAGAGTCACAGAACTGTAATATGTTCCAGGTTGAGAGGGACCTCAAGAGGGCTCTAGTCCAATGCTGTGCTCTAATTAGCATAAACTATAAGATCAAGCAGGCTGTCCAGGACTTTAGCTCCTTCAGTCTTGAAACTCGCCAAGGACCCAAACTATATGGGCCGCCTCTTCTGCTGCTTAGCTGCTCTCAGCATGAAAACGTTCTCCATATGTCAAATCAGAACCACCCCTGATTTATTTTATGAACATTGTCTCTCTTAATTTATATTCTTTTTGTTTGTCATGCGCCTTTTAAAAATCATGGCTCTGTTATTTGGTAAACTCTTCTAAGTAGCTGGAAGACTTTTGCTAGGCACACCCAAAATCTTCTCTTTTTCAATTTGAGCAGGCCCAGCTCCTCCAGCTTCTCACAGGACAGAGATCTGTTCCCCAGCCAACTCAGCGACACACCACTGGACTCAGCCAGCTTCACTTATGTCTTTCCTGTATTGGAGTGGATGTGGTATTCACAACTGGGCATGGTAGCCCAGATGTGCTCTAACGGTTGCTGGGTAAAAGATAATAATATTATCTCTTTGTGTTCTTGAAAAATATTACAATTAAGAAACCAAGAAAAGCATGAAGCAAATCTGGAACATATTTAGTTTCTTTTATATCTGAAGGAAATATGTTCTAATCTGCGTCAAGAACTCTGTGGTAAGCCCTGTCACCCTTAACCTAAGAAATCTTTCCCTGAAAAAGTCAGCACGTTTTCTGCCTTTGGTGTTTTTTTTTTTGTTTTTTGTTTTTGCTCTTATTCCACAAAGATTCATAATGCCTGGAAAAAAAACCTTTTTAAACTTGCAGTGTGAAGAACAAAGAAAAGATTAATAAAATTTTAAAAAAAGCAAAGTAAACCAAAATGAAAAGAAAATCAGCAACTGACTCACCACGGAATGTTTTTGCTCAAAGTATCTTATCCAAAGCATAATATAATTCTGTAGCTTGAGGTAGATGAATAACAACAATACTTGGGGTTAAGCTAATTAGGATAAAGTTCATGTGTGGGTTTGCACATCCCAAGTGCTGGAAGAGATGCAACTGTATTCTTTCTTTGAATTTTCTTGTAGGCTTGTAATTTGGAAAAGTCTTGTTAAGAGGGTTATAGCACTTTACAGTAGATAGGGAATTCACTGCCAGAGAGAGTGTGTTGGATTTTCTTAGATAAGAGCTCTGCCAGAGGGGCAGGAACCAGAGATCACAGACTGTGGAAAACACAGAGATCACAAGGATTGTTGGGTATCAAATAAGCCATTCTAGGGTTGTGTGCTCTCAATAAACTACTGTCCAGACCCCTTTCACTCTTCTTACACATGCTTGCTGGCTTTGGGATAGCTTACGAACATCCCACTCTGCCTCCTGTATCTTCTGTACCTTAGTACAGAATTAGAGATACCTCCTGTATCTCCTGTACCTTAGTACAGAATTAGAGATACCTCCTGTATCTCTAATATCTCCTGTATAGAGAATTAGATTAGAGATACCTCCTGTATCTTCTGTACCTTATGAATATCCTTAGTTGAACTGAAACATAAATGATTCTATCATCCTCATAAGGAACACAGGGCTGAGGACCCAGGTTTTTTTCTGCACGATAATACTGTGCACCTCTTTATACTTGTATGGAACTGCTGAATCATAGCCTCAACCTCTGATTGACCACCTGAGGTGAGCAATGAGTCAGCCCTGGGAGCACAGGTAGGTAATTCACGTGTGCTGCTGGAAGGGGTGGAGCTTCTGGCTGCACCTCTCCTAGACCCATTTAAGAGCTGACTACCAGTAGGGAAGGATCTCTTTTGGAAATTGCTCCTCTTGCAGTTTTCTCAGTGAGCCCAGGACAAGGGTAAGCTTTCCATCTATTCTTCTTTGGTGTGATAACCTGTTTAGCCTAACTTCCTGTATATTTCTTAATTATAACATCTGTATGTTCATTGATTATAT
This sequence comes from Tetrao urogallus, assembly GCF_951394365.1. Lineage (NCBI taxonomy): Eukaryota > Metazoa > Chordata > Aves > Galliformes > Phasianidae > Tetrao > Tetrao urogallus. The sequence continues at coordinate 35,410,107 of NC_136814.1, forward strand.
AACATTGAAGTCTTGTTTTAGATTAAAAAAAAAAATCTTCCTTTATTAGATCTCACTACTTCTATCCTTCTTTTATCATTTTCATCCTCCACTTTCCCCTTATTTCCATGTTCTCCTGTATGGCTTTTGTTTTGATCTGTTTCTTTTCATATTGCTGGTGTTATGCTGCTGCACTGCTGCCCTATCTATCACTCGTTCCCATAACTGATGGCTTTATCATTGAGTTCAGAAACCCTTGTAACCTTCTCCAAGCTTCATCTTTTAAAATTAGTATGCTTCAGTGCTTGTGCACTTGTATTAGTAGGTTATGCTAGGGAATATTTAACACAACAACAGAAATTGCTGCCCACAGATATTTTGGGGGCATGCACTACAGTTGTTACATTGTTGATAAGAGTATTCTAAAGAGTAAGACTTAAATACAGTATTAAGAGAATGACTTTAACTAATGACCACCTCTTCCTACAGTACAACGTTATCGTGAACCAAATATTAGCAATAATGAATGAGACTTCAGAGATTGATAATGGTCAGTGGTTTAGTGAAAATACAAGCACACATATAATCATGACTGGTAGGTATGATGGTTTTATTCACTAAAGAGAATGGAGTTCAGCCCAGTTCTGGGCTCTCCAGTACTAGACAGTTGTGGACATGCTGGAGAAAGTCCAAAGAAGGTCATCAAAGATGAAGGGCTTGAAGCATGTCTCTTATGAGGTAAATCTGAGAGACTTGAGACTGTTTAGCCTGAAGAAGGCTCAGTGGGATCTTTTCAGATGTCTATAAATGCCTGAAGAGGGATGTGTAAAGAAGATGGAACCATACTCTTTCTCTTGGTACCCAACTACCAAGAAAAAAGGCAGTTGACTGAAGTTCTATCTGAACATCAGGATGTACTCAGGATGCACTTGTTTACTGTATGGATGGCTGAGCACTGGCACAGATTGCCCAGAGGGGCTGTGGAGTGTTGTCCTTGGAGATCTTCAAAATCTGTTGAACACAGTCCTGGACAACCTACTCTAGATGGTTCTATTTGAATGGGGGGGGGGGAGGGGGGGAAGGGGGGAAGGTTAGATTAGATGACTTCCCTCTTCTGACCTTAATTAATCTGTGATTCTGTGATCCTTCATTATTGTCCTAATATTGAGAGATTTTTAAGAAAATTTTTGTTCTTTACTACTTTTCTGGTAAAGCTAGTGAGGAATATATCATATAGTTGGAGTCAACTATTCAAACGTTGTATAATCTGAAACTTCTGAAGAGGAAAATGAGGCAAGACCATCAGGATAAAAGTGATTGCTGTTTTCACCTTTGGAGCAAGTATGTGAATGTCACAGTAGCCACCCACTAATGCTGATGTGAAATTACAGCTACAAAATGGGATGTCTAATAGCCAGTGATTAAGGAAAGTAACGACTTTTTTTTTTGTTGTATCATTCTATCACCAAGAAAAAAAAAAAATGCTTTCATGATGCCAGCACCTGGAGTAAGTGTCTGTTTGCAGGAAATAGAAAACTGAGTTGCTTAAAATAAATTATCTAACTTCTAAAATGTTTTTCTATCTTGTTTTGATATTCAAACAGTGGAAGCTCTACATTTGGGAACGCTGATGGCAGCACATGGTTATTTTTTTCCAATCTCAGACCATGTTCTAACACTAAAGGATGACGGCACATTTTATCGATTCCAGGTAAGTGTTTTTGAGATGTTCTTGACTTGTACAAAGGGAGGCACATGTTAAAGACCTCACACTAAGGTTTATAGTAAATTTTAACAATACTTTCTCTCTTATGTAACTCTTATGTAACCTAGTAAATGGTAGCAATTCCTCTTAAAGTTAAAAATGGTAGAAGGATTTAATTTAAAAAATGAAGACAATATCTTGTACTAAGATGATAATGACCTTTTAAGCCCCTAGATTCAGTAAATGTGATAATGAAAACTGTAGAAGAATTTTGAAAGTGTAGTAAAGGAAATGAAATTATCTTATAGACTATGATTCCTAAAATTGTCTTAGTTTAGAGGTGGAGGTTTTTTTCTTATTAAGCCTGTAGAAGAGATCTGATTAAAAATGAAGCGTAATGTAGATAGTCTTCCTTATGTGATGATTTCCATGTAGAATCAAAGAATCATAGAATCAAAATCCTTAGAGTTAGGAGGGACTGTCAGAGGTCATCTTGTGCAACTCCCATGCAAGGAACAGACATGCTGAAGTAAATCAGGAGCCTGATCCAGCCTTGCTTTGGAAGTCTCCAGGGACAAGGCATCAATTGCATCACAGGAGAACGTGTTCCAGTGCCTCACCACCCTCACTGTAAAAGTCTTTTTCCTTCTATCCAACCTAAGTCTACCCTCTTCAAGCTTGAAGTCATTTCCCCTTGTTCTATGACATCAGACCTTGCTAAAGAGTCTGTTCCCTTCTTTGCTGTACCTCCCCTTTAGATACTGAAAGGCCACTATCAGGTTACCTCAGAGCCTCGGTTACTTCTGCCGACTGTAGAGCCCCAGCTCTCTCAGCTTGTCCTTGTTGCTAATGGTGTTCCATTCCTTTGGTAATTTTTGTGGTCCTCACTCCAACAAGTCAATGTCTCTCCTGTATTGAGAACTCCACATCTGGATGGAGTCCTCCAGGTGAGGCCTCACCAGTGCAGAGTAGAGCGGGAGGATCACCTCTGTTGACCTGCTGGCCATGCATCTTTTGATGCAGCTCAGGATACAGCTGGCTTTGTGAGCTGTGAGGGCACACTGCTGGATCACATCCAGCTTCCCGTCCACTAGTACTCCCAGATCTTTTTTGGTAGGGCTGTGCTCAGTGCTTTCTTCCCCCAGCTTGTATTGGTAGAGAGGGTTGCCTCGACCCAGGTGCAAGATCTTACTCTTGGATATGTTGAACCTCATGAGGTTCACCTGGGCCCTCTGCTCAAGCCTGTTTAGGCTGTACTGGATGACATCCCATCCTTCTGGTGTGTTGACTGCACCCTGGATCTTGCTGTCATCAGCAAACTTGCTGAGGCTGCACTCAACTGCTCTGTCAGTGTCACTGAAGAAGATATTAAAGAGTATTGGTCTCAGCACTGATCCCTGTGGGGCACCACATTTTTAAATGAGAGGGTTGGCATATGGATGAAGGGGCTTACTGCTGAAGGAAAGGGGTTAATGTGGTTGTGAAGTAAGCAAAAAGTGGAAAGAAATCATGAAATAGATAAGGCTTCAGTTTCTGGCTCTTCCCCATAAGCAGTGGTCAGGAGGACAAAGTATCTGAGAATTTCCTTTGCAAAGAATAGGACAAATAGGGGTGCTGAGCATTGAATTCTGTATTGCTACTAGTGTAGTAATGTTTCAAGCATGAGAAAACATCACCTCTGCTAGCATGATATTTCTTTTGAAGGAAAGTGCAGGTGAATATTAGTTGCACTGTGGACAGCTGAGTATAAGAGTATAACTGAGCTATAAGTGTTCCCCATTCACTTCATTTTTAATGTTCCAAAGGATGACGCATTCACTCCTAACAGTAAAATTACTTCCAGTTTGTTTTAAACAAGCTACTGTTATATAAAAGAAGCTAAAAGCAGTAGCAATTGTGCTTTATTTGCACAAATGCCCTTCTACAGGCAAAACTATGCTTTTTCAGTTATTACTCTTGCAACCAGGGTGGCTGTAAAATTGTAGTTTTATCTTCTCTTTTAAACAATGTGGCTTTAGAAATAAACAATCATTCCTAATCATTCTTTTTACTTACTTTATTTTAATTGGGTCAGTTCCTGCTATAGGAACTATCCTGCAATTTAACTCAAAGGGGATAGACCTAAATATTATTTACCTTACATGGAAAGAGGTGAGCTTTTGTGTCAACAAAGCAAAGTGGAAGCTTAGGTTTAGTGATACTTTTTGAACCACTCTGAACGTAAGGCATATTGCCTTTGCATGTTATTTAAAGCTGGGGCCAAAGAAGGAATTGAATATCTACTACCTACCTTCCTGCACTCAAAGGCTAGTATGTATGAGGGGTTTAAATAAGAAAAGCAAGGTGCACCTTGGAAAGATCTTCTAGGGACCAGGCATTACCCACTGAGTGCATTTCATCACTATCCACATAGCTGATAATATGGCTGACCTGGTGAGGAATGCTTGATTTAACCTTTCAGCTGCTATGCTTCTGTAATTGCTTCCTGGGGAAAGAATGTTTTGGTTTTTTTTTTTTTTGGTTTTTTTTTTTTTTGGTTTTTTTTTTTTTTGGTTTTTTTTTTTTTTTGGTTTTTTTTTTTTTTGGTTTTTTTTTTTTTTGGTTTTTTTTTTTTTTGGTTTTTTTTTTTTTTGGTTTTTTTTTTTTTTTGGTTTTTTTTTTTTTGGTTTTTTTTTTTTGGTTTTTTTTTTTGGGGGGGGGTTGTTTTTGTTTTTTTGTGTGTGTGTTTTTTTGTGTTCTTGTGTGTTTTACAAACTACATACTCAGTATAGAGTCTTTCAACATTCATAATGAAAGTAGTGTTTTTTAATACTTTTTGTTTTTAAACCAACTCCTAGAATATTCAGGCTTTTGATAATCACACGTTTTTTAAGAGATTGAATTTTCAGAGATGAGGTTTAGGTTCTGTTATTTTATGACTTTTAAGTTTGGAGGCATACATAGGTGAGAACAAATGTGGAAATGGGAACAAAACTTTTTGTTGTGAAAGCTTGATTCTGGTGAAGATAGTAGCAAAATTCATAGTTTTGGCAAGATGGTTTCATCTGTGATATCTTCTGTTCTACCACTGTAACACTTTATTGATGAATACATTTAACTCTCCAACTTTGTTTTTCCTATATCTGTAGTGGAAATTATATATAGCAGTCATTGTAGGGATCTTTTAATATCTGTTGCAAAACAGTGTTACTGCCAACATCACTGAGTCACCCTGCTCAGCTAACCACCTCAGGACTCCGTCATAATCTGGTGTCTAAGTTATGTTTGAATATCTCAGCTCTCTAGCTATTGTCCACTGTCTTGTTGGATCATCTGTGCCTTGAGAGAAGCATTTTATTGGAAGTCAAGTTTTGAAATAAAAAAGAAGTTATCTTATCCACACTTGACAGATTTTGTTTGGAAATTGCAAGTGCAAGAACTAATTCGTTGTCTCTTCAGCACATATGCAGCATATGCAGGTGCAGTTGAGATTTCAAAGAGGGAAAAATCATTTCAAAACCATTTGTCTTCCTGACTGTTCTATCAGTGCCCTTTTTTCTCTTTTTTTAAATCTGCTCAGGCACCCTTTTACATCCTGTGATTCTTTGAGAAAAATCTTCTTTCTTTGAAGGTGATAAAACACTGAAACGGGCTGCCCAGAGAGGTTGTGGAGTTTTCTCTGGAGATCTGCCTGGATGCTTTCCTTTGTAACTGACTGTAGAGATTAGCAGGGAAGCTAGACAAGATGATCTCCAGAGGTCCATTCCAAGCCCTATGATTCTGTGAATTTTTTTTTTTTTTTTTTTTTTTTTTTTTTTTTGGTAATATGTGAAGTAAGCTTTATGGGTGATTTGAATATTCCTCCCATGTTCCAGTTACTGAATTAAAGAAAATGTCATGGAGTGGAGCAGCTTCAGAAACAACTCTTTTTATTACTATCAGCAATGGTAGCTGAAAGATGCTTAATGGTTTATTTCTGCAGTAATACAGTTTAATGCATAGAAATTAATCATGCTCTATAAAGGCTGACAGGCAACGCTAATTTTTCACAAGTTGCTGTTTCATTATTTCAAATATTATTATTGATTAATTTAACAGCAAAGCCAAAACAGATCTATTTGTTTTATCACAGGATGTCTCACCATGCATAACAGCCACTTCCAACAAATTGTTTTGCGTGGAATAGGCACTGTTATGAGATTTTGTTTCATGTGACTTTATTAAAAGGAGGATTATGGATTTCTGTGGTTCGTATTGGCTTATAAGTCTATACTTCAAGAGAAACAGAGTGCTCTTTTTTTTTTTTTTTTTTGAGTGCAAAACCAGTGCTCTGCCAATGGTCACGAAGAACCTTATGACAGCCTGTTCTGTTCAGAGTGCTTAACTGGTTCCACGGTAGCACATATTGTTCTTGGTAAGCCTCTTTTCTCTAGCTGCTTACTGGTTGCTTATTCAAATTGCAGATAAAGTTAAACAAAGTGCCTTATCAGTGCATACTGATAAAAACTGGCAGTGTTGTTTCTGCCTGCACTGATAAACAGTACTTGACTTTCTCCAAACTGTTCTACCACCCACCTTCCTTCCGGCTATAAGTGGGATGTCATGGCAAAATGACAAATGTTCCCTCTTTAATACTTGTTCATGACGAACTGCTTCACATTTCCTGCTGAGGAAAAGTAAAATTCCATCAGGTTTTCTACATTTCACAAAGAAAGCTAGTTGATATTTTATAATTTTGCCTTTGAAAATGGTCATGTGGTATAAAATATTGTAACTGAACATCTGAAACCCTCCTGGGGAAGGTGTTTGCCTATGCAGATTTCTGGATCTTGAGACAAGGTACATTGGTTGTGTAATGTTTGTATTATAGGAATATGTGGTACTTAATGGATGTTGTAATAATACTACAGTGTACTCTGAATATAATTTGTAAGAAATAGTTAAACCAATCTTTGTTAGCATTCCCCAGGTACAGATAAGTTCATTTATGTGGGCAAAGTCTCCTTGCATGGCTGTAGGGCTGTTTTAGTAGATCAGAGAGAGCAGCCAGCTTTCCTCTTTGCACACACTTCCTCTTCTCATTCCTAACCTCATTCCTTGAGACCAGAGATCTTTCTATTGATATTTTCTTACTTCCTAATCTTTCTTTGTTGAGTAAGGTAAAAGCATTGTCACATAGTCTTCATAGATACACTCTCCAGCAAATTCTTCTATGGAGTTATTAGATATCTTGATTGTGAAACTATGTAAAGACTTCTGGAACAGAAGAGAAAAATGGGAACTCTTCCCTTATGTTATAGAAGTGGAGGAAAGTAGCCATGGGTTATGTGCATGAACTGAAAAACATAAGATGTAAGGGACAAAGTAATACTCCAGACGTCTGTTGTGTTTTCTTGATGTTTGGTTGCTTGTTTGTGTGTGTGTGTGTGTGTGTGTGTGTGTGTGTGTGTGTGTTTGTGTTGGGTTTTTTTTTTGGTTTTTTTTTTGTTTTTTTTTTTTGTTTTTTTTTTGTTTTTTTTTTTGTTTTTTTTTTTGTTTTTTTTTTTTGTTTTTTTTTTTTGTTTTTTAAGAAAAATTAGGGTTTTAAATCACCATAGAATGGTGTGGGTTGGAAGAAATATTAAAAATATCTAGTTTCAAATCCCCTGCCACAGGCAAACTTGCCATCCACTAGATCTGGCTGCCCAGGATCCTTGTCCACCCTTGCCTTGAATAGTTCCAGGAATGGACCATGCACAGCTTCTCTGGGTAACCTGTTCTACTACCTCACCACCCTCTGAGTACAAAAAACAATTCCAACTGACATCCAAATCTAAATCTCCCCTCTTTTAGTTTGGAGCCATTCCCTCTTGTCTTGTTGCTGTCAGACTGTGGGTCTCTGTCTTGAGACCCTCAGTCTCCATCTTTGTGCTGGCAGGAGCCTGTGTGGCACTGAGGCTGAGGACTATAGCTGGAGAGCAGAGATAGCAAGGATCTACCTGGTGCATCACACAGCCAGCCTGAATAGGGCTCATTGACACCCATTCCCATGAAAGCAGAATGTATTCTAATTACTGAATTGTACTATTGTGGAAGTCTTGTGATAAGGTATCTCTTTGGATCTTTTCTCAGCTAGCTTTTCTTCTATTATAACCACTTTTCAAGAAGCATTCCACTTTATCCATTGTGCATGACAGATGGCAAGGTAGATTAAGACCAGAACTTCATGATTGATAATACCAAACAGTTAAGCAAGAAAACGTTGCATACATCTTTGGGAAAATATCAGTCATTTCATCTATGCACAAGTTTATTGTTGGTTTTTTTTTTTTTTTTTTTTTTTTTTTCCCCACAGAAACAAAGAATTATAAAAATTCTTTAATAGAATCTGACTTTATATCAAGTTCCATTACCAGTGTTTATACTATTTTAAGTGTGGGTTTTGGATTTTCTTTCTAAGTTTTAATCTTGCCCTCTATTGTCTTTTTTTTTTTTTTTTTTTTTCTTTTATGCGAGGCCTTAGGAGAATTTCTCTTGTCTTTACCTCCACCAGTGCCATTTCCTGCATTGAAAGTGAATAATAATCTAGTCTTTGTTTTGTGCTTTGTTTTCTATGAATAAACCGGCAGCTTACCCATGTGAAAATATGATTTAAGCATTCTGTTATGTATTTTATCAGACCTCAATCTGATGGTTTTTTTTTTTTTTTTCCTTGTACTTTATCCTGTAGTCTTGTCTTCATATCAATATTAATTTGGGGCATATTCACGTGGCTGGTTGTGAGGAGACTTGAACTTTGTTCCCACTAGGAGCCTGCTGGCTTGAGGCTAGCCCTGGCCACCTTGCAGTACATTGCTGTTGGGCTGTGCTTCTCAGCAGGTCCCAGTGAATGTATTCAAGCACTAAGCAGACAAGGTCACAGCTTGCAGCTGGGAGGCTGCTTGTGCCTGCCTAATTGAGAGCTGCAGCAAGGAGATCTCATACCTGCTTTTTATTCTTTCACAGTCACCCTCCTTTTGGAGGCTCAAACAAGGAATGCATTTCTGTGCTTATATGTACTGTTATGTGAACCCCTTTCCCATGTTGCAGTATTTTCTTTGTGGTGAATTTTCTCTTTTGGCTTACCTTACAACACATTATAAAATCTTTTATAGGGATTTATTATGTACTTTGCTAATTAAAGTGTATGTTTTATCTTGTTTTTATCTCCAAAGGGATGATGGCACGGGAATTCTTAGACTCCTCCTTACAAGCATACGTATTCTTATTTGCTTTCTGAATGATTTCTTTTTGAGTTTAGCTAGTTGGAGATTGCTGGTGTGATTTTACTGGTTTGTCTCTGTGCTTTCTCTCTAATGGTAACTGAACACTTAGTAAGGTCTCTTTCCATAACTGTGATCTCCCTTCCTCCTCTTCATCCCTCAGTTAAGTTTCTCATGGGACCTTGCATGCCTAAGATAACCTCTGCAAAGAGGCTTTCTTTGGCATTGGCTCATAATGTAATGGGTTTGGGTTAAATTCAGAAGACAATTTATTTTTCAAGTATCATCAGTGGGGGGGGAGGGGGAATTGTTCATCTAATTTCTAAATAGAAACCCAAAGGTTTTATGGGAATTTTGCAACTATTTTCACAATCATAAGAATCTTTGACTTTTTACTAATGAAAAGGCTCTTTTGCTGTATCTTTTTCTAGCCCTCCTCCAGCATAGCTTGCTTCTGTTTCACAAACAATATCTGAACTCTAGCCAGTTTCAGCTCAGAACCTGTTTGAGAGGGTGAGGTTTCTACATATTTGATATTTCCCCTTGTTGGATTCTTCCTTGATAAGTTTAGTTGGACAAATGAAAGCAGATTTTGTTGAGCTTTTCTTCTTAGGTGCCTCCTAAAATGCAATTTGTGTCAAAGGAAGGAGTGCTCTCTCTCCTCAGGTCTGAAAACTTAAATAAAAGTAACTTTATATGATTTATATGGTTAAATTATTTTTATACCTTCTTGCTTCTCAAGTGTTTTCTGACTGCTACTATTTATTGCTGAGGAGTTTACTTTCTATTTCCATCTGTGCTTATAGTGCTCACTTCTAGTGGCACAATGAAGGAATAGTTTGTAGGAAGAATGACTTATTGCTTCTCCACTAGAGAGAAAGAAAAACTGGCAAGAAACTTGTCTCAACCTTCAAAGTTAGTTTGTGATTTTATTTTTTCATCCTTTAGCTCATTGTTATTACTTAGTAAAAAGCAAGTCTTAAATTGCAGTTATTAAAGTTGATAGGCCATTTTTACAATGGAGAGATTTTTCACAATGTATGTTTAACCTGATAGTAGGTGTAAATGTGTCACCCTTCAGTCTTGTTGATTTCTGGATAAACATTAAAACAATTTCAAGATAAGTGGGCAGCAAGAGGTTTCCATTTGTGTAGCTGAGGGATCTTTGAGGGAAAAAAAACAACAGGAAAGAGAGAGTGAAGCAGAAAGTGAACCCAATGAGGTATCAGTAGTTTGAAATACATCTGCTCTTACTAGTCCACATATATTTAATTAGGTTAATACAACTTCACAAATCATATATAATTCTTGTGGGCAGACATATATATAAAATAATGCATTAAGTATAAATATCACAATCATTTAAATTCTCACTAGAAAGTTAGGTTTTTAAAAACTAAGTTCTTGATGTGAAAAATCCTTGTATTGTTTTATATTCTTCATTTGATAGACAAATGTTTTAGCAATGCAATTTGCAGTTTTCATTATCAGTGTTAAACTAGTTATTGGCTTTCCATTAAGAAATCATATTTTAAATGACGTTACATAATTAGAAAAAAAAGTAGACTTCCATAAATGAAAACAAATTTGATAACTCTGAAGACCAGATATGCTAACTAACATTTTTTTAACAAATAGCTAGAAAACAGTACTGAATATTAACATACAACAAAGAAAACTCTCCACAATGAAGAACGAAGTGTGTCCAAAAGTATGTTCCATCTTTTCTGCTTCTAAAACCGATTCTTAGGTCATGTGATGAGTATGTTGCTAGGGAAGATGAAAAAGTACCTCACTACGTAACCTTGTTTTTTGTTCCCTTAACTTTAAAAATAAAAAGAACACATTGTTCTTCTTTTCAATGCCATTCTGACACTAGTGCAAAAAATGAGCATACAAAAGTAATTTTCTATTTTGATGCCTATTTCAAAATCATCACGTTAATATTATAGTAGATCTGCCAAAAATGTGAATCAATTTTGAGAAATTGTATCAATCCAAGAACTGTATAATGCTTGCATTGTCTAACTTGAATTCCCTACTTTTTTGTTTTGTCTATAGACGCCCTATTTTTGGCCTTCAAATTGTTGGGAGCCGGAAAACACAGACTATGGTCAGTGTGGAAATCTTTTCCTCTTTATTTTGGGAATTATGTATTATATAAATGAACATATCATTGCAGTCTATCTTGTTTAATCATTCCACTGTTAAAAGCGTAATTAATGTCATGTAATTCCTGTGCAATACTTGCTGATATTGAAACAAATATGTTGTTACCCTTTTCAAAGTTTATTAAAGCAGAAGTCAGATTTGGTGTTAATTTGATGGGGGGAAAAAAATAATCCCCAAAGGGCATCCAATCTATTTTACTATTTACATTTTCTATTTGTGTCAGGAAGTGTAATCACTTGCAATGATAAAGTCTTAGTGCAGTAGTACACATTTTATTGATAGTTCTGCAATAGTTATTCTCAGATTTGGACCCAAAAATGTAATGAGTTTAGGTTTCTTATTTTTGATATGTGACATGTAAAATTATTTGCTATAGTTCTAATATGAAGTGCATTAGAAAATACCTTGTTTGCTTCCCTATTTTTTGGTTTCCTATTATAACTTGCATGCAACAATTACTGATGTGCACTTAGACTTGCAAAAAATCCTTAGGTTAAGCTTTTCAAAAACTGATAACCAGATTGAAATATCTCTGTACAGCAAACAATAACCTAATTTTTTCATTAAAAAAATTATCTATGCAGTTTCCATTCCAGTGCAGGCTGTAAGCACTCACTTCATCTGACGGCAAAGTCACTTATTTGGGTACTAAGCGCATACATGATGGCTTACGTTTAAAAACAAACAAACAAAAAAAACCTAAAATCTTTTGGAAATATAGGTAGGTTTTTCACTTGTAAGGTAAATTCAGTCTCAGTGCTTGGGAGCTGAAAACTGTAGGGTCATTGTAAGGATATGACCTGTTTTCAGCTGGGACAGAGCTGATTTTCTTCATTTTGTCCGGTATGATATTGAGTTTTGGTTTTGTCCTGGTTTATCAGTATTCCATGTTAGGAGAAAAATAATGTTTAAACACACCAATGTTTTAGTTGTTGCTTAGCAGTGCTGTACAGAGCCAAAAGCATTTCAGTTTCTCAGCTTTCTTTGTTGCCCTGTCAGCAAAAAGACTGGAGGGCACAAATCGCTGCACAGAAACAGGTCAGCTAACCTAAACTGACTGAAGAGACAATCCTCTGTGTATTGAAAGGGGCAGGAAAACCCATTTCATAAATACATGGCTGAGAGGCTGGTGCAATTGCAAACACTTTTTATTTTATTTTATTTTTTTACTGTGGGGCGGTTTACTCAGCCTGATGTCTGTTGATGGATCTCACCTGTCTCAAAGCAGGAAACAGATCCTAGCCCTAGAACTGGCAGGGTTTGTTGAGAGGGCTTTAAACGAGTTATGAAGGGGGAAGGGGATAAAACCAGGCCTCCTAGAGAGGAGTCTAGGGGAATAATGACAGGACTAGAGATGAGGCAAGCTGCTCAGCTGAAGTGCATCTGCACCAATGCAAACAGGAGGGGCTGGAAGCCATATTGCAGCACACAAACTATGACTTAGTTGCCATTATGGAAACTCCTGAAGTGCTGCAGTGGAGGGCAACAAGCTCTTCAGAAGGGACAGGTAAAGAAAGAGGGGTGGTGATATGGCTCTCCATGCTAAAGAGTGTTTTGATGTTGAGCTTAGGGCTAGAATGATATGGTTGAATCACCATGTGGAAGGATCACGGTGAGGACCAACAGGGTGGGCATCTTGATGGAAGTCTGTTATAGACCACCTAACCAGGATGAAGAGTCTTATGGGGCATTCTACAAACAGCTGGCAGAAGTTGTGTGATTGACAGCCCTTGTTCTCATAAGAACTTCAACCTCCTAGCTATATTCTGGAAATACAGTACAGCACAGAACAAGCAGTCTGGTTCTAGAGTGTATAGAAGTTAACTTCCTGACGCAGCTGATAAGAGAACTTACCAGTGGACGTGCCCTGTCAGACCTGCTGTTCACAAACAGAAGTGGACTAGTTGGAGATGGAGAGGTCAGGATCTGTCTTGGACAGAATGACCATGAAGTGGTAGAGTTTTCAATTCTTGGTAAAGTCAGGACTGGAGGCAGTAAGACTACTACCTTGGACTACCGCACTGGAACAGGTTGCCCAAGGAGGTTGTGGATGCCCCATACCTGGAGACATTCAAAGCCAGGCTGGATGTGGCTCTGGGCAACCTGGTCTAGTGGTTTGCAACCCTGCACTTAGCAGGGGGGGGTTGAAACTAGATGATCATCATCTAGTTTCATCATTTTCAACCCAGGTCATTCTATGATTCTGTGACTTCCACACGGTGGACTTTGAACTGTTCAGGACACTGGTAGGGAGAGTTCCTTGGGATTCAGTCCTGAAGGATAAAGGGAAGGAAGGCAGGTAGCTCTCAAGAAGGAAGTCCTAAAGGTGCAGGAGCAGGCTGTCCCCCTGAGCTGCAAGATGAGCTAGCAGGAAAGAAGACCAGCATGGATGAACTGGGAGCTTTTCCTGAGGCTCCAGGAGAAAAAGAGAATCTACCTCCTGTGGAAGAAGGAATGGACAATTTGGGGAGAGTATGAAGAATTTGTTAGGATGTGCAGGGAGAAAATTAGAAAGGCAAAAGCCCAGCTTGACCAGATTTACCCCAACTTGGCTGTGGGGGAAAAGAGGAAAAAAAACTTTACAATGTATTAGCATGTATTACAATGTATTAGTAAGAGGAGGACTTAGGAGAGCCTTCATCTTTTACTGAATACTGCAGAGAGTGTGACCACTGAAGATAAAGAAGGTGTTGAGAACCTCAGCCTTTTCCTTACATCTGTCTTTAAAATTCATACCAGTTATCACTGGGGTACTCTACCCTCTGGCCTGGAAGTCTTGGGTGAGGAGCAGAATAAACTTTCCACGATTCATAGTTTTTATTTCAAACTACCAGTTTTGCTTGCTAGATTGAACCTCAAGATGATGGATGGTTCTCATGGACACTTCTTGCTTTTCCAGAGCACACAAAATTTGATTTCAAATGTGCTGCTACATAAAACAATTTCAAACTGAGACTCTCAGCAGAGATGAGTACCTTCAAGGGAGAGTTCGAAAAATGTACTAGTTTCCTCATCCTATAGAATGAGAAAAATATTAATCTTATAAAATGCTGATATTTGAGGATTTCCAGCAAGTAGTTATCAAAGGCTATGAAGGAAGGGTAGTTCATACCGCACCTGAGTGATTAGCCACTGCATATGAGGGAGTTAATCACTGAAGGAGGAATACTTGATTTACTAGTTATTCAAATGTTTTTTCTTTCCTTGAAAGTTATTTGTTTTCCTCACAGGAGCCCTTCAATGTAGTCTCCTAATATGTTAAATATCAGAAAGTAATTTGCTGTAGTTCTAAGAGACATTGAGTTCTTCAGCTGTAGTGTGTATGACATTACTGGGGGAATTTTAATAAGCATATACTTAACACACCTGAACTCATGGTTAGTCTGAGGAGATTTCCTTTTGTCCTTTAATGAAAATTGTAAGAAACTAACTTTCTAGATGTAGCTTATTATTGGACTGATTTCCCAGTCCAATAATCCAATATATTGAATAGTCCAATATATCGAACAGAATTATGTGCACAAGTTTGTGAACAGAATTCTGATATAAACTGTGTAGTCTTTTTCATGTCAGAAATACAGAATTTAACTTGAGATCAGATTCTAACCCTCATTGAGCAGCAAGACTACTGGCTTGAGATCCCTTGAGATTCAGTGTAAGACCAGTATAATAATTTCCAGTTGGTGAATTTAAGTTCTGTTGCAGTGGGGTGAAGGAAGGAAAAGCCCCAACCCTGCCATCTCATTGCTCCCTTCAAATCATGAGACAAAGATGCAAGCCTGTAAGAAATCTGCCCAGTGCTTGCACTGGATCTACCTATGGAATCTGTGTGTTGCCAGAAATGACTAAGGCTAGAGCATTAACAGGAAAGTAGTCTTTTAAGGCTACTTTTCAATAACATTTTTATTGGGTTTGCATCTTCCCAAACTCAGAAGTTAGCCTTTGTTTTGTAGCCTGAGGTTTGGTTTTTTTTTTTTTTGTTTTTTTTTTTTCTCTCCCCTAATGGCTTTCTGTAAATAGAAAAGACAAGAGGAGAACAGAATACAGCTGTTTGCAGAAAGGATCACATCTCTGTTGTAAACAAATGGTCATTAGAAGAATGAAGAAAACTCAAATAAATAATATTCTAAAACCCAAAGAAGGATAGAAATGATTTGATGACATTAAATTTCATCACAAACACACTCCAACAAGGTTCTGCAGATTTTTCACAGTAATTGTTACCTACTAGAAAATAAAATAGATTTTTTTCTATTGCAGGTACATAATGCATTTAGTACTTGTCGCATATTACAGTGCTGTGCATTGATTCTGTTTTCATGGATATATCCTGAACAAACTTGAATTTCTGCCTCCTAAAACAAATTAATGGCAGGAATTAGGCGTTTTTAAATGAGAAAACAAAACAAAAAAATCTGCTTTCTGTGTAGTCTTCCTACATCAAAGAAAACAAAAAAAAAATCACTTTCTATGGGACTGATCTAATTTTGCAAGTCTATTAAAGCACACTACAGCTTTATTTTAATTTAAAAACTATGCCCCGCCCTTGATGTTTACTCACCTATAACTGGACTGCTGTCCAGAATGTAAAATACAGCCAGAAAATAATTAGATAAATTTAATTAGAAATGAAACGAGTTAGAGCACATGATAGTTTATTACTGAAACTAACTAAAAAATAAATATCCTTACTACTTTATGAAGCGTGTTATCATCTCTGAGATAATATTGGTTGCCCCATATTAACTTGTAAAAGAAAAGGCGTTCATTAAAAATATGTATGGAGAAAATGTGAGAAAAAACAGCATTCCAAAATTTCAAGAAACTTCAAGCTAGTTCTACTCATAAACAATAGTGCATTGCTGTGTCTCAGTGACAAAAACAGGGCTTGGATTAATATAACAGATACAAAAGTGGAAGTGTGCAGCCTTGGTTTTGATTTTAACTATCAAAGTAGTGACCGTAATTCTGAGACCACTGCTTAGAAAACATTAATATTCACAAATTGCAGAAAATCTCCTCTTGAAAATCATGCTGTAAGATATCTCAGGATAGATAAATTGTAAATATTTTTTTTTTTAAATTTGAATTATTTTATTCCATCTGTCGAAGACACCCATTTTAATGCCATATGTCTTGGTGTCCACCCACGCAGGGCATGTTGTTCTGTGCAGAATCTCATTGGTTTCAGTGGGATCTTATTGGTGAAAATAATTATGTGCATCTCACATTTTTAGCATTTGTGTTTCTGTTTGCTTGTTTGTAAAAAAAAAAAATGATGGTGTAGGTTAAGTCACTTTGCATTTCCTGTGGGCTGTCATATTCTTGAATTTGTTTGGTTTTATGACAAATAGAATTGGATTTCAGGTAAAAAATACTGTCTCTGAAAATGAATGGCTGAATGTGCTATCTGCCTACAGTCATCTTCATTTTTCTTACTTTTTTTTTTTTTTGCTAACAGATTTTTTTTTTCTGGCATATTAAAAACAGCTCACGCCATTAGGATAAAATTAAAGATGGAAACTTGAGTATGTTTCATGTCTGAACTGGTGAAGATTGGTTATGTATGAAATTATTATTCTTTACACATTTGGCCTCATGGAATTAGTTTGATTCTCTTGGAGGTGTAGTGACTCACAGCTGTTGCATGTTTGAGGGATTCAGTTTGCTGAATGAGATACATAAGAAATAGAAGGGTCTAGGGGAAAAATCTACTCACATGCCAAGCAAACTGATTTTTATGTTTGAGAATCTCAAGCAAAGTCTAAGCAAACTGAGGGAAATATTTGTAGCAATCGTATAAGGATTTCAGACATATAAGGTATAAATGAATTAGTAACTCTTAATCATCTTCTCTCTAGTGTACTTTTGCTGAAGTTTAGTCTCAAAGGTATCTGAGACATAAAGTAGTTCACTTACACTTGACTGTATATTAAAAAAAAATGTTCAAAGAGAGTCAGAAGAAAATTTTGTAAGTGCCACAGTCACTTATGATGTAAAAGAAGTTTGAACTAATGCTAGAAGACAATAATCAATTGTATCTACATAGTTGCAGGAGGATCTGTTTCAGCCTTGTCATTGTTGTGTGTGCATTTTCCCCAAGTGGGTTAGAAATGGAGGAGTTTTGCAGTTTTGATAGGTTATGGAGAAGAGGGTGAATAACTGATACTGCAGCATGAGTTTAGGAGCATACAACCGTCTGTTTTATAAATTGCATTAAATAAGACTATTTTCTATATATTCAAAGTGATTTCTGGTGTGAAGAATAACAAATCTTGAAAATGTACTTATGGTTAGTAGCCTTCTGGGTAAAGACATTCTATAAATTCAGCGTTCTAGGAAATGAGAACTTACACAATAAAATGCCTTAATTAATTACTGTCTTTAAAATAGATATGCTGTCTATCTAGATAAAAACAAGTGCTGCATGTAAACTTCTGTGGCAATTCCATAAATATTCATGATGGTCCTACCAGCTGAGTTACAGTAAAATATAGAAATCATCTCCTTTTGTTATGTGAAAGCTTTTGTCTCATAGATATTGTTCTCCAGCATTTCTGTAAAATCAAGATTCTGTCCTGTTTAAATTTTCTTGATAATTCATTTAACAAGTCAGACCATATAAAGCTTCCTTCCTAAAAGAAACTTTCTTACCAGGTAAGAGTAAACTGAAAAAGACCTCTGTTCAGCATCTGCTGCTCCTTTCTGAACATGAGCCATGGCAACTGGCTCATCTGCCTGTCCTCTGCCAAGCTTGCAGCCACACATACACAAGTACATAGCATTCAAAAAATAATTGCTATCATGCATAATTTTTTTCACATCTTGAAATTTTTCACATAATTTTCTCTCTAGCGTTTGTTGCCTACTTACTTTTCATATAACTAGCTTCAAATCTCTATCTGAAATATTGATTTTTCTTAGGAATTTTTTTCTTATACATCTTTCTGCATTGTTTTGCATGGAATAACTGACAAGAAGGAGGACTGTGCAGAAGAGGCATTATGTCCTTTCTTTGCCCATATGCTCAGGAGGGATTCCCTTGGCAACAGCTTAGCAGTAAGCAATGTCGATTTGAGAAACATTAAGCCGTATTGCTTGCCTGAACTCTGCTGGAAAACTGCATGTGCTCAGCATCTCTGGAAATGAATCCGTAAATATGAGTCAGTAGCTTGGGGCAAACTGGTAGCAAAGTAGCATTTTTCTTATATATAAGTTGTCAGATATGAATAAAAATATCTTTGTTAAAATGTTTTCCATGAGAATGGGGAAAAAATTATCAATATAGTGTAAATAGCTTGTGCATAGCTCTACAATTCTATAATCCTGAATCTTGATGCCCAATACCCATTTTTTCAACAGCTCATGTCAGCAAGAGTATGTCAGTAATGACTCCTGTAAACAATCCTCTTGGGTCTTTAATAGAAGTCTTTATTGTAAGGATCTGCCTCAGGATATCTCAAAATTTCCTGGATTTTCAGGTGAAGTGAGAAGCAGTGCCTTCCACCCATCTCAAGTAATTTACCAAATTGTTGTACTACTTGGTTGTCACTCCTTATGTAAGTGGCTTTTCATTGAGAAACTAGATACACAGAATGTGTTGACTAGGATCTTGGTAATGGGGCTAGGTGAGAAATAAAATCTAACGAGCAGCATTGTCCCTCAAGAAAATATGGCTGGCTCTAGTATTTGCTATGCATAAAATGTAATCTGAGTAGAACCTCGTGAAATGTGCTTTCAGGAGAGCTGCACTAGCAGAAAGATGGTCTAAGTAATCTACTTTTCCACTCCAGATTTTTTCCACTATATTATACTTCACAGCTACAAATTTCACTCATTAGGAACTATTTCTGTCATGTAAGTGATGAAAAGAATGTTTCCCTTAATAAGCATGTCCTGAATTTTGTTGTAAACTTTGCAATTCGGACACTGGCAGCCCACCACAGTTAGGGCTCTTTAAGCAGGAGGCGTTTCCCGAAAATGCTCTCCAATTCCCTCACCTCTTCAGAGTTTTTCACTTACCTGTTTGTTTTTTTTTTTTTAATGAATATGTGATTTATCTCTGTAATATGTGTAACATGTGAAGTGTGTTTGGCCAAGGCATTTGTATTCATAGAATCACAGAATCACCAAGGTTGGAAAAGACCTAAAAGATCATCCAGTTCATATCAAAATAGGCAGCATTACTTTAACAGTGCTACTTTAAAAGCATTGATAATCTGCATCTAGGTCCTAAAAATAGAGATTCTGATATTTATAAACATAATTTTCAGAATTGCTTTCAAATCACCATGTTTACGATATTAAATATGTTTTTCTTTTTTTTTTTTTTTAATGTTTCATTATTAATATCGAAGTTAGAGCTTTCAGGCTGTGACTACAAATGTCTTTTTTAGCCTTAACACTGACAGCACTCTGACAGTGGGCACTAAGTAATTGCCATCCTTGCAGCTGGGTTTTGCATAGCAAATTCATGGGAATTTAGGTGACTTGGATGGCCTTTCTTCTGTACCATTCTTTTGTCACCTTGCACAATTTTAACTGGCAACATAATCTGGAGAATTTTGTGTATAAAAAGATAGATTTGCTTTTTCTTGAACTCTCCCTAGTTCTTGAACTCCCTGGTATTTTGAAATTGGGTTTCTTTCTTGTCCTTGATTTATTTAAGAAATTTGTAATTAATTGGCTCTACTTCTCTAAATTTATTATCATACAACATTCCTTAAATGTTATGGAAATGTTGTGATCACAGAGTAAAAGCTGGTGAGTGGTAGGACTATTACAGAAATTTTGTTTTGGACCATTTGTAGATTTAGCACACAGAAACTGTCACAGTCTTGCTTAATGTCACTAGCATTAACTGAAGGGTGCAGTACGTTTACTGATAAATGAGGCTGACCCATTTGTCCACCTAAAAGAAAATTATCTTTTTTTTCCTATGACTGAGAGAAACTCAACAGCAGTCACAAATACCAAAAATTATTTTTTTAGAGCAGATCTTAAAATGGCATAAATAGCCCTAGAAATACTGATGTTGAAAAAGAGTTGTTTTCATTATCTCTGTTCTGTAGTTATGCTCAGTGCTTATTGTCCTGTAATTCTCCATCTGATGCAGATACTCACATATGGAGAACTTCTGTTTGCCCACAGGGCAGTTTGAAACCCTTGGAGCTTACATTACTTTCTGTTTTCTTTGCACTTTAAATACTGACTAGGCATGACTAGGCGCTGACTCTGAAATGAGAGTTTTGATTCAGAGAGGCTATAAATTTAATCTGGCTTCAGTGAAGAAAATGAAGTTCACAGAATGTTACACCCACCATCTAGGGGTGAATCAAGCTGTAACACTGCTGGCGCTGGGACAGTTACGTAAGGGGTTTTAAGTTTGTGTACGTGGTGGTGGATGTGTAGGTGGCATTATCTGTGGTCTTCAGAAGTGTGGATATCTTCCATAGGATTCAGCTGAAGCTTTTTTCCTCTGCTCTGTATAGATTGAGACCCCTTTTAGAAACAACGTTAAATTCCCAGCTTTAACTTTCAGTTGGAAGCTCTCTGTTTTGAGGTTTTTGTTGGTTTTGTTTCTGTCAGTATGTTTATTTAATACAATGAATAGGCAGTCCAGCTTATTGCTTCTAGAATAAAAGTTGCAATTATCACTGTGATATATAGAAGTTTGTGTGAATTTTCAAGCACAGTTGAACAGTTGAGCAGGAAACAGAGGTAATTAACCTGAAAACTTGCTATTTTGTATGTAACAATTTAAAAAATTTGGAGGGGAGAAAAGTCTATACGCCCTCTCCAATTTCTGGTTTTCACTTTCAACTCTCTAATTGTCTGGGTTTTGTGAACGTCTGAACAGAGTTTTCAAGAGCAAGTAGTCTTGCTTCACAGGTAACACTGTGTTTCTTAATTCCAGTTTGTGGTTCAAATACCCATTTATATAATGTAGATCACTCCAAAAGCAATGCTTCCTGTTTATTTCCATGGAAACTACAACAGGTACAAAGAACACAAAAACACTACTGGATAAAGCAAAATGCCAGCTATAAAACGTTATTTCTGTATATAATTGCCACCGTTAGCTATACGTTTTCTCCATCAATGAGCAGCAGCCTGCGTGCTGTGCTTGTAAAAATCTGTGCAGACCTCCAGAATGCAGCTTGTCTTTCACAGCGCTGTTGCTGCTGCTGAAACATACCACCCACTGCCTCACTGTGCTCACACTTACTGTTTGGTATCCAGAAACGTTCAGTAAGAATCAATGAATGTCAGTAGGTGCCATTTTTTTTCCCAAATGGTGGAATTCAATCCCATACCTTTGCTTCATATACACTTCCATGTGAGATGCCACTTGTCAGAGTGCCCCTCTGCTGCCATCTGTCACATGGCAACAAAATGTAATTAAATATTGGCGGGTTGGCTCTACTTCTACAGCCATACCACCAACATCCGCATCTGATGTTCTGGGTCAACAAAATAAAATAGGAGGCACTGCTTTGGAGCAGCCCTTTGGGATCTTTGGCCATCTTCCAGTATGAAATGTTACATATTCACACTGCATTTTAAATTGCTGGAAAATCTGTTTTCTTATGCTAATCAGCAACTTGTAAAGCATATAGCATTTAATACATAGATCACTTTAGTGGAGGCAATTCTGTTGATTGCAAAATCCATCAGAGTACACTGGCACGAAAAAAAGATTGTATGTGGCAGTCCATATTTAGTAAATTGAGGTTATTAATCAGACCCTGTTCCCAGTGTATCATTCATCCATATGTTAAGCATTTTTCAACACCCTGTGAGGGAACAGCAAGCACAGGCAGCTCTGCAATAGAAGATACATGAGGTTTAAGGGTGGCAACAGTACAGCAGAGGCTAATTTCTCACCAATAAAGTATTGAGTGACTGTGAAAGTCCTGGCTTAAGCTAGGAAGTCAGGGCAGCATTGGTAGTATATAGGCCTGTTTACAGGCATACCTTGTACAAATCAAGCAGGGGCAATGGAATGTAGCTGTGCTTAAACACACTATGGGTCGGTAGAGGTCCTGGAATGGGTTGCTTAGAGCACTTACAGCTCCATGGTGAACTGAGGGTCGAGAGCAGGGTCGTTGGGGGTCACTTTTAGTAAATGTCTTTTTTATTTATTGCACATGCTACAAATTAATGGACCTCCCCCCTGTGCAGGTTTAGAGTAGTGTAGGCTCAAAAACAGATTCTGCTTCAGAATAAACTGAAAGAACAGTTGCAGCCCTATATTTTTGTTTTTTGGACAGTCAATTAATAGTACTCATCTTCAAAAAATTTTGGCTGAATTCAGATACAATCCCCCTTCTTTGAAGTCTTTCAAACTTTCTTTATTCTCTCAGCATACTTGCTTTTATTTAAGCATAAGGATTCCTGGCTGGGAAATGCCTGCAGTTCTAATGTAGAGCAGTAGGATCACAAGAAGATATGTAAGAACAAAAAGAATATTTTGACAACTTGCTTCCTTCAGGCATAAAAGCAATCTGCAGAATTTTACAGATTCTGTCAAACTGCCAATACACTACAGTTACTAAGGACCATCTGATAATGATGCAGTCTGGTAAGTCAACCTAAGATGCAGTTCCAAAAATCTCCCATTAGCAGATCATAAATGAACACTGATGAGCTGGAAATTTCTTCTCTATTATTGTAATTTCCATTCTACAAATGCAGATGTCCATGTTTTGGGGAAAAGAATGGGAAACACAACACTGGGTATGTTGTAATTAACTGCATCATCTTTTTGTGCTGGAAAAGCATATGTGAAAATAGAGCAACTTATAGTTTGAGAACCTTACTGCAGACTTACTGCAGATTGTGGTTCCAAATGAAGCTGTAAAAACACCAGAATCTTTTTCAAATGATGAACATAGAAAAGCAGACACTGTCATACTCTGAAATGCCAAGGGATCATGACTGTCTTTTGGTAGAGGACCAGGAGACACATTGCTCGATGTGAAGCTACATTTTTTGGTGCAGAAAAGGAGTGGTACCAGAAAAAGACAGCAGCATCCATATTTCAGGTCTCATTCTCTGAACTTCAAAGGCATGAAACATTGTTTCTCTGTATTTTCAAAGTTTCTGGCTGAAAATGAGAGATTTTCACATTTTTTCTGCATTCCAATAGATTAGTGAATTTTGTTATGGACAAACCAAGGTTTTGTATTGGCAAGACTGTGAACTAATGAACTCAAATTCCTGAGCAGCTGCCCACTTCTATTCTGTCTACAGTAGCTCTTAAAAAGATCCTCAAACATGCACTTTTATAAGGATGAATTGTTAGCACACCGCAATGACGGTATATTGAGTCATGGAGTAGGAATGTTCTTGAGGACTATTTTGTTCTGCACTAGTGATTTCCAAGGTAACTAAATCCTTATTGGGAATATTCCAAACCATCAATATTATAACTTTTATATTCCCAAAAGGGAGGTGATCTAGATACTAGAGAAATTCTTTTTCCGGAGAAAAATGTCTAGGGGATGAACATGATTTGGCTAACTATGTACGTGACGAGAAACAAGTGTTCTTATAAGGACTCTTTGCCAAGGTGTTGAAGCAAAAAGGATAATTAAGAGAACTGCAGGAAATATTCTGTGGTATGCTCACATAGTGAAGACAAGGATTTTCTCAGACACAGTATTATATTAAGAATCCAGAAAGCTAATTCTTCTGTCCGCATCTGCTCCTGGTGACCTAGTGGTTGTCTTGCCAGCTCTGAGTACTCTGTGATCTGAAGATGCCTCTTCTATTGCAGCCTCCTCTGGCAGAAAGGTGGACAGTTGGCTGCCTCTACAGCAGTGACTTTTGTTGAAAGTAGGAGGAGATGCCAACCCCAAAATTTATCCACAAGGGGATTCAAGGAAGTGCTAAGCTAATTAAAGGTGCCTATAATGGGGAACATGAAAATATGACTTAGAAAAGGATAAGCAAGTGCAGAGAGTAGAGAGTTTGTTTTGTTTCTGTTAAAATGGTTGGAATGGACAACTTCTGGAATTCTTAGAACTGTCTACACATTTCTATTAAATATACACTGTATGTATACATTTTATTGATGATATTTTCAAGGATTTTAAGAATGTTTTATCATGTTCAGAAAAAATAACCTATTTTGAAGGAAAAGGGGGAAAAATGTTTCACTGTCAGAGGAGTTAAATATTAAAGACTATCTTTGTCCTTTTTATTTTTCTAGCGCTGTGAATACATCCTCACTACAAAGGGTCCAGAATTCATTTAATCTTTTTGTGACATTTCATTATGTGTTCCAATGCACTAGTGTAATTGTATAGTACTATTAAAATGTATGGAAACAGAGGCTATAGAAATTCTTTGCTTGCTGTACTGGATGTGTGATTAGTGTATTTGCATCCGTACATACGTATGTTCAATACAATACGTATTGAAGACAAAGAAATTGCACTGGAACCAGAGAGAATGCAGGAGCATAACAAACAAAGGAAGTGGACATTGCTTCTTAAAGGAATTAAAAAAGTGTGAAAGAAAACAGGCTAGGTAATGTATATTAAATGAGGAAAAAATAGACAAAAAACTGTATCAAACAACTTCATCTTATGTCAAGTAACACTTGTAGCTGCTGCTGGAGTTATGAGAAGTGCTTGTCATCAATGCACCAAAATAACATCCATCAGTGGGGGTTTCCATGCATTTGCAAGTGATTTGTTTGACATAAATGTATTTCCTTCAGAGTTGTAAAATTTATATGTAATTGGTTTGATTACCTTAAAAATCAAAGCTAAATACAAAACAAACAGTTCCTTCTTCCTAGAGATTGCAGGAATTATGTTCCTATATGCAGTTATTTCTCTTTGTGACCTGTAGTGGAGAAGCTAGTAGGAGTAATTGCCTATTCCTAGCAGAATCATTGGCTCATTTTGCTGATCACAGAGACCACTGTTAAGGTTTTCTTACCTGCACTGATCAAAAGATTCTCCCATGTTATATGTGAGAATGTGCTCAGAAGTAGTGATATGGGTAGACACCACTGCCAGACTTTAGCAGAAAGAATTGTAGTTCCCTCCTTATCTTTCTGTTGGGGCATCCTGTGTAATGCTTTTGGGGTGATGGGAAATAAATAAATCTGTTGGAAATATGCTTCATTTGTAAAGAATATAGAGACTGAAGAAGTAAGAATCAAGCTTTTATTCAAATAGAAACAACTGTGCTGTCTGTGTAGCCTTAACTTTCATTTTCATGTTTTCAGTATTTAGTTCCATTTTACTATTCTGTTCAGTCAGGATGAAGTGGAGGCAGAACAGATCTGCTGAATGATTTTGGTTTTAGAAAAGAATGAAAGATTTTGTATCTAATACAAGCTTCTCCTTTTTCATTTTTTGATCTAATCTTGTTTTAAATGGAAGTCATTGCAGACTGTCCTGTATGATACTTGAATTTTTTTTTTTAATCAATTTTTAATTAAAAGTTTATGTACGCAATTTTTATATTTCCTGAGGAATGCACACACAGTTAAAGATGTTTTTGCCATTTTGTCTTTAATTTGCCATGAAATAAATTCACTGCAAGTATCTTGTGCATTTTGTATGTGACATCTATTACATAAAGCAGATTTTATAATTATTTAATGAACCTTTGTATCTGACCTGTAATTTCAGTTAAATTACTTGTAGCGTTGATCCCGCATCTAAAGCTTTTCAGAACTGAAGAATTCAAAACGAAAAAGAGGGCGAGCAATAAAGTATAGATGAAGGCTCTAGATTTCTGGTCTGCTGTGTTTGTGAGACAGTAGCAAATCCTGTATGATTTTTATTCTGTTTCAGCGGTTTACCTCTGCAAGCGGACAATGCAAAATAAAGCAAGGCTAGAGCTAGCAGACTATGAAGCTGTAAGTACCTGAGAAAAAGTAAATTTCTTTGCTGATCTTAATTAGCATGTAAAATAATGATAAGTGTGAGAACTGTGGGCATTCTGTAGTTATAAAACTTTTGCCAGCATGTGGGTTTGACATTGCTCCGGAGTAATAAAAGGTGTTTGAGAGGCAGTAGCAAAGGCTGGCTGGGCAAGAGTTGACATTTTGGCTTGTCTCTAATACTGGATCATCATGCAAGGATCAGAAACAGCTGCTTGCAAATCCCACATACACTTCGTGTTTGAAAGCAATTGTACTCTACATAGTGTAAAGACTTGAATGAAAAGTCTCTGGCAATGTTTTGAGAAGCGTTTAGTAGCTATAGAGATATGAATCTCATTCTTAAAAGTGTTGCTGGCACTTGAGCTTACATCTCATCAGTTATACTATGGGCAAAGACTGCTAGAGTAGAAGCACTTCCCACTATAAATGTCATGCTCTGCCCCAGGCAAGAAAGCAAGGTAATTGGGGCTAGGAAGAGCAGTAGGAGGAAGGAGTTTGATTAGGTGAGGAGGAAGGCACTGACCAAGGAGATGGGTTGGATTCCATCCCTATTCCCCCTGAAGTTCCTGAATTTTTCATGAAAGTGTCAACATAAGATTCATGCACAGTTCTGTCTCTGCACTGAAAGCTGTCCAGCTGTGTTACTATGACATGATAGTAGGATAGTCAGCCAGACCTCTCAACATGCCAAATACTCCAGCCTCAGCGTCATGCTGACAGACTTCATTGCCTCTTCTGGCACAAACTTGCTTTTCAGTGTACTGCGCTGTGAGGTATGTATGATTTTATATTTGCATAGAAAATTTACCTCCAGTATACTATTCATAAGAGCCTTTATTGGTATTTACAAGATTTCCAGTCTCTGTAATCTTTATTTTTGATAAGAATTTAGTTGAGAGACTTTTGCAATACATAGAAATACAATTAACACAACACTTTTTGTTAGGAAGTTTAAAGATGTTTTTTCACTTAATCTCAATAAAAACAATGTGCTATGGCAACTGGGATCTTTCTTGATGAATTTAAGTACCTCATTCTTCTCCATGTTATCATAATGCATGCTGTTGCCTCTCAAGCTTGAGAGAGATAGAAAAGCTCTGTCACAGACCATGAACCTGTTCCAGTGCCACCAAAATAATTTTCTCAAGGTTTGGAAAATCTTCTTCCTGTTATTAGTAGTAGAATATAGCATATATACATTTCTCATGCAGTACTGAATAACTTTAGTCTGTATTTCTTTTGAAATGAGAATAGCTGTGGATAGCTTCAGAGACTCCTACATTACAAAAATATTCCTACTTTCTCATTATTGTATTTTAAATACATTTGTATGTAGCCAACATTATCAAATACAAGTCATTCATACAGGCAACTGATGGAATTTGTCATGTAGATCATTCAATATGGAAATTTCTTCTGTTACCTTTCATGAATAGGTATAAAACAAGAATGTGGTTTTGCATTATTACAGGATTACACAGTCCAACACCCAGCACATGGAAATCTTTCAAAAATCCCATGTTCTTTTAGAGGATTTCATCCACTCTTATCATCAAATTTTCAAAGCAAAAATAGTGAGGACATTAAAAAGTAGATTGATGTAATGTTCTATCCTCTTTGGATTTTTGCAAACACTTTAAATCATAAGGTACATTTACACTGGTAGACACTATGGCTTGCATTACGTCTTTGTGGGGGGGGGCATGGGAGGAGGAAAAGGTAAGTCAAAAACTATTAAACAGTAAATTGCTACCTAACTTGTCAAAACTGTGATCTGTTTTCAGGAGAGCTTGGCCAGGCTACAGCGAGCATTTGCTCGGAAGTGGGAGTTTATTTTTATGCAAGCTGAAGCACAAGCAAAGTAAGTTCCTTTGAAGATGAGTTTTGTGTGTGCATGTGTGTGTGCTTTTAAAGGGAATAGGGGATAAATAAGATATTGGAAA